>NC_056627.2:31600536-32248036 GCF_002870075.4 Lactuca sativa
ACTGATGTCAACATAAAGGATTTTGTAACAACATAAATTTTCAAAACAATTTTTTATTTAATATAAAACATAAGTCATGATAAAATCTCAAAACTCAAAGTATCATATAACATCTCGGTAAATACATCCCAGAATCTCAAGTACATAAAAACTTCTTCAGTGTGTACGGATCATGCAGACACCTTTCCACGATCCTCACTGGTACCTGAAACACATATCACATAAAACGGTAAGCATAAATACTTAGTGAGTTTCCCAATATACCACATATAAGACATACGCCACTCAAGGCCATATCTCTATGGGACCTTCCGGTCCATGTGTCTCAGGGGACTTACGTCCCAACCCTGGTAGACCTTCCAGTCCTACTCATAATAACCTTTCGGTCCTCCTCATCGACCTTCCGGTCCGTATCATCTTGACCTTCCGGTCCATACATTGTTGACCTTCCGGTCCATATCATGATGACCTTCCGGTCCATAGCATACTACTCATAACATATCCTAACACATGCATCTCACATATCAACATATATCGCATACTCGTCATAACACATAAGACCTTCCGATCACACCTAATTACCACTCTAGGTAACATATAGTGAGAAGACTCACCTCGTATGTTGTCTAGTAACTCATGTGCTCGGTATCCCTGAACCTCGTAACAATGACCTAGCCCCGCCTAAACATATAAAATAATCATCTCTAATCAATAACGACTCCCAAGGCTAGACTAGTCCCTTCCTATGTTCTCTCAGAAGGCTAAAATACCATTTTACCCTTCTAATGGTCCAAAAGTCCAAATATTGACCAAACCCTAAAAGTCAACGGGGGCAGTACGCGGTGCCTACCAGCTCTTGTACGCGGGGCGTACTTTGGCGATCCAAAATCGGGGTCTCAAACCATTACGCGGTGCGTACTGAGATTTACGCCCAACATAAGTCTCAGTTTCATGCTCTTATGGATTTTTCATCTTAAACGGTTAAGACATAAGCTCAAATTCCAGATCTGACTATTCTAAGGTCACTTAATCCATAAAGTCGAAACCTTTAAGCCATTGCATGGCTGTAAAGGTCAACAATCACTTTAAACACCTTTCCTCTTTCCTCATTAAGCCTATATCTCATGCATGACTTAATATTCACGTCCAAGATTGGATTTTTATGAACCTACAACACATATTACATCGGAATAGGGCAGATCTAAGCTTATGGAGACCCTTTGCTCATAAAGTCTCCACCTTGGAACCAAAAACCCTAAAAATGGGTCCATAAAGCATAAATCAAGAATGGCACAGAAAGCTTTGAGCTTTTTACCTCCAAATGAAGCTCCAACCTCTGTAGAACTCGGATCTAAGTTTGTCCTCCAACTTCTAGCTCCTACAATGGCCTCCTCATCTCTTTCACCGCCTCAAAATGGCACTTTCCAGCTTAACAACACACACACAAGCTTATAACGGGTTTTTGCTCTCTTAGGGTTTCACTCACTATAATATGGTGGCTGGGGTAAGGGCCTTATCATTCCTTATATAGTCCTCAAGTATCATTTAGGGTTTTGCATCTGAGCCAGTTACGCCCAGCATACCTCGATGAGTCCGCGCCCATAATAAGTGCATGAGTACGCGCAACGTACTCTTCCGTATGCCCAGCATACTCATTTGCAGCATTTTCCACTCAAGGGTTAAACTTGACAACTTGGCAAAGAAGAAGGGTTAAATAGATGTACCTGAATTTCGGGATGTTACAGATTTTTTGAAACACTTATAATTATAAAGTGGTGATTTTAAAAAATTCCGACCCGTGCAACGCACGGGCCTCTTTACTAGTTTATAATTAAAGGAAACGATAAAAACAAATATAAAATTTAACGCAATAAGTAATCTCCCAGATGCCACTATAATTTATAATTTGTTGGTGATTTTAGTGTTGTCAACATATTTTAGTTTAGTTATTATTAATAATGAGATAGGTTGAGCTCTATTGACTAATCGAGACAGGAGGTGCAGGGTGCACACTCGGAGTGATAAATGTGAACTTAAGAACATGGGGTTCCATGGGCAGCACCCCTAGGTGCAAGGTTCCTAAGGGCAGTGCCCCTTACGGGATCAACAGGCAACACCCCGAAACCTAAACGTATTTTTATATCAAGAAGGACTCGAACCATGCATTTCCTGCCAAAATAAGGTGTGACATTATGATGATGTCATAAAGTAGTTATGTCTTGTAACCAATCCTTTATGGTGCCAAAATGCATGTAACGAACTTTCAACCAATTTCTATCGTCTTTTTAAGGATGATTGAAGTTCCAAAAATTCGGTTGGAACTTGGATACTCTCGAAAATCATACTTCTGATTCGATCTATCTCTTCTAAATTTGTGCTTCACATTTAGAAGTGGTATGACTTATAAATTGTCATTCTTTGGATTATCCTAAATCTGATTTTGTGATACCCCATACTATAATCAGGTATTTTGGAAAGTGATTGCAATCACAATACTAGAAATATACAAGTATATTGGTATTTTTCAGACCCCAAAATCTAACATTCAAAATCTGTGATTTATAAAGAATATCAATGACAAAATTTGTTAAAGACATGACTTCCAAATTCAGGAAGTTGGATATGTTTAAAAGCACTGATTTTCATCGTTGGCAAAAGAAGATGCATTTTCTTCTTACTACACTGAAAATTGTTCACATTTTAAGCACTCTGGCACCAGAAGCCCAAGAGAATGAAATATTGGAACACACCAGAAAACGCTATAAATGGGGGAATGATGATTACATCTGTCGTGGACACATTCTGAATGGTATTTCTTACTCTTTCTTTGATATCTATCAAAATCATGAATCTTCAAAAGATCTGTAGGATGCCTTGAATCCAAATACGTGGCAGAGGATGCTTTAAGTAAGAAATTAATTGTTAATAATTTTAACAATTACATGATGGTGGATTCAAGGCCTATCATGGAATAGTACAATGAACTCATTAGGATTCTAGGACAATTTGAACAACACAAGATGCAAATAGATGAATCCATTTTTGTCTCAAGTGTTATTGACAAATTACCCCCATCCTGGATCTTCTATGAACATGGGGGAAGATGACAAACATCAGAAAAATAACAAAGGAAAAAGGAAGAAGAAAGACGACAATCATAAGGGTTCAAACAAGAAAGCATAACTTGCATGGCAGAATTGTAACAAACCCGATCACGTGAAGCGAGATTGTCGTTTGAAGAAGAAAAAAGTAGAGCAAGCATTTATGGACAAGGATCAAATGATCACGGTCCAAAACCACAAGGTCATAATTTTATTTCTAGAAAATTTACTGTTGTTATATATCATGTAACACTTATTCTTGGATCATTTTATGTTCAAGATGATGATCATGCATGGTGGATAGACTCGAGGGCGACAAATCATGTATGTAAATATCGTTCTTGGTTTAAGGATTATGAAGTAGTGGATATATAATGTCCCCATTTTCCAACCCAAAATTTTCATTTTTATTTGTTAAATATATCAAAGTATAATTATATTTTATGGAAACATGTTGTGAATATGCGTGTGTATAGTACATATACAATACATACACATAATGATCTTCAACATAAAGTTGGTCCACCTTTGGCCATCAGCATGAAGCTGGTCCGCCCCTTTTTGCCTCCAGCATAAAATTGGTCCGCTATTTGGCCTTTAGCATAAAGATGGTCCGTCTGAGTCTATTGGCCTTCAACTCGAGGCTGGACCACCCTCAGCATAAATATAGAACCATATGATTTTATGTTTTAGACTCGTCATTGCTTTTATTAACTACCGGATAACATAAAAAACTAGTTTATAAGCTATTTTAATAGTTTTAATAAAACACTACTAAGCTTAAATATAAGCTAGACACAATCCAAATTTATTTTTGCTTGTAGTACGGTCATCTATTTTTTTTTTATATGAAAAGATGTTCAAAAATTATTTTAACTGTGTTTCAATAAATAAGTTTTGAAACACAAAGGATTGGTGAATACTTAATTTTTTTTTTAATACCATATATTTATACAAAACTCAGGCCTATGATGTCCCACCTCCCCATGTTTTAATTTGCAACACTACCTTGTCGTTGTTTTTGTAAGAATAGCTACCATTTGTTTTACCCAATATACTCACGTCTCTAAAACACTTTCCGTCTTAATAACGGATGACTACGTGATCTTTTTGTCAACTGTCAACAAGGTCGGTCTGTTGTTTTTTACTACCCAGGACAAAATAAGAAATTTATGCCCTTATATATACCATACGATAAAGAAAACTTGTCTATAAAATATTTATAAAATAAAAAATGCAGTAAATATTATAATCAAACAAATAGTAGAATAAAAAACCTACAAAAATCACCTAAAATGACGTCTGTATGTACTTTTTTGAAGCTAAAACATCTCTTATTTTACAATAATTAATATTTTGAAAAAAATCACTTTCAATACTTAAAAATGCTAATATATTCAATCTTTTCTTGAGTCATGGTAAATATACAATTTCAAGACCTTCAATTTTGAAAAATTTCCTTCCGCGGAAGCAACCATAACCTGCACAATCAACAATATCATATACACAACCAAAACATTAGTGAACATATATATTATTCTTGCATACTCCACTCTTCTTGTTCTCTTTTTGTTTTCTATTTTGAGCAGCACCTTATGGTTGTTTTCAGAGAAACATATATATAACTCAAAAAATCTAATTATAAAATTTAAGCAACAAAAAGATACAACATGTCCAAAGTTTATGTTTTCCCCTTTCAAGATGTCAAGAGATCTGAAAAATAAACCAGATAATAAAAAATAAGAATCTATTTTTCAAAACTATTATATATTATAACAATGGAATACATTTATACCTTTTTGCTACTCACTAAAAGTATAGATAGTAAAAAAACAGAAATAAGAACTCATATGTTCAATAAATAATTAAACTTCTTTCTGCTTCCTGATTCAAATAAAAAACAAGAACACAAAAGGTTAGAAGACAAATTAAAAAAAAATGATGAGAAGGCATAGATTTTGGTTTAAACATTGGAGAAATTTTTAACTTTCAACTACGTCTAAAAGTCAAGCAAGATAGTAAAAAAGACATAAATCAGAACTCAGAAGTTCAAAAGATAATTAAATGTCTTTCCTCCTCCTCATTCACATCAAAAAACAAGAACACAACGGTTTACAAGACAAATTAAAAAAAAAAAAAAACAAAAAACAAAAAACAAAAAAAAACAAACAAACAAACGAGAATGCAACAATTTTTTTTACCTAAATTAGATACAAACCAACAACAGCTTGACTTAGAATCTAAAGCTCAAACACAGGAATCAAATACAAAACAACAACATATTTTTGCTTCAACTAATCATATAGTATTTGGGAGTTTAACACTTTTAACTGAACTCGAATTCAACATGTAAAGATAAAAAAAATTGACCCAAATAAAAGAAAAGAATCCATAAATCAGAAACAATTAACAAAATATGAAGTTAAGAAAAAAATAAAAAAAGTACTCCCTGAAGAGTGAAGAGATTCATTCATTCGGATATCAAAAAAATCCAATACGTGACGCTCTGTTGTAATGCCTAATCGGAACTCGGAACCCAGATTGCGAGATTGAAACTTGAAAAAAATCAAACTCTGAGAGCAGGTGATGCTCGATTGAATGCACAAAAGGTTTAGAGAGATCGAGAGAAAAGAAATCAGATATCTATTTGATTTAGAATGCGAAATTGAGAATAGAATTCATATACCGATTTACTGATTTAGAACTTGACTCCTCGATCCCAACATATCGCTCAACGATTTTCAGTTTTCAAGGGTGTTACCGATTACCGATTTTGACGATTGAAAATCTCAAGAACTTTGATTATTTGTTGGAGGCTTTCAGTGAAATTATGCCCCAGTACGTTGATTTCTTCGTGAGCACAACTCACAAATGGACTGAACTTCCAACATAGTATAGTATATAGTAACGCATATTGTATAAAAATTATGCCCCCATATTTTTTATGCCCTGGGCCTAGGCCCAACTCGCCCATGTATTGGGCCGGCCCTGACTGTCAATCATACTATCTTAAATATTGGACTCAAATTAATTCCTATTTCCTACACGGGAAACAAATTTAAAGAAAATGTCAACTAATAATAATACCTTTGGATTTCTATAATTTTGAACCCTAAATGGTTCCTGATTATAGGATATGTTTGAGGGGGCGAATAAGGAGGGATATCATCAATAAGGCGATTGTGGTGGGTGGCATCATGGATTCATGGTGCATATATATATATATATATATATATATATATATATATATATATATATATATATATATATATATATATATATATATATATATATATATATATATATATATATATATATTAACAAAATGACAAAATAAGAGGCAGATTTGCACCGACGGTTTTATTATAGTAAATTTTAAAATTTTTCAAAAAAAAGATTTTACTATCGTGACATTACAAAAATATCTGGTGACATTTCTACCATGAAATCATACGTTACTCTCTACAGATTTGTCATTTTACCTACCTTTAACAGTGTTTTCTCAACAATATTAGTGAGAACGATCAACCGTGAAAGAAAATTAAACCATGAGTATTGTTGGTGATAGATTTTTGAAACTTTGACTTAAATGTAATTTTCACTATAGCATAGGGACCATTTTTATAGTTTACACTTAGTATTAATACAAATCCAACTGTTTTTTAACTATTGGTTATTTAATTTAAGGACCTTTAATTTATCTTATTTTCTGAATTATATGCATCGACCTAAAAAGTAGTAAGCGATGAGATAAGGACTAAAATGAACAAATTATATCGTGTAAAGTCCAAAACCATAAAGTAGATCAATCGAAAACTAGAAAAGCATAGGAATTACATTATCAAACCAAGAGAAGGGATAAAAAGCATATGAATTATGTGTACAATAAAACAACAAAAAAGTAGGGAAAATTGACTGAAAGATTTTTGGAAAAGATGATATTGAGAAGAAGACAAGGTTTGTGATGGAGCGTGCCGTAAATGACCATTGAACACCAATTTTTTTTTTTTTTCGATCGTATAGTATTGAGGTTTTTTATTTATTTTTTTTATTTATTTTTTTTATTTATTTTTTATTTATTTTTTTTTTATCGTATAGTATTGAGTTTGTACTTTGTGGTTTGGTGTCAAATTCATGGGTACAATGCGACTCTAAGAAAGCATAAAGTTGATAGGTTGTATTTTTGTGGTTTTCAAATCTTATATGATGAGGCCAAGTATCAACTCTTCTAAGTATAACTTTGTTAGAAATCAAATGTTATGCTAAGTAAAATGATCAATATACCTTTCTATTTGTTATTTTCACAAGTGGTGTTTGTGTTTTTTTCCCCAAAAGTCAATCTTAATCTATTTTTGGTTTTTATGTTGCCTTCGTATTTGTTGTTCTTCAATAGATTTGATTTAGTGTTTTGGGATTTTGTAAACATGGAATGAATGTGAATATGATGTTCATAGCATAGTCACTTCATACCATAGTCGAGTTTTGGGTTTAGTTTCTTTTGAATCTAATTTGTGTAATGTAAGATATATGTGAATTTTAAATTGCTTATCCAAAAGAGTCATTATAGAGATACGAGACTCCAACATATATAGAGACATAAGTAGGGATTAAAATGAGTCCACACCCGGCCTGGATGGACCCATAAATCGGAAAATGAAATTTAATAGGGACGCTATATAGGAACCGGTTTCGGTTCGATTTCGGGTACGGGACCGTATAAAGTAGCTCTAGAACCGAAAACCCCATAAATGTCAAAGTGAGTAGGGTTAAACCAGATAAAATGGGTTTCGAATTGGAAAATTGGATTTTTTTGGTACTTACTTAGTAAGTTGGTATCCTTATTGGTTTGATATCACTATTTTATAAGGAGACAAAATATATCTAATTTGTGGAATGGAGTAATAATAGACTCTAAAATTCAACCTTTTTATTGGTTGAAATTTGAAAATTTTGAGATTTGATATCCCGATTTTGGGAGATTGTAAGTCATTGATTATGAAACCGAAAATGATAATATTATAGTCTATCATATACAAACTCTATACTATATGCTGGAAAAAATTACATGTCAATCCTACTTCAAACAGGTAAGATGTGCATGTTTTAAAATTTTCACAGAACACAATATACAAAACAAATAGCTGAAAAACTGAAAATTTTCAGCATTGATATCTTGAGATCAGGGGATTGTAAGTCATTGAATATGAAATAAGAAATGACTAAATTATAATCTAAAATCATATACAAACTCTAAATTACATGTTGGAAAAAAAAAGTTGCGTACCAATTTGACTTCAAACAAATGAGATATACATATTTTAAAATTTTCATAGAATACAAAATACAAAAATAAAAAGTTGCAAAGCTGAAAATTTCTAGCTTTAATATCTCTACTTTAGGAGTCATTGAAAATGAAACCAAAAATAAAAAGAAATAAAAAAAAAACACATGTCAATTTTTTTTCAAACAAATGAGATATGCATGTTTTAAAATATTCACAAAACCGGTTCCGGCCACGAAAACATGTTTCGGTTCTTAAACACGGATTACCCAAAACCCGAATAAATATCTTCTTTAAACCCGGAACTCAGACCGGTTCTAACAGTTCACCAATAACCCCCCCCCCCCCCCCCCCCCCCCCCCCCCCTTTAGATATGGATGATCGATGAGGTTGGATAAGGATATGTTAAGCCATAAGAATGTGAAGTCCAATGTTCTCTCTCTAACAGAGCTATTGTGCAAATAGGGAGACTCTAATATTTATAAAGATGTAAAAGATCATGTAGTACCAATGTGAGTTAGATCAAAAATACAACATGTTGTTAAGCCATTGGGATGCAAAATCTAAGGTTCTCTCTATAATAAAGCTCTTATGGAGATAGAGAGACTCTAAGATATATAGATACATAAGAGACAATCTCATACCAATATGGAATACACTAACAAATACTATATGGCGGTGGGTAGTAGTTGGGGCAACGTTGTGGATTCATAGAAGAGATATGACAAAATGAAAGGTGGATGGCAAGTATGTTGGTCATACTCAAGAGTCAAATGCAACTTTTTACGGTTTTCATTCTTAACATTACTCAAAACATAAATATTATTTTTTGCATGGCCAAGGTAACCGGTGGACTAGTAAACGAGACATCATAGACAAATTTTGGGGATGATCCAAAAAAGTCACGACTTATATAGGAAAATATAAACATTTTTTCCGCATGGTCAAGGTACGGGTGGATTATTAAAGGAGACCTCAATTTGATGCTCTCGAGGAATATATCCCCATGTTACTATTGTTTATAGACTATTGGTGCAAAGTCGCATCCAACTTATCCTCAAATCGAGCTTCAAGCTCATTTTCACGAGGTTAGTCATGTGCCTTATAGAAGGGGTCTTGAAAGATTGTGTTGTTTTTTCTATGTATGGTTTGGACCTTTTGAATGTATGTTCCCAACCAAAAAAAATTTCACCAATTTGGACATTTATTGAACTTTAATATAAAGTCAACTAGAAGATAACAAGAACAACAATAAGTGTGATCTACGTACATACAAATTGTGTTGGTTGGACCCTAATAGTGTGTGGAATTCCGTGATTCGTCATCTTTTTTTAAAGATAAAAATATTTCAATAAGATAGAGACAGACGGTTAGTTACCCATGTGATTCTAGAGTCGATGACAAAGTGTTTGATGAAATGTCTAATTTTTGTACCGTAGGTGGGTTTGCTTTTTTGATATGCCTTTCTTATAAATATCGTTTTATTTCATGTTACCCTTTATGCACTAACATGGTTTAATTGCGCTCATGGTTGGTCCATATACAGTATCAACCATCATTGAATTATGGAATTATGGAATATAGATGATTTTAAACAAGGAAATTTTGATTCTAGAATGACATTACGTATGAAATATGAATAGTATAATCATAATCCATCTTCGTACACATATGTAGATTTCATGTGTCTGCAAATAAATAATACTTTGCAACATTGTTTACAATCAATCGGACAGCAGCAATAGTTGTTGCTACAGTCAAGACAGAAAACACAATGATAATCGCCCAGTGCCAGATCTTCTCAATCTTTGCTGCTTCCCCCTTCACCTGAAATTAAAAATAAAACAGATAAAAATTCAACTCATGGAATTGTAGTCGATCATCTTCTGCAATCGACTTCTGGTAAATTTAAGTGCAGAATCGTTGGCTAACCTTGATGAAGATCATGCTAGGAAACAAGAAGGTTAATGGAATCAGCAAAAACGATCCTAACAAGTTCACAAAATCCCCCATGAACGGCAGTGCTGCTGCCACCACCGTGTTCACGACGAATAGCAATGCTCGAAGAAAAAACAAACGTTTGATGTTTTCTCTAGAATGTATGCCTTTATCCAGCTTCAGAAACTTGGTATCTAAGGCTTCATGAACTGGTGCGATAAACGCCTGAAATCCGAATCCAAAACTAGATATAACTTATAAAGTTTATATGATCCTTAACATAAACACATCGAAAACACAATCGATCTTAATTCTTACATGTTGAGAAATTATGGATTGTGTAAAAACCACCGAGTTTATAAGGATTTTCGCCCATTTTGGTCCACTTAAGTCCGCCGGAAGATACTCAGAGACTGATGAACCATAGGCCCAATATCCGGCGATGCTCACACCATAATAAAACGCTAACCCTACACTGAACTGTAGATGCAAAGCTTTCCTCATGTTCTTAACAGCCGGCATCCGTAGAGTTGACTACAATTCGATTGGTTAGTTTTTTAATGCTAAAAACATTTTCATTTACCTTAATTATGCGAGATTTTCACCTGAATCTCTGGTATAATCCCAGCTGAATTGCAAGCGATAATGGCTGATATTGCACAAAAACCATTGAAGATCTTGGAAGCATTGTTTCCTTTAGTTTCATAGTCATTTACTCTGTTGGATTTCAATCCTATGAAACGTGTAAATCTGTCATTATTTCACATGATATCAAGATCATTGAAAGCTAAAAATACATGAACTACTTAATTACCATCCTTGATTACAACTACCAGAAGAACCACGATGTAAGTAAATGTAAGAACTGTTGACAGATACAACCACTTCCCCATTGACGATATTGTTGGGACTAAAATTGAAAACACAAAGTACGCTGCACCAGTGATCATGATATAATATTGAAGTCTTAAAGGGGTGTCACCAAATTCTCCATTGATTTCCTGTTTTTATAACAATAGATTTGAATAAAACATAAACCAAAAATTAAAAATAAATAGTGATTCAATTTTCGTAGTTAATTTCTTACCTTGAGTGCCTTCCCTCCAAGAAGTATGAACCCCATATTTGTAATAAGAAGGATCAAAACTTGGGATACCCAAGTAAGGTAGAACATTTCTTGTCCTGAAAATGAGTTTTTTTAGAACATATATATAAATTGTGCAACATGGGAATTGAATGAAGAAGTAATTAATATATATCAAACTTAAACTTGCCAAAAAGAGAGCCCATGAGATCTCTATATCTAATGAAACGTTGGCCATTTACAAAGTGAAATCCTGCTAAAAGCCAGCTAGAGTAGGCAGTGAAGACAGCCACCATTATGAGGCTGATGATGCCCCATGTCCACCCTAAAGGCACCAACATTAGGTTTGAAAAGCTCAAAATATACCCACAACTGTAACCTGTTACTAACAGCAACCCAACTTGCCTCCATGAATCTACACTTTCAGATGAATTTTGTTACAATAAAATAAAAAAATAAAAAGAAGAAGAAAAATGAAATAAAGGAAGTCATGTTGTTTTAGGTAGGTGTAACGAACCAGAGTCAATGGTATGAGCAGAAACAAGACCACTTTCAGAGACTAGACCATGACCACCCTTTGGATCACCTTCCATGTTAATGTTACCCTTTTGGTTTTCAAGGTATCTATGACTTTCTTTGTTCAATGGTTGGGGATAGAAATATGATTGCTAGTGTACAAGGTTAGTGGTAATGGATGTGACATTTTTTTAAGTAATGTATTGCTAGAAAAGTGGTGAGTCTTGAAGCAAACTGATAAGATTTTGAGTCATATAAGTAACCTATTTGTAGAATGCAAGAACTCCAAAAGCTAAGGACCCTGTTGTGCCATGGGGGCTTGTGTCTTTTGAACATTATAGCCACTTGACAACGTTAACTTTATGCTTTTTTTTTTCTTCTAGTGCTTTTGTTCAAATCATGGATCATGATGTGGTATTGAAAGGGTTGATTAAATTTTAATTTTAATATTTTATTAATTTGCATTTTGTTTAAATTTTGTTGGTGACTTCAAAGTCATTTTGGGTAAATGAAATTTATACGAGTGTCACATGGGGTTTAAACTATGATCTTATAACCATGCATAGGGTCCAAATACATTCTAAGGAAAGTGAAAATACATGATCATGAGAGATATTCATTTAACAATTTATTTTTATTACAATATTATACGATTCAAATTATTCATGGAGCATGATGAATTATCTTTTTGGTAGGTAATTAGCCCATATTATATGATTTTGAATTTGATCATGTGCTAATTAAGCAAATGATTATGTATATGATGGATCTGCATGGAGGAAATATTATTATTACTTTAAATGGAATTAATGTATAGATAAGCTAAAGAAATGGTGGTGGAAGTGGAGGCAAAGGTGGTGGGGTTGGGGGTAATGAGCGAGCCTTTTAGGTTTTTTCTTTTATAGTTGAAGATCTTAACCGCATTATATCTTTGATTTTGGCCCCTACAGTTTGGGAAGTTAGATTTAGTCCCTCGGATATTTCTGAAAGAGAAGTTCAATTATTGTATGTTTTCTAGCCAATAATAATATAAAATAAAAATAATTCCCATTTAACTTGAACTTAGTGTGTTCAAATCTGGCCCCCACTTTCCGCATGCATAGTTTTATTTTATAATTACAGTGTTGAAATATTCCCCTTCATGTTTTGTAAATAGTTGAATTAGAATGATCTTGCTTTTTTACTTTCTAGTCGCTAAAAAGTTTGTGGTATTGATTTTTAGGCGTAATCTTACTTTAATTTGGATGTTGAAAGTTAATATCAAACACCCATTATTAGTTTTTGTTAGATGATGCTATAGATTTTTATGTTGATGACGTCTCTTCTTAGGTGAAGGTGAGTGAGATGAAAGGAATATTGCAAACTTGATTATCGTTCTTAAATGCTTTTAGAGTAAGTTATACGAATCGTCTTATAGTTTGGGAGAACTTATGTGTTTGATTTCTAACTATTTTTTAACTCGTACGATGCTTATAGGTTGTTTTTATTGCGAGTTTCGTCTCTAATCAGGTTAAAAGACTAAAATACCCTGATTACTTTCACTTAGCTTTATTTTTTTTGTTAATTATTTATATAATTTATGTATGACAAAATTGCAAAAGTGGTCCTTATACTTGTCAAAACTATATGGTTTTGGTCCAAAAACGTTTGGTGATGTGTGGTCCAATTTTGAATTTTTTAAATAATTTTGGTCTCTATACACTTGAAATTACTTTTATGCCCTTGTAATTTTTTTCCATTTTTTAATTGTTATAATACTTTAGTTATTAAAAAATTAAAAATTAACCCCACCCCCTCCCCCCCGCTGTCCTATCTCCATTCTACAACACATATCTCACCCTCTCTTCTTCAAAATCACTAGAATCAAACCCCTCACCCCAACTGAAAACATTCGTTGGACTGCCACTTAGAAGCGCATGTGGCACCCATTATCGCCACCAATCACAACCATTATACACCACTCATACCCATTGCAGAGAACAACACACATCAACCATCATTAAAACCACCACAACTACCTGTTACACCACCTGCAATCACCGTTAGAGCTCATACAGTAAAATATGGACAAACGACATCGAACATCTTACCTGCTACACTGCAAAATGACATCCTTATACCACCGAATTATAACCACACCGAAAACAACCATTTTCATCACCTCCACATCGCATATGTTACAGCTTTACGTACCACCATAAACCTTTAAGAATGCAAATAACTGTGTGCGGAAAAGGTTTGAAAACTCAAACCTTGAATTAACTTAAGATCAACGTCTGCTACTAATATTAAGAGTCCATTTAAGTTTGGTAAACAAATCTTGTCTTGAATGAGAAGTTCAACAAAGTATTCAAGTGAGTAAGAATAAATATGAACAATGTAAAGAAAATTTAAGAACAATGAGAATGATAGAAAGAATGATTTGACTTGCAAGATACTTGGTATTGATGTGAAAGAGAATGTTGCTCAAGTTCTTACATTACATGAAAATCACGTTCCTTAAATAGCCAAGGAGTGATTGACAAGGTTGCATGAACTATGTAAAGCTGAAAAGTCAAAAAGTTGACATACATGATTTTCTCGATCCTGACCCATGAACTTTACAATAGAACAAAGACTAAAAGACAAGAAACTTTAAATGCTAATACATACTCAAAATAGCACTGGATACAAAGTGCTTCTCAGACTTGTCTTCATTTCGGAACTCATCATTGTAACATCCTGGTTTCCAGGTATGAGATTTATTCTTTATTAAGCAAGTTTCCCTTGGAACTCGGTGAGTTGATGGCCTCAACTCGACGTGTTGGAAGGTTTTGGGTCGTGCATCTTTTTGGACCAACTCAACAAGTTGGTGAGGAAAACTCGACGAGTTGGCGGCTGGATGAGAAACCCACAGGCTTAGGGTTTCCACCCTATATAACCTCCTTAAGTCCTTGAGGCTGATCTTTTATCAGCCTCCAAACCCTATTATCGGCCTTATGAACCTTAATCTTCATTCCATCTCATATTGTGAGTTAGTGTGCCTTTTGGAGAAAAAAAAGGAGAAGATGTAACGGCCGAAATTCAGGTACAACCGATTAGCCCTTCATCTTTATTTATTTTTCATTTTGGCCTTTGTGTTGGGCGAGTACGCTGGGCGTACAAGGAGTACGCTGCGCTTACTTGTGCGCCTCATTTAAACACGTCATCGTCGGGTACGCTGGGCGTACCCAAGGTTACGCCGGGCGTAATCGGTCCATACCCAAAACCCTAATTTGAAGTTGTTGGCTATAAAAAGAATGAAATGGCTTGGTTCCTCAACCACCATCCTTCAGAAAGAAACCCTAAGAGAGTTGTTCCTTCGTTCATAGCTTGTTTGTGAGTGTTCTAAGCTTTGAGGTGACATTTCAAGGTAGCAAAAGGAAAGAGGAGTCCATTGTGGAGGCTAGAAGTTGGTGTGCAAGTGTAGATCCGTGATAAGCAAAGGTTGGAGCTTCTTCCTAAGGTAAAAAGTTCAGATCTTGCCTTGTAGTTCTTATGGTATGCTTCATGGACCAATTTCTAGGGTTTTGGTCCCAAAGATGGAGACTTTATGAGCAAGTAGTCTCCATTGGCTTAGATCTACCATATTCCAGGTCCATTTGAGTTGTATGTTCATAAAAATGTGATCTTGGACGTATATAATTTGCCATGCATGAGATCTAGGTCTTTGGAGGTGAAAAGGAAGGTGTTAGAGGGTGTAGGAGCCTTTACAGCCATGCCAAGGCTTAAAGGTTCCGACTTTATGGATTAGGAGGCTTATAGAGAGCCAGATCTGGGAGTTGAAGGAGTGTCTTAACCATTTAAGACAAGAAATATGGTATGGCTGAATCTGGGATTTACGTTGGGCGTAACTCCTAGTACGCGCAGCGTAAGGGGTTGCGACCCTCGTTTGTGAATCATCGATGTACGTCTCGCGTACAGAAGCTGGTACGCCCCGCGTACTGTGGTCAGTTGACTTTCGTTGACTTTTAGGGTTTGGTCAACATGAGTCAAGGAAGGGTAAATGGTCTTTTACCCCTCTTTGGAATAATGATAAGGGTGTAGCCTAGTCTTGAAAGTCTATATTAATTAGAATGATATTTCGTTATGATTAAGCGGGGTTGGGTCTTCGTTTCGAGATTCGGAGATAGCGAGCACGTGAGATTCTAGACTTCCTGCGAGGTGAGTCTTCTCACTATACAGTACCTGGAAGGGTATTTATGTGTGACCGAGAGGTCGGATATGTTATGAGTTGTATGCATTGAATATGATAAGTTAACCGTTGTATGTGCTATGTATGCTATGCTTGATATGGGCCGGAAGGCATTGTGATGTGGACCGGAAGGTCGTCGCGGGTAAGACCGGAAGGTACCGGGTTGGGACGAAAGTCCCCTGAGACACATGGACCGGAAGGTGATGGCCTGGAAAGACGCATGTGCGTAAGTAGTATTTTGGGGAACTCACTAAGCATTTATGCTTACAGTTGTTGTGTTATGTGTTTCAGGTACTAGCGAGGACTGTGGGAAGGCGCCGACGTGATCTGTACACACTGATGGAGGATTTATGATCTTGGGATTTATATGATTTGTACTATGATATGATACATTGGATCTTTATGACTTGTTTTGGATGGAAACATGTTTTTAAGAAATGAAAAATTTGTTTTGAAAATTTACGTTGTTACAGAAGATTTAGAGAAGGAGGCAAGGATCTAGAAAGCTAAGCTCTCATCTTTAGTTTAGCACTCTTTCGGACCGTTATAAGTATTCAAGTGTAACAGCCCAAAATCTCAAGTATTGTTAAGTTGCATTTTGGGGGTGTTTTAAAGGGGAGACTCGGCGAGTTGGAGCCAGACTCGCCGAGTGGGGTCGCAGCTTGGGTCGCGGGTTCGCGACTGGACTCGACGAGTCCAGGTAGGGACTCGACGAGTCGACGCTGTTTAGTGGAAAACCCTAGCTGTTCAGTTTGGGACGTATATAAGGGATCTAATGCCGTCATTGTTCGTCTTTTGGCCGATTGAGGAGAACCCTAGACGACTGTGGCATCTAGAGCAAGCTTGAAGGCCATTATTGACTTTGAAGGAATTGTGGTGCAAGAAGAGGAAGGACTTTGGCCAAAGGAAGATCAAGGGGATCGAGTTCTGAGGTTGGGGACACAGAGAGTATGTTTTCAGGTTATGTTTCGGATCATTCCTGTTATTTTGATGTGTACATGAATTTAGGGTTTATGAAACCCATTTGGAGATTAGATGGATTGTTGTGTCGTTATCCAATGTTTATAACCTTGTATTAGGACCCTTAGAGGTCCAGAAGGTCCCATGTTTGTATATTCGGGAAAATATGTATCTCAGGAAGCAGTTTGATCGACTGCATGGCGTGGACTCGCCGAGTCGGATGATCAGACTCGGCGAGTAGCTTGAAGATTTAGTGGGACTCGCCGAGTTGTTCTTCAGACTCGGCGAGTGGAGTCGGGGTGGCCCCGCGATTCTTCCAGGAGTAACTCGTCGAGTCAAAGAGGATACTCGACGAGTAGAAGGGGACTCTTAGAGGATTGAAGGACGACCAGACTCGCCGAGTCGCCAGGGAACTCGCCGAGTCCAGTCGAGCTGACAATGGTCTGTTGACCAGAGTTGACCGATGTGATTTCTTAGGGTCAGTTAACGTGGGAGATAGAAGAGTTAATAAGGGATATATGATGTTTCAGGGAGCTTGTAGCTCGGAGGATCAAGTGCAAGGGATTTCAGGAGTTGCTATCTTCCAGTGTCTGCGAGGTGAGTCTTCTCACTATACTGTACCCGGAAGGGTTTGACTGTGTGACCGAAGGTTCGTATATGATATGTATGCTATATGTG
This sequence comes from Lactuca sativa, assembly GCF_002870075.4. Lineage (NCBI taxonomy): Eukaryota > Viridiplantae > Streptophyta > Magnoliopsida > Asterales > Asteraceae > Lactuca > Lactuca sativa. The sequence goes on from NC_056627.2 coordinate 31,618,308, forward strand.
GTAAGTTAATTGTTATGTGTGCTATGTATGATATGTGGGCCGGAAGGCAATATGTTATGGGCCGGAAGGCGATTATGTTATGAGGACCGGAAGGTCAGGGCCTGGAAAGGCGTATGTGCGTAAGGTATACTGGGGAACTCACTAAGCTTCGTGCTTACGTTGTTTATGTTATGTTGTTTCAGGTTCTTACAGTAACGTGGGATGGCAACGGTTCGATTGTACACACCGAAGAAAGAGTTGTGTTTTGGAGGATCCTGGTCTCCTATTATAACGAAAATGAAACTATGTTTTGTAATCCGAATGTGAATAAGATTTTAAACAAGTGTTTTAATATTAAATCGATTATTTAAATGAAAAATTTTGTTTTTGGAAATCACGGTGTTACAAATTGGTATCAGAGCCTTGGTTTGAGGGATTCGGACGCGCCTACAGGTGAGTCTGGACTCAAACTGAGGAATTAAGAAAAGGTTTTCAAATAAATAGTTTTCTAAAAGTGAATAAGAGTTCAAAGAGAAAGCAAGAAAGAGCAGTGTGTACAATCAGCCAGAGCCAAACGGTGATTTCCCAAAATACCCTTACTTTTGTATTATGAAATATCTATTATGCACTTTATGAGACATTATTGCATGCTAGAGACAGGCTAGGTATTTCACATCTTAGGACTAGAGTGGCCTGATTTGTGATGCTTTAGTCTAGGGTTTGCTGTTATATGTGCGTTATGCTTTTGTGTGTATGTGATGAGTGAGGGTATCTAGTTAGAACGCACGAGGGGTAGAGCTACAGAGTACAGTGGTACTTCCGAGGATGAGCCGAGAAGGTGGAGCTATCACAGCTAAGGAGTCCTATGTATGCTTCGATGCTCGAATGCTGCTTGCTTCGTGCTTTGTGGAGTTCTCGATGATGGGAGACAGCTACTAAGTGAGTATGACGATACTCAGGAGGTAGATGTTTGGCATCATCAGGAGCTCTTCAGCAGCTGATAGCAAAGAAGTGGGAGGACGGCGGAATGGGCTAGAGATTAAACCTAGCCAAGATGGGTGCGCGGGTAGAGTAGAGGATTTCGCTGGGGAGCGAGCATGCAAGATGGGATTGGTGAAAAAGAGCAGGTCGATCAGCTATTTAGGAACTCTAGGATGGTCCGTGTGGAAAGTATGGGTAGATGTGGCAGGTAGTATGGGCCCGTACTACTGAAAGCAGAGGACCCATACTTGATACAGGGAGCATCCTAAAGGTCCTAAGGAACAGATTGAGATAGATGTTGTGGTCCGAGTGCTATGCATTGGAGCAGATTGAGGAGTGGTGCTATGGTTCAGGTACCATACACTGAAGCATGTTGATGAGGGATGTCATGGGATGAATACCATGGTTCATAGTGGATGATGCTTGTGGCTATCTTGTTATCCGGTTATGACCGATGAGGTAGAGATTGGACGCTATGGGTTTCAGGCCTGTAGACCATGATTGAGTACGGAGAGGCGTTCCTCGAGGGGAAAGACAAGTGCCTACCAGAGTATTTTGGTAAGAGTCAAAGACAGGGGAGAATTTCAGTTGAGTCGAGCAATCAGACAACAGAGGAGAGGTCACCTTTTTTTGAGTGGGTAGTGTCATTTATGCTCGTGTGCAAGACGCGAGAGGTCTGGTGTTTCAGTTCTGGATTTGGGAGTACACCCTGCAGGTAGTTATCGATAATGACTTCCCTCAGGGCATCAGGTAGCGGGTGTACCTCGAGACAGAGATTTACCGTGAACGGACAGTCAGTTGGGGCTGAGGTAGTCGAGAACCACACCACACCTAATTGAGAATAACAGGTTGGGTTATAGTGATAGCAGTGAAGAGTTCAGACGAGTTTTGCAGTGCGGAGAGTTGTCGTCTATGTTGTGAGTAAGTCCCTGTCCTTGGGACAAATCCGGCGTTGGATACGGGTTGATGAGCTGAGATGAGAGGAACGATGATGCTGCGGTGCAGTCTGCGAGCCAGATATGTTATCGAGCAGTGCAGGTGCTTAGTATTAGATCAGTATGGGATTTGGAACGATTAGAGGCAGCCGTGATGAGAAGTTCTTGGAGAGTTAGCTAGAGGTTCAGAGTATAGGGGATTGATTGACTTCATAAGGGGAGGGACTATCGGGTGTTGCACAGCACTTTGCTGGGGCAGGTACGATTTCGCTGGTGAAAGATAGTCGTGGGTTGATTGTATACTAATTGGTGTTGGTTCGAACCCTAGTGGGGGAGAACCGGGTGCAGTATGTAAGAAAGCAAGAATTGTCAGGAGTAGTAATAAGTGGAGTATAGAGATGCAGTAGAAAAGCATGAGACCATAGGTGTCGATGATCGAGTAAAAAGGGGTTACATCGGAGCTTGCGGGTCCGGTGGTGCATGCCGCAAGTGCGGAAAGGAGGGGCACTGTGCACGGGATTGTTGGCAGTCAGTACCAATTCGGGACTTGAAGAGGACAGGATGGAGCGGAGCCCCAGAGGGCTCAGGGTCGTGTTTATCTGCGTACGACAGAGGGAGACGGAGCAGTGCCGGAGGCAGCTGCGGGTATGATGCTTTCATGATGTCTTGTTTGTCTTGCATTGATTTGGCGTATTGTTTGTGCTGGTATCTTGTATGGGTTTCGATGCGGTATTCGTTGTTTCGCGGGTCTGGCATGGTTATGGATTGGTACTTCAGGTTTCGCTTTGGCATGCGTTATTCCCTGATGGTTGGGTATGGTTATAATTGGTGTTTTAGTGTCAGTAGTCTTGTGCGGCTTCCGATGTGGTGTTCATCCTTTGGGCAGGTTGTGAGTTTGGTTATGGGTTATTGTCGCGGATTCCTTTGGTTATCGTCCGTGGGGGTTGTTAGGGGAGATGCGGCACTGGGTGGATTGTCGGGTAGCATCTACAGTCGTGGAGTGGATGATTTAAGGACTAGATTCTTGTGAGTGGGTTGATCAGGGAGGATGTGTGTTTTGCTGGGGGTTGCTTGTGCTTGTGGGAAGCAGTCAGTGTGTAATTGTCCTCTTTGTACAGGATTGTTCGGTAAAGTCGTTAATGACGATCGGTGGCAGTTAGTCAGTGTTTTAGTGGGGGAGAATTAGAAAATTCTCCGGGAGATCGATGAGTATGTGAGGGTGCTTAGCTGTTGGGATTCAACAGTGTTTGTCAGCGCAGAGTATAGGCCGACGAGAACGAGTGCCGGGTATGCGGGGCGGGGTACAGACCTAGGGCATTCGATTGTGGAGGCCTGAGAGCAGGCCGGGATCAAGCTTGAGTAAGTAACCGAGATTATGTTGTGCATGTTTCTAGAGCTGGAACCGGAAGGTTCCAGAGTTAGAACCTGAGGGTTCGCAGAGTTGGGTGTACGGACCCACAGAGACATAGCCTCGAGTGGCTAGTATGTGTTATGAGAGTCGGTCCAGTCATGCTGGAGACTCTGTTGGTATTGCTGGATCAGTTTGAGATTGCGGATTGTGTATGTTGTAGTGTGATTGCATTGGAAGGTCTGGCCCCGGGTTAGTGATCTTGTTTAGCTGAGGCAGTGATCTGGATGAGTGGAGGAAGCGCATGAGATTGAGAGCCCCTGCAATGAGAACCAGAGTATGTGGTTAGCGGTTATGCAAAAAGGGTGGTGTCGCTTAGGGCGAGCACCGTGGCACCGGTTGGAGTGGCATTATGGCCAAGAGGGTTCCTTGGAAAAAGGAAAAGAGGAAGGTGTGTAACTCCGAAGGGGTGCAAGTTCACGAAAGTGAAAGCTGCAGAGCAGAGTTATGGTTAGAGTATTTCAAGTATGGTTTCGAGCATCGTGTATGCGGCAGTGAAGTAGGAACCATCCGGGTTGGGATGACTGACGAGACTCAGAAAGGATGCAAGGGAATAGAGAATCTTGAATTCTCAGTGGGATTCTGATTAAGGTACAGGACGGATATTAGTGGTTCGCCTTGGGAGATGTTCGAGGATATCATCAGTGTAGCGGGTTTTTCAACCTGCGAGTGTTGGGACTAGTTCAGTATGTGTATGTGATGGCAAGAGGAACTTGTGAGAGTTGATCTGAGAGGGAGAATGGATCTCTCAGTCGGTCCGGAATGGGCGAAGTGGGCTTTGGATCGGGGATCCGGTGGTTCAGGGTTTCCTAACCCTTATGGGTTGAGTGATCGTTGAGATTTGGAGCAGAGTGCATCTTGGGTAATTTCCGATTACAGAGAGTGATGAGCAGTTCGGAGTTCGTGCTTTAGTTGACAGAGCAGACTCAGCAGGTTAAAGAGAGTTAGTGATCGTCTAGAGTTAACAGGAAAGTTATGCAGGCAGACGCCGTTACGAGCATGTGATTCCGGTCGGCGACCTCGTTTTTCTGTCGGGGTGTTTCAATTTAGGAAGAGGGGTAAATGGGGGCCCCGGTATGTTGGATCTTTTCGTGAAGGTACGAAGGTAGGAAGGGTGACCTATCGTTGGAGCTGTCAACGGAATTGGGACGGATCCATGACACCTGTATGTGTCGCAATTGAAGAGGTGTATAGCGGATGAGTCAGCAGTGGTTCTACTTGAGAACGATTAGGTGGATACGAGCCTGTGTTACGTCGAGAGGCCAGTGGCCGTCGGAGATCGGAAGATCAAGGTTCTGAGGAACAAGGAGGTACCTCTGGTATTGGTCCAGTGGTGGCCTCGGAAGAGATCGGTAGTGTCTAGGGAAGCCGAAACGTGAGATGCGGGAGCAGCAGTCAGAACTATTTTCAGAGTGAGACTTCGAGGGCGAAGTCTAGTTCTAGTGGGGGAGAATTGTAACAGCCCAAAATCTCAAGTATTGTTAAGTTGCATTTTGGGGGTGTTTTAAAGGGGAGACTCGGCGAGTTGGAGCCAGACTCGCCGAGTGGGGTCGCAGCTTGGGTCGCGGGTTCGCGACTGCACTCGACGAGTCCAGGTAGGGACTCGACGAGTCGACGCTGTTCAGTGGAAAACCCTAGCCGTTCAGTTTGGGACGTATATAAGGGATCTAATGCCGTCATTGTTCGTCTTTTGGCCGATTGAGGAGAACCCTAGACGACTGTGGCATCTAGAGCAAGCTTGAAGGCCATTATTGACTTTGAAGGAATTGTGGTGCAAGAAGAGGAAGGACTTTGGCCAAAGGAAGATCAAGGGGATCGAGTTCTGAGGTTGGGGACACAGAGAGTATGTTTTCAGGTTATGTTTCGGATCATTCCTGTTATTTTGATGTGTACATGAATTTAGGGTTTATGAAACCCATTTGGAGATTAGATGGATTGTTGTGTCGTTATCCAATGTTTATAACCTTGTATTAGGACCCTTAGAGGTCCAGAAGGTCCCATGTTTGTATATTCGGGAAAATATGTATCTCAGGAAGCAGTTTGATCGACTGCATGGCGTGGACTCGCCGAGTCGGATGATCAGACTCGGCGAGTAGCTTGAAGATTTAGTGGGACTCGCCGAGTTGTTCTTCAGACTCGGCGAGTGGAGTCGGGGTGGCCCCGCGATTCTTCCAGGAGTAACTCGTCGAGTCAAAGAGGATACTCGACGAGTAGAAGGGGACTCTTAGAGGATTGAAGGACGACCAGACTCGCCGAGTCGCCAGGGAACTCGCCGAGTCCAGTCGAGCTGACAATGGTCTGTTGACCAGAGTTGACCGATGTGATTTCTTAGGGTCAGTTAACGTGGGAGATAGAAGAGTTAATAAGGGATATATGATGTTTCAGGGAGCTTGTAGCTCGGAGGATCAAGTGCAAGGGATTTCAGGAGTTGCTATCTTCCAGTGTCTGCGAGGTGAGTCTTCTCACTATACTGTACCCGGAAGGGTTTGACTGTGTGACCGAAGGGTCGTATATGATATGTATGCTATATGTGGTAAGTTAATTGTTATGTGTGCTATGTATGATATGTGGGCCGGAAGGCAATATGTTATGGGCCGGAAGGCGATTATGTTATGAGGACCGGAAGGTCAGGGCCTGGAAAGGCGTATGTGCGTAAGGTATACTGGGGAACTCACTAAGCTTCGTGCTTACGTTGTTTATGTTATGTTGTTTCAGGTTCTTACAGTAACGCGGGATGGCAACGGTTCGATTGTACACACCGAAGAAAGAGTTGTGTTTTGGAGGATCCTGGTCTCCTATTATAACGAAAATGAAACTATGTTTTGTAATCCGAATGTGAATAAGATTTTAAACAAGTGTTTTAATATTAAATCGATTATTTAAATGAAAAATTTTGTTTTTGGAAATCACGGTGTTACATCAAGATCCGATTTTTATCTAACTATGTAGCTAGATCTTGAGTTTGGTCCCTTTTTCTCCTTATTCTTGGATGTTTCAATGGATGGACTTCATAAAGTTTGCAACTTTATGACTCTCCAGGTCAAGATGGCCTTATAGTGGATTAGATATGGTCCTTTGGCAGGCTTTGATGCCATGCATGGAGTTTAGGTCATATTTTCCCGTTTTGACCCATTTTGGGTTCAAGACATGCATTGGACATGCATGTATATAAAGCACCAACCTTTAGGATGTTTTTGAGGCTTGAATCTCTTCTGGAAAATTTTGGTTCCAGATCTCAAGGATTTTGTGCTTAATGGTTAAGTCTTTGAGTTTTCAAGCCTTGTGGAAGGGTTTTTGAGCATTTGGAGTAGCCCCAAAGGATAAAATTGGAAACTTTATCCTTTTAGCCACATTTGGAGTTTAGATCTGAATCTTAGAATCCCTGGAATCGAAGAATCAATTGTATGTGTTAAGCTGGGGAAAACTCGGCGAGTTGTCTAGACAACTCGACGAGTTGGCTAAGGTTATACCTGACTTTTTGAGTACTGTAGAACTCGGCGAGTTCAAGAGGTGCACTCGACGAGTTGGGTCAACATGGAATGTTGACCTTGACCGTTGACTTTGAATTTGACCATGGTTGACCAAGTTGGACTTTTGAGGGCATTTTGGATATTTCGAGATTTTGATGGGTTAGTCATGATGGTTGTAGGCATTGAGTCGGGAGCTGAGATTTGGCGTCAGACCTTATTAGTTCTACAGTACTTGTGAGGTGAGTTTTCCTCACTGTACTTATGGGTCGAAGGCGCAAAGGCCGTCCCTTTGGATTTTTATCCTGATTATCGTATGATTGAGTATTGTGATGATCTGTTAGATCTGAATCCTGGTAAATAGAATGATGATATGCTTATTAATCTGTATGATGTGTGTTTATCTGTTGATTGATTATGTGTTTATGAGTTATGTATATGTTGACATGTGTATGGTTGGGTAGAGGCGGTCCTGCTTTGTGTTGAAGACCAACAAACCCAGGGCTGCCCGATAGATTGAAGGCCTGCGAGGCGGACCAGTCAGACCGAAGGCCTGGAGAACGGTCCAGACATGCTGAAGGCCTGGTATGGCGGTCCAGACATGTTGAAGGTTATGTATGTGTGCTGTTGTATAATAATTATGATTATGTATTGTGGTGGTATTTGGGGGAAGATTCACTAAGCTTTGGGCTTACAGTTTTTTATTATGTTTCAGGTACCTTAAACTATCACGGGAAGGCAAAGGTTTGATCGTGCACCTACTCATGTTTTGTGTTATGATTTATGGGAAAACTCTGATGTGAAACTTATTTTGAAAATAAATTATAATGAATGTTGGTTTTGTGGTTATTTAAAAAGTTTAAAATTTTCAAGAATTTTTTGAATGTTACAAGTTAGTATCAGAGCCTTGGTTTGAGTGAATTGGAGGAACACTCGTGTGAATCCAGTCTCAAACTAAGGAAGTATTTTCAAAATGATTTTTTTCAAATGGTTTTCAAAATACTCAATGAGATATTAGCCTTCCTCTAGGAGTGAGGATTGAGCGCTCGCCATGCTTATGTATATTGTTAGGGTGTTGTGATGATACTTGAGATAAATACGGGTAGGTGTGGAAGGTAGTATGGGTTTGTACTACTGAAAGCACAGGACTCGTACACGTAGCAAGGAAGTCACAACCCCTAGGGTTTCATTGGGATTTGGTTCCCCGTTATGATATGTGCATTATATGATATCTTCTAGGTGTATTTTCAGTATGGTGACTACGAGACGAGTTAAGATCGGATCCGGATCGGGATCAGGAGTCGGCAGACAGGGTGAGCCGGTATTGTTATAGGACTGTGTCAGGGAGATCATTCGCTAGGACGTGGTTGCTATTGTTCGGAGTAAGATTTTGGAGATGTTCGGTTCTATCAAGACCGTGATGATGAAGTTCTTTGATGATCGTTATGTAGCCATTGCTGAGACGGCTGCTGTTGCAGCATCCATAGTTGTGGCGACTGCAAGTGTTGGGACAGGGCGGGTCTTTCAGTATCGGGACTTCGATAATATGAAGCCCCCGACCTTTGATGGATTCTAGGACCGTATCATATCCATGAGGTGGCTATCTGATGTGGAGGTATGTTTCTTCACTTGTTCATCCCCTGTTGACTAGAAGGTCAAGTGTGCTCTGAACCTTATGAGGTCTGGAGCGAAGGATTGGTGGAGACTTGTTACATGATCATATTCTACTAAGAAGAGGGTTGTAGTATCTTGGGATCAGTTCATGGAGATGTTTCGTACTTGCTATGTTCCTTGGGTCGATCGAGAGAGGCTGGCTCAGGAGTTTTTAGACCTGAGGCAGGGATCAGAGTTGGTAACGAAGATTACCGAATGTTTACTGAGAGGGATATGTTTTGCTCTACGTTTTCCTTAGAGCAGGCTCAGATGACCCATTATCTGAGCATGCTCAAGACGGACATCAGGTGTCACAACTAGGAATTTTGATGCCTTGTAACAACAACAATGATAACAAATATGAACCAAAAATGTGAAATCATGTATGATGCTTATTCAATAACAACGAATCTTCCATCAAACACTTATTACAAGAACTGCAAATAGTCAACAAAGAATTGGAAGCCCTAGAAATCCCAGTTTAAGTCCATTTTGGACTAGGATTTCCTTATTGGGCCTAATGGACCAAAAGCTTCCAATTTAACTATCTTGAACATAGAACTCTCAAATGGGCCCTAATTGGACCCATATACATGAAACTTAATATTTTGGGCCTTATAAGCCTAAACGAACTAGGTTATCTTTAATGGGCCTTATTGGACCACAACAAATCTAATTAGCCCTAATGGACCATAAAACTCATTCTAGATTTATTTTGGGCCGTAAACCCTCATAGGAGCCTAATGGATCGAAATTTTTTCCTTATGAGTTACATGTTTTCAAACAATGCAAGAATGGGCTCAAATTATTACATAACTCCTTTCAATAAGCCCATTCTCGGCCCAACTACAAAGCATAGGAAGGAAGAGTTGACTTTTGCTTGCCACCTCATTTTTATTTTGTGGATAACTAGGCATTACACTTCAAACATCCAAGCTCTCTCTCATATTTCCATGCAACCTCATCTCTCTTCCTCTCTCTTTCTTCTACTCGGCCGAGAGCCTCTCAAACACACACACACATCACAAAAAAACTCTCTCTAAATCACTCAAGACTCATCCATTCTTTTACATCCAAAAATATCGAAATTTTGCTTGTGTTTCAAGAGGATTTCACAAGATAATCATCATCCTTTGGTAAGTTTTCACATGTCTAAGTTATAAAACTCCTCTCTCATGTAAGATCACTCATTCTAAACAAGTTTTTGGTTATCATACTCCTAGAAAACTCCTTAAGTTCGAGATCTTCCAAGGAGGCTTGCTAGGATCAAGTTTTCTTCATTTCTTCCTTCTAAATCAAAAACAACAAGCAAAGGTGAGTTCATACCCCTCTCTTTTTCGGTTTTTATATGTTTTATGAGGGAGAATACAAGAAAATGTGTAGATCTATGTGTATGTGTATGCTATATATGATTTTATGCATGTATGTGTGATTTTATGTGTTTTTGGTGATGAATATGTAACCAAAAGGGAAGAAATCTCGAGATCTATTCCATAAGAAGGAAAACAAACATGATCCAAGTTATATTATACTAAACAAGTCAATAATATTAACTCATAAGATTGTGATAAACATATTTCAACATAAAACCCATTTTCGGGCTTAAATTGTCAAATAAACAAAAGTTGGGTCAAAAATTGCGACTTACGGTTTTCTTAAAGGGTCAAAGGAGTCAAAACAGTTACAAAAAATGTTTTTATGAATATTATGCACTTCAAAGGACTTAAAATGTTAATATTAGCTTAATGGGCTAATTTTTGGGCTTTTCGGCCCAACAAGCCCAAAGTTGCGAAAATAATGAAATTAAAAGGGCTGAAATGGTAATTTCTTCAAAACAGGGGATAAAAAGTCAAACAAAACTATTTCAAGGGTTAAAAATGTCTTTCTTTTCCAAAAAGGATAAAAAAAATGTTAACTTTTTGGATTTTGGGCCAAAGTTGTAAAAGTTGCAAAAGTTTGGGTTTTAAACCGAAAAACACTTTTCTGGAAGGACTTAAACTGCCAAAGAATAAACTTTGAGCTAAAAACATCATTTGAACAAGTTTATGATGCAGAAGTGTCAAGAAAATGTCTTAAGGGTTTAAAATGTCTTTTCTTTCATATAAAGGACTGAAATTGTTATTTTTATAAAAAGAAAGGGACTGAAAAGGTTAAACCACTATTTTTAAACCAATTATTTTATTTATAGAATATTGAGTCAAAAATACTAATCTATGACTTACAAAAATTGAAAGACGAATACACGTATAACTCCTAATATCGTTATAAACAAATCGATCGGTCTCGAGTTGATACAAAAATAACAATCGTTTAATCAAACCCACTAACAATCGTTCAATACCTAAGGCAAGTAAACATTCCAAAACCTTGGGCTTAAAGGCTTCAATCATGCTTATTGGACCTTTGAAATACATTAACATGATCTTTGGGCCCAAGGGATAACGATAATCTATGTTATTGGGCCTTCTATGACCTAATTTCATATTGAAAGGACCCTCAATGGCTTTTGAGTGCTATTGGGCCTTAGTGGCCCATTAGTATTGCTAATAGGGTCAAAATAATCAAATGTGAAATGGGCCAACGTTTCCTTCGCACACCCAACAGCCTAAAATAAACTCACGGAAGCAGCAGGACTTTGTACTCCTCTCCTCCTCGTTTGTTAGGCTTATGAGTAATCAAAGTAAACAGATTCAGGTTGTTAATCAAAAGTAATCTAGGTTGTTTGGATTTAAGTGAGTAATAATGGGCGACACCTCTAAGGATCGTTCGTAGTCTGTACTTATAACTAGTCATTATCATGCATGGTTATAACGACTCACAACCATTAATTAATCCAAAACCATCCGAGTAATCAAGGAAGAGTAATCAAAATCATTCATTGTGGCGGTATAACAATTTGAGAAATAACTGTATTTTATGTATTTGGAAAACATCGGGTTTTTCGGGGAAGTTCAACATTTTCAGTTGTACGTTTAATACTAAGTTCTTCAATTATACATGTTTTGAAATCATCATGCATGTATTTACGGATCTTCACACCTTTCTACAAACAATGGTCTTTTCAGAAAATATCGGATTTTCTAGGTTGTTCTCATTCAAACTACACAAAACATTTTCATATCAAACATGCTTATGAACTCACCAACATTCCATATGTTGACCGTTTTCAAAATAACTTGTATTCTCAGGTAACAAGTAAGCTGAGGAATAAGTACCAAGTATGTTAGTGTGTTTTGCTTTTGAAAACTATCAAACAATTTATGTATGGATTTGTAATGTTAAAACAATGTACTTGATGTGAACAATGTCGGTTGTAATATATTGATGCATGGTGATGTTTATGTTATGATTCATGTATATTCATTGTGATGATATTCAAACGAGCCCTCGGACGTTTCCGTCGTCTGATTCGGGGGTGTGACATCAGGCAGTTTGTTTCTACTTAGCGGTGTGATACTTTGCTAGAGTTGCAGGAGGTCACTAGGCGGCGTGATCTTGAGATAGAGCTTCAGTAGAAAGAACAGTGGTAGGCCCCGACACAGTCGTAGCCGGCACCGAAGTGGTTCAAGGTCGCTGATTCTAGGTCTGGAGGTCAGCGAGGCTACGCTTGTGGGAAGTACGGGAAGGTTCATGTCGAATCATGTCGATCAGGTAGTATGTGCCACAAATGTGGCAAGGATGGGAATTATGTGAGGGATTGTCACCAGTCAGCCCCGATTTAGAGTATGAGGATTTTCTATCATTGTAATCAGGTTGACCATGTGAAGGTCAATTATCCGTTGCTCGCCACCAAGCCAGTGTAGGCCCCCACGTCAGCTACTTTGAGGATCACTGACGGTAGTCAGGGCAGAGCAAAGCCCCCGCGGACTTGAGGTCGTGCTTTCCAGCTTATTGTCGAGGAGGCCAGGGCAGCACCAGATGTTATGACTGGTATGTTTCTATCCCTTATCTTATTGATTATGTTTATTTTATGCTCATATTCTCTGTTAGGTACGTTCTTAGTGAACTCCTTGCAGGCTCTTATATTATTTGACTCGGGTGTGATTTGGTCCTTTGTTTCTCGATCTTTTAGTAGGGAGTTTGCCTTGCTCATAGGGGAGTTGGAGTGTCCATTACGAGTTTCTATCGCCAACGAACATGGGATTTATGCTTTTCGGTTTATCAGGGTTGCATTATGGAGATCTTCAGGATATCCTTTCCGATCGATTTGATTCCTATTCTGATGGGGGATGTCTGTGTGATAGTGGGTATGGATTAACTGAGCTGTTTTGGTGCATTGATCCACTATGAGGGTCAACGTGTGGTGGTTCAAACCCCAAGTAGGGGAGAACTGGTTATGTAACATCCGGATTCCCAGGTATAATATTTTATTCCGTTATTTTTGGAAGTTGTGAGGAGACTCGGCGAGTTGGTGTTTAAACTCGCCGAGTATGGTCGCAGATTTGTATTCGGGTTCACAGCCGGACTCGACGAGTTCATGAGTGGACTCAGCGAGTCCACACTATTTAATGAAACCCTAATTTCCTAGGTTTGGGACCTATTTAAAGGCCCTTAGGGCCGTCATTTGCGGCTACCAAACCCCAGAGAGAAACCCTAAGAGATCTAGAGCGTTTGTGAGGAAGGGGAGGCCATTCTTGATCCTTTTGTTGGTGTATTTGCAAAAAGGAGGTGACCAAGGCAAGAGGAAGCTGAAGGAGGTGCGATTTTGGTGACTTCTGAGTTCATAGAGATCATATTGAGGTATTTGTTCGGACCTTCTTCAGTTTTGGTGTTGATTCTTAAAGTTAGGGTTTTCTAACCCCTTTAGAGGATGGATAAGTGGCACAATTGGTCCCTTCTCGAGTATATGCTTTGGATCTGGACCTAAAGAGGTATAGAGACCTTAACCCTTGGAGCTTTATGAGTTATTTTGGGAGCCATGAGCTTGGGATGTCATTTTTGGGGCTAAATCACCAACATAGACCATTTAGATGTTATATGAGTGTCAAGGTCTGAACTTTACGTGATTATCATGCTTTGGGAAGGCCAGGTCTATGAATTTAAGGAACAGATCTGACCTCAGGAGGCCTATGGAGTTTGTGCATGGCATGAACTCGTCGAGTCCGAAGATCAGACTCGGCGAGTAGGATGAGGGTTTCCCGTAAATCACTCAGTGACTAGACTTACCGAGTTGGGGAAATAACTCGGTGAGTCAGGGAGAGTTAGGGGACTGGAGTTCAAGGTGGAACTCGCCGAGTTGTTCTTGAGACTCGGCGAGTTGAGTCGGGGTGGCCCCGCGATTCATGCCAGGTGTAACTCGTCGAGTAAGGGGAAGGACTCGATGTGCCAAGAGAGGGACTAAGAGAGTCAGTGGACACGTGTAGACTCGTCGAGTCGCCCAAATGCACTCGACGAGTCGGGTCAAAGTTTGACCGTTGACTTTTGTTGACTTTTAGGGTTTGGTCAACAGTGAGGCCTTTAAGCCAAGAGAGGGGTAAAATGGTCTTTTACCCTTCTGAGGGTGTTAACAAAGGTTTGAGTATAGTTATATTTACGAGAGTATTTACTTTATGTGATTAGGCGGAGGCTAGATCACATTTCTACCGATTCAAAGACTTACCGGGACACCTGAGGTGAGTCTTCTCACTATACGTTACTTACAATGGTATTGTGTTGACCAGAGGGTCTTATATGTTATGTATGAGATTATATGCTATGTGATATATGTATGTTGTATGATGTTATAGACCGGACCGGAGGGTCCAACGAGTTATGACCGGACCAGAGGGTCCAACGAGCTACGGGACTGGAGGGTCCCGCTGAGACACATCGACCGGAGGGTTGATGTGTGTAGAACCAACTAGTTTTAAACCTACTTTTAATTATCAAATAACACACAAAAGGCAATGAACCTATCAATTGTGGTATAGCTAAATAAGCAGGGTATCGAACACAGGGAACAACAAATTAAACTAAAAAACTAATTTAATCTAAGTTAATTAAAAAGCAGGGGTTGTTCTCTAGTTTTACAAGACTAGAAACTTACTAATTATTACTAATTTAAGCTAGAAAATAAAGACTTTGACTAGATTCAATAACGGAGAAGTACTTCTATTTAGTTCAACTTAATTGATCCTATGGTTGATTTCAAGGTAAAAGTGCAATGGATTAATTCTTTTGCTAGTTACCGATTCAATTGATTAGTTCCGTATTCACTTCATTAATCCTTAGCAAATAAATCAATTTAAACAATGGCCAGTTGTCTATTTCAATTAAATTTACTAGATATAATATTCGGGTTAAGTTAGACTTGCAATAGCTAATTAATTTATCCTTTTAATTAACTTCTTGTTTAATGGTCATCTCACAAGCTTGCACATAAATTTACTTGATTTTCTTATTAATCCTAGTTTCATGTTCATTGCACTAGACATATGACAAAAAGTGTTCACTAAGCATATGAGATTGATAACTAATAGATGTTCATGCTAATTAATTATCTCCCTATTAACAGAAAATCAATTATCATTCACACACAAGGTTCTTTAGCAAGCTAAAATAACTAAATTAACCAACATAGAATTAATCCTACCAAGAATCAAACCATACTACCAATTTCGTATCCCCAAATAGAAGTTTAAAGGGTTTAGCTCATCATTGAAATAAAATTCAGCAAACAAACAGAATCTAAATGTTCAAACATAGTAACTAAACACAAAGATTTAAGAAGTATGATAAATTTTGCCTCAATGCTCCTTCGGAATTGAACTCTAGCTCGCTTTGACGATCTCTAAGGGTTCTATGGCTTCTCAATCGCAGCAAAACCTCTCTGAATCGTCCCAGAACTCCTATCTCTCGATCTGTGGAATTATCTTTAAATAAGCGATCCGACTCGTCGAGTCCCTCTCACATTCCCCGTATTGCGATAACTATCTGGTATCCCGAGTCATTATCCTTCTGATTCCTCGACCGGACTCGTCGAGTAGCTATCTGACTCGACGAGTAGAAGCTTTTTTTAGTGTTTTTCCTTCTTCATTCCACTCTCGAGCTCCTAACCACTTCTCTTGCTTCCTTTTGCTTCCGAGCTTCATCTTTGGACTGAAAAACATAATTTAACACTTTTAAGTACCTTTTGTCCATAATATGCGATAATTTAGCTAATATATGAATAAAAAACTATACTAAATACACACTAAATATGCACATATCAAAATACCCCACACTTGTCTTTTGCTTGCCCTCAAGCAAAATTGAATTTTAACACATTAGAATTATGTATAACAACTCCAATCTAACCCAGCCATTATGCCAAGACCGAAACGCATGCATTTATGTCTAAAATTTTTCCTAAAGAACCCCCCATATTCCAAATACTCACAATCCTCATAAACATTCACCCACTCACCCCGAACTATGCTCATTTTATGCAACCCTCCGAATCCATCCGCAGAAAACCTCTTTACCCTCAAGGTATTTTTAATTGAGCAACCCAAGCATACATATTCTAGAAAATTACAATTTTTCGATACCACTATGAAATTCTTTGAATTCTTCACTTTCTTGATAATTTGATCTTTGATATCTTTGAATTCACCAACTTGTATTGACTTTTGGCATCTTCAATTTTTTTGGATTTCTTGGAATTTTGATCTTTTGATCTTCACTTTATTTGCTCCAAAATTCTTATAACTTTTCTTGTAATTCTCTCTCTTTTTTTTTACATGTATACCTCACTTTTTTTTCACTCAAAACCCTACATGCTTAAGCAGGGGCGCTCAATCTCAACCTTTATTGGCTAATGATAAAAATTTTCCTGGATACATTTCAGGTTTAGGCTGCTAAACATATTGCATCCCTCAGGCTGAGCGAGGTCGTGTTTTTGTCTCATGATTTCACTGAAATAAGGAAGCCACAAATGCACTAGAACGTATATAGGCTCAACTAAACATTTGAGTTATCATGCAATTATTAACACAACTCTAACATGGAATCCTAATTTGTTTTACCAAAATTTTCTAATTAAATCCTAAGTAATACTTTTGGTATGCAATTTTTTTTTTTTAAATTGACTATTATGTAACCAACCCCTTACCCCACACTTATGTGATGCAATGCCCTCATTGCATACGATGCATAAAAACATAAAAAGAAACTAAAGAGGGAATTGGAACAAACTCCCCTGGGATAGCAGTGGATAGGCTGATCACACTCATTTAAGCTCCAACTTCAATTAACTTTAGACATGGTAACATCTCATCCATGCCTTGGGTGTCAAAACTCGTGTGGGTCGCTCCAAATACGCGGAAATCAGTGTAAGATCTTCAAGAATGGATATGGAAGAATAAGTGAGCAAGTGGGACAAGTAGCAGCATCAAATCAACAGTCCGTCGGTATAAAAATTGAACGACTCGTCGAGTCTTATGGTGGACTCATCGAGTACCAGCGCGCCTTCTCAGAATATGTAGAAATACAAGGCGACTCGTCGAGTCAGCTTAGTGCACTCGTCGAGTAGGTCACTGAACGAAAAAAACTTGGTATGTTGCAACTGTTTTAGCCTCTAAAAACTTCTTTAACTCTTCCTCACATTTGGACTTAATTGCTCATACCCCTAGGACCGGACTCGACACTCTGACGTTAAAAACCCGCTTCCTTGACTCGCTCTCACTCGCGAAAACATCCATGCTTTACATCTCTAAACCATCCTAAGTAAGCAATCATAATTCAATCCTGAAAAATAACTAAAGCAAACAACCATTAAACATAATAAAATCTCAAACAAGTCATACACACCAAATAAGAAATAAAACAAAACAAAAAATTAAAATTGTTTGATTAAAAACACAAAAACATCAAAATCAATCTTCATCCTCCTCATCATCATTGGCGGCTCCACTTCCCCCGGCTCCGCTTCGTCGCGCACCAATCCTCTCATCCTAAGATGGAATGAATGGGTAATTCCCACCATCAATATGTGGAATATTGAAGTGGTCAAAAAGTCGTATATGGGATTGGTTGCTAAAGTTCAGCCCCCTCGCCATTTGATCCTGCATCCGCCTCATCTCTACATTGTACCAATCCATTGGTACGTCTTCATTCTCGACCGGAATCACTGGCGGCTCGTCCTCCACATCCCGCTCTCTTCTTGATCTTACCCTCCTTCCCGGTGCTTCGGGACCAACAACAGGGTCATCATTTGGGATGGCATAATGGCCACCACCATAGTCTTCAATAATCTGTGCTCTTCGGAAAAGAATGGGATTAAACGGGGGCGTCGGGATCAATGTCATGAAGTTCCAGGCACCGCGGTTCATCAACCCGAATGAAATAGCCAATCGAGTGACAAACATTCCTCCATTGATACGGGAGGTTTTGCGATCTTTGACCGCACCCTCCGAAAGGTATGAAGCTATACACCAAGGGATGTTGCAAGAGACGCCGGGTGTAATTATACTCCATAAATAGAAGACGTCAAGATTGGAAACCTTGTCATCATCTTTTCTTTGATTGATGGTGGAGGAAATAAGGCGGTGAATGAGGCGGTGAGTTGGGGATCGGATGCTCCCTTCCTGTGCAGACTTCGGGATGTAAACTTTATTTCCAATGGTATTCCACCAACCCGTGCTTGTAACTCCATCGGGAAATGCCATATGTGCTTGTGCTAAAAAGGCCCGAAAGATGTTTGTTGAAACCAAGGGCCGATCGTAAATCCCTAGTCGGCAGGCAAGATCCACTACCGAGCATTGACGAAATTCTCCCCCAAGGCAGAAACTGAAGCTCGTCGGGTGAAAAACATCTACTCCGCCGGTAAAAGACACCGTGGAAAGGAATTCTAAACATAGCTCCAAATAAACCAGTTCTTGAATACGGAAGACCCGGCTCCACCCGTCACACACCATAGTTTCGCCTTCATGTTGGAACTCCTTCAAAAGGTAAGGAGCTAGTTCTTCTTCATATCTAACACTTTGCAGCCATTCCCAATCAATTCTGTTCGGCACATACACCTCCTTCTTCTTAATGTCGGAGAGCTTCTTCTTCCACTTCCTCATTGTTGAAGCGGATTCAATTTGCGGGAAGTTTAGCCATGGAAACTCCCCTTGGCTACCACTTGAAGATTGTCCTCTTCTAAACATGATTTCTGCAAAACATATAAACAAAACCTAGAAACACATAATATAATTAAAAACTGGATTGTATCTGTAAATCGACTGGACTCGTCGAGTCCATGCTCGACTCGACGAGTCTCGCAACCTGCACGAGTCAGTCGACGGGTCGCAGTAAATTGGACCATAAAACCTGTAATTCCTGTCAAGGGTTTTGTTCAGGGACTTCCTACTAAGTAATAAGGCCAAAATAAACGTTCAAAACAACAATATTCATGAAATATCGAAACCCTAGAATTTCATTACTTTTCAAAAATAGGTTTTTCATGCAATTGCAGGTATAGATGGCCTTATAATCACATTCTTTCTAGAAATCAAGAAGAAAGTTGTTACCTTTTGAGTTTAAACCTTGAGAAATTGGAAGAAAATTTGAAGAAAACTTGAATGCTTGAGAGAGAGTTTGAGAAAGAGGTACCCGACGAGTGTGGTGTGGAAACTGAATTTTAGGGGTAAAACCCTATTTACCATATGTAAAAGTAATTTCGAAATTATTTTTTTTTCTGTAAATAAAACCGACTCGTCGAGTCAGGGTCAGACTCGGCGAGTCTAGTCGCGCAGTCAAAGATTTTCTGAAATCAATATATACTCGTCGAGTCAGGGTTAGACTCGGCGAGTCTCTTGTAAAACATTACTGATTTTCAAAATTTTGTTATTTATTCAACATCTTTTCACCCCACCCTTAAGCTAGGCACACTCTCAAGCAGACATGTCCGATGATTTGGAAGATTAAAATTGTGAAACGAAACAAAAACTAAAAAAAAAACTAAAGAGTAAAAGAAAGCAAACTCTAACGACGGGTTGCCTCCCGCCAAGCGCTTCTTTTTAAGGAGTTATTAGCTAGACTCCTTCCCATTTACGTTTTGTCATCTTCAAGCATCGGGAATGTACGCCTCACTTTTTGTGGTTTATACTTGGTCTTGTAGGCATGAATCTTTTTCTTGTAAGCCCTCTTCAATTTGTCTCTTCTCCTTTTCTCAGTATCATCCTCAGCTGTTTGGGCTTCTCTTTTCCTCTTCTTCTTTTTCAACCCATTCTTCTTTACCTTTTCTTGCACTTCCCTCTTTTTGAATGTAATCATTTCATATTTTGTAATAGTTCATGCTTTAGGTTTAGTAGTGAATGGTTGATTAACTTCCACTCTTCTTCCCTTTATGTCTTCATCCTCTTTTGTGCTCAACTCTTCTCCAAATGGCATCGTATCAAGGCATGCCACATCGACATGTTGGACCTCCATTCCTTTTACTTCTTCTGCCGATTGTTCTTCCAAAGAATCAAAAACAGTAACTGAACCCAGGGTATGTGAAGAACTATCAACAAACAAATCAGCTTTGGTCAAGTTTTTATCCAAATCGACTGGACTCGTCGAGTCCATTATGGTGACTCGGCAAGTCTGATTGGGTTCCATCAATCCTGGAGTGTTTTCTGAGTTGGCTCCTTCCAGTAGCTTTTCTAGCTCCTCCAAGTCTTTGTTAGCATCTTCAACTCCTTCAGAGTGTAGCGTGAACTTACTTGGGCCTTCTTTTAGTAAAATTTCAAGCTCTTTTTGTAATACCTCATCATCCAATTGGATAAATGAGATTTCTTCTCTCTTTTCTTCTTCTTGCTTGACTTCTGGAATAGCTTTAAACATCACCGACTCATCACCCACTCTTAATGTCAATGTAGACTCACATATGTCAATTAGGGCACACGCGGTGTTTAAGAATGATCTTCCCAAAATAATTGGTATTTCGGGGTCTTCTTCCATTTCCACCACCACGAAGTCTACTGGAAAAATAAACTTGTCCACTTTGATAAGGAGATCTTCACAAATGCCTTGTGGATGAATTATTGTTTTGTTTGCCAAATGGATTCTCATATTTACCGGCCTTGGTGCTGGTAAATTCAGCTTCTTAAAGAATGAATAGGGCATCAAATTAACGCTTGCACCTGAATCAGCCAATGCTCGTGTAGAAACTTCATTACCAAATTGGCACGGAATTACTATGTTACCCGGATCACCCTTCTTCTCAGGCAGCTCACTCATCAATATCTCCGCGACTTCAGCCAGATCTTTCCTAGCAGCAAAAAGGCCTTTAAGCAAGTTAAAGTATTTAGGAGTTTGGAGCATTGTTTCCACAAATGGCATATTGACTTGTAAAGCTTTAACATGCTCCATGAAGGTTCTATAGGCTTGAACTTTTTCTGCAGGCATGGCTTTTATTGGATATGGCAAAGGAGGATTGTATGGCTTTAGAAAACTGGCAGTATCTTCATTCCCGACTGGACTCGTCGAGTCCATGAGAGTGACTCGGCGAGTCTGGTCGGGTTTTTCTGGTTCTGGTTTTTCTTCCTTTTCTGCCTTCTTCTTGGAGACTCTTAGTGTTTCTGTAAATTTTTTTTCACTGCTGGAGGTTATTACGCTCACGTTCTCCATTCTTGGATTGGGCTCGGTGTTGCTCGGAAGTTGACCCGGTCTTCTTTCATTCACTTGATGTGCAAGCTGTCCCAGCTGTTTCTCAATGTTGAGAATGGAAGCTTGCTGATTCCTCAACATGTTTCTGGTTTCTTGCATTGCTACATCGTGATCATTATGTCTTTTCTCGGACGCGGTTATGAACCTTGTGAGTATATCTTCTAATTTTGCCTTCTTTTCCGTCACCGACTCTTCCTTTTGATAGAATCCCCTCTCCCTCTGTTTGTTTTTCTCCTCCTTAGCCTTTTTATACTCTTCGTATGGGAGCCATTCCTTCTTTGGTTTCCTCCAGTCTTCATCGTATCTATCGCCACTGGAATAGAATACTTGAGCCTTTTTATTTCCATTCTCGTCTCGATCACAATCCTTGGTAAGATGGGGTCCGCCACAATTTTCGCATCCTACCCTAATAGCATGGATCGTTTGATCCATTTTCGTCATTCTTCGGTCTAGGCTATCGAGTTTAGCTATTACCGCTGCCATGCCATCGTTCACCGAGTTTACTGCTCCACAACTCACTTCATTCCTCGGATTGTGGTATTCTCTAGAATGCTTAGAGAATTCTTCAATTAATTCCTTTATTTCCGGAGGTGGCTTTCGGGTGAGCGGGCCTTGTGAATCGAGTAGTTGCCTTGTGGTGACATTAACTCCATCATAAAAGATGGAGACCTCTTGTTGGCTATTAAGATCATGGTGTGGGCAATTTCTAAGTAGGCTCTTGTACCTTTCCCAAGCTTCATAAAGAGGTTCACCGGGTTGTTGCTCGAAGTTGGCAATGGCTTTCTTTAGCTTGGCTATCTTGGAAGGTGGGCAGAAATGGTCAATGAACTCTTCTTTCATCTTGGCCCATGTGGTGACCGATCCGGGAGGAAGTGATTTTAACCAATCTTTTGCAGCGCCTTTAAACGTGACAGGGAGCATTCGAAGAAGCTGGGTCTCGCGTGGAACATTAGGCACGTTGAAGTAATCGGCCACATCATTTACTTCGTCCAAATGCTTGTAAGCGTCTTCATGATCTCTCCCGTAAAAAGGGATCTCCTTGAGTTGAGCGAGAATATGGCCCTTTAGCTCAAACGTAGCGGTTACGGGAATTGCGGGTTGCACAAGTCCCGGCCCGGTGTCATCACGCATCCTTTTCTTCCACTCCCCCATGGAGACTTCATCGATGTTAGCCATAGTGATAGCTAACTCTTCTTCGGAATCGGTTTCGTGCTCGGAAATATGCTCTTCTTCTTCCTCGGTCTCGTACTCGATATCTTCGTGAATTGGTTCTTCAATTGTTAATGAGGCACTGGATGCTCCTAATTTGCTGCCTTTCTTCTTGCTGAAAATGGATTTCAAGTTCTTGAGTGGTGAGTTCTTTGAAGTTGCGGTTTCTCCTACGGCTTTTCCCTTGCTTCTCTTTAGTGCGGATTCCGGGTCTTCCAAAGGTGGTACTAGAGGTGTGTCTGATCCTCAGGTCATGAAACAGCTGGAAAAAAAAAGAAACGAAACGCGTAAAAGGAACAAAAACGGAATAAAAATAAAGACTAACACAGCGATGGACTCGCCGAGTCGACGCGAGTGCACTCGGCGAGTGCAAGGCAAAAACAGAAAAGAAAATTTTCTAGTAAAAAAAACGGAATTGTAATAAAACTAAGTCTACTTACTGGATTTGCTTTGTAAATAACTTTGTGTAAGATAAATCCCACACAAAGGATCGATTAAACTAGACTTTATTATTAATTTTAGAACCGTTCCCCGGCAACGGCGCCAAAAACTTGATGTGTGTAGAACCAACTAGTTTTAAACCTACTTTTAATTATCAAATAACACACAAAAGGCAGTGAACCTATCAATTGTGGTATAGCTAAATAAGCAGGGTATCGAACACAGGGAACGGCAAATTAAACTAAAAAACTAATTTAATCTAAGTTAATTAAAAAGCAGGGGTTGTTCTCTAGTTTTAAAAGACTAGAAACTTACTAATTATTACTAATTTAAGCTAGAAAATAAAGACTTTGACTAGATTCAATAATGGAGAAGTACTTCTATTTAGTTCAACTTAATTAATCCTATGGTTGATTTCAAGGTAAAAGTGCAATGGATTAATTCTTTTGCTAGTTACCGATTCAATTGATTAGTTCCGTATTCACTTCATTAATCCTTAGCAAATAAATCAATTTAAACAATGGCCAGTTGTCTATTTCAATTAAATTTACTAGATATAATATTTGGGTTAAGTTAGACTTGCAATAGCTAATTAATTTATCCTTTTAATTAACTTCTTGTTTAATGGTCATCTCACAAGCTTGCACATAAATTTACTTGATTTTCTTATTAATCCTAGTTTCATGTTCATTGCACTAGACATATGACAAAAAGTGTTCACTAAGCATATGAGATTGATAACTAATAGATGTTCATGCTAATTAATTATCTCCCTATTAACAGAAAATCAATTATCATTCACACACAAGGTTCTTTAGCAAGCTAAAATAACTAAATTAACCAACATAGAATTAATCCTACCAAGAATCAAACCATACTACCAATTTCGTATCCCCAAATAGAAGTTTAAAGGGTTTAGCTCATCATTGAAATAAAATTCAGCAAACAAACAGAATCTAAATGTTCAAACATAGTAACTAAACACAAAGATTTAAGAAGTATGATAAATTTTGCCTCAATGCTCCTTCGGAATTGAACTCTAGCTCGCTTTGACGATCTCTAAGGGTTCTCTGGCTTCTCAATCGCAGCAAAACCTCTCTGAATCGTCCCAAAACTCCTATCTCTTGATCTGTGGAATTATCTTTAAATAAGCGATCCGACTCGTCGAGTCAAGTGGTGACTCGTCGAGTCCCTCTCACATTCCCCATATTGCGATAACTATCTGGGATCCCGAGTCATTATCCTTCTGATTCCTCGACCGGACTCGTCGAGTAGCTATCTGACTCGACGAGTAGAAGCTTTTTTTAGTGTTTTTCCTTCTTCATTCCACTCTCGAGCTCCTAACCGCTTCTCTTGCTTCCTTTTGCTTCCGAGCTTCATCTTTGGACTGAAAAACATAATTTAACACTTTTAAGTACCTTTTGTCCATAATATGCGATAATTTAGCTAATATATGAATAAAAAACTATACTAAATACACACTAAATATGCACATATCAGGGTCGTATTATAGCCTCGAGTGGCGTATATGTTGTATGCGGTATTTTGGGGAACTCACTAAGCATTTATGCTTACAGTTCTTGTGTTATGTGTTTCAGGTACTAGCGAGGGCCATGGGAAGGCGCTGGCGTGACTCGTACACACGTGAGAGAGAGAGAGAGAGTTTGATTTTTATGATCTTGGGATATGATATGTCTTAAAAACTACGGTTGGAAATATTTGAGAATGTTTTATATGAAGTTGGTTGATGAAAAATATTTCAAAATTGGTTTTGAAATTTACGTTGTTACAAGTTGGTATCAAAGCCTTGGTTTGAGGGATTCGAATGCATCTTCGGGCGTATCTGAACTCAACCCGAGGATTTGAGGAAAAATTTTGATAATGAAGTAAATTTTTTGAAAAGAGTAAAGAGAGTTTTGAGACAAACAGAGCAGAGCTGTGTGTACGATCAGCCAACGCCCGAATGGTGAATCCCTAAAAGTACCCTTATATTATGTGTTATGAGATATGCTATGTTACATTATGCATGCTAGAGTAGGCTAGGTATTCATATTAGGACTAGAGTGGCCTGATTTGTGATGCCTTAGCCTAGGAGATTTCTGCTGCTGAGATACTTTGAGAGCAAGTAGATAGTAGTTAGGAGCTCATGAGAGTAGAGTACTTGTAATCCAGGATCCAAGGAGGGGGACTTGGAGTGAATGATGATGCGGTGTGGTCAGTAGTATTGGGCCCGTACTACTAAAGACACCGGATCAGTGGGCATTCCAAGTAAGAATCTTTTGGACAACAGAGGACAAGTAGGGTTGCGTCATCGAGTATGAGTATGCTCGATCGAGTCTCTGATATTTATTGTTGTATTTCAGAGGCATCATGGTTGGGACTCGACACACACCTGAGAGCAGTTGTGTCACCGACGAGGAGATCCGTCGATTGATTCATGAGCAGATGGCTGCTGCTATCCGGGATGATATTCCTTAAATGTTTGGGGACATCAAGACCACATTGATTGAGACCTTTGCTGCTGCCAGAATTCAGGGAGGTGACTCGTTGTTGTTTCGGGAGTTCAGCAACACGAAGCCACCAGAGTTCGATGGGACGCAGGACCCGATTGCCGCGATGAGATGGATCTCTGACATCGAGGGATGTAACTATACGTGTTCCTGTCCGGAGCACTTGAGGGTACAGTTCGCTCTAAACCAGCTCCGCTTGGGAGCGAAGGATTGGTGGAAGTTCGTGACGGCGAACTTCACTTTGGCGGAGATTTCTGAGGTGACCTGGGAGAGGTTCACCGCTATGTTCAGAGACGAGTATGTTCCCCCAGTGGAGAGGGAACGATTGATTCAGGAGTTCTTGAACCTCAAGCAGGGTACTGATTCTGTGGCAGTGATCACCAAGAAGTTTTATGAGAGGGCGATGTTTTGCTCTGAGCAGGTGTCTTCTGAGCCGGCTCGTATGAGCCGTTATCTGAGTGTTTTGAGGAGAGATATTTGGGAGTTCGTGGCAAACTTGACTTACCGGACATTTTCTGAGCTCCAGGTAAATGCCCGGAAGAGGGAGATTGAGTTGGAGACTCGGGCCAGGGAGGTGGCCGAGTCACAGAGGGCGGATCGGCGACCGGCTCAGTCTCAGCCGGCAGCCAAGCGGGCTAGACCCGTTGATTCGAGATCTGGAGGAGCGAAGGGTTGCACTTGTGGGAAGTGCGGCAAGAGTCACGAGGGGTCGTGTAGGGCTGGAGTATGATACAAGTGCGGGAAGGAGGGGCATATCGCGAGGGATTGCCCCAAGGGATTTTCGGTTTGCTTTCATTGCAACCAGAGCGGCCATCGGAAGGCCGAGTGCCCTCAGCTGCTTCAGGAATCAGCGCAGGGATCTGCGCCTGCTGCTAGGGCTACGGAGGTTCATCCGGTGAATGCCGAGGCCCCGAAGGCTCGTGGGAGAGCATTCCAGTTGACAGCAGAGGAGGTCCGCGCGGCGCCCGATGTTGTGGCTGGTATGTATTCTGTATTCATCTTTTTTGAGTTGAGTTATTATGCTTATATGTTGATGTGAGTAGGTACTTTTCTTATGAGTTATGTGCCTGCTTTGGTATTATTTGACTCAGGTGCGAGTCGGTCATTTGTTTCCGTAGCATTTAGTCAGCACATTAGTATCCGTCGAGAGGCGTTGGATTGACCTCTGCGAGTTTCCATAGCTGATGAGCGAGCAGTGTATGCTTCAGATGTGATTTGAGGATGTGTCCTTGAGATCTTCGGTGTGGAGTTTCCGATAGATCTGGTTCCAATTGCGATGGGGGATGTGTGCATTATAGTAGTTATGGATTGGTTGAGCCGATATGGAGCTGTGATAGACTGCGAGCGTCAATTGGTGACGATTCGATGCCCTAGTGGGGGAGTTCTTACAGTGTACGGCGAGGGTACAAGTGCTGGGTCAGCATTTTTTTCGGCCGCCAGAGCGAGGCAGAGTCTACAGCAGGGTTGTAGGGGTTTTGTGACATATGTGATGGATGCAAGGGTCGATTCCGAGAGACCGAAGTCAATTGATGAGGTCCTGATAGTGCGTGAGTTTCCGGAGGAGTTGCCTGGTGTGCCTCTAGATAGGCAGGTAGAGTTCAGTATTGATTTGGTTCGGGGAGCTGCACCTATCGCCAAGGCGCCTTATCGCCTTGCACCTCCAGAGATGCAGGAGTTATCCTCTCAGCTCCAGGAGCTGCTGGGAAAGGGGTTTATTAGGCCGAGCAGTTCGCCATGAGGTGCGCCTATCCTTTTTGTCAAGAAGAAGGATGGTTCACACCGGATGCGCATTTATTACCGAGAGTTGAACAAGCTAACGGTCAAGAACCGTTACCCGTTGCCGAGGATCGACGATTTGTTCGATAGTTGCAGGGAGCATCTTGGTTCTCCAAGATCAATTTGAGGTCTGGGTATCATCAGGTGAGGGTGCGAGATGAGGACGTCCAGAAGACAGCATTATGGACTTGTTATGGGCATTACGAGTTCGTGGTGATGCCATTCGGACTCACCAACGCACCGGCGGTGTTCATGGATCTCATGAATAGAGTGTGCAAACCGATGTTGGATCGCTCGGTGATCGTGTTCATCGACGACATATTGGTGTATTCGAGATCTAAAGAGCAGCATGAGGAGCATTTGAGGGAGATCCTCGGAGTTCTGAGATCGGAGAGGCTTTATGCCAAGTTCTCCAAATGTGAGTTCTGGTTACGAGAGGTTCAGTTTTTGGGGCATCTCGTCAACCAGAATAGGATATTGGTCGATCCGGCCAAGATTGAGGCGATCATGAGGTGGGAGGTGCCGAGCTCACCCACCGAGATCAGGAGCTTTCTGGGTTTGGCCGGCTATTATCGGAGATTTATCAAGGATTTCTCCAAGATCGACGTGCCACTCACCAAGTTGACCCGGAAGGGTGCTGCATTTTCTTGGGGTTCGGAGTAGCAGACCTCGTTCGAGACACTTCGCCAAAAATTATGCGAAGCCCCAGTATTAGCCCTTCCGGAAGGGATGGAGGATTTTGTGGTATATTGTGATGCATCGATATCCGGATTGGGAGCGGTGCTTATTGTTGGATTAGTGTCTAAGTTCATGACTATTTTGGTATGTACTTGACCCAATGGTGCATGGTCCTTTTGGGTTGCCTTCACCAAAGCAACTTGATAGGATGAATTATGGAGAGAAATGATTAAATATGATTTATTAATATATTATGAGAATAATATATTAAAGGAGAAATCATATTGTTTAATTAATATTAGTCAAGAATTAATTGGTAATTAGTTTTGTGACTAAAAGAGATTAATTAAACTTAAGGGACTGGAATTGTAATTATAAGATAATTGCAATTGGGCCATGGATTGCCTTATATTATAAGGTTGGACGAATTCTATGGGGAAACCCATTAGAAATCGTCCAAGGCCTTTAAGGAAAGGAGTCCATGGGTTGCTTACGGCTTAAGCATCCAAATTAGGGTTTCCTTGTTAGATAAACCTAATAGTCTCACTATATATATATAGAGCCCTTATGCCCCAAAAACGTGGACAAGCTTTCTTCTAGGGTTTCCACACGCTTTTGGGCAGCCTCCTTCTCTTCTCCTCTTCATCCTCTTGCTCTTGGTGTGTGTGAACCATTAGAGGAGTGACATTTGTGACTCTAAGCTTTCTAAAGTCAATACAAGAAGGATTTGAGATTGTTATTGCTACATAACAATCAAGGTATGATCTAAACCCTAATTATATGTTATATTGATTATCATATTCTAGATCTAGGGTTTATAGTCTTGGATAACTTGCATGTACAATAAAGAAACCTATATCCAAGCATTAGGGTTTGTATGAGCACATAGGATGTTCTTATGGCCAAAACCCATCAGTGGTATTAGAGCCATGATTGGTTTCTATTGTATTGATGCATTATGTGGCTGAAAATCGAAATCTGGCTTACTGTTCGACCTGACTCGGCGAGTCACTACTTGGACTCGGCGAGTCAGCCCTACTCGGCAAGTTCCAAAGTGTGACTCGGCGAGTCGGAGCGTTAGACAGAGGAAACTTCGGATTTTGTTGTTGTTTTGCTTAAGGATTATTACCATATTCGTTTTAAACCAATAAAATTCAAATTTTATTGTTTCTTAATGAATATCCTTGCCAAAACACAAGATAATTATCAATTAATTAGATAATAACTTCCTTATATGATAAAGATTGGATTATTTGTATTAATTGGGTAACTTATTTTGCAAGAAATTGAAATTAGGTCAAATATAGATAATGTCAAAATTAATTAGTTAATTTATATTATTTTTATTTGATCCTTATGTTATGAAAAGTTTCAATTTTCCCCTTAAGGTTTTATAGTTTAAATTTGAACTCATAAGTTTAGTTTTGAAATATAAATAGTTGAAACCCTAATGTTTTGAAAAGGTTTCAAAACTTGCCCTCAAGTTTTGGAATTTAAATTTTGATTACAAGTTTAATTTTGATGCACATTTAAATTCTAAACCTAATGTTTTGAAATGTTTCAAAACTTGCCCTCAAGTTTTGGAATTTAAAAGTTGATTAAAAGTTTAATTTAGGAATGTTAAATTCTAAAACCCTAGTATTGTTTTGAAAAGTTCAAATCACACCCTCATGGTTTTATTAATTAATTAAGGTGTATAATTAAAAGAGGTTTAATAAATCCATAAAAGTTTTGGTTTACAATTTAATTGAATTTAAGGTATAATTATTAAATTTAACCTCCTAGTATTTTAAAAGTGTAAAATACACCCTATACTATATATAACATTAAAAGTCTAACATTATATATATGTATGAGTAAAAGTCAGTCTTACCATTAGTAGGCCTCATTTACGAAGCTGGTCTAGAAGGGGTGTTTAAGGAAATTGCCTATAAAATGGCGATTGAATGGGTATCCACTCTTACCCACCGCACTCTTGACTAGTGGAGGGTCGTTAGCCGAACGGGTAGGGTAGGACAAAACCTTCCATTATAAGTATAATGAAGTACAAAAGTAACTAAATATTTTACAAATTCCCAATCTTAGTTACTTAGGCAAAGGTGAATTGATGCAATTCCATGAAATTACACTTTGTGCCCTTGCGAAGACGTTAGTGGAGCGTGTGTGGTTTACCGGCACACTAAATGGTTCTAAGCAAAGGTAGCAAAGGGTGACTCAATGTTTGTCATAGTTCGGTGGAGCGTGTGTGGTTTACCGGCGCATCGAATAGGTGACTGTAACATGTGAGGGCACCATGTAAGTTTGCATGGTTATTCAGACCCGCTTTGTGATCCTCGGCACCCCAGTCACAAACTAGAGGGGCATATAGAGATTTAAACATGCCATTGAAATGTTCAATGAATCTCAAAGGATCTAGGAGTTTTCATAGATTTAAAACTTAAATTTCTTTTTCGTTTTTCATGGTGGAAATTAGTGAATCGTCATTCACTTACCTTCAAATATTATGCAACTAGATTACGGCATCCCTTTTCTAGGTTGTAGCATATTGTGTTGGGTCCTAGCCTTAATATCTTATTTGGGTGATTTATTAAGGACTCAATCAATCAACTAACTTGAATTCGTTTTCTCCCGTTTCATAGATGTCAAAGTATGACAACTATGGTCTTCCCAAATCCCGTGGAACAAGCATTCCGCATGAAGATGATATTCCACGATTCGATCGAGGAACAAGAGATCATGCATCACTTCCTCCACCTCCTCCAATTATTCTCCCTAACCCACAAGATCGAAGGCTTGAAAAGTTCAAGCTCACTCAAGCCCTTTTGGCAAGTAAACATAAAGAAGGAAAGTCGGTGTGTGCACACGTCCTAGGGATGAAGTCACACATTGATAGGATAAGAATGTTGGGATCCGTTGTCTGTGAGGAGATGGCTGTTGAATGGGTTCTTCAGTCACTTCCTAACTCGTATAGTGAGTTCGTAAGAGAGTACTATATGATGAACCACGACGTGACTCTTATAGATCTTACTTATATGCTTATTGTTGCTGAATCAGCAATGGTTTGGCGCAATGGAAAAGCAAAGTTGATTGGTGAATCTGCCTTCCAGACCTCTACGGATATAGGCAATGGGAACAAAAGACATGCCATGATCGAAGAGTTTGATCATAAGAGAAAGGCAATATCTGAAGTAGTTCCATGTGTTGTTCCAAAAGAGTCGATTTGCTTTTATTGCCAAGAGAAGGGGCATTGGAGACGAAGCTGCCCTATTTACCTAAGAGATCTAAGAGATGGGAGAGTCAAAACGTATCGCTCTGCTTTAGGTAAAATCCATTGACTAACTCTTTTAAGCTCCTATTCTAGATTCTTAATACATAATGTGATAAGATTATAATTGATGTTTTGTAGGATCGAAGAAAAGAAAGGAAGCTTAAGAGAAGAAGTGAGCAGAATCTAACCGTGAAGAAATGGATTTCAATCGCATTACTTGAAGATTAGATTCTTGAGCTACTACTTAGAGTTAGAATAAGATTGATTAGCATAGTTTTTCAATGAATTGCATTGTAAGGACAAAATTTTTCCACAATAAAATAAATTTTGATTTTTATATTATTTATTTATCCTTGCAATGGCGTATATGAAAAATTGATGTTTGAATGTTTCTATATTAGCAATAATGGATTTGATTCTTAATTATATTATTTGTGGAAATGTCGAGAATTTACCAAATAGGGAGAGTTTCTCATCACCCAAGTTTCAATTGGATAGAAACTTGGAATCATGCAACTTGGTGGCACGATGAATGAGAAATTTCATATTTGGAAATTAGACTAATTCATTGACAAAGTTTCAAGTGAAGGACTAGGAGATCGAGTACACAAAGTTGCGTGTTGATCAAGTCCACCACAAGAGTAACAAAGATATTCGTCATGATTTACTAAAGGTTTAGTAAATATGATTATACTTATAAGATTAAGTGTAATTCTGAATTGATTGAAAAAGTTTAAATCAATAGCAGAACGAATAAGAAGAATCAAGTAGGCAGAAAGATAAAATTTTCTCCATTCTAAGAAGAAGGGAGAGTACCTTTTGTGCTTTATGATAGGTCTTAATGATTAAGAACCATATCTCAATTGATCTTCTAAGTGAGTCTTATTACAATTGTATGTCTAAGAAGAGGAATCAAGAATTGAAGAAATGGTTAAATCAAGAAGTCAATCATACTTCGTTCCAAAACAAGTCTTAGAGTTAAGATTGTGAAATTGAGTGATAAGTATTAAGAAGGTTTATAACATTCATCAAATGTGGAAAGTTGTAATGTCTTGGATAAGACAAAGACCAACTAGGACCAATTTATGAAGTGTTTTGATAAAAACTACACTAACTCTTGAATATTTGTTTGTCAAGAAATGTTTATTGAAAAGAGAATCTTATATGTCAAGGAGTCAGTGGGAGTCTTAATGGTCTTGAAAGGTTTCAAGAACAAATCAAAATAGACCTTATCAATCATCACTAGCACACGAGTTGAGTTTTACAACCTATCGTGTTGACACTATTTTGTTTCTGTGCCGTTCTAATTGAGTTAATTATGCATGTGAGTTCTATGAGTTCTCATTTGAATGCATAAAAGGCAAGGACCTTGATCAATGAAAAGTACATTGATAGGAAAGGGTGAGCTGCTTAACTACGTAGAAGACATGGTGGGCAACTGTGTTACCATAAGGCAAGAAATCAAGATTAAGAAAGTTTGGTCCATATGAGTTTGAATTTATCGTAAACTTTGGTTTTGACAAATTCTCATGGATAGGAACACATACACCATTAAAATCTAAGTGTCATAAGATTCCCTCCTTCATGAAAATGAATGTGAGGAAATGCTTTCACTAAGAGAGATTTTAAGAAGATAGTGAAAATTGTATTCTCGAATTCGATTATGGTTACGGTATCCCTTTCCATGATTCGAATTGTGAGATTTGGCAATTAGTCTAAATTGTTCAGACACACATATGAGCTATCTAAGGCAAAGGTGTATAAAGAAGCCTTGATAAAGGATTATCAAAGCATTAGGTATTAGAGACATGAACTTAAGAAATTCAATAGGTATTGTTTTTCTGAAAGTTAAGCTGTTTATGAATACATTTAAAGCTAGTGGGAGCATAAGTGTTATGTTTATAATAATTATCATGATAGTGGGAACATAAATGTTATGATTGCATTATTATTATGGAAAGTATTGCAAGTTAGCAATATTAATTATAGAAAAACAAAAGTCATACTTTGCAAAGTTGTAAAGGTTGAATAGTTGTTTTGCTATAATTAAGGGAGAGAATATTATGCTTCATTTCAAATTTAAAGGTTTAGGTTGTGAAATGTTAATAAATTTAGTCAAGGAAACATAGTGTGTTCTCAAATTTCGATTATGATTACGGCATTCCTCTTCATAGTTCGAATTTTGAGAACGTAGCACATAAAATATTATGGCAGAAGATTGATAAAGTATCAAATCTTTATTTAAGACATTATGCATCGTGTCCTATACGCTTCGGGTATAGGATCGATTGCAAATGCTATAATATTTGACCATTCTAAAATTTTCCAAATGTCTAGCGCATTTAGAGGGAAAAGGGACAAGAATCAGTTTTGACTAAGATAATTAAACAACTATCAAAGGACAATCCAAAGTTCGCCGAGGATTGGTCGTTTGTGAGTAGTTGGAAGTATAGTACTGGATAGACCATATCGACATTATTATGAATAGATAAGATTCTATTGAGAATGAGTTGTCATATCGTAAGTATGGAAAGTTTTCCATATTGGGAATTGAATATTGAAAATCTATGTCTAGATTAGAAACTTTTATGCAACAGGATGTTCAAAGGAATGTACTTTGAGTGAGAGACATCGTATCTAAGGAATTGTCTTGTAACAATCTCCGATAAAGGAATTTGTAATTTCATTGGCAATAGTCATTGTGATTTTAGGGCAATAGTCATCGTATCAGAGTTGACAGCGGCTTTGGAAAGCTACGATTGCAGATCAGGATCTGAAGTCATACGCATAATAGTTATTAGACTTATCCAAGTGGGAGACTGTTGGATTAGTGTCTAAGTTCATAACTATTTTGGTATGTACTTGACCTGATGGTGCATGGTCCTTTTGGGTTGCCTTCACCAAAGCAACTTGATAGGATGAATTATGGAGGGAAATGATTAAATATGATTTATTAATATATTATGAGAATAATATATTAAAGGAGAAATCATATTGTTTAATTAATATTAGTCAAGAATTAATTGGTAATTAGTTTTGTGACTAAAAGAGATTAATTAAACTTAAGGGACTGGAATTGTAATTATAAGATAATTGCAATTGGGCCATGGATTGCCTTATATTATAAGGTTTGACGAATTCTATGGGGAAACCCATTAGAAATCGTCCAAGGGCTTTAAGGAAAGGAGTCCATGGGTTGCTTAGGGCTTAAGCATCCAAATTAGGGTTTCCTTGTTAAATAACCCTAATAGCCTCACTATATATAGAGCCCTTATGCCCCAAAAACGTGGACAAGCTTTCTTCTAGGGTTTGCACATGATTTTGGGCAGCCTCCTTCTCTTCTCCTCTTCATCCTCTTGCTCTTGGTGTTTGTGAACCATTAGAGGAGTGACATTTGTGACTCTAAGCTTTCTAAAGTCAATACAAGAAGGATTTGAGATTGTTATTGCTACATAACAATCAAGGTATGATCTAAACCCTAATTATATGTTATATTGATTATCATATTCTAGATCTAGGGTTTATAGTCTTGGATAACTTGCATGTACAATAGAGAAACCTAGATCCAAGCATTAGGGTTTGTATGAGCACATAGGATGTTCTTATGGCCAAAACCCATCACTTATGCAGAGGGGGCATGTGATAGCATATGCATCGAGGCAGCTTAAGCCTCATGAGTCGAGGTATCCCACTGATGATTTGGAATTGGGAGCGGTAGTGTTCCCCCTCAAGATCTGGCGACATGAAGAGGGATTTTGCATGGTTTGTGTAGAGATGCTTGACCTGTCGCAGGGTTAAGGCCGAGCACCAGCGTCCACATGGTAAGCTGCAACCGTTAGAGATTCCCGAGTGGAAATGGGAACAGATTACCATTGATTTCATCACCAAATTGCCAAGGACTGCGAAGGTGTCGATGCAATTTGAGTGATTGTGGACAGGTTGATGAAGAGCACTCACTTCCTGGCTATCAGTGAGAGCTCTTCCGCAGAGAGGTTGGCAGAGATGTACGTGAGAGAGGTGATATCGCGGCATGGAGTGCCGATCTCGATTGTCCCAGATCGAGATGTACGTTTCACTTCCAGATTCTAGAAGAAGTTTCATGAGGAATTGGGTATGAAACTGTATTTTAGTACCACATACCACCCACAGACTGACGGGCAGAGTGAGCGGACGATTCAGACGCTCGAGGACATGCTCCGAGCATCTGTGTTGGATTTCGGCGGGAGTTGGGACACGTATTTGCCCTTGGCAGAGTTTTCCTACAACAACAGCCATCATTCGAGCACTGGTATGCCGCACTTTGAGCTGTTGTATGGGAGGAGGTGTCGGACCCCCATTTGCTGGGGAGAAGTAGGGCAGCGTGTGATGGGCAGTACCGAGATCATGCTTCGGACGATAGAGCAGATTCAGCAGGTCAGACAGAGGTTGTTGACTGCTCAGATTCGTCAAAAGAGTTATGCGGACAGGCGCCGGTCCGAGCTCGAGTTTCAGGTCGGCGACTTCGTGCACCTGAAGGTCTCTCCTTGGAAAGGAGTGATTCGATTTAGGAAGAGGGGCAAGTTGGGCCTCGATATATTGGTCATTTCAGGGTGATCACGAGGGTAGGCAGGGTAGCCTACCGTTTGGAGTTACCAACATAATTGGGTCAGATTCATGACACTTTCCACGTGTCGCAGCTGCGAAAGTGTATAGCCGACGAGTCGGCAGTGGTGCCATTAGAAGATATCCAGGTGGATGCGAGCCTGAATTATGTTGAGAGACCGGTGGCGATTAGGGATCGGAAGATCAAGGTTTTGTGGAACAAGGAGGTGCCTCTGGTGCAGGTCCAGTGGCAACATCGGAAAGGGTCAGAGTTGACTTGGGAGCCGGAGCGTGAGATGCGAGAGCACCATCCAGAGTTGTTTGCAGAGTGAGACTTCGAGGGCGAAGTCTAATTCTAGTGGGGGAGAATTGTAACATCCGGATTCCTAGGTATAATATTTTATTCCTTTATTTTTGGAAGTTGTGAGGAGACTCGGCGAGTTGGTGTTTAAACTCGCCGAGTATGGTCGCGGATTTGTATCCGGGTTCACAGCCGGACTCGGCGAGTTCATGAGTGGACTCGGCGAGTCCACGCTGTTTAATGAAACCCTGATTTCCTGGGTTTGTGACCTATTTAAACGCCCTTAGGTCCGTCATTTGCAGCTACCAAACCCCAGAGAGAAACCCTAAGAGATCTAGAGCGTTTGTGAGGAAGGAAAGGCGATTCTTAATCCTTTTGTTTGTGTATTTGCAAGAAGGAGGTGACCAAGGCAAGAGGAGGCTAAAGGAGGTGCGATTTTGGTGACTTCTGAGTTCATAGATATCATATTGAGGTATTTGTTCGGACCTTCTTCCGTTTTGGTGTTGATTTTTAGAGTTAGGGTTTTCTAACCCCTTTAGAGGATGGATAAGTGGAGCAATTGGTCCCTTCTCGAGTCTATGCTTTGGATCTGGACCCAAAGAGGTCCAGAGACCTTAACCCTTGGAGCTTTATGAGTTATTTTGGGAGCCATGAGCTTGGGGTGTCATTTTTGGGGTTAGATCACCAAGATAGACCATTTAGATGTTATATGATTGTCAAGGTCTGAACTTTACATGATTATCATGCTTGGGAAGGCCAGATCTATGAATTTAAGGAACAGATCTGACCTCATGAGGCCTATGGAGTTTGTGCATGGCATGAACTCGCCGAGTCCGAAGATCAGACTCAGCGAGTAGGATGAGGGTTTCCCGTAAATCACTCAGTTAGTAGACTTACCGAGTTGGGGAAATAACTCGGTGAGTCAGGGAGAGTTAGGGGACTGGAGTTCAAGGTGGAACTCGCCGAGTTGTTCTTGAGACTCGGCGAGTTGAGTCGGGGTGGCCCCGCGATTCATGCCAGGTGTAACTCGTCGAGTAAGGGGAAGGAATCGACGTGCCAAGAGAGGGACTAAGAGAGTCAGTGGACACGTGTAGACTCGCCGAGTCGCCCAAGTGCACTCCACGAGTCAGGTCAAAGTTTGACCGTTGACTTTTAGGGTTTGGTCAATAGTGAGGGGTAAAATGGTCTTTTACCCTTCTAAGGGTGTTAAGAAAGGTTTGTGTATAGTTATATTTATGAGAGTATTTACTTTATGTGATTAGGCGGAGGCTAGATCACATTTCTACCGAGTCAGAGACTTACCGAGACACCTAAGGTGAGTCTTCTCACTATACGTTACCTAGAGTGGTATTATGTGTTGACCAGAGGGTCTTATATGTTATGTATGAGATTATGTGCTATGTGATATATGTATGTTGTATGATGTTATAGACCGGACCGGAGGGTCCAACGAGCTATGACCGGACTAGAGTGTCCAACGAGCTACGGGACTGGAGGGTCCCGCTGAGACACATTGACCGGAGGGTCGTATTAGAGCCTCGAGTGGCGTATATGTTGTATGCAGTATTTTGGGAAACTCGCTAAGCATTTATGCTTACAGTTGTTGTGTTATGTGTTTCAGGTACTAGCGAGGACCGTGGGAAGGCGCCGGCGTGACTCGTACAGACGTGAGAGAGAGAGTTTGATTTTTATGATCTTGGGATATCATATGTCTTAAAAACTACGGTTGGAAATATTCAAGAATGTTTTATATGAATTTGGTTGATGAAAAATATTTCAAAAGGTTTTGAAATTTACGTTGTTACAGGTTATTTATGGAGAGGGCACCAAGATGGGTTCAGGGTTTTGTTTGGAAGCCAGGGCTCGGCAGTATATTCAGAACGGGTGTGAAGGTTATTTGGCATCTGTATTGGACATGCAGATTGGGGATCATGTGTTAGTTGTTGATGTTCCGGTTTTCAGGGAGTTCGCCGAGGTATTCCCGGAGGAGTTACCTAGTGTGCCTCCTAAGAGGCAAGTTGAGTTTAGGATCGACCTTGTGCTAGGTGCCTCCCCTATTGCCAAGGTGTCGTACCGATTGGCACCACCTAAGATGCAGGATCTATCATCTCGGCTGCAGGAGCTTCTAGCTAAGCAGTTCATCCGTTCGAGCAGTTCCCCATGGGGAGCATCAATTTTATTCGTCAAGAAGAAGGATGGTTCACATCGGATGTGGTGATGCCATTTGGGCTCTCCAATGCGCCTGCGATATTTATGGATTTGATGAATCGGGTATGCAGGCTGATGCTTGATCGTTCGGTTATCATGTTTATTAATGATATCTTGGTGTATTCCAAGACCAGAGAGCAGCATGAGGAGCACCTTAGCGAGCTTCTGGGGTTTTAAGGCGAGAACGGCTTTATGCTAAGTTCTAGAAATGCGAGTTTTGGTTGAAAGAGGTTTGGTTCCTTGGACACCTCATCAACCAAGATATGATTTGGGTTGATCCAGCCAAAATCGAGGTGGTGATGCAGTGAGATGTTCCAAAATCTCCCTCGGATATCAGGAGTTTTCTGGGTTTGGCAGGGTACTATCGGAGATTTATTCAGGACTTCTCCAAGATTGCAGTACCCCTCACTCGTCTAACGAGGAAGGGGGTGAATTTTCGGTGGGGCCCTGAGCAGCAGTCAACATTTGAGACCCTTCGGTAGAGACTTTACGAGGCCCCATTTTTGACCCTCCCTGAGGGAGTCGAGGATTTTGTGGTTTTCTGTGATGTGTCCATCACTGGGTTGGGATCAATCCTCATGCAGAGAGGACGGGTGATAGCTTATGCTTGGCGACAGTTGAAGTTGCATGAGACGAGATATCCCACACATGATCTTGAGTTGGGGGCGATGGTTTTCGCCCTCAAGATTTGGATGCATTACCTTTATGGGGTTCGTTTTACTATCTACATGGATCAAATGAGTTTGAGGCATATTATGGATCATCTGAACATGAACATGAGGCAGTGCAGGTGGTTGGACGTAGTCAAGGATTATGATTACAAGAACCTTTATCATCCGGGTAAAGCGAATGTGGTGGCGGATGCCCTAAGCCGCAAGTCGGTTGGATCTTCCGTTCCGGTGACATGTCTAAGGATATATGTGGATTCTCCACTTATGAGTTTGATTAGGGAGGCTCAGGGTTAGGGTGTGCGAGAGGAGAATTGGAAGATTGATAGGATCAGGGCGATATTACCATATTTGTTCCGAACAATCATGGTTTATTAACCCATTGCAGACGGGTATGGGTTCATGTGTCTGGTGCGGTCAGACAGATTGTGCTGGAGGAGGCTCATAAGTCTCAATTTTCTATCCATCCGGGGGCCACCAACATGTATTGGGATTTAAGATTGAGTTATTGGTGGCCGTGCATGAAGAGAGAGGTCGCTTGGCATGCTGAGAGGTGCTTAACCTGCAAGATGGTCAAAGTTGAGCATCAGAGGCCGCATGGAAAACTGCAGCCTCTGGAGGTTCCCATGTGGAAATGGGAGCGGATTTCAATGGACTTTATCACCAAGTTGCCGAAGATGCACAAGGTTTTGATGTTATTTGGGTCATCGTGGACCGATTGACCAAGAGTGCCCACTTTCTGGCAATTCAGGAGAGCTCGTCAGTCGAGAAGTTGGTCGATGTGTATATTCGTGAGATCGTTGCTTGCCATGGGGTTACAATTTCTATTGTTTCAAACTATGATGTTCGGTTTTCCTCCCGATTTTGGCAGAAGTTCCATAAGGAACTGGGCACGAGGCTACACTTCAGCACAGCTTATCATCCATAGACCGACGGCCACATTGAGCGGACCATTCAGAATCTCGAGGATATGTTGCGAGCATGCGTTATTCATTTTTGTGGGAGCTGGGACTCCTACCTACCTCTTGCAGAGTTCTCCTACAACAACAACTTCCATTCTAGTATTGGTACTCCGCCTTTTGAGCTCCTGTATGGTTGGAGATGTCGCACCCCAGTCTGTTGGGGCGAGGTTGGTCATAGGGTCATGGGTCAGCCCGAAGTGGTTCTGCAGACTACAAAGATGATTATGTAGATAAGGCAAAGATTGTAGACTGCTCAGAGTCAGCAGAAGAGCTATGCCGACCGACGCCGATCTGAGTTGGAGTTTCAGGTCGGTGACATAGTATTGTTGTAGGTCTCACCTTGGCAAGGTGTTATTCACTTCAGGAAGAGGGGGAAGTTGTGTCACAACCCCAAACCAGATAGCAGAAACGTCCGGGGGTGGACCGAGAATTACAGTATCACAATAATTATATACATTGCAACACAGGTACATAAACAACCATCATATCATATGATTATATTAGTTACATGACCACATGTTACTTAGTATCAAAATACATTACAAGATTTGCGTGTTATCAAATATAGTATTTCCCGTAATGATATTTGGTGTCTTGTCTTCAAAAGTAGCTCCATTGATCCGAGCTTAATTGTTTCCTAAGATTACATGTCATTTTAAAGTCAACATAAAGTTGGTGAGTTCGTAAGAATTCAGTTGTAGAAAAATTCGATATTTTTCTGTTGATGAAAAACGTATCCCCGTCTTCTAAAAAGTTTTGTATTTGTACGCCTTCAGCATAAAAGAAAAATGTATGTGTGTAGTATGTATCCAAAAGCATTTATAAAATAATTTGTCTCATATAGTTTTTATAAAAACCTAGCCCTTTTTATAAAAGTTTGTCATTTATATAAAAGTATGGTGTGATTTTAGAAATTGGTAAGGTTTAATAACTAATAAAAATATTGTTATTTAATATTATTAACAATAATATTAACACCTTATGATTAAATTGTTTTTCTCAAATTCGTTGTATAAAATGTGAGCGTTAAACGTGATAACTTCAGTTTTCTTGATGTATGATCTTTCTCTGGTAATTAACCGAAGTATCAAGCTAAATACTAGATCATATGATGTTTGCAACATGTTTATGGCTTTGTAAACATGTAAACCCCGTGTCATGAATATTACCCAATACCTGGTAATACTTGTGTGTTTTCTCGAATTACTACATTATCATAGTTTATTGATCTCAATAAAAACGTTTATTCGATAATGGATTCAAAATAGCGTACGTAGCATTATAATATTCAATAATACATTAGGGATGTTACGAATATCACAGTTCTCCTTTTGACCTAATATACACACAATTGACTTTTGTTGAGCCTTGGTGACTTTTGTTGACCAAAATTTGACGAATGTCACAAGTTGGGCCCCCGATATATTGGACCATTCCGAATTGTTGCCAGGGTTGGCAAGGTTGCCTATAGATTGGATCTTCCGGAGGAGCTCAGTCAGATTCATAGCACTTTCCACGTTTCACATCTACGAAAGTGCGTATTGGACGAGGATGCAGTGGCATCATTGGATGATATTCAGGTTAATGAGCGCCTAAACTACGTTGAGAGGTCGGAAACTATTCTGGAATGGAAGGTAAGAGTTCTTTGTAGCAAGGAGGTATCTTTAGTAAAGGTACATTGGCAGCATTGGAGGGGGTCTGAGTGGACCTGGGAGCCGGAGGCTGAGATGCGAGAGCATTATCCGGATTTGTTCACCCAGCAGGCTTCAAGGACAAAGCTTAGTCCAAGTGAGGGAGACTTATAACATCTTGGTTTCTAGGTATGACATTTATTCTTTATTAAGCAAGTTTCCCTTGGAACTCGGCGAGTTGATGGCCTTAACTCGATGTGTTGGAAGGTTTTGAGCCCTGCGTATTTTTGGACCAACTCGACGAGTTGGTGAGGAAAACTCGATGAGTTGGCGGCTGCATGAGAAACCCTAACTTTTAGGGTTTGCACCCTATATAGCCTCCTTAAGTCCTTGAGGTTGATCTTTTATCAGCCTCCAAACCCTATTATCGGCCTTGTGAACCCTAATCTTCATTTGATCTCATATTGTGAGTTAGTGTGGCTTTTTGGAGCAAAAGAAGGAGAAGATTTAGAGAAGGAGGCAAGGATATAGCAAGCTAAGCTTTCATCTTCAGTTTGGAATTCTTCTGGACCAGTGTAAGTATTCAAGATTCGATTTTTATCTATCTATGTAGCTAGATCTTGAGTTTGGTCCCTTTTTCTCCTTATTCTTGGATGTTTCAATGGGTGGACTTCATAAAGTTTGCAACTTCATGAATCTCCAGGTCAAGATGGCCTTATAGTGGATTAGATATGGTCCTTTGGTAGGATTTGATGCCATGCATGGAGTTTAGGTCATATTTTCCCCTTTTGACCTATTTTGGGTTCAAGACATGCATTGGACATGCATGACTATAAAGAACCAACCTTTGGGACGTTTTTGAGGCTTGAATCTCTTATGGAAAAGTTGGGTTCCAGATCTCAAGGATTTTGTGCTTAATGGTTAAGTCTTTGAGTTTTCAAGCCTTGTGGAAGGGTTCTTGAGCATTTGAAGTAGCCCCAAAGGATAAAGTTGGAAATTTTATCCTTTTAGATACATTTGTAGTTTAGATATTAGCCTTAGAGTCCCTGGAATCGAAGAATCAGTTATATGTGTTAAGCTGGGGAAAACTCGGCGAGGCGTCCAGACAACTCGGCGAGTTGGCTAGGGTTTTCCCTGACTTTCTGAGTACTATAGAACTTGGTGAGTTCAAGAGGAGCACTCGACGAGTTGGTTCAACATGGACTGTTGACCTTGACCGTTGACTTTGACTTTGACCATGGTTGACCAAGTTGGGCTTTTGAGGGCATTTTGTGTATTTCGAGATTTTGATGGGTTAGTCATGATGGTTGTAGGCATTGAGTCAGGAGTTAAGATTCAGAGTCAAACCTTATCAGTTTTGCACTACTTGTGAGGTGAGTTTTCCTCACTGTACTTATGGGTCGAAGGCACCAAGCCCGACCCTTTGGATTGTTATCCTGATTATGTATGATTAAGTATTATGGTGATCTGTTAGATTTGAATCCTGATAGATAGAATGATTATATGCTTATTGATCTGTATGATACGTGCTTGTCTGTTGATTGATTATGTGTTTATGATTTATGTATATGTCGACATGTGTATGGTTGGGTTGAGGCGGTCCTTCTTTGTGCTGAAGGCCAACAGACCTAGGGCGTCCCAGATAGACGGAAGTCCTGCGAGGTGGACCAGTCAGACCGAAGGCCCAGAGAACGGTCCCGACAGACTGAAGGCTCGGTGTGGTGGTCCAGACAT
This sequence comes from Lactuca sativa, assembly GCF_002870075.4. Classification (NCBI taxonomy): domain Eukaryota; kingdom Viridiplantae; phylum Streptophyta; class Magnoliopsida; order Asterales; family Asteraceae; genus Lactuca; species Lactuca sativa. The sequence goes on from NC_056627.2 coordinate 31,661,292, forward strand.
GCTGAAGGTTATGTATGCGTGTTGTTATGTGATAGTTATGATTATTATTGTGGTGGTATTTTGGGTAAGACTCACTAAGCTTTGGGCTTACAGTTTTTTATTATGTTTCAGGTACCTCAGATGATCGCAGGAAGGCGAAGGATTGATCGTGCACCTCCTCGTGTTTTATGTGATGATTTCTGGGAAAACTCTGATGTGAAACTTATTTTGAAAACAAATTGTAATGAATGATGGTTTTGTGGTTATTTAAAATTTTTAAAATTTTACGAATTTTCGAATGTTACAATCATCATCTCGGAATGCAGACACTTCGGAATAGCTTGACTTCAGATTGCTAGAGGTTCACTTTCATGTATCAACAACTTTCATTGTCCCATCGAAAACATCCCCTGCAGCGTCGAGAATCACCATAACCGAAAACCACCACATAATAACACCTCATTGAGCCTCCTTATTCACCAAATAAGATCGTTGACGGCTCACCACGACCTCTCCGACATCGTTTTCCATCAGAGTTTATCCAGATCGAGACATAGATCTGGATCGAAATGGATACGACCACCACCAACGAAAGAGAAAGCGACGAATGTCGTTTACAGAAGAAGGACAAATCTATGAATAAACGAAGTTAGGGTTTTCTGACGGTGATGTTATGATTTTCCATTGGATCCGATCTCGTTTTGTAGATCTAGAAACGAACAGACGGTGATCCACAAGGCGGTGGTCCAATAGGTGATGGTCCGACAAGTGGAGGTCCAACAGGTGGTAAACAGGTGGTAGGGTGGAACAATGATAGTGTTATTAAGAGAGAGAGAGAGAGAGAGAGAGAGAAAGAAAGAGAGAGAGAGAGAGAGAGAGAGAGAGAGAGAGAGAGAGCAAGTGAGAGAGAGAGAGAGAGAGTGAGTAGGATAAGGGTATGACTTAGGAAGGGTGGGTGGGTGATATTTTCTTTTTCTTTTTTTTATAAAAATAATAAGAAATTAAATAAAGGAAATTAAAAAAATAATTATATAGGGGCATATTCGTCTTTTCAAGTTGGGTGTGGACCAAAACCATACAAAAATGTTAATCATAGGGATTAAAACCACACAATGTATCCAAAATTAGATCATTGATGAACCACCAAACCTTTTTGGACCAAAACAACATAATTTTGACAACCACAGAAACTAGTTTTGAATCTTTGTCTTTTATGTATTTATAAAATAAGGTGTCTCACCCACCTAGGGATGTAAACGAATTGAATGTTTAGCGAACTGTTCGTGAACCGTTCGGCAGGAAGTTCGTTAATGTTCGTTTATTTAATAAATGAACAAACATGAACATAAATTCTTGTTTGTTTAGCTAAACAAACGAACATAAACAATGGTCATGTTCGTTTAATTATGTTCAAGAACGTTCATTTACGTTCGTTTATGTTACGTACATATAATTTCATTTGATGTTCATATATGTTTAATTGTGTTTGATTACATAACAATATTATATGATCATATATGTGCAATTATGTTTGTTTATCTTTGTTCATTTATGTTCGTTCATTTATGTTCATTTAGTATGTTCACGAACATAAACAATGTAATTTATTAAACGAACGAACATGAACAAGAAAACTCGTTTGTGTTCGTTCATTTGTTCGGGTAACTTAAACAAACAGACATGAACAATCCCCCGTTCATGTTTGTTCGGTTCATTTACAGCCCTACACCCACCCTTTTATCCCTTACCCCCTCCTATTTTCGTCTACATCAAAACCCACCATAGACTTCTCCATAAAGCTTAGGAACTCGCCAGAAAACTCATGAACTCGTTAGAAAACTCCATCACTACCACACACCACCACCTTATCTCTTCCCCCTCTCGCCAAAATCAATCATGTCCGCTAATATCATCGATTGTAACATATTGCATTTTACCAATGATTGACGAGAGTATACCAAAACAGATCCGAAAACAAGAAATACAAAATTTGAGAGCATACCGGATCAACTAAAATGGAATAAGAAAAAACAAAATCTGAAATCACTGGCTAATTTCCTTTTGTTATCCATATTGTTTCCCTTATATACATCTTTATTATTCCCTTGCTAGTCTCCTTTTCTCACCATACTGGAACCCATACTCAACAACTTATCCTCTAAGCAATTACTCTCAACCCATCAGGATGTAAAAAACAATTATTCATTGATTATGCAGAATAAAAAAAAGGAAAAAAAATGTTGGATTAAGGTGTCTAAGCTCATAACTAAATTGGAATATTCTTATAAATGGAAGCCAAGTCCTTTTTGGGTTACCTTAATAACTAGAACTTGATTAGAATGACATTTGTAGAGAGCGAATAATTTATTAGATTAATATATGATTAATAAACTAATTGGAAATTATGAGCAAATGATTTGTTAATATATTATATGATTAATATATTAATTGGAAATAGGTAGTTGATTTGTTAATTTATTATGTGATTAATAAATTAATATGAGATCAATTGTTAAAATAATTGATTTGTTAATTTATATGATTAATAAATAAATATGACATCAATTAATTAATCTGGAATTAATTTGGGATTAATTGGAGTTAATTAAACATCCATGGGTTGAATTATAATTGTTCACAAAATAGACAATTCTAGAACCATCCAATGGTGTACAGTTTTAGGTGCTCTTCTATGGTTTCCAAAAGCCTCCTAGATGTTTATAAGGAAAGTATTTGAACTAGAATTAAATTCATTATTTAATTATTCAAATCATGTTTTGTCCCTAAGTTACCTAAATTATAAATAGGACCCTTTGGGACCTTAAATTCATGGTTATTCTCCAAGGAGTATATGAACATAAAATATACCTCTTTCATCTCTCTTCAGTGGTCTTCTAGTTCAAGGGTTTGGGTGTGAGCCATTAGAGGCATCATCCTTTTGGTGCTAGCTTTCCATCCTCTTCAAAGGAGAAATTCAAGTAACTTGTTTGTTATAAAAAGTTTAAGGTATGTATCTCTAGTTTCTGAATTCGACATTGCTAGGGTGCATCTTACTTTCGTTATTCAAAGTATGTTGTCTCAATGTGAAAGACATAGATCCTTTTCGGTTGCATGTGCCCTTCTTAATTGTTAAGTGGTTTTCCGCATTGAGCATTTTGTTGTAACCTAATAAACCCATCAGTGGTATCAGAGCTACTTGGTCTGACTAACATTGAAAGAACATTAGTTGAACCGAACAATTTTTTCTGTTAAACTTGGATCACGACATGATAGAGGCTTTGTCACGACGTGAACTCAGTGCAAATCCAAATTTTTGGGATTTTCTGTCGAATTTGATTTATATGGTTGTTATATGGTAATTATCTGTTTTGATATCCGCTAAAATCCGATTTTTGCTTATCTTATATGATTAAATAAAAATCCTAAATGTTAGGAGATAATCTTACATAAGATAATGATTAATTATAAGATTAATTAATATTATCCTAATGGATCTAAATTATTAATTTAATTATAAGACTAATTAAAAGATAATTATTTAAATCCTAAATGATTTAATTAATTTAATTAATTGTTTAATTAAAAGATAAAGATAAATCATAATTCGATTAATATTAATTAATTAAAAGTTTAATTAGATAATTAATTTTAAACCTAGTATTTTGAAATGTTTGAAAATACACCCTTATATATATATATATATATATAATAATAATAATAATAATAATAATAATAATAATAATAATAATAATAATAATAATAATAATAATAATAATAAGATTAATTACTATATGTATAAGATAAAGTCAGTCAAATCGTTAATAAGCCTCATTCACGAAGCCATGTTATAAAGAGGGTATAATGAAACTACATATAAAATGACCTTTGAATAGGTGTCCTTTTCACCCATCTCTATCATGTGTCGTAGAGGGTCGTTGGCTGAACGAGTTCGATAGGACATAATCAGATTAAAATTGTAATCTATAAAGTACTAGGACCTTCTTTAAAATCCTACTCTAGTTACTTTAGGAAAAATGTGAAAAGTATGTTAATCCTAGAAAACACACATCATTTTTTATGAGTCGTTAGTGGAGCGTGTGTGGTTAACTAGCATATTAATATGGGGCTATAAAGTTGAAATAATTGCATAACTCGAAAATTATTATTGTGGATGGAGCATGTGTGGTTATCTGACACATCAATATGAGATGATAAACGACCTCGAGGTTGTCAAGCGGTTTTTCATGGTTATTCACATCTCGTTTGTGATCATCGGCATCCCAGTTAAAAAAGTGAGAGCATAATCTGAGATTAAACATATCATTTGAAAATATTGAAATTGGTAAGAGGCTTACTTACCTAAGGTAGATTTAAATTTGATTACGACATCCCTATTTGAAGTTCTAATCGAAAATACGGATCCTGGACTTAATTTAATTTATGGATTACTAATTAAGGATTAAAATCAACTAACTTAAATTCTCTCTTCTCCCAATTTTAGATGTCATTCAAGACAATGATGGTCTTCCTCGTTCTTATGGAAATCGTTTTCCTCGATCTTCTAGAGATGGTCTTCCACTTTCAAGTCGAGGTGAAAATATCTTCCCTTCCTTAGGAAATGGTGGAAATGGACATCGTCTCTCTTCAACTATTCCACCTATTCCTCATGTGATTCTCCTAATGTCACGTTTTCCTCAAGTTGAAAGATATGAAACTACTCAAACCCTATTGGCATGTAAACATGAAGACGGAAATTTTGTGTATGTGCACATTCTAAAAAATGAAGTCGCGCATTGTCCAATTGGAAAGGATGGGTGTCGAGTTTACATGGGAGCAAACCATTTATTTGGTTCTTCTTTCGCTTCCTAAGTCATATGATCAATTCGTTGAGAACTTTCATATGACGAATATCGATGTGACCCTAATTGATGTGACCCAAATGTTGATGGCTGTTGAAGCAGAAATGCTTAAGAACACAAATAAAGTAGAAATGCTTATAGGTTCTAATACCAAGGTTTTTATGGACATTGACAATGGTAACATTGGTGATCAAGAAAAGATTTCTCATCTCAATTAAAAGGGATCGGGAAAGGTCAAACTGTTTGATCGTATGGTAAAGAGAAATGCTTATTCTGAGATTGTTCTAAATGTTGACCCCATTGAGTCCATTTGTTTTTACTACCAATTGAAAGGACATTGGAAGCGAAGCTACCCAAACTACCTGAAAGATCTTGAAGATGGTAAAGTCAATTCATATGACTCTACTTCAGGTACATCCACTATCTAATTCCATAAGTTCCTATTCTTAGACTCTTAATACATAATGTGATTGTAACAACGTAAATTTTCAAACCAATTTTTTTTCATTTCTTTAAAACATAATTTCATTCAATGCAAACCAAAAATCCAATGTAACATAGTCGTAATACAAAAACATATCAATCCCAAGATCAATCATATCCAAATCCGCCTGTGTGTGTACGAGTCATGTCGGCACCTTCCCACGGTCCTCACTAGTACCTGAAACACATTACACATAAACACTATAAGCAAGAAGCTTAGTGAGTTCCCCAATATACCACTTACACACATACGCCTTTCCAGGCCATACTCCACACAACGTTCCGGTCCATGTGTCTCGGGGGACTTTCGTCCCAACCCGGTAAACCTTTCGGTCCTACCCGTGTCGACCTTCCGGTCCATAACTCCCCAACCTTCCGGTCCACATCATAATGCCTTCCGGCCCATATTGAACATAGCATACAAATCACATACATAGCGCATACGAAACAGGCAACTCATAGCATACAATGCATATATTTCACAGCATACTAGACCTTCCAGTCACACATAGGTACCCTTCCAGGTACAGTATAGTGAGAAGACTCACCTCGGGTATCTCGGATGATCTTGCACACGAATCTACTGGTCTAGCCCCCGCCTAATCACATACAAAATATCCTCAATAAGTAATGGCTCTCAAAGGCTAGATTAAACCCCCTTCTATGATCCTTCAGAAGGGTAAAAGACCATTTTACCCTTCCTTGACTCAAAAGTCCAACTGTAGACCGAAATCCTAAAAGTCAACGAAAGTCAATGATCACAGTTGACCTTACTCGCCGAGTGGACTAAGGTGACTCGGCGAGTACACGCCTGTCCTCTTCGCCCCTGGTTCTCTCTTGACTCACTAAGTCAACCCTAAATTCCACGGGTCGTCACAAATCGCGAGTCACGGGGCAACCCGACTCAACTCGTCGAGTCCTCTCATAGACTCGGCGAGTACATGCCATGCACACCCTCAAACGACCTTCTGAGGTCAGATCTGTTCCTCTAATCCATAGATCTGGCCTTTCCAAGCACTATAATCACGTAAAGTCTCAATCTTGATGCACATGCAACAACCATATGACCATATATGATGATTTAGCCCCAAATACCATAACCCAAGGTCATGACCTCCATTTTTCTTCATAAAGCTTGAAGAATAAGGCTCTCTGGACCTCTATGGATCCAGATCTCAAGTCTCATCACCAGAAGGGACTATATGGACCTCCAATCGACTTGGACAAGGGCACAAGAAACCCTAAAACCATAAATCCTTCCCAAAACAGAAGAAGAGTCGAAGTAATACCCCAAATGAAATGGTCTTAGCTTCGAATCCTCAGAATAGCAACCTCCTTTGCTTTCCCTTGGCTAGAACCTCCTTCTTCTTGCTAAACAACACCAAAAAGGTCAAGGATGGCTTCTTCTCCCTCTCAAAACGCTCCAGCACTCTATGGTTTCTCTCAATGGACTGGTGGCCACAAATGACGGCCACAAGGGCCTTTAAATAGGGCGCAAACCCGAGAAATTAGGGTTTCATTAAACAGCGTGGACTCGCCGAGTCCACCCATGGACTCGTCGAGTCCCTCGTTAATTAGACCACTCCAATCGCGATCCAACTCGGCGAGTCGGGGATCCTATTCGCCGATTTTCTCTCCAAAATTCAATATAAAAGAATAAAATAATATACCTAGAAATCCGGATGTTACAGTGATTATCACATTTTTATGGTGTTACATGATCTAAAGGAAAGAAGGAAGCTTAATTATAGTAAGCTAAATCTAATCATGAAAAATGGACTTTACTTACATTGTTCGATGGTCAGAGTTTGGAGCTAATACTAAGGAGTTAGGATAATTTAACAAATTTCTATTACTATTCGGAAGTGTTTAGAAATATAGTTTTTCATTTCATGCATTGTAAGGACAAGTTCCAATTTTCATTTTATTTCAAGAAAAGTGAAGTTTTGGTTTATGAAGTTGCCTTATCTTATTTCCTTGTAGTGATATTAATGAAAGTTTTGGTTATGTTTCTAATAATAGCAATATTAATTGTGGATTTGATTCTTAAGATATCGCTTGTGGTACTATCATAATTGACCAAGTTAAAAGAAATCTCATCACCAACTAGACACATACTTAGAGTCGTACAATTCGAATTGTATTGTATATGAGAATCTTGTTCATTGGAAAATTATGACTTAATTAATCTTTCACATGCTTATATGAGGCAAGTGAAGGACTAATGTACACTCGTGTTCCCAAAGCCCTAACTTTTATGGTTGGACCACTATTTAAACACCTTAAGACCCTTGAGGCCTCTTCATAACCAGCCTCCATTCTCTCTCTTTCTACCATTTCGAAACCCTAACCTTCTAGAGCTTTTTTGGACCTTTAAAGTGTTCTTAGAGAATTATGGAAGAAGTAGAAGCACACCATTGAGGATTGTTGGGATTGGAGCTTATAGATCCAAAGTTTCGTTCACCTTTGCAAGCTTATGGAGGTATAAAGCTCTCGCCTTTATGATTCTTTTGTATAGATCAAGGCTAGTTTGGAGATTTGCATGATTTTGGTCCCATAGTTTTGGTTCTTGTGACTAAAAGCTACTCTAGAGCTTAGGATTAGCATTGCTTGGTGTTTCTAAGGTTCTTATGTCATAAAATTTGGATCTTAAGGGTTATATTTCTCTCATGCATGAATTGTTGGTCATTTTGTGAAGTTATGGACCTAGGGTTTGATTTTGGGTTCTATTAAGACATGAAAAAGCTTAAAGTTGTCAACTTTATCAGTTAAGACCTTCCTAAGATGTAGATTTATGAATTGGATGTTGGGACTTTAGGTATTAAGAGCTTAAAAGTGATTTTGGACAATAGAGGGTTACATAGGGCATAACCTCTGTGTACACATGGCGTAGCGAGTTGGCCTCGTATGCCTTTTCTTTGTACACGGAGTACGTAGGGCATAATGCAGGGGTAAGCATGGTGTACTCCCGTAAGTCCATTTAGGCCATGAGCCATGCTTAGTTGGGTCTAGTTTGGAAATGGTAGAATGGTCTTTTACCCTTAGCAAAAGAGATTACATTTTGGACCTTGGTTATGGGTTATTACCTTAATTAGTAATTAGGGTTGCTTTGGATGTGTTCAGTGTGAGGAACCTTTGTAGCAGAAGTGTGTGTGTGATTTGGATATCTTTAGTTTGAGGTGAGTCTCTTCACTGTACTTGTGGGTCGAATGCACCAATGTCAGCCCATTGGATTATGTTGTAGGGTGACAATTGTCTTTGTGACACTTACTGACATGCTTGTATGTGCTTCTTGTCTATTTGACTCTTGCTATTATGACTGTATCTTTAGATGTAGGGGTGAAATAGACCCGTACCGATTGAAAGATACCGAGGGAGTCGGAAAGGAATCAGGTGTAAAATAGACCTGCAATAGCTTTAGGTTGATATATATGTATGGTATGTAGTATTTTGGGGAAATCACTAAGCTTCGTGCTTATGGTTTATGTTTAAATGTTTTTCAGTTACTTTCGATCCAAAAGGGAAGAGTTTGGCATGATCGCATCACATCCATTAGTGTTCAACATTTTCTGATTTGGGATTTTACTCTGATAACTATTTTTCCACATTGTCATGCTTTGGTGGTTTGAAATGAATGATTTATGGTTTAGATGTATGTTTAGATGTAGGGGTGAAATAAAAGCAATTCCAGAGCTTAGGATTAGCATTTCTTGGTGTTTCTAAGGTTCTTGTGTCAAAAAATTTGGATCTTAAGGGTTATATCCCTCTCATGCATGAATTGTTGGTCATTTTATGAATTTATGGACCTAGGGTTTGATTTTGGGTTCTATTAAGCCATGAAAAAGCTTAAAGTTGTCAATTTTATTAGTTAAGACCTTCTTAAGATGTAGATTTATGAATTAGATGTTGGGACTTTAGGTATTAAGAGCTTAAAAGTGATTTTGGACAATAGAGGGTTACATAGGGCGTAACCTCTGTATACGCATGGCGTAGCGAGTTGGCCTCGTATGCCTTTTCTTTGTACATGGAGTACGTAGGGCATAATGCAGGGGTATGCATGGTGTACTCCCGTAAGTCCATTTGGGCCTTGAGCCATGCTTAGTTGGATCTAGTTTGGAAATGGTAGAATGGTCTTTTACCCTTAGCAAAAGAGATTACGTTTTGGACCTTGGTTATGGGTTATTACCTTAATTAGTAATTAGGGTTGCTTTGGATGTGTTTAGTGTGAGGAGCCTTTTTAGCAGCAGTGCGTGTGTGATTTGGATATCTTTATTTTGAGGTGAGTCTCTTCACTGTACTTGTGGGTCGAATGCACCAATGTCGACCCATTGGATTATGTTGTAGGGTGACAATTGTCTTGGTGACACTTACTGACATGATTGTATGTGCTTCTTGTCTATGTAACTCTTGCTAATATGACTGTATCTTTAGATGTAGGTGTAACGTCGTAAAAATTCGACCAATTTTTCACTTTTCTAAAACATAATAATTCATTCATAATTACTTTCATAAATAATGCATCAATATTATCTTAATACAAAATCCCAAGATCATATCATAATAAACTCCAATGGGTGTGTACGAATCATGTCAGCACCTTCCTGCGCTCCTCACTAGTACCTGTAACACATAACACAAAACACTGTAAGCACGAAGCTTAGTGAGTTCCCCAAAATACCACGCATAACACATACTAGCCACTCGAGGCTATAACTCTGTGGGCCCTTGGGCCCCGAACTCTGTGGACCCTCTGGTCCTAGCTCTATGAACCTTCTGCTTCTAACTCTAATATACTTTGATATACACATGGCATAAATCACATAGAAATAATGCAGTGCAACACATCACATAGATAGCATACAATAACTCTGTCACATAACTCTAATTACCTACTCAAGGTAAAGTATAGTGAGGAGACTCACCTCAGATGTCTCGGTAAATCCCTGACTCGGTAGCAGTATAGTCTAGCCTCCGCCTAATCACATAAAGTAAAATTCACTCATAAATATAACTCTCGAGACTAGACCCCACCCTCTCTTAGCATCCTCATATGGGTAAAAGACCATTTTACCCATCTCTTGACTCAAAGACCCCATTGTTGACCAATCCCTAAAAGTCAACAAAGTCAACGGTCAAACTTTGACCTTACTCGTCGAGTGCACTTGGGCGACTCGGCGAGTCTACACGTGAACTCTACTCCTCTGATTCTCTTTTGACTCACCGAGTCACTCACTTAACTCGGCGGGTCACTCTCTAGATTCACTGTCTCAGGATAACTCGACTCGAATCGTCGAGTCTGTTCATGGACTAGGCGAGTCCAAACCATGCTCACTTCCAATGGCTTCCTGAGGTCAGATCTGATGCTCTAATCAATAGATCTATCCTTTCTAGTCCCAATAATCACGTAAAGTTCGAAGCTTGATGCCCATGCAAAGGCTCCAAGGTTCTATTTGAAGAAATGACCTCTAATATGGCATCCTAAGTTCATATTCACCATCAATACACATAAAGCTCAAAGGAGTAAGGTCTCTGGACCTCTATGGATCCAGATTCAGACCATAATACGAAAAGGAACCATATACACAATCAAAACCATCTACCAAAGGGTCTAGAAAACCCTAACTCTATAAACAATCACCAAAATAGAAGATGGATCGAGATTATACCTCAAATGAGCACTCCTGAGCTCAGAATTTCTCCAAATAGTACCTCCTTCAGCCTCCTCTTGATCTTGATCACCTTCTTCTTGCTAAACCAATGATAGAAAGATCAAATATGGCCTCTCCTCCTCACAAACGATTTAGCTCACTTTGGGTTTCTCTCAAGGGACTGGTAGCCACAATGGGAGGCTATGAGTGCCCTTAAATAGGCTCCAAAACCTGGGAATTATGGTTTCATTAAACAGCGCAGACTCGCTGAGTCCGGTCATTAATCCGGATGAGAATTTGCGACCCTACTCGGTGAGTCTAAGCACCAACTCGCCGAGTCCCTCCACAAATTCCAAAATAAATGAATAAAAATAATATACCTGGGAATCTGGATGTTACAATTCTCCCCCACTAGAATCAGACTTCGTCCTCGAAGTCTCACTCTGCAAACAACTCTGGATACTGCTCTCGCATCTCTCGCTCCGGCTCCCAAGTCAACTCTAACCCTTTTCGATGTTGCCACTGGACCTGCACCAAAGGTACTTCCTTGTTCCTCAGAACCTTGATCTTCCTATCCCTAATCGCCACCGGTCTCTCAACATAGTTCAGGCTCGCATCCACCTAAATATCCACTAATGGTACCACTGCCGACTCGTCGGCTATACACTTTCTCAGCTGCGACACGTGGAAGGTGTCATGTATCTGACCCAACTCTGCAGGTAGCTCCAAACGATAGGCTACCCTGCCTACTCTTGCGATTACCCTGAAAGGTCCAATATACCGGGGCCCCAGCTTGCCCCTCTTCCTAAATCGGATCACTCCTTTCCAAGGAGAGACCTTCACAAGCATGAAGTCGCCGACCTGAAATTCGAGCTCAGACTGGCGCCTGTCCGCATAACTCTTCTGGCGACTCTAAGCGGTCAACAACCTCTGTCTGACCTGCTGTATCTGCTCTGTCGTCTGAAGCACGATCTCTATACTACCCATCACACGTTGCCCTACCTCTCCCCAGCAAAGGGGGGTCCGACACCTCCTCCCATACAACAGCTCAAAGGGTGGCATACCAATGCTCGAATGATGGCTGTTGTTGTAGGAAAACTCTGCCAAGGGCAAATACGCGTCCCAACTCCTGCCGAAATCCAACACACATGCTCGGAGCATGTCCTCGAGTGTCTGAATCGTCCGCTCACTCTACCCGTCAGTCTGTGGGTGGTATGCGATACTAAGATGCAGCCTCATACCCAATTCCTCATGAAATTTCTTCCAGAATTTGGAAGTGAAACGCACATCTCGATCTGAGACAATCGATATCGGCACTCCATGCCGCGATACCACCTCCCTCACATACATCTCTGCCAACCTCTCTGCGGAAAAGCCTTCACTGATGGCAAGGAAATGAGCGCTCTTCATCAACCTGTTTACAATCACCCAAATTGCATCGACGCCCCTCGCAGTCCTCGGCAATTTGGTGATAAAATCCATGGTAATATGTTCCCACTTCCATTTGGGAATCTCTAATGGCTGCAGCTTACCATGTGGACGCTGGTCCTCGGCCTTAACCCTGCGACAGGTCAAGCATCTCTCTACAAACCACGCGGCGTCCCTCTTCATACAGGGCCACCAATATTCTCTCTTCAGATCCAAATACATCTTAGTGGCCCCGGGATGGATCGAGAACCTCGATCGATGCGCCTCCTCCATCAAAATGGTACGCATTCCGCCCGCAAACGGTACCCAACTCCGACCCTGAAATGTCATAAGCCCCCGGCTATCGGTAACGAACTCTGATACTTGCCCGATAACCCTTTCTCTCTTACGGTTCTTTGGTCTCACGGCCTCAGCCTGGGCTCCACGAATGGCGTCAAATATTAGGGTCATCACTGTCATCCTCATACAAACATCTTGCATCGGGCGCCCTCCGCCCTATGACTCAGGGCATCAGCTACAACGTTACCCTTGCCCGGGTGGTACAGGATCTCACAATCATAATCCTTCACCACATCCAACCATCTCCTCTGTCGCATGTTCAGATTGGGCTGATCCATTGAATACTTCAGGCTCTTGTGGTCCATGTATATGGTACACCGAACCCCATATAGATAGTGACGCCAGATCTTGAGGGCTAACACCACTACCCCCAACTCCAGATGGTGGGTGGGATACCTCATCTCATGAGGCTTCAGCTGCCTCGATGCGTATGCTATCACATGCCCCCTCTGCATCAGCACCACTCCCAGCCCAAATATCGACGCGTCACAATACACTACGAAGTCCTCCATCCCTTCCAGAAGGGCTAACACCGGGGCTTCGCATAGTCTCTGGCGAAGTGTCTCGAAGGAGGCCTGTTGCTATGGGCCCCATGAAAAAGCAACACCCTTCCGGGTCAACTTGGTGAGTGGCATGGCGATCTTGAAGAAATACCTGATAATCTCCGATAATAACCAGCCAACCCTAGGAAACTCCTGATCTCGGTAGGTGACATCGGCACCTCCCAACTCATCATTGCCTCAATCTTGGCCGGATCGACCAATATCCCTTTTTGGTAAACGAGGTGCCCTAGGAACTGGACCTCTAGTAACCAGAAATAACACTTGGAGAATTTGGCATAAAGCCTCTCTGATCTCAAAACTCTGAGGATCTCTCACAAATGTTCCTCATGCTGCTCCCTGGATCTCGAATACACCAATATGTCATCGATGAACACGATCACCGAGCGATCCAGCATCGGCCTGCACACTCTGTTCATGAGATCCATGAACACCGCCGGTGCATTGGTGAGCCCGAAAGGCATCACCACGAATTCGTAATGCCCGTAACAAGTCCTGAACGCTGTCTTCTGGATATCCTCATCTCGCACCCTCACCTGATGATATCCGGACCTCAAATCGATTTTGCAGAACCAAGATGCTCCCTGTAACTGATCGAACAAATCGTCGATCCTCGGCAACGGGTAACGGTTCTTGACCGTTAGCTTATTCAACTCCTAGTAATCAATGCACATCCGGTGTGAACCATCCTTTTTCTTCACAAAAAGAATAGGTGCTCCCCACGGCAAGCTACCCAGCCGAATAAACCCCTTCCCCAGCAGCTCCTGAAGCTGCGAGGATAACTCCTACATCTCTGGAGGTGCAAGGCGATAGGGCGCCTTGGCGATAGGCGCAGCCCCCGGAATCAAATCGATGTTGAACTCAACCTGCCTCTCGATAGGCACACCCGATAACTCCTCCGGAAATACATTAGGGAACTCACGTACTATCGGAACCTCATCAACTGACCTCGGTCTCTCTAAATCAACCCTCGCATCCATCACATAAGCTACAAATCCCTTACAGCCTTGTTGTAGACTCTGCCTCGCTCTAGTGGCTGAACAAAATGCCGACCCAGAACGTGTACCCTCACCGTACACCGTAAGAACTCCCCCACTAGGGTCTCGTATGGTCACCAGCTGTCGCTCGTATTCGATGACTGCTCCAAATCTGCTCAACCAGTCCATGCCCACGATGACACAGACATCTCCCATTGCGATAGGGACTAAGTCAATCGGAAACTCCACTCCGAAAATCTCGAGTACACAACCTCGAATCACCTCTATGGCATACACCGCTCTCTCGTCAGCTATGGAAACTCTTAGAGGCCGACTCAATGTCTCTCGACTAATACTGGTGTGCTGACTAAAAGCTAAAGATACGAAAGACCGACTCGCACCCAAGTCAAATAATACCAGGGCAGGTACAGAACTCACAAGAAAAGTACCTACGCATATCATAATATAAGCACAATATCTCAACATAAAAGTAAATACATGAAAGAATACATACCTGCCACGACATCGAGCACTGCGCGGACCTCTTCCGCAGTCAACTGGAAGGTTCTCCCTCGTGCCTTCGGTGCCTCGGCCTTTACGGGTCGAATGTCCGTAGCTCTCACTACAGCAGGGGCAGATTCCTGAGAAGCTCCCTGAACTGTCCCTCGCAACTGTGGACACTCTGCCTACCGGTGTCCAGTCTGGTTGCAGTGAAAACATACTGCAAATCCCTTGGGGCAATCCTTGGCTATATGCCCCTCCTTTCTACATTTGTAGCAAGACTCGGCTCTGCACACCCCATTGTGGCTCTTGCCGCACTTACCACAAGTGCGGCCCTTCTGACTCCTAGATCTCGAATCAGCGGGCTTGGCCCGCTTGACTGCCGGTTGCGACTGCGCCGGTCGCCAATCCCTCCCCTGAGACTCAGCCTCCTCCCTAGCCTGGGTCTCTAGCTCGATCTCCCTCTTCCGGGCATTTGCCTGAAGCTCAGAAAATGTCCGGTACGTCGAGTTCGCCACAAACTCCCATATATCCCTCCTCAAAATGCTCAGATATCGGCTCATATGTGCCTGCTCGGAGGACACGTGCTCTGGGCAGAACATCGCCCGCTCATCGAACATCCTCGTAATCACTGTAACAGACTCGGTACCCTGCTTGAGGGTCAGAAACTCCTGGGCCAAACGCTCCCTCTCCACTTGGGGAACATACTCCTCTCGGAACATAGCAGTGAACCTCTCCCAGGTCACTGCAGCAAGCTCAGCAGGCGAGTAGTGTGCCGTCACAAACTTCCACCAGTCCTTCGCTCCCAAGCGAAGCTGGTTCAACGCGAACCGGATTCTCAAATGCTCTGGAGGTGAGAAGGTGAAGAAACACCCCCTCGATATCTGAAATCCAACTCATCGCTGCAATCAGGTCCTAGATCCCATCAAACTCTGGTGGTTTTGTGTTTCTGAACTCCCAGAACAGCAACGCATCACCACCTTGCGGTCTAGCCGCAGCTACAGCTGTAGTGGCCGTAACAACAGCAGCATCAGAAAGAGCAGTGTATCTCTCGTCAAATGTCTCTATCAGGGTGGTCTTGATAGACCCGAACATCTTTGGAATCTCAGCACGGATGGCAGCAACCACCTCATCATGAATCATCTGGCGGAGCTCCTCATCGCTCACACCCCCTCCACTTGTCCATGGTCTGTGGCGCGTCCCCACCATGATGCCTCTCTGAAATACAACACAAGATATCAGAAACTTGCTCGGGTGTACACACACTCGATGTCCCAATCCTACTTGATCTCTAGTACCCTAAGGATTCTTACTTGGGCTGCGCACTGACCCGGTGCCTTCGGTAGTACGGGCCCAATACTACCGACCACACCGCGTCAGCATTCATCCCAAGTCCTCCTCCCAGAGTCCCAAATTCCAAGCACTCTACTCTCTTAAATCTCATGCTACTCACTAGCCAATCTTTCATAAGCTCCTCGCTGCTATCTAAACACTCCCAAGCATCCCTAGCAGCAAAGCTCCTAGACTAAGGCATCATGTATCAGGCCACTCTAGTCCTAATAAGGATACCTAGTCTACTCTAGCATTCATAATATAGCTCATCATATCACATAACATAATATATATCGTAACACTTATTATAAGGGTATTTTGGGAAATCACCGTTCAGGCGCTGGCTGATCGTACACACGGCTCTGCTCTGTTTTTCTCAAGATTCTTTTTTTTTAAAATTATTTTCTTAAAGAAAAATTTCCCCAAATCCTCAGTTTGAGTTCAGATACACCCGAAGATGCATCTGAATCCCTCAAACCAAGGCTCTGATACCAACTTGTAACGCCGTAAAAATTCAACCAATTTTTCACTTTTCAAAAACATAATAATTCATTCATAATTACTTTCATAAACAATGCATCAATATTATCTTAATACAAAATCCCAAGATCATATCATAATAAACTCCGATGGGTGTGTAAGAATCATGTTGACGCCTTCCCGCGCTGTGACAACCCAATATTTCAACTCTTTGTAATGACCAAAAAGGGTCAAGTATTGTAACCACTTTTGAGTAATAAAATTTACTTTCATAATAAAATGTACAAATAGTTCTATTTAATTTCCTTCTATGTTTAAATGTCTTTGAACCATGATCGTACGTGAAAAGAACGCCCAAATCCGACTTCATATAGCGAAGTTATGATTTTTCCAAGTTCGGCTTAGCAACAGACAGCTAAAAACTCGAATCGGAGATCGAGCGACTTTTGGCCGGAATGACCTAAATGAGAATCGAAGGTCTCGACAATGGTATTCCAGTGGTAAAAAGTCTGGCAAAAACCGACATCAGATAAAGAAGTTATGAATTTTCAAAGAAATTCCTTAAACACGATGAGTTTAAAATAAATAATAAAAAAATAATTTCGGAATTTGCCGACGGAGCCTAAACGAAAGTTGTAGAGCGTAGTCTCACCTATGCGTGGATATAAAGACCATCGAAAACGGAGTTCGTATGAAGAAGATATGAATTTTTGAAGTTTATTAAATAAATTATATATTTATTTAATTCAAAAATCGGACATTATCCGAAGGGGAGTCAGCGTCCTCATCCGAGGTACGCGCTGCGTACCCGAAGGACTTGGCCTCTGATCGTCCACGTCGCCCTATCCGAGGAATCCGACCCGTCCGACCCGTCCGAAGCGCCGACCCGTCCGACCCGCTGTCCCGTCCGACCTGCCTCCCCAGCGACCCGTCCCATCCGAAGCCGAGGCAGTCGAGGCTTCGGTCATGCATGACGTACGCGTACGCGCTGCGTACGAGCGTACGCCCCGCGTACCGAGGCAGTTCAGCCTTCCTATAAATAGGATGCGAGGGCTTCCGAGAAAAGGGCTCAATTCTCTCCTCTCTCTCACAATCTTGCCTCGTTTTCCGTGCCCGTTCAAACCCGAAGCTCTGGTCTTTTTGCTCAAGTCCCGAGGGTCGATTTTACTCCCGAGATTCCCGAGAATCCCGAGGAAAATCCGTTTCCCGAGACGAAACTCTGCCCGGTTTTCCACCTCGCTATCTCCAAAACTTTCAAGTGAGTTTCATACCCCTTAATCAACCTTTTTAAATATTCTAAATGCTTTTATATGCTTTCAAGGGGGGATTACAAGTAAAACACACGAGTATTATCGTGTGTTACATAAAGAAACTCTTTTATATGCTGTTATATATTCAAATCACATGCGATTTATAAACCTTTAAGGAACTTTTATATATATATATATATATATATATATATATATATATATATATATATATATATATATATATATATATATAACATATGTTAAAATAGCATTCTATCTTTTGAAATATAAATTTGTTGTAATGCATGTATAAACTAAACTTTTCTTAGATTATTCTTGTCTATCTTAGACTCTACACCAAAAATCTATGCTTTCATAATCAAGTGATTTCTTTTCTAGGTATTTCTAAACAAACAAGACACACTTTTAGAAAACTATAATAGGTATAGTTTTACGAACAAATTTCTAACTCTTATGTACTAGAAACATGAATTTCAAGAAGTTTACTTTCGTATACAAGAACAAACGTAACATTTTAACAAGTAGATCTGTTTTTATACCATGGTTTTGTGAGACACTAACTTCATGTACGTTCGAGTACACATTTCAAGTCCTGTATTATATACCAGAATCCCTTGGAGGGGGAGCGTGGTGTTTGTGTATAGATCTATACGGGCTTGACAACCCGCGCCCTGACTGTTAGCTGCAGTCCACCGTTTGGGGTGACAAACGTCATAACATTCCAACGCCTGAAGAACATTGTGTATAGGCATTCCGAGTCAATAGTATGGTTATAAAACTCACAAGAGGTATTAAAAGTGCATTGATTTACAAGGTTTTCAAACTCATTGGTTATTTTACACTTACATACATTTTAGAAACAAACATTGGTCTTGAGTGAAGGCTACTATTATACTAGTAGAAAATATAGGATTTTCTAAACACAAACAAACAAAGACAAAACATTTCATTTCATTCAAACATTGTCATTTAAATACTTATGAAACTCACCAGCTTAAATGCTGATCTACTCTTTCAAAATTTCTTGTATGTCCCAGGAAATCAGTAAATTTCAGGTATTCATTTTGCTTTTGATGAAGGGATGCTGCGGTGCCAGTTTAATCTCGTATTTTGACATCATATTGTAATTGGTTTTAAACATGTAACTTTTGACAAATGTAAACTTTCAATTATATATATGATGGTTGTATTGCTTTCTTTACTATGTATTCATTTGTTACGTTACCACATGAAGTCATCCGCCCCTGAACGTTTCCGCCGTTCAGGTTTGGGGGTGTGACAGATTGGTATCAGAGCAATGTTTATAGTGAACTAAGTATATCGAACCACATAAGATATACAAACTATAAATGCTTAAGGGACTAATACTCTCTGACAAAACAAATTTTCTTTTTACGCTTAAGCAGTTTTGCGTTCAACTTAAATTGATAGTTCATTTAAGTACAATTACATGCATACCACAAACTATTTTCATGTTATACAACTATACAAGTATTTAGACAAGTTGACACTACGATTGAGACTCGATATATGTAATCAGATTTTGGACAAATATAGCGTGATCAACTATATTTGCCCGAGATTGGACCAACGTATATCGAGGAATGATCGTAGTAAGCAACAAGTCAAAACTTACCAAACCATTACAAGAATCAAACACAAGAATTTAAATACTATAGGAGTATTTGCTATCTAAACTAGTTTAACTTACATGTTTTGCATGTTCCGACTTTATTCCATTCTTATAACCCTATTTCTCGTACAGTCAAATGGCTGGATTTCACCACCCTGACGACCCCTACTTTCCCAACCAAGGCAACGGAGGATGGATCGAAGATGATCCCGAAGAGGACGAGGAACCCATAGAAGTGGGTGATGACTCCGGTACCGACTCAGAGCCAGAAGTTATCGATCCACCACCCATTCAACCTCCCGTCTTCGTAAGGAACTTTCAAGGACCGACTCCCGTCTGGGGAAGTCACCTCCACCATTGGAGCCAACAGCAAAACCTACGCCCTCCCTACGGCATGTGCCGGGACTTCTATGATGTCCGCAGCGGAGGTTCGGCTGATCGAGCACTCCCGGTAATGGTGGGTAAGTTAGCCAATCAGTCCTATCAGTCTGGAGTTCAAGCTAGTCGACTCCGGGATATCAACGTGGAAGTGCAGGTTCACACTTCTGACATCCGTAGGCTGGACAAGATGCAAGACAACGCTCAACTCCAAACCGAAGCATTTCAAGCACAAATGATTGCAGCCCTCGCTGAACTGAGGGAACAACAAGCCGCTTTCGATAGGCGTCTAATGGAGTCAAAGCAATCAGATGCGGAGTCAAGCTCCAAGCACAACCTTCGACGCAAGTAGTGCTTGTCAAGGACTCAAATTTTGTTATAGCTTAGGACCTCGGCTAAAAGTCTTTAAATTTCTCGAACTTTGTAATCAGAGACCCTTATAGGGGTCAAATTTTCATGATCGTTGTAACAACTTTTATATTAATATAAGTGACACTATTACTACTATGTTAAGTATTTCGTTCGAACCTTGAATGGTCTTTGTGAACCCAAATACTTGTTTCATACCTTCAGTCTTACAAATAACTTTCATTCTTCTATTTTAAGACTCATACTATCATCTGTTGTTGAACTATAGCGATTTAGTTCATGAGACACATACATTTTCTATTCTATGAAATTCTTATCCTTGTCTTTTCAACCTATAGTCGAAGGATGCCTCCGTGTAGGAATCCAAGGCGAAACAACGGTGAGGAAGCACCTGTACCACCACCACCTCCACCACCCCAATTTGATGCTATAATGTTTCAAGCAGCAGTCACCGCAGCGGTGGCAGCTGCCATGTCACAGATCAATAACTTGAGTACTAATGGCTCGGGATCTGGCACACACCTATCCAACCATGGCGAGAGTCATGGACCACCTCGAGAATGCACCTATAAGGACTTCACTAATGCCAAGCCCTGGATGTTTTATGGAACTGGTGGTGTGATGGCCCTCAGGCAGTGGATTGAAAGGACGGAGGCAGTCTTTGAAATCTGCTCCTATCCCGAGCATAACAAGGTCAAATTTGCAACTTTCACCCTTCTTGATAAAGCTTTAACTTGGTGGAATGGCCACGTTAAAGTACTTACCCTAATCGTGGCAAACTCCATAAGCTGGGAGAGCCTGAAGGCCATGATGATGAGAGAATACTGCCCACGGGGAGAGATTCAAAAGCTTGAACACGAGCTATGGACTCTCGGAATGGTTGGTACCGAAATCGCCACTTATACCAACAGATTCTGCGAGCTGGCAATCCTTTGTCCAGATATGATTGCTCCCGAGAGCAAGAAAATAGAAAGGTACATCTGGGGACTGACGCCCCAAATGCGATCAAGCGTGTTAGCTTCTAAACCTGACACCTTTGAAAGTGCTAAGGAACTGGCACAATCTCTGATTGACTACGGAGGTCATCAGAACTCAACCACTTCTGCACCAGCACCACAGAAAGGAAACAACAACAACAACAACAACAACTACAACAACAACAACAACAATGGCAGAAAGAGAGTGTGGAATAAAGGGAAGGGTGGGTCTTCCCAAGAATCCGCAAAGAAACAACTGGTTTCAGTGAATGCTGCCACTGTACCTACTACAGCTCCTACAAATACCTACCCAACAAAGCCTTATATAGGTAACCTCCCAAAGTGCACCAAATGCAATTACCACCACCATGGCCCGTGTCGAGAAATGCAGTGCGCCAACTGCAACAGGAAAGGACACACAGCCCGTTTCTGCAAGGAACCCGCAAAGCCGATCACTCAAGTTCCCGGTGTGGATGTAGGACAGGCTTGCTATGGTTGTGGCAAGGTGGGCCACTACAAGAGGAACTGTCCTAAGGCAGCAGGCACCGGAGGTGTGGGACGAGTTTTGGCAATAGGCCACGACGAAGCTGTAGCTGACCCAACTATAATTGCTGGTACGTTCCTTCTCGATAATTCATACGCATGCATATTATTCGATAGTGGAGCGGAGAGAAGCTTCGTGAGTCAAAACTTTATTCATTTACTTAAACCTAAACCTAGCAAGTTAGAAAAATCATTCACAGTAGAGATGGCCAATGGAAAAACCGAAAACACTAATTGCATATACATGGGCTGTACGTTAACATTAGACGGCCATTCTTTCCCAATCAATCTCATGCCGGTTCAAATTAAAAGTTTCGACATCATAGTCGGCATGGATTGGTTGAGTCTTCTTCGCGCCGACATCATGTGCTTTGAGAAAGCAGTCCGTCTTAATCTCCCTAACAACGAAACATTAGTTATCTACGGCGACAAATCTAGTACAAACCTTCGCATCATTTCGTGCATCCAAGCTCGAAAGTGCTTGCGGAAGGATTGTCGAGCATTCCTAGCGCACATCGTTGATACAAGTCAAGAACTGAAGGACATCAAGAGCATCCCGGTAGTACGCGACTTTCCCGATATCTTTCCAGAAGAACTACCAGGATTACCACCGCAACGCCAAGTCGAGTTCAGAATCGACTTGATTCCAGGAGCTACCCCAGTAGCGAAGTCGCCTTATCGTCTTGCACCAGCAGAGATGCAGGAACTTTCCAGTCAACTTAATGAACTCCTTCACAAAGGATTCATAAGACCAAGTTTCTCACCTTGGGGAGCACCGGTCTTGTTTGTAAAGAAGAAAGACGGATCGTTCCGTATGTGCATCGACTACAGAGAACTGAACAAACTTACTGTCAAGAACCGATATCCTCTACCCCGTATTGACGACCTATTCGATCAACTTCAAGGGGCGAACTACTTCTCCAAAATAGATCTACGATCCAGATATCACCAATTACGAGTTCTAGAGGGGGACATTCCAAAGACAGCTTTCCGAACTCGTTATGGACACTACGAATTCGTGGTGATGCCGTTCGGATTAAACAATGCACCAGCAGTATTTATGGACCTAATGAATAGGGTATGCCGCCCTTACTTGGATCAGTTCGTCATCGTCTTTATCGATGATATACTTATCTACTCGCGAAGTGAGGAAGAGCATAGTCAGCACCTACGAAAAGTCCTAGAAACACTGCGAACGGAGAAACTCTATGCGAAGTTCTCTAAATGCGAATTTTGGATTCGAAGAGTCGAATTTTTAGGCCACGTTGTTAGCGAGAAAGGTATACACGTGGACCCCTCCAAAATTAAGGCTATTGAGAACTGGTCGGCACCAAAGACACCTACAGAAATTCGTCAATTTCTAGGTCTAG
Source organism: Lactuca sativa (assembly GCF_002870075.4). Lineage (NCBI taxonomy): Eukaryota > Viridiplantae > Streptophyta > Magnoliopsida > Asterales > Asteraceae > Lactuca > Lactuca sativa. Next base: position 31,684,419 of record NC_056627.2, read on the forward strand.
CTGGCTACTATCGCAGATTCATAAAGAACTTTTCGAGCATTGCGAAACCTCTTACTACATTAACCCAGAAGGGTGTGGCCTTTGACTGGGAAGCGAAACAAGAGAAGGCATTCCAGACACTAAAGCAGGCCTTGTGCACCGCACCGATACTATCCCACCCCGAAGGGATAGAAGACTTCGTAGTGTATTGCGATGCGTCAAATCAAGGACTTGGTTGTGTTCTTATGCAGAGAGGGAAGGTTATCGCTTATGCCTCCCGACAGCTTAAGACACACGAAGTGAACTATACGACACACGATCTCGAGTTAGGAGCAGTGGTATTTGCTCTAAAGATCTGGAGGCACTACTTATACGGAACAAAGAGTACTATTTTCACCGATCACAAGAGCCTTCAACACATTTTCGATCAAAAGGAACTCAACATGCGACAACGACGATGGGTTGAGTTACTGAATGACTACGAGTGCGAAATTCGTTATCATCCTGGCAAGGCCAACGTAGTAGCTGACGCCCTCAGTCGAAAGGAATACACTGGTCGGAGGGTCAAATCTCTGACCATGACTATCCATTCCCACTTATCCACACAAATTAAGGAGGCACAAATGGAAGCTTTGCAACCTGAAAATGTGGCAGGTGAATCCCTGCGAGGAATGGAGAAGAATCTAGAAGCCAAGGGTGGCGGAGCCTACTATCTCATGGACCGAATCTGGACCCCGAAACATGGTGGTTTCAGAAACGTAGTCATGACCGAGGCTCACAACTCAAGATATTCCATTCACCCGGGTTCAGATAAAATGTATCTGGATCTTAAGAAACTGTATTGGTGGCCTAACATGAAAGCAGAAATTGCTACCTTCGTGAGTAAATGTCTTACTTGCGCTAAGGTTAAGGTCGAGTATCAGAAACCGTCAGGATTACTACAACAACCAGAGATACCAGAATGGAAATGGGAGCGGATTACTATGGACTTCATAACCAAGTTACCCAAGACGACAAGTGGACTCGATACTATATGGGTCATTGTCGACAGATTGACCAAATCCGCGCATTTCCTACCCATCAAGGAGACTGACAAAATGGAGAAGCTTACGAGAACTTACTTAAGGGAAGTAGTGCGACTGCATGGTGTTCCGATATCCATTATCTCCGATCGAGATAGTAGATTCACTTCAAGATTCTGGCAGTCACTACAAAGTTCCCTGGGAACTAGGCTAGACATGAGTACAGCCTACCACCCACAAACAGACGGACAAAGTGAGAGAACAATACAAACTTTAGAAGATATGCTGAGAGCCTGTGTGATTGACTTTGGAAAGGCATGGGATATTCATTTACCCCTTGTCGAATTTTCATACAACAATAGTTATCATACAAGCATAAAGGCTGCTCCGTTTGAAGCCCTCTATGGTCGAAAGTGCAGATCCCCTCTGTGCTGGACTGAAGTTGGGGATACCCAGTTAGCTAGAGGAAGAGTTCCTGAAAGCACTCTCACCGGTCCGGAAATCATACGAGAAACGACAGAGAAGATCGTTCAGATTCGTGAACGATTGAAAGCCTCTAGAGACCGACAGAAAAACTACGCTAACCAAAGGAGGAAACCTTTGGAATTCCAGGTAGGAGACCACGTCTTATTAAAGGTCTCACCGTGGAAGGGTTTAATACGATTTGGAAAACGTGGGAAACTAAATCCAAGATACATAGGGCCATTCGAGATTCTTGCCAGAATCGGCCCTGTGGCTTACAAGCTTAACCTACCGCGCGAACTTAGTAACATCCATCCAACCTTCCACGTCTCAAACTTGAAAAAGTGTCTGTCCGACGAGACTCTTGTTATTCCACTCGACGAGATCGAGATCAACGAGAGCCTCAACTTTGTGGAAAAACCAGTAGAAATCATGGACCGAGAGGTCAAACAAACAAAACAAAGTCGCATACCCATCGTGAAGGTTCGCTGGAACGCCAAGCGGGGACCTGAATTCACATGGGAACGTGAAGATCAGATGAAACAAAAGTACCCTCATCTCTTTCATGTTCACTAGTATCTTTACTACTTTAAATTTCGGGACGAAATTCTCTCTAACGGGGGGATGATGTGACAACCCGATATTTCAACTCTTTGTAATGACCAAAAAGGGTCAAGTATTGTAACCACTTTTGAGTAATAAAATTTACTTTCATAATAAAATGTACAAATAGTTCTATTTAATTTCCTTCTATGTTTAAATGTCTTTGAACCATGATCGTACGTGAAAAGAACGCCCAAATCCGACTTCATATAGCGAAGTTATGATTTTTCCAAGTTCGGCTTAGCAACAGACAGCTAAAAACTCGAATCGGAGATCGAGCGACTTTTGGCCGGAATGACCTAAACGAGAATCGAAGGTCTCGACAATGGTATTCCAGCAGTAAAAAGTCTGGCAAAAACCGACATCAGATAAAGAAGTTATGAATTTTCAAAGAAATTCCTTAAACACGATGAGTTTAAAATAAATAATAAAAAAATAATTTCGGAATTTGCCAACGGAGCCTAAACGAAAGTTGTAGAGCGTAGTCTCACCTACGCGTGGATATAAAGACCATCGAAAACGGAGTTCGTATGAAGAAGATATGAGTTTTTGAAGTTTATTAAATAAATTATATATTTATTTAATTCAAAAATCGGACATTATCCAAAGGGGAGTCAGCGTCCTCATCCGAGGTATGTGCTGCGTACCCCTGTACGCCCAGCGTACCCGAAGGACTTGGCCTCTGATCGTCCACATCGCCCTATCCGAGGAATCCGACCCGTCCGAAGCGCCGACCCGTCCGACCCGCTGTCCCGTCCGACCCGCCTCCCCAGCGACCCGTCCCATCCGAAGCCGAGGCAGTCGAGGCTTCGGTCATGCATGACGTACGCGTACGCGCTGCGTACGAGCGTACGCCCCGCGTACCGAGGCAGTTCAGCCTTCCTATAAATAGGATGCGAGGGCTTCCGAGAAAAGGGCTCAATTCTCTCCTTTCTCTCACAATCTTGCCTCGTTTTCCGTGCCCGTTCAAACCCGAAGCTCTGGTCTTTTTGCTCAAGTCCCGAGGGTCGATTTTACTCCCGAGATTCCCGAGAATCCCGAGGAAAATCCGTTTCCCGAGACGAAACTCTGCCCGGTTTTCCACCTCGCTATCTCCAAAACTTTCAAGTGAGTTTCATACCCCTTAATCAACCTTTTTAAATATTCTAAATGCTTTTATATGCTTTCAAGGGGGGGATTACAAGTAAAACACACGAGTATTATCGTGTGTTACATAAAGAAACTCTTTTATATGCTGTTATATATTCAAATCACATGCGATTTATAAACCTTTAAGGAACTTATATATATATATATATATATATATATATATATATATATATATATATATATATATATATATATAACATATGTGAAAATAGCATTCTATCTTTTGAAATATAAATTTGTTGTAATGCATGTATAAACTAAACTTTTCTTAGATTATTCTTGTCTATCTTAGACTCTACACCAAAAATCTATGCTTTCATAATCAAGTGATTTCTTTTCTAGGTATTTCTAAACAAACAAGACACACTTTTAGAAAACTATAATAGGTATAGTTTTACGAACAAATTTCTAACTCTTATGTACTAGAAACATGAATTTCAAGAAGTTTACTTTCGTATACAAGAACAAACGTAACATTTTAACAAGTAGATCTGTTTTTATACCACGGTTTTGTGAGACACTAACTTCATGTACGTTCGAGTACACATTTCAAGTCCTGTATTATATACCAGAATCCCTTGGAGGGGGGAGCGTGGTGTTTGTGTATAGATCTATACGGGCTTGACAACCTGCGCCCTGACTGTTAGCTGCAGTCCACCATTTGGGGTGACAAACGTCATAACATTCCAACGCCTGAAGAACGTTGTGTATAGGCATTCCGAGTCAATAGTATGGTTATAAAACTCACAAGGGGTATTAAAAGTGCATTGATTTACAAGGTTTTCAAACTCATTGGTTATTTTACACTTACATACATTTTAGAAACAAACATTGGTCTTGAGTGAAGACTACTATTATACTAGTAGAAAATATAGGATTTTCTAAACACAAACAAACAAAGACAAAACATTTCATTTCATTCAAACATTGTCATTTAAATACTTATGAAACTCACCAGCTTAAATGTTGATCTACTCTTTCAAAATTTCTTGTATGTCCCAGGAAATCAGTAAATTTCAGGTATTCATTTTGCTTTTGATGAAGGGATGTTGCGGCGCCAATTTAATATCGTATTTTGACATCATATTGTAATTGGTTTTGAACATGTAACTTTTGACAAATGTAAACTTTCAATTATATATATGATGGTTGTATTGCTTTCTTTACTATGTATTCATTTGTTACGTTACCACATGAAGTCATCCGCCCCCGAACGTTTCCGCCGTTCAGGTTTAGGGGTGTGACACGCGCTCCTCACTACTACCTGTAACACATAACACAAAACACTGTAAGCACGAAGCTTAGTGAGTTCCCTAAAATACCACGCATAACACATACTAGCCACTCGAGGCTATAACTCTGTGGGCCCTTGGGCCCTGAACTCTGTGGACCCTCTAGTCCTAGCTCTATGAACCTTCCGGTTCTAACTCTAATATACTCTGATATACACATGGCATAAATCACATTGAAATAATGCAGTGCAACACATCACATAGATAGCATAAAATAACTCTATCGCATAACTCTAATTACCTACTCAAGGTAAAGTATAGTGAGAAGACTCACCTCAGATGTCTCGGTAAATCCCTGACTCGGTAGCAGTATAGTCTAGCCTCCGCCTAATTACATAAAGTAAAATTTGCTCATAAATATAACTCTCGAGACTAGACCCCACCCTCTCTTAGCATCCTCAGATGGGTAAAAGACCATTTTACCCCTCTCTTGACTCAAAGACCCCATTGTTGACCAATCCCTAAAAGTCAACAAAGTCAACAGTCAAACTTTGACCTGACTCGTCGAGTGCACTTGGGCGACTCGGCGAGTCTACACGTGAACTCTACTCCTCTAATTCTCTTTTGACTCACCGAGTTACTCACTTAACTTGGCGGGTCACTCTCTAGATTCACAATCTCGGGACAACTCAAATCGACTCGTCGAGTCTGTTCATGGACTAGGCGAGTCCAAACCATGCTCACTTCCAATGGCTTCCTGAGGTCAGATCTGATGCTCTAATCAATAGATCTATCCTTTCTAGTCCCAATAATCACGTAAAGTTTGAAGCTTGATGCCCATGCAAAGGCTCCAAGGTTCTATTTGAAGAAATGACCTCTAATATGGCATCCTAAGTTCATATTCACCATCAATCCACATAAAGCTCAAAGGAGTAAGGTCTCTGGACCTCTATGGATCCAGATTCAGACCCTAATATGAAAAGGAACCATATACACAATCAAAACCATCTACCAAAGGGTCTAGAAAACCCTAACTCTATAAACAATCACCAAAACAGAAGATGGATCGAGATTATACCTCAAATGAGCACTCCTGAGCTCATAATTTCTCCAAATAGTACCTCCTTCAGCCTCCTATTGATCTTATTACCTTCTTCTTGCTAAACCAATGATAGAAAGATCAAATATGGCCTCTCCTCCTCACAAACGATTTAGCGCACTTAGGGTTTCTCTCAAGGGACTGGTAGCCGCCGCAATGGGAGGCTATGAGTGCCCTTAAATAGGCTCCAAAACCTGGGAATTAGGGTTTCATTAAACAGCACGGACTCACCGAGTCCACTCATGGACTCGCCGAGTCCGGTCATTAATCCGGATGAGAATTCGCGACCCTACTCGGCGAGTCTAAGCACCAACTCGCCGATTCCCTCCACAAATTCCAAAATAAATGAATGAAAATAATATACCTGGTAATCCGGATGTTACAGTAGGGGTGAAATAGACCTGTACCGGATGAAAGATACTGAGGGAGTTGGAAAGGAATCAGGGGTAAAATAGACCCGTAATAGCTTTAGGTTGATATGTATGTATGGTATGTAGTATTTTGGGGAAATGACTAAGCTTCGTGCTTATGGTTTATGTTTAAATGTTTTTCAGTTACTTTTGATCCAAAAGGGAAGAGTCTGGCATGATCGCATCACATCCACTAGTGTTCAACATTTTCTGATTTTGGGATTTTACTCTGATAACTATTTTTCCACATTGTCATGCTTTGATGGTTTGAAATGAATGATTTATGGTTTAGATGTATGTTTAGATGTAGGGGTGAAATAAAAGCTACTCCATAGCTTAGGATTAGCATTGCTTGGTGTTTCTAAGGTTCTTATGTCATAAAATTTGGATGTTAAGGGTTATATTCCTCTCATGCATGAATTGTTAGTCATTATGGGAAGTTACCGACCTAGGGTTTGATTTTGGGTTCTATTAAGCCATACAAAAGCTTAAATTTGTCAACTTTATCGATTAAGACCTTCCCAAGATGTAGATTTATGAATAGGATGTTGGAACTTTAGGTATTAAGAGCTTAAAACTGATTTTGGAAAATAGAGGGTTATATAGGGCGTAACCTCTGTGTACGCATGGCGTAGCAAGTTAGCCTTGTATGCCTTCTCTTTGGAAACAGAGTACGTAGGGCATAATGCAGGAGTAAGCATGGTGTACTCCCGGAAGTCCATTTGGGCCTTGTGCCATGCTTAGTTGGATCTAGTTTGCAAATGGTAGAATGGTTTTTTACCCTTAGCAAAAGAGATTACGTTTGGAACTTGGTTATGGGTTATTACCTTAATTAGTAATTAGGGTTGCTTTGGATGTGTTCAATGTGAGGAGCCTTTGTAGCAGCAGTGCGTGTGTGATTCGGATATCTTTAGTATTAGGTGAGTCTCTTCATTGTACTTGTGGGTCGAATGCAAAAATGTCGGCCCATTGGATTATGTTGTAGGGTGACAATTGTCTTTATGACAGTTACTGACATTATTGTATGTGCTTCTTGTCTATGTGACTCTTGCTAGTATGACTATATGTTTAGATGTAGGAGTGAAATAGACCCGTACCGATTGAAAGATACCGAGGGAGTCGGAAAGGAATCAGGGGTAAAATAGACCCGTAATAGCTTTAGGATGATATGTATGTATGGTATGTAGTATTTTGGGGAACTCACTAAGCTTCGTGCTTGTGGTTTATGTTTAAATGTTTTTCAGTTACTTCTGATCCAAAAGGGAAGAGTCTAGCATGATCGCATCACATCCACTAGTGTTCAACATTTTCTGATATTGGGATTTTACTCTGATAACTATTTTTCCATACTATCATGCTTTGATGGTTTGAAATGAATGATTTATGGTTTAGATGTATGTTTAGATGTAGGGGTGAAATAAAAGCTACTCCAGAGCTTAGGATTAGTATTACTTGGTGTTTCTAAGGATCTTATGTCATAAAATTTGGATCTTAAGGGTTATATTGCTCTCATGCATGAATTGTTGGTCATTTTGTGAAGTTATGGACCTAGGGTTTGATTTTGGGTTCTATTAAGCCATACAAAAGCTTAATGTTGTCAACATTATCAGTTAAGACCTTCCCAAGATGTAGATTTATGAATTGGATGTTGGAACTTTAGGTATTAAGAGCTTAAAACTGATTTTGGAAAATAGAGGGTTATATAGGGCGTAACCTCTGTGTACGCATGGCGTAGCAAGTTAGCCTTGTATGCCTTCTCTTTGGAAACAGAGTACATAGGGCATAATGCAGGAGTAAGCATGGTGTACTCCCGGAAGTCCATTTGGGCCTTGTGCCATGCTTAGCTGGATCTAGTTTGCAAATTGTAGAATGGTCTTTTACTCTTAGCAAAAGAGATTACGTTTTGGACCTTGGTTATGGGTTATTACCTTAATTAGTAATTAGGGTTGCTTTGGATGTGTTCAGCGTGAGGAGCCTTTGTAGCAGCAGTGTGTGTGTGATTCAGATATCTTTAGTTTAAGGTGAGTCTCTTTACTGTACTTGAGGTTCAAATGCACCAATTGCGGTCCATTGGATTATGTTGTAGGGTGACAATTGTCTTTGTGACACTAACTGACATGATTGTATGTGCTTCTTGTCTATGTCACTCTTGCTAATATGACTGTATGTTTAGATTTAGGGGTGAAATAGACTCGTACCGGTTGAAAGATACCGAGGGAGTCGGAAAGGAATCAGGGTAAAATAGACCCGTAATAGCTTTTGGATGATATGTATGTATGGTATGTAGTATTTTGGGGAACTCACTAAGCTTCGTGCTTGTGGTTTATGTTTAAATGTTTTTCAGTTACTTCCGATCCAAAAGGGAAGATTCTGGCATGATCACATCACATCCACTAGTGTTAAACATTTTCTGATTTTGGGTTTGTACTCTGACAACTATTTTTCCACATTGTCATGCTTTGATGGTATGAAATGAATGATTTATGGTTTAGATGTATGTTTAGATGTAGGGGTGAAATAAAAGCTACTCCAGAGCTTAGGATTAGCATTGCTTGGTGTTTCTAAGGTTCTTATGTCATAAAATTTGGATCTTAAGGGTTATATTCCTCTCATGCATGAATTGTTGGTCTTTTTGTGAAGTTATGGACGTAGGGTTTGATTTTGGGTTCTATTAAGCCATACAAAAGCTTAAAGTTGTCTATTTTATTAGTTAAGACCTTCCCAAGATGTAGATTTATGAATTGGATGTTGGAACTTCAGGTATGAAGAGCTTAAAAGTGATTTTGGATAATAGAGGGTTACATAGGGCGGAACCTTTATGTACGCATGGCATAGCGAGTTGGCCTCGTAAGCCTTTTCTTTGGACACAGAGTACGTAGGGCATAATGCAGGAGCATGCATGGTGTATTTCCCGGAAGCCCATTTGTGCCTTGAGCCATGCTTAGTTGGATCTAGTTTGGAAATGGTATAATGGTCTTTTACCCTTAGCAAAAGAGATTGTGTTTTGGACCTTGGTTATGGGTTATTATCTTAATTAGTAATTAGGGTTGCTTTGGATGTGTTTAGTGTGAGGAGCCTTTGTAGCAGCAGTGCGTGTGTGATTCGGATATCTTTATTTTGAGGTGAGTCTCTTCACTGTACTTGTGGGTCGAATGCACCAATTTCGGCCCATTGGATTATGTTGTAGGGTGACAATTGTCTTGGTGACACTTACTGACATTATTGTATGTGCTTCTTGTCTATGTGACTCTTGCTAATATGAATGTATGTTTAGATGTAGGGGTGAAATAGACTCGTACCGGTTGAAAGATACTAAGGGAGTCAGAAAGGAAACAGGGGTAATATAGACCTGTAATAGCTTTAGGCTGATATGTATGTATGGTATGTAGTATTTTGGGGAAATCACTAAGCTTCGTGCTTATGGTTTATGTTTAAATGTTTTTCAGTTACTTCCGATCCAAATGGCAAGAGTCTGGCATCATCGCATCACATCCACTAGTGTTCAACATATTCTGATTTTGGGATTGTACTCTGATAACTCTTTTTCCATATTGTCATGCTTTGATGGTTTCAAATGAATGATTTATGGTTTAGATGTATGTTTAGATGTAGGGGTGAAATAAATGCTACTCCGGAGCTTAGGATTAGCATTGCTTGGTGTTTCTAAGGTTCTTATGTCATAAAATTTGGATCTTAAGGGTTATATTCCTCTCATGCATGAATTGTTGGTCATTTTGTGAAGTTATGGACCTAGGGTTTGATTTTGGGTTCTATTAAGCCATGCAAAAGCTTAAAGTTGTCAACTTTATCAGTTAAGACCTTCCTAAGATGTAGATTTAGGAAATGGATGTTGGGACTTTAGGTATTAAGAGCTTAAAAGTGATTTTGGACAACAGAGGGTTACATAGGGCGTAACCTCTGTGTACGCATGGCGTAGCGAGTTGGCCTCGTATGCCTTTTCTTTGGACACGGAGTACGTAGGGCATAATGCAGGGGTATGCATGGTGTACTCCCGTAAGTCCATTTGGGCCTTGAGCCATGCTTAGTTGGATCTAGTTTGGAAATGGTAGAATGGTCTTTTACCCTTAGCAAAAGAGATTACGTTTTGGACCTTGGTTATGGGTTATTACCTTAATTAGTAATTAGGGTTGCTTTGGATGTGTTCAGTGTGAGGAGCCTTTGTAGCAGCAGTGTGTGTGTGATTTGGATATCTTTAGTTTGAGGTGAGTCTCTTCACTGTACTTGTGGGTCGAATGCACCAATGTCGGCCCATTGGATTATGTTGTAGGGTGACAATTGTCTTTGTGACACTTACTGACATGATTGTATGTGCTTCTTGTCTATGTGACTCTTGCTAATATGACTGTATGTTTAGATGTAGGGGTGAAATAGACCCGTACCGGTTGAAAGATACCGAGGGAGTCGGAAAGGAATCAGGTGTTAAATAGACCCGTAATAGCTTTAGGATGATATGTATGTATGGAATGTAGTATTTTGGGGAAATCGCTAAGCTTCGTGCTTATGGTTTATGTTTAAATGTTTTTTAGTTACTTCCGATCCAAAAGGGAAGAGTCTGGCATGATCGCATCACATCCACTAGTGTTCAACATTTTTTGATTTTGGGATTGTACTCTAATAACTATTTTTCCACAGTGTCATGCTTTGTTGGTTTGAAATGAATGATTTATGGTTTTGGTTTACTTAAAAATAAAAAAAATTACTTAGTATTTTTTGGACGTTACAACTAATGGATCTAGTACATGTTGATATGGACTCTTCAGATCCACCACAAGGGACGATAACTCTATTTGTCATGCTTCAGTAAATATGATTGTGTTTATAAGATTAAACATAATTCTGATACTTTGAAAAGTTTCAATGAGTAGCAGAACGAATAGAAGAATCTATTAGGTAGAAAGATAAAAGATTCTCCAATCTGAAAAGAAAGTAGAGTGATTTAATATCATGTCTTAATGTTATCTTAGTAATTATGGAATTATATAACAATGGACTCCTTCAAGAACATCTTAGTGCAATTGTATGACAAGAAGAGGAATCAAACATTGTTGGAAATGGTTCGATAATAGATGAGTCATACTTTGTCCCAATCAAGTTTTAAAGTCATGCTCTAGTAACTATAAATCGTATCTTGAAACTCATTTCAAACTAAGAAAGATGATAACACCTCGTATTATGTGGAGTATTAATGTTTTCTTACTATAGCACATATAGAATTGGAGTTGTGATGTTTTTGTTAATCGATAAAGAAAAGTTAAATTGAGTTGTTTCAATGAAGTGTTTTTTTGTCGGAAATCCATACAAACTTTTGCATATTTTTTTAGCTCGTCAAGGAATGTTTCTTGAGAAAAAACTTATATGTTAAGAAGTCAGTGGGAGTCGTATTCATCTTGAGAGTTACAAGAGTCAACCGACAATGATCCTTTTAGTTATCACTAGTACGCAACCAGTAGTTGAAAACTTGTTATGTTCATTGAAACATTCTTATTTCTATGTACTTCCATTTGAGTTGGCAATTCTTATGAGTTCTATGCTCTTCATCTAACTACAAAAAACAAAGCATCTTGTTCGGTGAAAGTACATTGATCGGTGAGCTGTTAACAACATGGAAGCACTGGTGGTCCTTTTGAGCTGCTAGAAGGCAAAAAATTTAGATTAGTGATGTTCAATCCATGAAGGAGACCTAAATGTGATTTTGGTTTGTCCTAAACCTTGTCTTATAACTATAGGTTGAAAATGAAAGTTCTATATGGATGGGAACTTATGCACCTTTGAATTTAGGTGACAAAAGGTTACGCTTTAATTCATGAAAATGGTTATGAGGAAACTTTCACTAGTAGATTTTAAGAATCTAATAAAGATCAATATGGATATTGGTTGTATTAACTACATTCTTAAAATTCATAATATGGTTACAACATCTCTCTTTATATTTCGAATTGTAAGGAATGGCAAGGAATTGTTTAACTTTTAGGGGATATGTTTATCACATCTTGATAGGGTCTAAACACACACACACACACATACACACACTATCCGGATAAAGTGCGTAAGATTAAGAAGCCTGATTAGAGTCTTGATCAAGCATCGCGAAATAGGAATCTGCACTTCTATGAGAATGTCAAAGGGTATTGATTTCTAGAAATCCAGTTGACTTCTGAGTACATGTCAAAGCTAGTGGGAGCACGATTACTATGTTGGTATTGCATATTGACAATATTATTCATAGGGAACAATGTCACTTGTTTGCAAGCTGAAAAAGTTGGGAACTGTTTCGCTATAGTGGACTTAAAGGAGAGGGAACTCATACTTCGTTACGAATCTAAAGGTTTAGATTGTATAGTTTAATAAAACTTTGTCAAATTCATATGTGAATAGCATGTTGAAATGTTTCAACATAAGAGATTCGATATATGGAAATATTATAGCAGGATATTGAACATATCTTAAATATTTATATAAGATACTAGGTGTTAGACCCGTGTATTACACGTGTTGATTTAAAAAAAGATTAAACATTAAAGTGTAAACAAAAAATATTTTTTAATGTATAATTTTAAAATAAGAAATGAAGAAACATATTTATTGCAATTTAATATCATATATATATATATATATATATATATATATATATATATATATATATATATATATATATATGATATTTAATACTTTACATATATAAGTATATGACTTTAGTTTTAAAAATTGAAAAAACCAAAATTTGACAAGTGGATAATACTTATTTTAAAAATACCACAAAATGACAAGTGTCAAAACTCATGAGAGATTGACATGTGGCAAAAAAAACCTTCATTTATTAAGGAGGATAATGAATCAAGTCCCATATGCTTCAAATATAGGATCAATTACATATGCTATAATATTCGATTATTCAATTTTCAAGTGGTTTTAGCATTGTGTGAAAAGGATTAGAATTGCATGTGACTGAAGTTGTTAAACAACTGTCAAGAATATTCTAAGGTTTTGCCAAAGAATTGCTTGTTTGTGAACAGTTGGAAGTATGGTATTGTTTTGAAAGACCACAGTGACATGTTTTGTATTAAGAATATTCTTGGTCAGAATTGGATGTTAGATCAGAATATGGAAATGATTCCATAATATGAGATGGGTGTATGGAAATGTTTCCATAATAAGAATTGGTTATAAAATCTACATGTGAGTTGAAAACTTTAATGAAAGAGAAGTGTTCAAGGAGTGTACCTTGAATTTGAGACTTCATAACCATGTAATTGTTTCTAGTAACAAGTTCCAGTGGAACATTCTGAAATATTGGAGGCCTGGTCTTTGTGACTTTAGAACCTTAACATCACTGAAAGACAATGTATGTAAAGATGAAATTCCATTACATCATAGATAATGATAAAAATTAGGAATTATGAAATTATTATCATTGGAATAATGTCCAGTCGATATTTTCACTAAGGAATGACCATAGAGACTCATAGTATGCATGTTCATAACATGGCACGACTGATGTTATTGAATTCATATGATTAGTTGATTACTCGAAACATATACAATAAATAAATTCATAATTGTTATGGTGATTAAATAATATGGAATTATTTATATTCAATGGGTATGATACCATAGTAATTAATTAATTATTGTGCTTCACTTTGCATGGTTTACTTCCTAAATAATTTTATTATTCAAAGTTCAACAATCGTTCATACTTTTGGAAGTAAGTAGTGATTTAAGACTCTCATGAATTGATTGTAGATTGTCCAATAAGATTGGACATTGCATGGATTGCTACAATATTCATGAGTACTTAGAAAATGGAGATTTTGAGTATTGGATAAACCCATGCTTAGAGATTACAACATGGTCTTCATCACGAGTAATTCTAAGACGATAATATCTTCTATTCTTCAAACGGATATACATAAGTTGTAATTTACAAGTCAATTGTGAATTTGTGTTGTGAAAACGCATCAGAACATGATGTTATAAAACATAGTGGCATGTATGATTTAGTGAGTAAAGGTTACAGTTATGTAGTCAAATTTTATTCGTTCCTTTTTCCTCATCATGAAAAGTGGTATCTTTGGGCCCCTTGGTGATTTAAGTTGATCTATGAAAACTAGGCGTCTAGTCCGGACTGAATTGATGTGTTCGATTTTGTAGTATAAATTGATCACAAATTGGGAAATCAGGAAACAGACAAATGAAAATGAGGTTGATCATTTAATCCATGAATTTCTTCATACGATATCTTGTAGAATGAAGGAATAGCTTATTACTTATCTTAGGGCCAATGTTTGATGTAACGCCGTAAAAACTCAAACAATTTTCACTTTTTAAAACCATATAAATTCATTCATAATCACTTTCAAGAAAACAATGCATCAACATTACCTCATTACAAATCCCAAGATAACATATCAATAAAACTCCGCGCGTGTGTGTACTGATCATGTCGGTGCCTTATCGCGATCCTCACTAGTACCTGAAACACATAACACAAAACACTGTAAGCACGAAGCTTAGTGAGTTCCCCAAAATACCATATATAACACATATTAGCCACTTGAGGCTATAACTCTTGTGGGCCCTTGGGCCCTAACTCTGTGGACCCTCTGGTCCTAGCTCTGTGGACCTTCTGGTCCTAACACTGATATACACACAGCATAAATCACATAGAAATAATGCAGTGCAACACATCACATAGATAGCATATAAGATACTCTATCACATAACTCTGGTTACCTACTCAAGGTAAAGTATAGTGAGAAGACTCACCTCGGATGTCTTGGTAATATCTCGCTCGCGTAACATTGATCTAGCCTCCGCCTAAACACATAAACGATCATCCCAATTAATAACGGCTCTCCAAGCTAGACTAGATCCTCACACGTCCTCTAAGAAGGCTAAAAGACGATTTTACCCTTCAAACAGTTCACAAGTACAATTGTTGACCATACCCTAAAAGTCAACAAAAGTCAATGGTCAACTCCTTGACCAGACTCGCCGAGTGCACAATTGTGACTCGGCGAGTTCAGTCATGAACTCAAGTCCTCGAAATCCCCAATGACTCACCGAGTCACTTCCCCAACTCAGCGAGTTACCAACTTTGTGATTCATGGGGGAAAACTATCCTACTCGCCGAGTCTGTTCTTGGACTCGGCGAGTTCACGCCATGCTCAAACTCAAATGACCTCCTGAGGTCAGAGCCGTTCCTCTAACCCATAGATCTGGCCTCCTTAAGCAAGATAAACACGTAAAGTTTGGATCTTGATGCCCATACAAAGACCTAATGGCTCTATTTGAAGAAATGGCCTCAATATGCCACCTTAAGCTCATATCTCCCACTGACACCCATAAAGATCAAGGAGTTAAGGTCTATGGACCTCTTTGGATCCAGATCCAAAGTCTCAACACAAGAAGGGACCAATTGCTCCACAATCCATACTCTAAAGGGGCTAGAAACCCTAACTCTCAAAGATTAACACCAAACTGAAGAAGGATCGAAATATATACCTCAGTATGAAGTCCCTAGACTCTGAAATCCACATAATAGCACCCTCTTTAGTTCCCTCTTGCCTTGGCCACCTTCTTCTTGCAAAAACACCCACACAAGGATCAAAAATGGCCTTTTCTTCCTCACAAACGCTCGAGATCTCTTAGGGTTTCACTCAGGGGTCTGGTAGCCGCAAATGGTGGCTATAAGTCCCTTTAAATAGGCCCTAAATCCCGGGAATTAGGGTTTCATTAAACAACGTGGACCCGCCGAGTCCGCCATTAAATCAGTCCGACCATCCGCGATCCTACACGGCGAGTCTGAGTGCCTACTCGCCGAGTCCCTCTCCAACAACTCAATATAAATGCATAAAATAAGATACTTGGGAATCTGTATGTTACAATTCTCCCCCACTAGAATTAGACTTCGTCCTCGAAGTCTCATTCCGCAAACAACTCTGGATGCTGCTTACGCATCTCTCGCTCCGGCTCTCAAGTCAGCTCGGACCCTCTCCGATGTTGCCACTGGACCTGCACCAAGGGCACTTCCTTGTTCCTCAAAACCTTGATCGTCCGATCCATAATCGCAACCGGTCTCTCAACGTAGTTCAGGCTCGCATCCACCTAGATATCCTCTAACGGTACTACCACCAACTCATCGGCCACACACTTCCTCAATTGCGATACATTGAAGGTGTCATGAATCTGACCTAACTCCACAGGTAGCTCCAACCTGTAAGCTACTTTGCCCATTCTTGCGATCGCCCTGAATGGACCAATATATCGGGGGCCTAACTTGCCCCTCTTCCTGAATCGGATCACTCCTTTCTAAGGAGATACCTTCAGGAGTACGAAGTCACCGACCTGGAACTCGAGCTCTGACCGTCGTCTATCCGCATAACTCTTCTGACGACTCTGGGCCGTCAGTAACCTCTGTCTGACCTACTGAATCTGCTCGGTCATCTGAAGCACAATCTATGTACTACCTATCACACGTTTCCCTACCTCTCCCCAGCAAACGGGAGTCCGACACCTCCTCCCATACAACAGATCAAAGGGTGGCATACCAATGCTCGAATGATGGCTGTTGTTATAGGAAAACTCTGCCAAGGGTAAGTACGTGTCCCAACTCCCTCCAAAGTCCAATATACATGCCCGAAGCATGTCCTCGAGCGTCTAAATCGTCCGCTCGTTCTGTCCGTCAGTCTGTGGGTGGTAGGCAGTACTAAAATGCAACCTTGTGCCCAACCCCTCATGGAATTTCTTCTAGAATCAGGAAGTGAAACGTATATCTCGATCAGAGACAATCGAGATCGGTACTCCGTGCCGCGATACCACCTCCCTCACGTACAACTCTGCCAGCCTCTCCGCAGAAGAGCTCTCACTGATGGCAAGGAAATGAGCTCTCTTCGTCAACTTGTCCACAATCACCCAAATTACATCGACACCCCTAGCAGTCCTCGACAATTTGGTGATAAAATCGATCGTAATCTGTTCCCACTTCCACTCGGGAATCTCTAACGTCTGCAACTTACCATGCGGACGCTGGTGCTCGGCCTTAACCTTGCGACAGGTCAAGCACCTCTCTACGAACGATGCGACATCTCTCTTCATACATGGCAACCAATACTCCTTCTTCAAGGCCAAATACATCTTAGTGGCCCCGGGATGGATCGAGAACCTCGATCGATGCACCTCCTCCATCAAAATGGTATGCGTTCCTCCCACAAACGGTACCCAAATCCGACCCTGAAATATCATAAGCCCTCGACTATTGGTAACGAACTCCGATACCTGCCTGATAACCCGCTCTCTCTTATGGTTTTCTGGTCTCACGGCCTTAGCCTGGGCACCACGAATGGTGTCCAACACCGGTGTCATCACTGTCAATCTCAGGCAAACGTCTCGCATCGGGGCGCCCTTCACCCTACGGCTCAGGGCATCAGCTACAACGTTAGCTTTGCCCGGGTAGTACAGAATCTCACAGTCGTAATCATTTACCACATCCAACCATCTCCTATGGCGTTGATCCATCAGGTACTTCAAGCTCTTATGGTCCGTGTATATGATACACCGAACCCCATACAGATAGTGATGCCAGGTCTTGAGGGCGAACACCATTGCCCCCAACTCCAGATCGTGGCTGGGATACCTCGACTCATGAGGTTTTAGCTGCCTCGATGCATATGCTATCACATGCCCCCTTTACATAAGCACCGCTCCCAACCCTGATATCGATGCGTCACAATACATTACGCAGTCCTCCATCCCCTCCGGAAGGGCTAACACCAGGGCTTCACATAGTCTTTGGCGAAGTGTCTCGAAGGAGGCTTGTTGCTCCGGGCCTCATGAAAAAGCAACACCCTTCTGAGTCAACTTGGTGAGTGGCACGACGATCTTGGAGAAATCCCTGATAAATCTCCTATAATAGCCAGCCAACCCTAGGAAACTCCTGATCTCAGTGGGGGATCTCGGCACCTCCCAACTCATCACTGCCTCTATTTTGGCCGGATCGACCAAAATCCCATTCTGGTTAACGAGGTGCCCTAGGAACTGGACCTTTCATAACCAGAAATCACACTTGGAGAATTTGGCATAAAGCCTCTCTGATCTCAAAACTCCGAGAATTTCTCTCAAATGCTCCTCATGCTGCTCTCTGGATCTCAAATACACCAATATGTCGTCGATGAACACGATCACCGAGCGATCCAACATCGACCTGCAAACTCAGTTCATGAGATCCATGAACACTGTCGTTGCATTGGTGAGCCCAAAAGGCATCACCACGAACTCGTAATGCCCGTAACGAGTCCTGAACGTTGTCTTCTGGATATCCTCATCTCGCACCCTCACCTGATGATATCCAGACCTCAAATCAATCTTGGAGAACCAAGATGTTCCCTGTAACTGATCAAACAAATCTTCGATCCTCGGCAATGGGTAACGGTTCTTGACCGTCAACTA
This sequence comes from Lactuca sativa, assembly GCF_002870075.4. Classification (NCBI taxonomy): domain Eukaryota; kingdom Viridiplantae; phylum Streptophyta; class Magnoliopsida; order Asterales; family Asteraceae; genus Lactuca; species Lactuca sativa. Next base: position 31,702,843 of record NC_056627.2, read on the forward strand.
GTTCAACTCCCGATAATCAATGCACATACGGTGCGAACCATCCTTTTTCTTGACAAAAAGGATAGGTGCTCCCCACGGCGAGCTGCTCGGCCGAATAAACCCCTTCCCCAGTAGCTCCTGAAGCTGCGAGGATAACTCCTGCATCTCTGGAGGCGCAAGGCGATAGGGCGCCTTGGTGATAGGCGCAGCCCCCGGAGCCAAATTGATATGGAACTCTACCTGCCTCTCGGGAGGCACACCCGACAACTCCTCCGCAAATACATCCGGGAACTCACGCACTATCGGAACCTCATCAACTGACCTCGGTCTCTCTGTATCAACCCTCGTATCCATCACATACGCTACAAACCCTTTACAACCCTGCTGTAGACTCTGTCTCGCTCTAGCGGTCGAACAAAATGTCGACCCAAAACGTGTACCCTCGCCATACACCGTAAGAACTCCCCCACTAGGGTCTCGTATGGTCACCAGCTATTGCTCGCAGTCAATAACCACTCCAAATCTGCTCAACCAATCCATGCCCACGATAACACAGACGTCCCCCATCGCAATCGGGACCAAATCAATAGGAAACACAACGCCGAAGATCTCGAGTACACATCCTCTAATCACCTCAGTGGCATACACTGCTCTCTCGTCAGCTATGGAAACTCTCAGAGGTCAACTCAACGCCTCTCGACTAATACTGATGTGCTGACTAAAGGCTAAAGATACAAAAGACCGACTCGCACCCGAGTCAAATAACACCAAAGCAGGCACAGAACATACAAGTACTGTACCTACGCATATCATAATATAAGCATATCATCATAAACTCAAAAAAAAAAAGAATACATACCAGCCACAACATCAGGCGCAGCGCGGACCTCCTCCGCGGTCAACTGGAAGGCTCTCCCTCGTGCCATCGGTGTCACGGCCTTCACCGGCCGGCTCTCTTTAGCTCTGATAGCAATAGGGGTAGATCCCTGAGATGCTCCCTGCACCGACCCTCGCAACTGCGGACACTCTGCCTTCTGGTGTCCGCTCTGGTTGCAGTGGAAACAGACTGCAAACCCCTTGAGGCAATCCTTGGCCATATGCCCCTCCTTGCCACATTTGTAGCAAGACCCTGCTCTGCATACCCCATCATGACTCTTGCCGCACTTGCCACAAGTGCGACCCTTCTGATTCCCTGTCCTCGAATCGACGGGCTTGGCCTGCTTGGCTGCCGGCTGAGACTGTGCCGGTCGCCTGTCCCTCCCCTGAGACTCCGCCTCCTCCCTAGCCTGAGTCTCCAGCTCTATCTCTCTCTTCCGAGCATTTGCCTGAAGCTCGACAAATGTCCGGTACGTCGAGTTCGCCACGAACTCTCGTATATCCCTCCTCAACACACTCAGATATCGGCTCATACGTGCCTGCTCGGAGGACACATGCTCTGGGTAGAACATCGCCCTCTCATGGAACATCCGAGTAATCACTGTAACAGACTCGGTACCCTGCTTGAAGGTCAGGAACTCCTGTGCCAACTGCTCTCTCTCCACCTGGGGAACGTACTCATCTCGGAACATAGCAGTGAACCTCTCCCAGGTCACTGCAGTAAGCTCAGCAGACGTATAGTGTGCCGTCACAAACTTCCACCAGTCCTTCGCTCCCAATCGAAGCTGGTTCAACGCGAAATGGACTCTCAAATGCTCTGGAGATGAGCAAGTAAAGAAACACCCCTCTATGTATGATATCCACCTCATCGCTGTAATCGTATCCTGGGTCCCATCAAACTCCGGTGGTTTTGTGTTGCTGAACTCTCGGAACAGCAACGCATCACCACCCTACGACCTAGTCGTAGCTATAGCTGCAGTGGCTGCAGCAACCACAGCCTCAGAAAGAGCAGCATATCTCTCGTTAAATGTCTCTATCAGTGTGGTCTTGATAGACCCGAACATCTCTGGTATCTCTGCCCTGATGGCCGCAACCACGTCCTCATGGATGATCCTACGGATCTCAGCATCACTCGTACCGCTGCTCTCTGGTGTGTGGCATGTCCCAACCATGATCTCCCTCTGAAATACAACATAAGAATATTAAGTACTCGCTCGAGTATACCCACACTCGATAACTCCACCCTACTTGTTCCTTAGTACTCTAAGGATTCTTACTTGGACCGCGCACTGACCCGGTGTCTTCAGTAGTATGGGCCCAATACTACCGTCCACACCGCATCATCATTCATCCCAAGTCCTCCTCCCAGAGTCCCAAATCCCAAGTACCCTACTCTCTTTCATCATATGCTACTCGCTAGCAAATCTCTCATAAGCTCCTTATTGCTATCTAAACATTCTCAAACATCTCTAGCCGCAAAACTCCTAGACTAAGGCATCATATATCAGGCCACTCTAGTCCTAATAATAATACCTAGTCTACTCTAGCATGCATTAACATAACTCAACATATATCATATCATAATATATCTCATAACACTTATTACAGGGGTATTTTGGGAAATCACCGTTTGGGCGCTGGCTGATCGTACACACAGCTCTGCTCTGTTTGTCTCAAAACTCTTTTTTACTCTTTTTAAAATTGTTTTGTTATCAAAAATTTTCTCAAATCCTCAGTTTGAGTTCAGATACGCCCGTAGATGCATCTGAATCCCTCAAACCAAGGCTCGGATACCAACTTGTAACGCCGTAAAAATTCAAACAATTTTCACTTTTTAAAACCATATAAATTCATTCATAATCACTTTCAAGAAAACAATGCATCAACATTATCTCATTACAAATCCCAAGATCATAACATATCAATAAAACTCCGTGCGTGTGTGTACTAATCATGCTGATGCCTTCCCGCGATCCTCACTAGTACCTGAAACACATAACACAAAACACTTTAAGCACGAAGCTTAGTGAGTTCCCCACAATACCAAATATAACACATATTAGCCACTCGAGGCTATAATTCTTGTGGGCCCTTGGGCCCTAACTCTGTGGACCCTCTGGTCCTAGCTCTGTGGACCTTCCGGTCCTAACTCTGATATACACACAACATAAATCACATAGAAATAATGTAGTGCAACACATCACATAGATAGCATACAAGATACTCTATCACATAACTCTGGTTACCTACTCAAGGTAAAGTATAGTGAGAAGACTCACCTCGGATGTCTCGGTAATATCTCGCTCGCGTAACACTGATCTAGCCTCTGCCTGAATACATAAACGATCATCCCAATTAATAACGGCTCTCCAGGATAGACTAAATCCTCACACGTCCTCTAAGAAGGCTAAAAGACCATTTTACCCTTCAAACAGTTTACAAGTCGAATTGTTGACCATACCCTAAAAGTCAACAAAAGTCAATGGTCAACTCCTTGACCAGACTCGCCGAGTGCACAATTGTGACTCGGCGAGTTCAGTCATGAACTCAAGTCCTCAAAATCCCCAATGACTCACCGAGTCACTTCCCCAACTCAGCGAGTTACTAACTGTGTGATTCATGGGGGGAAAATATCCTACTTGCCGAGTCTATTCTTGGACTCGGCGAGTTCACGCCATGCCTAAACTCAAATGATGTCCTGAGGTCAGATCCGTTCCTCTAACCCATAGATCTGGCCTCCTTAAGCAAGATAAACACGTAAAGTTTGCATCTTGATGCCCATGCAAAGACCTAATGGCTCTATTTGAAGAAATGGCCTCAATATGCCACCCTAAGCTCATATCTCCCAATGACACCCATAAAGATCAAGGAGTTAAGGTCTCTGGACCTCTTTGGATCCAGATCCAAAGTCTCAACACAAGAAGGGACCAATTGCTCCACAATCCATACTCTAAAGGGGCTAGAAATCCTAACTCTCAAAGATTAACACCAAACTGAAGAAGGATCGAAATATATACCTCAGTATGAAGTCCCTAGACTCTGAAATCCACATAATAGCAACCTTTTTATTTCCCTCTTGCCTTGGCCACCTTCTTCTTGCAAAAACACCCACACAAGGATCAAAAATGGCCTCTTCTTCTTCACAAACGCTCGAGATCTCTTAGGGTTTCACTCAGGGGTCTGGTAGCCGCAAATGGTGGCTATAAGCCCCTTTAAATAGGTCCCAAGCCTCGGGAATTAGGGGTTCATTAAACAGCGTGGACTCGCCGAGTCCGCCATTAAATCAGTCCGACCATCCGCGATCCTACTCGGCGAGTCTGAGCGCCTACTTGCTGAGTCCCTCTCCAACAACTCAATATAAATGCATAAAATAAGATACCTAGGAATCCGAATGTTACATTTGATTTGAATCAGAGTTCGGTTGTGGCTTGGTAAGCACACTTTGTTGTTTGGTTCAAGGTTATACCGGCAGTTGTAGTTAATTATTTATCAAATTGGGAGATAGTTGGATTAAGGTGTCTAAGCTCATAACTAAATTGGTATATATTTGTAATTTGAAGCAAAATCATTTTTGGGTTGCCCTCATAACTAGAAGTTGATTAGAATGACATTTGTAGAAATAGAATAACTTATTAGATTATTACATGATTAATAAACTAATTGGAAATTATGAGGAAATGATTTATTAATATATTGTATGATTAATATATTAATTGGAAATATATAGTTGATTTGTTAATTTATTATGTGATTAATAAATTAATATGAGATCAATTGTAAAGTAATCGATTTGTAAATTTATATGATTAATAAATTAATATGACATCAATTAGAATTGATTAATTATTAATCAAAATTAATCAGGAATTAATTTCGAATTAAATGAAATTAATTAAAGGTGCAAGGGGTGAATTGTAATTGTTTAATAGTTAAACAAAAGAGACAATTCTAGAACCATCCAAGGTTGGGCGGTTTTGGGAGCTCTTCTAGGGTTTCCAAAAGCCTCATGGACGCTAATAAGGAAAGGATTCGAATTTGAATTAAATCCATTATTTGGTTTTTCAAATCTTGTTTTGTCTGTAAGTTACCTAAACTATAAATAGGGCCCCTTGGGACCTTAAATTCGTGGTTACTCTTGCCAAGGAGTATATGAACGAAAAATATACCTCTTTCCTCTCTTCTCAATGGTCTTCTAGTTATAAGGTTTGGGTGTGAGCGATTAGAAACATCATCCTTTTGGTGCTAGCTTTCCAAGCTCTTAAAAGGAATTATTCAAGAACTTGTTAGCTATAAAAAGTTTAAGGTATGTATCTCTAGTTTCTAATTTTCGAAATTTCTAGGGTGCATATTAGTTTTGTTATTTAAAGTATGTTTCCTTAATGTGAAAGGCATAGGTCATTTTAGGTTGCATGTGTCATTCTTAATTGTTAAATGATTTTCCACATCGAGCATTTTGTTGTAACCTAATAAACTCATCAAAAATAATATAAATAGTGATCACAGTCCTCAAGGCACCTCCCATTCACCCATCCAACGACAACTATGGTCGGTGGTCACAGGTAGAGCGTCGGAAACAATCCCGATAAAATTAAAAATATGGGAGATTGTTGTGGGATTTTACCATCAGTGGCAGTTGATGATTATTTGGGGCATACAATCGCAAACCAGGGGAGGTTGGGTTAAAACAAAACCAAATTTTGTTGGGTGGCTTCGTTTATAGCGGCAATTGAGTGGTGAAAGTGGGTATAGAAGGAGATAGAAAGAAATGATGGGGTGGCGGGGGATCTTGGGTGAAGAAGAATTCTTATATTGAGGGGTTAAATGGTTGCAGCGATGGTTAAGTTTGACGGGTGGCAGCGATGGTATGATAGAAGGAAGGCTCCGAAGAAGGTGGTCGTCGGAGAAGGCGACCCCAGGGTGATTTAATTAAAGATGGGGCTACGAGAAGTTATCTATGAGATATAGTGATAAATGATGGTTGTTGAAAGAATTAGGAGTGTAGGACTCTGGGTTTAAGGTATGAGACCTACAAATATATTTTTTTTAAACCTTTTTCTATTAAGATAACATCAATAAGAATTTAAATCATTTATAGAAAAATAGAAAAACAAATAAAAAATAACCAAAATGGTATATCAACCATTTTATATATGGTAGAGACTAAACGCACAATAAAAATAAACAATAGGAATGGCCCGAACTAAAAAAAAAAAAAAAAGGAACCTAACGGGCAAATTACCCAAATGACAATTATTGTAAATTACTCTTGCTTTTATTTTGTTTATGGGTTAAAAATTAACTTGTAGAAATCTAATTTATTTGGGGTTGGAGTTATTGAGCATGAAGTCGAAGTTATGGATGTGGGTACGCGTTGTTCAGCTGCATATCTTTCTTTTTCGTACCGCGTTTTCCAGTAGGCGCAAATGTGAGAGGAATCGATAATTGGACTATAGTTGTTTAGAGATTCAAAAAAACGTCTTGTGAACTAGAAAGTTAAATTGTTTCCGGCTGGTGGTCGTTTGACTTTGATAAGGTTGTTCTTGGCAGCCTTGGTATCTACTATACGTTTATATTCAAAGTTCCTAAAGAAGTGTGTAAATTGATAGAGCTTTGAGATCTTGTTTTATTTGGAGTGGTGAGGAAAGTGAACGGAAGATTTCTTGGGTTAAGTCTGAGATTGTGTTAAGCTCTAGAGTCAAAGGTGGCCTCGTGATTGATAGCATAAAGGCATTTAATTTGGTGTTGTTTTATAAATGGTAGTGGAGGTTTCATACGAATGCTAACTTTTTTGGGTCAAATTCATTAAATGATGGGTTGGGGATGTGGGGTAGGTTGAGTCTAAACCGAGAGGAAGTGGTGTACGAGTGTCGATGATTAAGTTGTTGGACAAGATGCATGATAATTTGGTTCCTCGCCATTCCTTTTTGCGAAAATTTATTGGGGATGGGACTAAAATAATTACAAGTATCCATATAATATGGTTTCTTGTAATTATTTTTTTCTCTAACTTCTTGCTCTTTAGTTTTTATAGTATTTTTTGTTGTTCAATAAAAAAAATGATACTATAGATATTTTGATTAGAAATATGCATGCCGGGTAATGTTGCTGCAATATTATTGATTGAATTAAAGGTATCGTGTTCATCCCAATAGCCTATTAGGCCCAGTTAGCTCTTGAGACAGATGGCCCAGTATTATTTTGCACATTGCACAAACTAGTGGTGCACAAAAAAACCGGTTCACGATCCGAACCGGGTTCACCTCTGAACCGGTCTAAGCTAGAACCGATCTGAAGCCGAACCGAACCGGCGGTTTGAACCAATTCGTATTTCCGAATGATGGGGCCGGTTTCGAACCGGTTTACAATGAACCGGACTTCCGAACCGGTTTTGGACCGATTATGAACCAGTTTTTGAACCAATTATGAACCGGTTTTTGGACCGGTTATGAACCGGTTTTTCGAGATGTTTGAAGATGTTTTTTTTAATGTTTGAAGATGTTTTATATACTTTCAATATAAATATCCAAAAAAAAAAATACCCACGAAATTTACTCCGAAATGAGTCTAAATTCAATAGATATGCACAAACCAAATTTGATACACATTACATACATGGTTTTTTTATTTTTTTTAATATGTCAACTATTAAAGAATTCTAACCAATTGGCCACACATATATAACCTATAATATACCAAAAAATAAAACAAACAATCAAAAAAAGATACAATTTCCGCCGGGTTTTTTTTAACATGTTCGAAGAGCCGGTTTTGAACCGGTTTAAGATGATCCGGTTTGAAATGACCCGGTTTGCACTAAACCGAACTGGTTGTATAGGATCGGATAAATTTGATGGTGAACCGGTTTGAAACTGAACCGGTTTAAGGGTGAACCGGTGTTGACTTTGTTGACTTGAACTGAACCGGTCCACTAAACTGAACCGGTTCGGAAAAAAAACCGGTTTGTACGCCTCTAGCACAAACTCAACGACAATATAAGTAACTTTAACGTGATATTTCCATTATAAAATATAACTGAATTCTATTTTTGGCTATGTTTTAAACCTTATCACTTGCTAATTGAAGATAACATATATAGTAACTCACAGACCCATTTTTCAAATAATTGATCAAAATTATCTTCACTCATTCTGGCCATTAACCTGTTTCATACTTGACTAAGAGTTAAATTTTATTGTTTTGAATCATAAATATGAAATATAATACAAATCAGCCTTTTTATAATAATAATGTTGAAATTGTCTTGGTTGAGTTTTCAAATTTTGATTTGATTTTTGACAAAAATATGAAGTGTCAAGAAGCCCAAAAGAAAACATAAGCCCATTTTAGACCATGAAAACCTTCACGTTCACCCACAAAATATTATGCCAACCGATAACATCCATCATCCCCCTTATCTTTCCCCGACTCCTCTAAACCCTTCTTACCTACAATGTCTTGTGCGGCAAAACCCATGTCGAACCCCTTATCCATGGCTAATGGCTGCCTGGTTTCATCATCTCCGGCTATCTTCGCCGGCAAAACTCTCCAACACATCTCTTTGCCCTTGAAACCCATTAAATTCCACCTATCCGCTTCCTTTACACCCTTTTCTCTGCGAAGAAAAGCCAATTCCTCGCGTATTGTTACCTTTGTTCAAGAAGAAGACAACACCTTGGTTCTTCAAACAGATGAAAAATTGAGTTGGGGAGACGAAACTGAGGAAACGGAAGCAGCCGCCGACACCGGTGTCTCCGATTGGGAAGGGGGCGCGGTTGGAGATGCTGCCACGGAAGGGACGGAAGAGTTTTCTGAACCACCAGAAGAAGCTAAGATTTTCGTCGGTAATTTGCCGTATGATGTGGATAGCGAGCAATTGGCTCAGCTTTTTCAACAAGCTGGTGTCGTTGAGATTTCTGAGGTATTATTTATTTCTCGAGTTTTTCAAAATTTTCAATTGCTTCGACTCTAATTAGGGTTTTGTTTGTTGAATTAGGTTATATACAATAGAGAGACCGATCAGAGTAGGGGTTTCGGGTTTGTAACAATGAGCACCGTTGAAGAAGCGGAAAAGGCTGTTGAGATGCTCCATCGTTATGTAAGTTTTTACAAGTAATTTCCTTCAATTAATCGATGAAAAAGAGTTGCAATGGAGTGATGTTTGAATTGTAACAGGAAATAGGAGGAAGATACTTGACTGTAAACAAGGCAGCACCAAGAGGATCAAGGCCAGAGCGTGCAGAGAGGTCGCCGCAGATGTCCGGACCTTCATACAGAGTTTACGTTGGCAACCTTCCATGGGATGTCGATGATGTCCGCCTTGAGCAGCTGTTCAGTGAACATGGAAAGGTTGTGAATGCGAGAGTTGTGATTGACAGGGAAAGTGGTCGATCACGAGGGTTTGGGTTTGTGACTATGTCTTCTGAAAGTGAAGTCAATGACGCCATTGAAAATCTTGATGGACAGGTAAAACCCTAAATTCTTGCTTGTTTATAAATTTGGTATTACTTTTGAAGAAGAAAGATTGTAATAATTTTTTGTGTTGCAGAGCATGGGTGGGAGAGCAATTAGGGTAAATGTAGCGGAGGAGAGGCCAAGGCGTTTCTGATCTGGGTTTTTGGTTTGATTTGGTTTCAACTTCCAAGTGGTATTTTATGTTTCATGTAAGTTTTTGTTTAGGAGTTTATCAAGTGCGATGTGTTTTGTTATAAGTTATTGAGTAAAGTTATTGGAGGTGTACTTGAACCTGATGCCTATGCAAATTTGCTAGGCAGTTTATGGGGTATAAAAAGGTTACCTTTTTATGGCCATGATTGCTTCTTGATTCTTCTGAGTTGGAATGTTGGAAACAAGGTTTTAAAATACGGAATCGGGCCTCAAGGCGTTTACTCCTCGCCTACTAAAATTCATAAGTCTTCAAATCATGCCAAATTAGTAAAAACAAACGCATAATAGTCTTCAAATCAAGCCAAATCAACAAAAACGAAGGTCATCATCATCTTCCATTTGACCATCGAGCTCATCATCTTCATCAACCAGATTTAGTTGAACACCTTTGATTTGAAGCAGTCAAGAGTCAAGCAACCTTCGAGAAGTCCAACTTCAATTTCAACTCAGTACCTTCGGATTTTGATGCAGAAGTGGGGAACAACTTCGATTTTAACTCACAAGTTGATGACCATGTTCGATTTGGCTAACAACAGTTAACAGGGGGAGTAAGAAGAAACGAGAAGAGAAAAGAAAGAAGAAACGATAGAATAAGGAGTGACGGCTGGAGAAAAATTAGGTCAAGTAAAGATATCACGTGATTTCTAAGGTCAAAAAGTCGAAAAAAAAAAAAAAAAAAAAAAAAAAAACCCAGAACGCCTCTTACGCCTCGCCTCGGACCGCTTTTCACCGCCTCACAAGACTGAGGCGTGCGCCTCATTCTCCCCCTAAGAAGCGTAGCCTCAGAATCGTTTTTGTCCGCCTCGCCTCAAGGCGCGCCTCGAGGCGTACGCCTCGAACGATTTTTAAAACCATGGTTGGAAAATAGAAAACCATTGATATGTATGTTGAATAACTTTTGCTAACTGAACCATTTCCATTCTTGTCCCACCACTTTCAATTCCTGTGATACGTTCCCCACCAGAATCACCAATTGCTTTCCCGGCTTCAACTGATAGACAAGCGGTTGAATTACCATGAATCCAAGAAACCAATGCCATTCCATCCCCTTCAAGTAAAAAAAAAATTAAAAAAATATCGTAACTTAGACGTACCACCAACAATGTAATTAAGCCAAGAGATCCATTTGGAGTAAAATCTGAAGGAATTTGGAATCCGGAGGAAATAAAATCTTTAATATGCTTGTTGTTGACATGTAATGTAATATAATTCTTTGCAAAAATTTATCAAAAGAATTAGAATGTAAAAATCTATTTTTTAACAGCCACATTATATAAAGCAAACTAGTAAGAAGCTAGAGGAAAAAAATCAATTAAAGAGTCATAAAGAAGTGGGTTATGCAACCACTGGTCCAAGAGATACTATTTTTACTACTTCTGTTTGAAAGCCAATTAAAAGAATAAATGACAATATTTTTAAAAATATGAATTTTTCTCATGTTGTGCGTCACTGGAACATTACACTTCCTGTAAAACCAAATAACCTAAATTGTGGTGATAATAATTGCTTAAATCACTCTTCCTTTCAATGGCCTCGATGTAATGTTATCAACCCAACTCATAATATCGGAGACATTCTGAAACAAACAAAAAGGAAGATCAAGCCACTTAAACCGCTTTGTTATAAATTTCTTTGGCCACTTCACAAACAAAAAATATGACTGCAATCTTCAATTTGTGAAGAAAACATAGGGCATAACAAAAAAGTCAAGTCAATGCCCATGTGACCAGATTATCTTTACCTTTAGTAGGAAGTCTATCTGAGATGAATAATAAGCATAATGGGGACCTTAATAGAGACAAACTTACACCAACTCATCTCAGTCATGTCGACCTGCAAAATGATATTCTCAATATGTTTTCTAGTGCTACTAATAGTAAAACCAACACAGAACTAATATATATATATATATATATATATATATATATATATATATATATATATATATATATATAAATAAAAAGAGAGAGAGGTTCAAATGTTTTTACTATCTATTATGTGTATGTAGGATTGATTGTGGACCAATCATCTTAGTTATTTTAAGAAAGTAATTAATACATATTAAATGCTGAATATTTAATTAATACTCATTATATCTTCAATATATAATATGCATTAATTACTTTCTTAAAATAACTAAAATGATTCGTCTACAATCAATCATATATGCACATAATAGATAGTTAGAACACAATAAGCCAAATTAACCCAAGAGTTGTAAAGTCATGCCACCATTGTCTCAGATTTGACTCCAACTCCAAACCCAACCGCTATCACTCCATTTGTCAGCAACACAACAATCCTTCAAGTCTTCCAAAACATAAAATCTCGTGAATCGTAAAGAAATGATCTCTTTACCGATTCAAATGTCATTCAAAAATCTAGTATTTATCTCATTACCGACTCGTCTTATAAAAAGAGAATGGGGCACAATGTGAAAAGCATCAAGCTAATCGTATAGCTTTCACAAGATTGGCCCACAACCCCTCCTTTTGGTTTTGGAGAGTTGACCCCCAACCCACTATAGACACCATGAATATTATGAATCACCTTAACCCAAAGTGTTTCCTCCTCGTTATAAAAAATGACACCTCCATTTAATAAACAACGCCCCATATTAAACGCTTTTAAACTTCCAATACCTAAACCACCTTTATCCTTGGAATTCAACACCAAGATCCATTTGACCAAATAAAATTTTTTATCTGAGTCACTACCTCCCCAAAGGAACCAAGAACGCAAAAGGCTCTAAAACACTATTCACAAACCCCCGACATTTTAAACATGGACATGTAGTAAATACCAAGGGTATTAATAATAGATTTAATTAACGTCAATCTACCTCCTACAAAAAGAAGATTCACTTTCCAATTAGCCAACCGCTTCTCAAACTTTTGGATCACCATTTTCCAATTAACCACACGATTCATATTTTCACCAACCGATAACCAGATAAGTAAAAGGTAAACTAGTTAAATCACATCTGTTAATAACAACCATCTCTTCCACCTGTTAAAACGGAATATCGATACCATACAAATTCGATTTCTGTAAATTTAATTTAAGGCCCAACACCAAGTAAAAGCAATTAAGAATAGTAATCAGGTTAGCAATATTTTGATCAGCATAAAAAAATCAGACAATGATCGTCTCTAACCACAACACCCTAAAATAAACCATGACTCACATTATCCTCTACCACCACATGCAATCCTTCCATAACAAGAATAAAGAGAAAATAAGGAAAAATAGTCATCTTGACGAAAACGTCTCAGAGGCAAGAACTCTTTTGTAGGGCTTCCATTCATTAGGATGGAGGTTCGGGAAGATACCAAGCAAACTTTAATCCATTGTATCCATCTATGATAAAACCCCATATGAGACATAATTTGTATTAAGTACTCTCAGCTAATCGAATCATATGCCTTATCAAAATCATTAAATTTTTCTTTTTTCTTTTATACCACTGAATGATCTCGTTCATTATCAAAGGACCGTCTAGCATTTGTTTGCCTTTAACAAAAGCAGATTATTCACTAAACCATCAATCACGAAAGCTAATCTATTAGCTATTTTTTTGAACGGCAAATCTAATCTACCTCTAAAACTACTACTTACATTCACTTATGTCCACGACGGGACATGAAGTCTTGAACCCTCAATTTCAAGGAGTAAGGGCAACACACAGCTGGGCTAGAAACCCTTTTATCTATTAGCTAAATGCTTAACAATAATTTTATATTGCACTCAGTTAAGCTAATCGGTCTATAATCTTTAAAGATCGAGGGACTATCTACCTTTGGAATCAAAGTAATGAAAGAAGAATTGCAGCCATTAGGGATGCGATGTGTATCAAAGAATTCTTCAACAAAGTTGCAAATATTATCCTTCATACGCTCCCAAAACCTTTTCATAAACCGGAATGAAAAACCATATAGGCCATGTGCCCTAACACTCCCACAAGACCAAATAGCAGCACAAACTTCCACTTCAAAGAACCTCGAGCCCAACACATCCCTATGTGCCTAGGAGAGATGCAAAAGCCCAGGTCAAGGATGAAAAGAAGCCACCCCGAGAACCTTTTGTATTTTTTTTCAAGAAACCAAATGAAATGATCTCTAACGTGAACAGGTGAAGTCCTCAAGGTTAATTTGATATTTTTATAGTAGATAAGGAAAGGAAATAAGATGCTTTGGGTATATCGCAATTCTCAATGAATGATAAAATCGGTTGGTTACAGAATATAATATACATTGACTGATTTTTTAACCAAACATTTTTGATGGAATTATCTTTTTCCTATTCTTTCGGAATCCATAAAACAAACAGACAGGCAAGCGTAAACGGTTTATTGCGCACTTGGAAAGAAAGAGTATGCATTCATAAGATCATCACTTTATGTCGAATAATCTAACACAAAAGACGTATATATAATTTAATTATATTCTGTTTAACAAAAAAAAAAAAAAAAAAAAATCAAAGATTCAAACAACTAAACTGTGTTTAATAACCTAAATCTAGTAACTAATTGCAAACAGACAAACTGTTGAATTGATGATAGATATAGTTTGACTTGAGGAGACTAACTTTTGTAATTTACCTCTTAACACCGGTTTTCTTGTTAAATCAATCAAACATCACAAACTAATAACAAAAGCATTAACAATATAACAATATTTGCCTAAAATCTTAGAAAATACTCCAGTTGTAGAACCCAAGAAAATCTTCTACGCGGAATTCTCATGCAAAAGTACATACTCTCGGCTGCAAAACACAAAAATAATATAAATATAAATATAAATATAAATATAAATAAATCATGCCACATGCACATCTGTGAAGCGGATAACAGCAATTAGCAACCTACCTGCTATTCCCAAACTTAATGGTGTCTTTTTCCATGAGTTCATAATATCGTTCAGCTTCAATACGATTATCCTACATTCACAACAAAACATATATATATATATATATATATATATATATATATATATATATATATATATATATATATATATATATATATTTATTACTATTAAATTAAACATCAATACATTATCATGTCATGTCATGTGTGTGTGTGTGTGCTTACATTTATGAAAGTCCCATTCGTGCTCCCCAAGTCCATTATGTAAGGCCTACAAAAGCAAAAATTCAGATAACATATAAAATAAAGTACACATTGAAAGAAACAACATTTTTACCTTATTTTCATGGCTAGCATGCCATCAGGTTGCTCCACCTCAACTTGCCTGAGAATTAACAGAAATGGAATATTCCGTCCAAAAACAGGAATAAGAATAAACAGGAAGTTGAGATGGTGATTATACATACCGATACTGAAGGACAGCATGCTGTTTGCTGCATGATGGATGGTCTGTAGGGATGTCTGCTACCCTTCTTTCTCTCCCAAATAGATAGCAGGTTTGACGATGCACATACAAAGGCTCTGTTTTTCATTTTTATTTTTTAAATAAAAACTCACATAAAAACCAATATTTGACTTTATATAATAAAAAAGAGATATGGTCAAACCCACCCTACCATTAAGCACTTCACCACCCTTGAAAACATAAAGCCTCCATCTTATTTCTGGTTTCCTTGCATCTGGTGGCTCAGTAAACAACAGTGTCACACCTACCATAAAAAAAAATATCATATTAATTTAGTTTCTTGAAAAATCTGTTTCTATTGTCTATAAGAAAGAGAGGGAAAAGAAGTGAACAAAAGACTCAATCACCCTTGACTCGATTTGTCTCAGCTGCAAGTTTTCCAGACAACTCAAAAGAAGGCTTTTGCTGCAACAATATTAAGTCATGTATGTCCACATTAAGCCCATTAAGTAAAAAAGGAAAGAGCAACAAAATGATTAAACTTGAATCACCTTTTCCTTAGTTGCAAGTGCCTCTTCAGCAGCCTTCATTTGTGCTACTGAATCATCATCATTGCCATTCCTAATCACACACATTATATAGCATTAGCATCTATAATCAGATCATGTAAAAAATATGGGCTACAAAAGTTTAAAAGTTCAGATAGGTGCTCACTGATGATCATCACCTCTTGAGTTATTTCCCTGGAAAATAAAACAAAATGGAAGTCAATAACTTCATTTACAATTTACAAATCATCCATGGAAACAAGAACAGTATAATGCTCGATTCAAATCATTATCTCAAATGTGCATAAACAGTTTTTTTTCATCAAGATCATATAGAAGAAAGTAGATGAGTTAAAAGATATGGATATCACCAGACACCTCATCACGTGCTCCTCTAGGAGGCGAATCAGATTTGTGTCTACTCCTGTGACCTTCTCCCCCATGTCTGGATTTGGAGGATCCGTTTCCATTGCCATCTGAATCCCTCTCTTTATGTGTAACCTTGTCACTTCCACTAACATGTCCTCTGCCTTTCATTTCATCAGTTTTATCAGCTTGGGCTCTTCTCAACCTTCTGGTTCGTGGTGATGGTGATCGAGATTCATGTGATGCAGGTGACCTGGTTTTACCATGTCCTCTTTCACTTGGTTTATCATCCTTATTGTTAGATCGATCTCTTCTTAACCTTTTACTCCTTGGTGATGGTGATCTTGAGTTTGCTCTTACAGGAGATGCAGGTGTCTGCTTTGAGGATCTTGTGTGGCTTGAAGGTTTCTCTCTCGATGGTGAATGAGTAGGAGGAGGATTTGGGTGGTGTCTTGAAGCCCTATCTCTACCTGGTGATCTTCCTGATCTTTCTCTCCTTGAAGGGCTCCTATGAGAAGACCTGTGATTCCTAACAGGAGATTCTGAATGATCAGAGGAATTACGCCCCATGAGGGAGGGTTGAAATTCCTGAAATTAGAGAATATATAAAGAAATCAAATAGCAGATAAACATGCTCCCCCTACATGAACTTGAACTGAAGTTCTAATCTTACATACCAGAAAACCTACTATAAGATGGAATTCTCAAGGTACAACATCAATTAATGAGAGTAGAAGCACAATGAAAGTACAAGCACAATGAAACGTCCGTAAATCAAGTGGCGTGTAATAGTTGTATAGCATGAAGAACAACAAAATTACCAAATTCAAACTTTTGAAGCATAGCCGAAAGAAATTTGAAACGAAATACATTCCAGTGTGGAAGAAAACCCTAGAAGAATGAGTGAAACATACCTGGAGACAAGACAAAACTTGTAAGGTGATGTTGATGGAGCACAAACGATAATGACTGCCTAATCTGGAACGTAGACGCAGATAATCACTAGCTTGTCAAGAGGAGTGAGCGGTGTTATGGAGAATACAGGGGTGGAGATGGCGAGAGCTCTGATTTTTTTTTTTTTGTGAAGATTGAGGAATCGGGGGAGGATGCGTACGCTGATAAGTGGGCTGGGCTGTTAGGGAAATCATATGGGTTTTCTTCGATCAATCCAGAATTCCAGATCCAGTATATTTAGGAATGGCAATCAACCCGGGTATGGTATCCCCCATTCCCGAACCTAGAACTTAAAATCGGGAGCCTAGCATGATAAAAAATAGAAAAAACATCATAAATGGTCCGTGTGTTTTTTTAAAATCTGAAGTTCAGTCATCGTGGTTTAAAAACGTCATAGCTGGTCACTGTGCTTGGAAAACTTTTGACGATTAGTCCTTATTGCTAACTCCGTTAAGTTTTGTCCGTTAACTGAAGGGTATTTTCGTCATTTCACTACCACAGGGACCATTTATGATATTTTCTCTTATTTTATAAAAAATGAAATAATATACAAAGGGGGTCCCACCTCTCTCTCTCTCTCTCTCTCGTATGAACACCACCACAATCCCTAAAATACTAAACATGTTCTGAATTTTGGGTTCTTTAATCGATGTATAGGAAAGGAAGGAGTAAACTTCATGGTTACTTCTAAACTAGTTGTCGATGGTTAAGTGCTACAATAAGGAGGTGGGGTTTGAGTTAATTGGTACAAACAACGGGGAAATGAATCGTCGTCTTCATTAAGTGGATGAAGAAACAAACGAAAAAAAGGAAAAATTAGGAATCTCCGGTGAGGCTGGGAGATCATGAGAAAGGGCAGACGTTGACCTCCGGCGACCCTCGTGGGTTCAATTTTCGTCTGATCGGAAGGGAGAAGTACGAACGAAATCAGCAAATGAGGTTCTCCGATGGGGTTTAATAGATCATGAGGAGGGAATAGCTGATCCTCGAGTGCCTTCATCTTCGCCTTGGTCATCGTCTTCATCTGATGGGAATGGAAATCGAACGGAGTGGTCAAAAGAGGTGGTCCGACGACTGAAATTGGTGAAGAAGAAGAAGGGTTGTTGGATTTTCCGACGGCCCTTCTCTGTCTGTTCGTTTCCGGCTAACGCGAAAGGGGATGGGAGGAATTTGGCCCTCACCTGTTTGAGAAAGAACTAGACAAAATCAGAAGTCGGGTGGGGGCGTGGGACTTTGTCTTCATCAGATTGAAGGAGAAGAAAATGAGAGCAACGACATGGGGTGTTCGAGGGTTGAGCTTCAACGGGAAGGGATCTGTTGGAGGTTGGGATGGAGGCAACAACCTCCTCTCTCTCATCTTCGCGTTTTCTAGCGATCGGAGGACCACCCACCTTCGGTGGGTGAGTCTTGGCAGTCTAATGAAGAAGAAATAGGGACAGCAATAGTAAGTATCGGGGGGTTTTTGTGAGGTGCTAAACAAAGAAGAAAACAGGAGAGTGAGAGTGAGAGAGAGAGAGAGAGAGAGAGAGAGAGAGAGGTGGGACCCCCTTTGTATATTATTTCATTTTTTATAAAATAAGAGAAAATAACATAAATGGTCCCTGTGGTAGTGAAATGACGAAAATACCCTTCAGTTAACGGACAAAACTTAACGGAGTTAGCAATAAGGACCAATCGTCAAAAGTTTTGAAAGCACAGAGACAATCTATGACGTTTTTAAACCACGGGGACTAAACTTCAGATTTTGGGAAAACGCAGGGACCATTTATGATGTTTTTTCTAATATATATATATATATATATATATATATATATATATATATATATATATATATATATATATATATATATATATATATATATAATGATAAAAAATATATACACTAATGTCTAAAAATTAACATGCTGGATATAGGTAATTGACGGTTATTATATTTTTTTTTCCAAAATGAAATATTTTTTTTATATGCCTTCATATCAATTACTAAACCAAATAAAAAAAATTATTATTTTTCAAATAATATATACATAAATATAAAAATCATTTTTTGGGCTATACAGTTACATCCGGACAGGTTTTTACCGGTTTTGTGTGGATTTCGATAGTCTGAGATTTTAAAAATTCGTGTTTTGATTAGCCTATATAAAATCTGATTTTTTTATATATAAAATAAAATTCAAATTTATTCCTACCAAATAAAGAGTTATAAAAAAACTTAATAAAAATCAGATTTTTTTTTTTTGAAAAAACTAGCTTTTAATCAAATAAATTTCTTAATTTTCTAAAACAATTTTTATTTGTACACTTGTATAACTTGAAGTCTAACTATCGCTAAAATAACATATTCGAATACTTCATCAAAAACATAAAATAAAATTCTAAAAACATAAATATAAATAAATGCCAAAATAATTATTGTTTTAAAAAAAAAATGTAAAAAATAATTAATAAAACAAACAAAAATAATAATATTATGTTAATTAATTGAATTAAGAAGAGCCCAATATAGAATAGTATATGGACATGCATAACTTGTAATCATATCCTCGACTCCATATTTTGTTCCATTTTGTTCTACGAACGAGTGTCTCATGTGATCGCGTCAGGACTAAAAATTGTCTTTAATGTTTGTGTTTTTGAAAAAATGGTTGTTAGAAAATTATTTTCATAGTTCTTACTATTTACAAGATTTCTGACAGATCTATTTTGTAACAACTTGAGTTTTATACGATACATGGCTAAATGAAACAAAATTACCACTAGCTCTTGATAAAAAAAAATATTATACTTGTATGATGATTTCAACTACGGTTTATAATTCTAACAATTAATTATGATATGAAAAATGCATGTTTAGATGATTTTTGTGCGATAAGAATAATATTTATTTATATCTTTTATTTATAAATATTAATTATAATAAATTAATATTAGTTAAATAATAAATATAATAAAATTTTCTTTATCCAACAATATAGAAAACAAATTCATATTTAATACAATAAAAATTAAAATTAAATAATTATATATAATATATAAGAAATCATAAAACAAATAGTTCCAAGTTGTCATATCAAATATTCACTTTTAAATAATTATTCTTGTATTTAATATTAATATTATACTTGCTTTAATATGGAGAAATATTATTTTATAATTAGAATGGAAGCTCATGTGTAACATCACAAAGAACATGATAAATTTTTTCATATTTATAAAGCATTTTCACAAAAACAATAAGATGATCAAGCGTTATTTCCAACTCAAATCCATAGAATCAGAGTAACAAATAGTTTCTCAAAACATAAATAAGAAGGAGGATGTCTACGATCACCCATTCACCTTGCCTCTATCATCCGAAATACCTGAAAACAATGAAATCAACAACTTCAAGCCAAAAATTAGTGAGTTTCCCCCAAGGTACCACACACAACCAAACAGATAACAACATGCATATATGAGTCTTCAGCATGACTGAACCACCTCATAGGGCCTACAGTCTCTGGACCGCTCTTTGGGCCTTTGGCCTGTCTGAACTGTCTCGCATGGCCTACAGCCTATCCGGGTCGCCCCGGGTATCTTGACCATCAGCTGTGACATCCCGGAATTTAGGTCTAAAATTGTAGACAAACAGTTCACTGCAAACCTCTTTGTAATTTGACCTATTGATCTTAAATGCATATTTTGAAAAATGTATAGTGTCATTACAACTATTATAAGATATCAGATAGTATCTTACTTCCATTTGTGGAAAATCTCAAACGAATCACAAAGCACGAAGTACAACTCTAATTAATACGTCTGAGAAACTGAAAATTTGTATTAAGCAAATGTGAGCGAAGCAAATATTCGAATCTCGTAGTACATGTTCCTCTGTTTCCAAAAATATAAAGAATATCCAAAACTGAGTTCATATGCAAAAATACGACTATTATAAGAAAACAATCCAGTAACACACTAATTTTCTTTAAACTGCTAAAACCGTATCTATCCGATAGGCACTTGCACACGTCAGATGGAAATTCAGTGAGCGTTTTTGGACTCAGAATATGGTCTATTATTTAATTCCATACTCGAAGTATTTTTAGCAAAAATATTTGCAAAAGTCGAGAAATCGGACATTTCAGGTCAATTAGATGCGAAACTTTAAACACGATTTTATGGAGTTCTACAACTCGAAAAATTAATCCGTTTAGGTTTTTGGAATCCTTAAACTCTACTATCATATGACACTTTCGAAAAAATATTAGACTTTAGGAACTTGGCACATAAACCTAGGTGTGACATCATCATGGCCTACCAACCTAGTATGAGACTCCAAAAATTAGCGAATCTTTCTTTCCTCCTTGCTTCCTACATGATCAACCCTATTCTTTAACCACTATACCCTCTTGTGTATACTCCTTTTCATAAGTACAAGTATGATTGTTGTGTGTTTGACTCAATTTGAGAGTATGGTCTTGCATGGACATTAAGAGCTTACTAGAGACTATAAATAAAGGCCTTAACTTCTCATTTTCTTCACATTCACCAGCCATCATTCCTCCCTCACTCTCCCCTCTCTATTTCATTCTTTTCTTGGCTAGAAAAGCACCACAAAAAACCACCATTCCACCACTGAGAACCACCATAAAATACCACCCTCCTCCCCTGTTCCTCCTATTTCCGACGACCAACCACCACCACCATTGTGCCATTTTGCTTTGCATCCCTTTTTGTAGTGTTTCCATTAGATAGGCTAGAGTTCGTGTTGTTTTGTGGAGCTTATTTCAAGTTCAAAACATCCCTGGTGTAGGATCATTGTTGGTTCTTGTTTCTCACGGTGCTTCCCGGAAAACAAACCATATTCTTATCTAAACCGAAGTTCATGCTTCAAAAGGTGAGTGTTTACGACCCATTTTTAATGTTTTTACATATCTTGGGGGAATACTGATGGGAATTGAGCACTACATCATTCTTATGGTGTACATGCAAACCCTAAAGCTTTGGATCTAGTTTGTCTAATGAACATGCAATAATCATCCTGTTGAGTCCATTTGTGTTGCGTCTTGGGCCATATATTCTGTATCCGGATTGGGCCTGTCCATCCGTGTCTATCTAGATTAGTTTCGTTGTTATCTAGATTAGCAGTTAGGGTTATAGTATATATATGCATGCATGTATGCGTATATTGATAACGGTGGTTAATTACGTAGATTCTTGTAACCCTAAACACCTCTACAGATTGAAGTTCTTTATCAAGCTCTTCTGAGGTGTTATCACATTAATCATACGACATATTCAGTGCCATACTTTTGTTCTTTGTTACGTTATTATTTAATATCCTGCTTAGAATCATACGATCCTAAAAGAACTTTGTTCTAACAATTGGTATCAGAGCAGGAGATTGTGTGATCAATACACATTACTTCTGTATTCATAATACTTTAGGGTTTCCGCTTTTATCGTATAAATAGAAGCCGTCGTCTTCATATCGACGACAACTCTGTTTATGATAAAACCCTAATCTCAAGTTTACAGGTTTGATTCTAGCAGCTCACCATGTCTCACGATGATTCGCATACAAACCCCATAAACATCTCAATCAGCATCGGATCAACAACCAGAGTACCCATACTCTATACTCAAGACTACGAAGTATGGGCTCATCACTTTGAAGATTGTGTGGTTGGATCTAAAGACAATGGCTATCTCATCTGGGAAGCTATCATTCGTGGACCGTTTGTACATTCGGGAACAAACACGACTGTTAAGTCGCAAACGGATTACAACAAGCTGGTGACGGATGTTGAGAAGATGCCACAGGATGAGAAGGACAAGCTCTTGTGTAACGTTAAAGCCATGCGAATGATAAGATTCGCCCTGCAATTTGACACCTTTCGGCTAGTAGGTTCATGCACAACTGCTAAAGAGATTTGGGATAGGTTGAAGGAACTTTAATCAACTGATGAAGACCTGGAACACTCCATTCAAACTCTGTTGTTGTCAGAATTTGGAGTTTTCGAACAGAAACCTAAAGAGAAGCTTGTACAGACCTTTGATCGGTTCAATCATCTCCTCAGTAAGATGATCAAGCATGGGATAGAGAGAAAGCTGATCGAGCAGAAAGTAACATTCATGAACGGGCTGAGACCAGAATGGATGGCTGTGGTTTCCACTGTGAAGGCGCATGAACAGTTCAAATCATACTCGCTGGCGAAACTAGTAGGTATACTAAAGTCTCATGAAAGTGTTGTAACCAAGGAAGCGAAAGTGATTTCTGGTGTGGGATCGTTGTCTCTTGTTTCTAAAGGAAAAAGTACTGCAGAAGAAGAAGAGTCAGACATGTCAGAATGCGACCTTACAAGTGAGGAGTATGCCTTGATGGTCTCAAATCCAAAGAAATTTGCAAGGAGAAAATTTCCCGTCAGCAAGAACCGAAACTGGCAGGGAAGTTATAGTTCTAAAAAGATGAAGGATGAACCGAAAGTCTCCTCTCAAAAGGATGAAGAGAAAAAGGAGAGCAAGCTTGCGGGAGACTCTGGATACGACTGCAACTATTGTCACGACATGAACCATTTTGCCAAAGATTGCATGTTGAGGAAGATGGCTGAGAAAAGAGAGGGTGAAGATGATGAGGCGTATTATATGCGAAAATTAGAAGAGGTAAAGAAGAAAAAGGCGTCCAACAGCTCGATGAATGCCTTAATCGTACAGGAGAATGCTGGGGAAGATGAGTTCGGTGGTGTAGAAGTCTGGTCAACCGACTCTGAAGACGAAGAGGTTAGAAGACCCACTCATGGAAAGGCATATGTGGCAAAGAATGAAGGTTCGGGTGGAAAGTGCTTTATCGTCACTGCTGATCCATCAACCAAAAGTGCAGATACGGAACCGAACTTGACAGAAGACAAGTGCTTTGCGGCCAAGCCGGTGAGTGAGAAGATCAACGACTGCGATTGATTGATCAAAAAGGTACATTCTATTCTTGAGTCTCTTAAAATCTCAAAAACTAATTATCAAGAAGAATTAAATGAATTAAACTTTAAATTTCTAACCTAAGTAGTAGCCTCATGCAAACCCGCTTAGCAAATTCTAACCTAACTGACCAACTCGGCAGGGTGTCTTCAAAAAGTGAGGAAAGGAGAATGTGGATTGAGCTGAAGGAAGCGAAGTTAGTTAGAACTAGGGATGAATGTATTTATTTGCAAAGAGACAATTTAAAGTTATTCAAACAAAGAAATGTTTTCTGTTTAATTGCGAAACGTCTTTATACTAATATTGCTCAATTACATTTAAGCTGTGAAATTGGCAAGAAAATTCATAAAATGATTTTGCCCTTTCTTGAATTTAAGGAAGATGAAGTTATAGCAGAATGTGAATCAGTGGTGTCCTCTGAAGAGACATCAAGTTCGTATAGGCTAGGTTTGGATAAGATAGAAACCTTCATCGATTCTAAGGAACATAAGAGTATGTTAAAAAATATCTTAGATGAAAATGATAGGCAAAAGATTAAAACTGAAACTATACAAACATTCGATCTGTCAAATGCCAAAATTGTTCAAGATAATAAAATAAACTTAGATAATACGTTTGAATTTGATGCGGAAAGCGAGATGAGTGAAATCTCAGTAGAGGATGAAGTTGATTGCTCGAAGTTTATGAACCATGAAATCGAGAATGAAAAACCTCTTATATCAGAAAACTCCGTTGAGTTTGCTCGTTTGTCAAAAGAACAGGAACCAAAACTCAAGGAAAAGGCCTTGGTCTATCAAAAGGTTCAGACCGCCCCAAATCAGGTTTATGCTGTGACTGAGGTCACTCAAAGGCAAACGGTAGAATTAAGAATCATAGTTGACGAAGATAACGCTGAAGGATGCGAAGACTATTTCTGGTCTGCTCCTATTGACAACGCAGACGAGACTGTAGGACTATCTGATAAAACCACATGGAGAGTCAAAGGTAGATACATACCAGAGCCCATCAACAAACCCTCCAGTTTCGATATTCCAAGCTCAAGTGGAACCAAAGATGTTCCTGAGGAACCAATGGTTGAACCTGCTGTTCCAATCAAGAGGGAAGAACCGACAGTTCAAACTAAGAAGAGTACAGAATCTAAAATGAAAGGTAAGACAACTGCAACTCAGAAGGAGAAACCAAAGGCTAGCTTCAATATTCACAAATCTCAGAAGGAGCTAGCTGAACAGAAACGCTTGAGAAATCAGAGATATGCCACGAATCTGAATGAAAGGAAAAAGCATTGGAATTCTCAAAATCCCAACTATGAGCCTCTCAGGAAAGGATCCATGGACAAGGGAAAGGAAAAGTTGAAGGAAAATTTCAGTCCAAATTCCTACTATTCCAAATCCCAGAACCGAAAGTCATGTCTCAGTCCTGAACCCACTTTTGGTCCTCAACCTAGATTCGGTCCTCGACCTAGATTCGGTTCTCAAACCAGATTCGGTCCCAATCCTAGTAATGGATCCTCCAAGTCCCAAGTTGAAACAAATTCTTTAAAGGACATCAAAGGAAAAGGAAAGTTGGTATCAGACTCTGAGAAGGAAAATAAGAAATCCTCTACTAAACCTAGGAATCAAACGAAAAATCCTAAACCATAAAAAAAACAACCCCAACTGATACACTAAAATTTAAAGAAGATAAAACAAAAATCAAGGTGTGTACCATTAAAAGAAATGATCAAACCACTCTCATTAAACGAACCTTTTTAGTTGATGTTTCTGCAACTATTCCTTTCTCTGTGAAAAACTCACCAGGACCCAAGAAACTTTGGATTCCTAAATCTGCTTGAATTTGCAGGTAATCAGTGACGAGCAGTTTGACGACGAATGGTATATAGACAGTGGCTGCTCGCGTCACATGACATGAAGAAAGGAGGAGCTAAGAGAGTTTTGGTCCCTGAAAGATGGTGGGTCTGTGAAGTTTGGAAACAATTCCTATGGAACAATCAAAGGATACGACATGATAACTAATGGAGACTTCTCGATCAGAAAGGTGGCTTATGTAGAAGGATTGCAACACAATCTCATCAGCGTGTCACAATTAGTTGTAGGCACGGGTTTGAAGGTATCATTCGATGATGAGGGGTCTGAGATAGTGGAAAAACAATCCAAGAAGGTATTGCTGAAATCTGCACGAAAAGGAGAGATGTACCCTCTGAATCTTAACCCAATTCGAGGGACACCAGCTATTTGTCTGCTGTCAAAGGCAAACACCGATGAAAGCTGGTTATGGCATCGACGTCTATCACACCTGAATTTCAAAGACATCAACAAATTAGTGATTGGTGATCACGTTCGAGGCCTTCCTCTTCTCAAGTTCGAAAAGGAGCATTTATGTGCAGCATGTGAGATGAGTAAACAGAGCAGAAGAAGCCACCCTACACGCATCAATACTAAGATAGTGGAAGCACTTAAACTGTTACACATTGATTTATGTGGACCTTCTGCTATAGAGAGTATCGGTAGAAGTAAGTACATTCTTGTTATTGTAGATGATTTTTCACGCTTCACTTGGGTTTTCTTTCTTAAGCAGAAATCAGATGCTACTCACAACTAAAGAAAACGGTCAGAAACATCAGAAGTGACAATGGTCTGGAATTCAAGAACAAGGATTTTGAGGACTTTCTGGCTGATAAGGGGATAACTCACAATTTTTTGGCCCCTTATACACCACAGCAGAATGGGATTGTTGAAAGACGAAACCGCTCGTTATGTGAAGCAGCCAGAACCATGTTAAGTTTCGCTTCCCTACCTTTATACTTTTGGGCTGATGCAATTGCCACTGCATGCTATACTCAGAATCGGTCCTTGCTCAACAAGAGATTCTCCATAACTCCTTATGAGATCATAAACCATAGGAAGCCGAATGTCAAAATTTTCCATATCTTTGGTTCAAGGTGCTTCATTTTTAATTCCAAAGAGAACCGAAATAAGTTTGATGTTAAAGCCGATGAGGGCATATTTCTGGGTTACTCTCTATCATCAAAAGCATACAGGGTGTTGAATAAGCGTTCCAAAACAATTGAAGAAACTTATTATGTCACCTTTGATGACAATTATATGTAGAAGGTTCAAAGGACTGAAAGTACCTTAGGAGACATATTCCCAGAATCTAGACAGGTCTCGGTTCCAATATCCAACCTGTTTGAGGAATACATTCGTCTATTTGATGAACCAGAAAAAGCAATTCATTTAGAGGCAACGACAGTAGATAACAAACTCGATAATCTCAAGAAGATCATAGACGAAGCTACTAAAGAGATGGAAAGCGAACCACCAAGTACTAAGTCCTCAACAGGCTCTCCAAACAAAGCTTCAACGTTCCAGGGGGAGAGCACTACCACTTCCAAGACAACCGAAGCTTCTGTTGAGGGGGAGAATCCAAGTTCATCTCCTACATCTAAAGGTTCAGATGATAGGGAAAACACTAATCCAAAACAAGCAAGTGATAGTCAAATCGAGGGGGAGAAACCAACTTCCACAAGAAATACAGACTCTGATGTTGACAGAGATTTCACTTCGCCAGTCGAGGGGGAGAAGGAGAAAGAAAGTGATAGTTCTACTGACGAAGGTGAGGGTGATCTGTCAGACGTTGACATAGAAGTAGAAGCTGAATTGAATCCAGAATATGATCCAAGCTATCCTCCATTAGTAAAATGGACAAAAGACCATCCTAAAGAACAAATTATTGGTGAGACCTCAAAAAGTGTTCTTACTCGATCTCAACTAAAGGCGAAACAAACTGCATTATTCTCTAAAGTGGAATTTTGTATGTTCAATTTGTTTATTTCCAAAATTGAGCCGAAAACTGTAAATGCTGCACTTGATCATTCAGAGTGGGTTCAAGCAATGCAGGATGAGCTCCATGAGTTCGAACGCAACAGAGTTTGGAGGTTGATTCCTACACCGAAAGATGCTTCTATTGTCGGCCTAAAATGGGTGTTTAGAAATAAGCTGGACAAAGAAGGGAATGTCATTCGTAACAAGGCTCGGTTGGTTGTAAAAGGTTATTGTCAAGAAGAAGGGATAGATTATGAAGAAACCTTTGCTCCAGTAGCAAGGTTAGAATCTGTCAGAATCTTTCTTGCATATGCTGCTCACAAGAACTTCGAAGTTTTCCAAATGGATGTCAAATGCGCTTTCTTAAATGGAGAATTAGAAGAAACCGTTTATGTTGAGCAACCGCCTGGTTTTGTGAATGAAAAATACCCTGATCATTGCTATGTCCTGGATAAAGCTGTCTATGGGCTAAAACAAGCACCGAGAGCCTGGTATGAAACGCTAACTCGCTTCTTGAAAATGTCAAAATTTAAACAAGGTTCGGTTGACCCAACCTTCTTTCGTAAGAAGGAAGGCGAACATTTGATGATTGTTCAGATTTATGTTGATGATATCATCTTCGGCTCCACGAATCCTAGCTTAACAGCTGAATTCATGAAGTTGATGGAGACTAAATTTGAAATGAGCACAATGGGTCCAATTAACTTTTTCCTTGGTTTGAATATTAGACAGGGACCAGAAGGTATCTTTATAAACCAGGAAGCATACACCAAGAACTTACTGACAAAATTTGGCATGAAGGGTGACTCAAAAGTGAAGGTTCCTATGACATTTGGCACTAAGCTAACCCCATCTTTGGAGAAACCTGCTGTGGATATAACACTTTATCGTCAAATGATCGGGTCCCTTATGTATCTAACAGCTAGTAGGCCAGATATTATGTTTTCTGTTTGTTACTGTGCCAGGTTTCAAGCCAATCCAAGAGAACCTCACATGCTTGCTGTGAAGAACATTTTTCGATATCTAAAGAAAACTTCATCTCTCGGTCTCTGGCATCCTGCAAGATCTGGATTCTTCATCCAAGCCTTCTCTGATGCTGATCTAGGAGGATGTCGACTGGACAGAAAGAGTACTACAGGTGGATGCCAATTTCTTGACGGGAAACTTGTTAGTTGGCAGTCCAAGAAACAAACCTGTTTTTCATTATCCACAGCCGAAGCTGAATATATTGCTGCAGCATCGTGCACGTCCCAAGTGGTTTGGATTCAAAGTCAACTAAGAGATTATGGACTAAGTATGAAGAAGATTCCTCTCTATTGCGACTCTGAAAGTGCAATTAGGATTTGTCTTAATCCAGTGCAAAACTAAAAAACCGAGCATATTGCACTTCGGTATCATTTCATCAAGGATCATGTAGAAGATGGGAACGTGGAAGTACACTTTGTACGATCTGCTGATCAATTGGATGACATCTTTACTAAAGCCTTACCAGAAGCAACCTTCAACAAAATCTTACAAGGCTTAGGCATGATGGAAGGAGAGTCGGTACCGAATCCTCAAAACTCTCATTAAAATTAGACAACCGAAATGGACAAACCACTCGGTCTATTTCTGCTCTAGACTTTTAGGGAACCGAAATGGACAGACCGCTCGGTCTATCTCGGCTCTGTAATTTTCTAGAATCGAAATGAACCGAACGCTCGGTCTATTTCGCTTCACTCAGTTAAAATAAGGTTTCGGTTGTATATTTTGTGCATATCTCACTTTTGATTTGAACTTAACTATTTTATCTTTCTGTTTTTATTTTTTTTCAGAAAATTTAAAAAATACAAAAATATTTAATCTTTCTGTTTTTATTCTTTTTCAGAAAATTTCAAAATTTCAAAAATATTTTATCTTTCTGTTTTTATTCTTTTTCAGAAAATTTCAAAAATTCCAAAAATATTTTATCTTTCTGTTTTTATTCTTTTTCAGAAAATTTCAAAAATTCCAAAAATATTTTATCTTT
The DNA here is from genome assembly GCF_002870075.4 of Lactuca sativa. Lineage (NCBI taxonomy): Eukaryota > Viridiplantae > Streptophyta > Magnoliopsida > Asterales > Asteraceae > Lactuca > Lactuca sativa. Next base: position 31,732,346 of record NC_056627.2, read on the forward strand.
CTGTTTTATTTTTATTTTTTATATTTGTCTCGTATGTTTGTCTGTTTGGCTTGTTTGGTGTGTTTCTTTACTTTTCATAGGTGATATGAATATCCATATAATCGACTGTGGATCTAAGGAAGGTAAGATTCAATTTCAAAATGAACTAGTTAAGGGTCCCTAGAAGCATGCTGCTGCATGTTGTCTTAAGCCTCTACGATCTTGAGCAGGTCTTAATGATTCGATTAACACCCATCGTTTCTTCCAAATCAGGCTAATTTATATTACTCGGTCTAGAGCTACCTTACTCTTCTCATATGAGTAAAGAGTTTCTCTGCTTTGTCATGATTATCTAGCAGAAGGTACATTCGGTTCTTTAGCCACCTCCTTATATTCTCCATCTACTTTCGGTTCACCAACGTAACCCTTGAGACTCTCGGTCTTTACCACTGAGGTTTATGGTTGCACAACATCTGTGTTTGTGATCTTAGATACGTTTACCACGTGCTGAGTGAAACCCAATATCCAACACCAAAAATGAATTGACGGTGAATTATAAATTCAAGAACTTACTGGTTACCTGAAGAAATCTCTCTTTTTATTTTTGTGTGATCTTTTATGAAATTGTCTAGTACCAAGGCATTTCTTCCCAAAGAGATCCAGTTTAATTTTTTTTTGAGATTTCTGATTTCTCTATAGTCACTAAAACAATAAAACCCACCTACCTGTTCTACATACCACATCGGTCTCACAGGTACTTCTTCCAACGTTTGGTTTTATGTTGAAACTCGAAGTTCGGTTGAAGATAAGCTACCCTAAGCCTATGATTAAAAGAAGCCTTTCAATGTTTATTAACAAATAGTTGATCGTATTTTTCGGGAAACCACACAAGCACTTCAAGTCTCTCTTGACTTTGAAGGAAGTGATTCTTGCCCAAAATCCTCTGCTTTCTGTCTAATTATAAGACATCACTCACATCCCATACACATTTGATTTATTTCTTTATCTTTGTCACACTTATGCACGAAATTTTTTATTTTCCAACATTCTGGTTACTGTTTGGTTTGAGTTTTGGGTTATTAATTGTAACCAAACGAGGGGCTATTGTGGAATTTTAAACGCCGATTGAAGATAAGATTTAGGCGCGTGAATTTGAACGGTTTCTAAAGCTATGCGTGCTGACGTATATCTGGGAGTAACCACCCTGTCACATCGCGTTTTTTCAGGCAACATTTAGTGATCTCATCATAATCATCACGATTTTCTCTCTCCAGGCAATGGTATATAAAGGGTTGAACATCTTATTTGTCTTTTACCAACATTCAATTCTCTCAAACTTACCAGCATTCAAGTCTCTCAAACGACGAGTAAACAGTGTTCATCATCTTCTTCATTCATCAATGGCGACTTCCTCTTCAGTACATGAACACACGACATCATCATCCTTGCTTACCATTAAACCTAACCAAAATATGATCATTGAACTTAATCCGTTCTTATATGATTCATATATGCTGCAAGTTGTGGAATGTTTAAAATATTCCCCCTGGTTTTAGCCCTAACCCAGGTTGAAGCAGTCCCAATGTCGCTGTTATCACAAGTTTATTCCACGGCGACTTATGATAAAAACAAAGATCGTATCTATTTTACCATCCACGACAAGAAGGCTTCTGTTACAAAGTTGAAGTTCTATTCGATTTTGAATCTTGCAGTAGATTCTTCTGTCATCTCGCCAGACTTCATCACCACATCTCAACTATTTTCAATGATGTACGAGATGGGGTACACCGATGTGCTAACAACCATTACCAAAGTGAAGAAATCTTGTTTACCCTCTCAGTGGAATGGCTTGCTCACTCTACTGATTAAGGGTTTAGCAGAACGATGTGGTGGTTCCGATACTACAAGCAAGGGTTTTCTCGCCATTCTTTACGGCCTCTACAACGGGATTAATCTTGATTATGGCTCTATAATCTGGTCTCAGGTGGTGCAGAGTCTCAATACATCGACACGACATTCTGAAGTTTCGTGTGGGCGTTTTCGGACCCTGATTACAAGGAAGGCAATTAATTCTTTAGAGATTCCGATCATGCAGGATGCTCTACTTGCTTCTATTACCACATTCCATATAAAGAAGATAATCCTCTCTGATCCGCTCAAGTTTCCTCATTATGTAAAGATTCCTGAAACCATGTATTGTGGTGTTGCAGAAAAGAGCAATGTCTTGGCTGACTATAGGAAACTTCCTCCTATCGGACCGAGAGTTCTGTCTCCAGAGCAGCAAGCAGCTTTGGATGCACTAGAAAAGCCTACTAACAGAGGAAAGAGGGTTTCAAAGAAAGAGGATCCTGAGGAACGTAAGTCCAAGTCCTCTAAACGCTAGTCTGGTGAAGGCGATACTTCTCAACCGAAACCGAAGAAGATAAAGAAGATGGCTCGCAGACCTAGAGGGAACACTCCTCCAAGCACAGATAATGCAGATGAGCAAAGTGAGGAAGAAGAGGTTCGTCATGTCTCACCCTGAGAGCCCACTCCTCCACGATCTCCTACTCCACCAGAATCTCCAAATCACAACAGAGTTCCAACTCCAACCCCATCACCGAAACAGACTGTTCCACTTTCTGTTCCCACTGTTACTACACCCCTTACCACTCAAGCAACAACTTTGACAACCCCACCACCAATTACTTCAGTTCCTATTTCTACTATACCCTTATCTTCTCCACTTATAACCGAATCAACAACCAATACCATTCCCAAATCCACTGTGGAAGTCAATGTATCTGATACAGGGGCTACTACTGTGACTGAAACTCCAATCGTTAACAAACTACCTTCACCAACCCCATCATCTGATTCTGGTGCTACTCTCGGGGGAGACGATGAGGAATTTGACTCTATCTACTACAGTCCTTACCGACTTCAAACCGATGATGAGACTGATGCTCCTGGAGACAGCCATTGAGCAGTTAGATCGATTGCTTGCCGATAGCGAAGCCTATGGTGGTGTTGTTCTTAAAGCATTTCTAGAGACAGCCATTGAGCAGTATACTATGGCAATTGATAATTCTACGAAGGCAGTTAATGAGTCTACCTCCAACTGTACGCAGGCCACCAAAGACGTTTCTGAGATTGTTCATACAACTCAGATTTTTCTTGAGTCGTTAAAGTCTCATGTTGACACCCATGCAGCACACTATCAATCCTTTGTGGACTCCTTTTCTAAGTCCCTTCACGATGAAACTACTAAGATTGAGGTTGTACGCTCTGAGCTTAAAATAGAAACCACTTCTTTCTTAAACTCAGTGGATTCTCGTTTTGATGCTCTGGCTGCTAATCTTGCAACAGAGAGTGCCTTGAAGGAGGATTTGGCTAAAAAGCAAGCAACAATTGATGTTCAGAAAGTGCAGCTGACCCAGGCGGAGAAAGAAATTTCCTTGTTGAAAACTCAGAGGGCTGTTTATAAAAGTTATGCAGGAGATGTGAAAGATTTGCTGACTAATTTGCTTGAAGCGCATGACCCAATCTTAACTCCAACTATTCGGAATCATCTTCAATCCAAAATCCTTCCTGCTATTGCCATTTTAAGTGAAATGAAAGGTGTTTCGGAGGGGGTTGTACCTCCAAAACAAGGGGGAGAGAGTAGTGCTCGTTATTTTGTTAAACCAAGACCGATTGTGAAGACAGAAGATGAACAACTGAAAGTCACAACAGAACCGAAGGTTAATTTAGCTTCGGGTTCTAGTTCTCAATCAAAGCAGAAAGGGATTAATGATGACAGTGAGAGTGATGTTGAAGAAACTATAGCCGAAGCTCTAATACGAAAGAAAAGAAACAGAGAGCTTGATGAAACGATGAAAGTGGTTAGTGAAGCAGAGGAGCAGGAAAAGAGAAACAAGGAAGAAGTGGATGTCTTGCAATGCAAGAAGGCTTTGTTTCCTGAGTGGAACAGAGACACACTTATCAATCAAGCGATTGAGTTTCCTTTTGTTTATTGGTTGGAACCAGTTGCTTCGTTTGATTGTGATAACTCTAAAGACTCGCAGTTTGATATGCCTATTACCAGAAAAGCTTTTACGTTTCACTGCTTTGATCCGACTGTTGAGTTTCCACATCCACACCCGAAGGTTGAAAGGGAATTGATCGATTTTTACTTGAAGTATGGTCAACCGCAGTACTTAACTTGGAGTGCACATAAGATTATAAAAGTTAAGGTACTGAAACCTTCACCTGCTGGGAGATTCGTAAATGTCAATTTCAAAATCACCCATAGTTCAGCAAACACGGTGTCTATAATTTCTCTAGCAGATCTTCCTAACCTCAATCCTTATGACTGGATTCTTCTATACAACATTCTGCTCTCTGATCCTATGGAGTATGAGCCGATTTTAGATCATCTTAAGAGAATGTTGGCCTCCTATATCCATGATATTGAAACTATGGATCAGGAAATAGCAAAGGTGATGAATAAAAAGTCGACTGTGAAGCCGACGCCTAAACCTGGTGATGTAAACATGATGAAATTGGGACAGATAGATTCAGCAAATCTAACTGTTATGTTCACGAAAGGAGAATGACTCAAGTTTCTGTTTGCTCTGGCTGATAAGCATCTGTTTTCAACAGACTGTTTGGAGCATATCATCAATATCATACACCGATGCAAGCAGAACTCAGCGGCTGATAAGAAGAACTTTACTGACATGCTTCATTGGTATATTACTTTTCGCCATCATATGATAGCCATTATACCGAAGGTGTTCAAAACTTTGAAGAAGCCTCCAGCTGTTAAAAAGGAATGAGGTTTCGGCTCCAAGGACGCAAAGGGGGAGATTGTTGAGTCCATTTGTGTTGCGTCTTGGGCCATATATTTTGTATCCGGATTGGGTCTATCCATCCGTGTCTATCTAGATTAGTTTCGTTGTTATCTAGATTAGCAGTTAGGGTTATAGTATATATATACATGCATGTATGCGTATATTGATAACGGTGGTTAATTACGTAGATTCTTGTAACCCTAAACACCTCTACAGATTGAAGTTCTTTATCAATCTCTTCTGAGGTGTTATCACATTAATCATATGACATATTCAGTGCCATACCTGTGTTCTTTGTTACGTTCTTATTTAATATCCTGCTTAGAATCATACGATCCTAAAAGAACTTTGTTCTAACACATCCAAAGCCATAAACCCTAGATCTAGGATATGTATATCGAAATTAACATGTAAGAATAGATCTAGATGAATACCTCTTATAGAATGGCTTGAATCTCTTGTCCTTGGAGCTTAGAGTCACAAATGTCACTCTTCTAATGATTTACAAACACCATAAGCAAGAGAATGACTTATGAGAAGGAGGAGGAGCACCAAAAACGTCCTAGGGTTCTTCCAAAAGAGTTAGCTGCATTTTTGGGGCCATAGGGGTCTTTATATAGTGAGGCTATTAGTGTTATCAAACAAGGAAACCCTAATTTGACTGCTTAGGCTCCAAGCAGCCCATGGACTCCCTTTAGAACACCCCTTGGACAAATTCCTTATGGGCTTCCCATAGAATTCGTCCAACCTATGTTCCAAGGTGATCCATCACCCAATTGCAATTATCTTATAATTAAAATTCTAGTCCCCTAAGTTTAATTAATCTATTTTAACCACAAAACTAATTCTTAATTATTCATGACTAATATTAATTAAACAATATGATTTCTCCTTTAATATATTATTCATATAATATATTAATAAATTATAATTAATCCTCTTTCTCCATAAATCATCCTATCAAGTTGCTTTGATGAAGGCAACCCAAAAGGACCATGCACAACCGGGTCAAGTACATACCAAATATAGTTATGGGCTTAGACACTAATCTAACAGTTTACCACTTGGATAAGTCTAGTAACTATAATGTAATTATAATCCGATTAGCAATCGTAGCTTCTCAAAGACGCTGTCGAACTCTGAGCTTATCAGTAACTTGTCCTTTAGATGAGGGATCATATATTCCTCCATTATAGATATCGTATGAACTGAGACATGTATTTAAATCATACTCTCTTTTCATGTGTTATTTCTCGATTTCCGATTTATGACGACTGACAACATACTACAGTTGAGGACATCAACTCAGTCCCGGCTTGGCCAAGCGCTTAGGGTGTCATCACTAAATCATCGAGGGGCCCATAGATATCGTTTTTATCCCACTTTGGGTAAAAGGAACGGATAAACTTTGACTCAATGCTCGCTTGTACTCACTCACCAAATCACACACAACAATACGTTTTATAACACCAAGTTACTGGTGCATTTACATATTATCAATGTGTAACCGACTCGTAAGATACAACTTAAACATCTTGGTTTCAAGAATATAAGATATTACCGTCTCACCAATCACTTGTGATAAAATCCATGAAGCGATCCAAATGAGTGTGGGTTTAATCCAATACTCTAATCTTATAGCAGCACTCATAAACTTTGCACTAAACTTGTTGTCACACCCCGAAAACCGAAGGCGGAAACATTTCCGGGGTTGACTCCACGTTGAGTATCAAATCCAATGTACATAGTAAGTAAAGTAAAACAAACATTACATTACATATATGAAAGTTTTACATTTGTTTCAAAAGCATAAGTTATACAAGTGATACATAGTATATATGAACAACACGAAACGAGTCTTTTGAGTACTCCGTCTTCGCACAAAAGGATCTTCGGGTACCTGTCTAACACGGACCTGAGAATACAAGCGGTTTGAAAATCAGCATAAAGCTGGTGAGTTCATAAACGGTTAGTTTTTCTGAAAATGTACGAGTTCCTTTGGTTTCCTAAAAAAGTAGTTATCCAAGAAAATCCCATATTTTCTTATGTAAAGTTAATTTCCAAATCCGAAAGTGAAGTAAACGATGTACAATGAAAACATGATTGTTCTTGTGATTTGTAGTTCAGTTGTTTAACTTGTTACACTTTTCTAGATACGTACTACTGTTATTCAGGAAGAACCCCATGTTCTCCTAACTGTGTGTGTGTGGGAACTATTACCAAATCTAATTATGTTCGGTGTCCTTCCCAGGAAAACCCCATGTTTCCCTGACTGTGTGTGTATCTTTACCGGATCTGGTTATGTTCAATGTTCTCCCCAGGAAAACCCCATGTTTCCCTGACTGTGTATGTATGTGTGCCTGCCATTCTTGAACGTACATTAGCTTTACTACGAACATAAAGCTAGTAAATGAGACTAAAGCGTTAATAATCTAGATTGCGAGTCCTTAACCATACTCAGACTGGATATGACTCGAGTCGTGGTCAATATCCTTTCTATGACTTTCGTCACCCTTGAACCTTTCGGTTCGGCTGTAGCTAGCAGCCATGTGTGGTATTGTCAATCCCGTATAAATCTATACACTCAAGCCATGCTCTCCTACGTACAAAGATTCTGGTTACAGGGGCAGTCCCCCACTATCTCGTGCCGAGGAAGTGTTACAGAGGACGTGTCTCCAATCTTTAAGATTACTTTTTACTTCTCGCCTAGGGAAGTAGTATCTACAACTAACTAAGTTCTAACGTGCCTGACCTTTACACTCGAGCCTAGGTGTTTTGTTAAGGGCATTACACTCGAACCTAGGTGTTATCTAAATGATGACTGTCCTTTACACTCGAGCCTAGGAGTTTTGTTAAGAATATACAGATGTTTTATGTTTTCTGATGGTGTCTGTCTTTTACACTCGAACCTTAGTGTTTTATTACAGACATTACAATGGTTTATGTATTCTATCAGTTTAAGTTTGAACAACCAAATGCAAAGTACACAATATAACAGTGTATAATAAGAATTAAAAATCGGGTTAAAACAAACAACTCTGCAAACTAAAACAGTTTGTTAAAAGGTTTTAAATTCTTAAAATGTACAATTAGGAAACCATTTAACTGAAATCATGTGATTGAGTACAAGATATTCTTGTACTTTTGCTTGTATTCCCCCCTGAAAACATTGAAAAACCATTGAAAAAGGGTAGGGGTATGAACTCACCGGACGCGGAAGTGTGTCGATTTCGGGTGCTAAACGTCGAATCGAGGCCTGATAACACGTGAGGTTCCTATGTAATATGAAATAGCATACAAATATATCTAATTAGATTCACAAATTCTAATTAGATATGAAGTTACACTCCAACGAACGAAATCACCTCAAAACGGGTGTTTGGAGTGACCCAGGTGACATTTACGGACAGGAATTGAAACGAGGGACTTGGAATTTGAGTTTACTCCCCAAGAGTAAACTCCCTAATGATGTTTACGGCCTAAACACCCATTCCCCATGAGTTTACGGCCGTAAACTCATGGTGGGGTGGTTTATGGTGTTTAATGGGTCACAAATGGATATTAACACTTGGAAATGCTTGGAATAATTTTACCTAATGCTTGGATTGAATTAAAATCACCAAATACAACACTTAAGGGAGTTTACGGCCTAAGCATGGGGTCTATGGCCGTAAACTCTCATATCCTCTTGAATAAGTGTTTTTAAGGTCTCAAAATTAATCACATGTGATTCTAAAAATTCCTACAAGCCTAGAAATGAATTTTGGGCACCATTTGATATGTTTTTAGGAGTTTACGGCCATGGGGCATGTTCTATGGCCATAAACTCTCAAATGTGGGGTTTTGATGTGTTTAAAGCCCTTAAACTATTTTTGGTTGGTTCTATGATTTATTCCAAGGCTTTTGGTGGTGTTGGATGGCTTTCTAACACCTTAGAAGTGAGTTTACACCCTTGTTTAAGGAGTTTACGGACCAAGCACAAGCCTTGGCCGTAAACTCACACAAACCCTTCAATATTTATGTTTAAGGTGTTCTAGGTCCATTTCCAATATTCTAAAAATCATATCTAAGTCTTGTTTGTGTCTTGGAAGGGTTAAATGGCATAAAACCCCTTTAAATATGTGTTTACTGCCTAGGCTCCTTCCAGGGCCGTAAACTCATATACAAGGCTTTAAATCTTGTTTTGAGGCATTCTAATTCCATTTCATAAAGTCCTCTAGCCATATTCAAGGTCCAATTGAGGTTTGGAAGGGTTTTGTTGCTCCAAAAACCCCTTTTATATGAGTTTACGGCCTACGATAGTTCTAGGGCCGTAAACTCATGGTAATGGCCCTAATCCATGGTTTAAAGTCGAATTTGAAGGCTAGAGAGGTTCCAAAACAAATTAGGGAAGGTACCTTGATGATTTGAAGCCTTAAACTTGAGATTTTTACCCTTAAATCTAGTTTGAGGAGAGAGGTTGGAGTGAAAGTTGTAAAATGGAGCAAAAGCTTCAAAATGGAGACTTTGATCGCTTTAAATAGTGTCTAAGTTTGGGACACGGTAGAATTCTACCCGATACCGGCGTTAGACGAGGCTTTTGGTCGCACCCGGCCAATTTGCCGTAACCCGATATGGTTGATTCTAGAAATGTTCCGATCATTAATATGAGGCGTTAGAATGAGTTCTAAGGTTATTAAGACACTTATTAAGTCATAAAATAAAAATCCACATTAACGACTTAATAAAAGGTTGGAAACGGAAACGAAATCGGAAACGGCGATTTGATGATCGGAACAGGTTGCGAAAAGGGTTACATTTAGGGATATGAATTTCGGGTTGTTACACTTGTGCTTTGTCTAAACGCTTTAGTTAAGCTACAGAAGGATTCATGACAATCTTCATTCATACCTACTTCCAAAGTATGAGAGTGTAACACCCCGATTCTCATGTATTGAATTATGTTGTATCTTTTTGGTCTTTGGGTCTACTCGACGAGTTGGTTGGCCTACTCGTCGAGTAGCAGTGGGTTGGTCCACATGTTTTAGTGACCTACTCGCCGAGTCCAAGAAGGGACTCAACGAGTAGGAGCTGACAGATGAAACTGTAACACCCCGAGTTCAGAAGTGCAAGTTCAGGGTGCTTGGTGTAATTAAGAAGGATAGACTTGGCGAGTCCATGGAGAGACTCGGCGAGTCAAGTCGCGATTTTGGTCACGCGTTTAGTGACCAACTCGACGAGTCGGCGGCTAGACTCGGCGAGTTGGTGCTGGAATGAGAAACCCTATTTTTCAGGGTTTGCACCCTATATAAGGAACCTTATGTTTTCCCCCTCAGCCTCTTTGCTGCTCATTGAGATGTAGAAAACCCTAATTCGTGAGGAGACCCCATTGTTGAGTGAATTAGAGCTTGGAGGAGGATCTTTGGTGCTTGAAGCTTGAAGGTTGGAGGCTTGTATCAGGAAGCTTGGGGAGATTAGAAATCTACAGTTGGTTGGGCTCATTTTAGGGGTAAGGAACCATTTCCTTAAGCTATTCCTTCATGAATTCATGTATGGTGATTGATATGAGATCTAATTCGAGATTGAAGCTTGGATCTGAGGATGCTACTTCAAATATAAGCTTGTGATGGTCCCTTATGTCATAAAGTTCCTGTATGAGAGTTGTTGGAGAAGTTCCATTGTCCCAAACCTTAGCCCAAGTGTGTTTTATGCTTAGATCTCTTTGGATTCACGTAAAGTTTGCCACTTTACGTGATGGATGGGTTGTAGGGGAGTGGATCTATGGTTTGGAGCCCCTGCATGGCTTGGAAAGCCACTGTATGGATTAAGAACTAGAGGTACTCGGCGAGTCACATGGGTGAACTCGGCGAGTTGGATGAAGATGGGCAGGAACTCGACGAGTTGGAAGAACAATTCGGCGAGTACGTTGAATGTTGCCTTGGACTCGACGAGTCTGTTCTTGGACTCGGCAAGTTTGGTCGTGGAGTCCTAACCTTTTCTGGTTAAGCAGTGAATCAGTGAGTCAAGGGATGACTCAGTGAGTTGAGTGCGGTTAGACTCAGAGTTGTGGGACTCGGCGAGTTGAGTCGTGTTATGGGAGTTTTGGAGCATGGGGACTCGACGAGTCAGCGGGTTGACTCGGCGAGTAGAGTCAGTCAGGAGGGTTGACTTTGACTGAGGACTTTGACTTTGACCAAGAGTTGACCAGTTGTCTTCCAGGGGTATTTTGGTAATTATAGGTATTTATTGAGTTCAGTCTTTTGGTATTGATTAGTGGTGGAGTTCATGTCGGAGGTTGGAGCAGCGTGATCTTATCCTTTTCAGTCAGCAGTCGCGAGGTGAGTTATCCTCACTATATCAACAGGGTCTAAGGCACCAAGGCCGGCCCTTTATCGGATTGTAATCCGGGTATTGTTGTTATGTTATTGCTTTGCTATGTTGCATCCTGGTAGTTAGGATGGTATATGTTAGAGACCTAGTTAAGGTCGGTATCCTGGTATATAGGATGATGCTATGCTAGTGACCGGTTAGGTCGGTATCCTGGTTAGGATGATGTTATGATATGTGATCTGCTAGATCGGTTTGATTAGATGCGTATTGTTATATGATTGTATGTTTATGTGCACATGGTTGTTGGACTGGGGTTGGGTTGAGGCGGGTCCTGCTTTATGCTGTAGGCCAACATACCCAGGGCGGACCGGTTATCCCGAAGGCCCAACAAGCGGTCCGGATAGGCTGTAGGCCCCAAGAGGGCGGACCAGACGTGCCAAGGCTCGAAGAGTGGACCAGGCCGACTAAAGGCCCAGTGCGGGCGGACCAGTCATACTATAGACTCAGAGAGTGGACCAGGTGGAATGAAGGCCCAGTGCGGGCGGACCAATCACACTGTAGACTCGATGTATATGGCTAGACTCGGAGGGTGGACCAGGTGGAATGTAGGCCGGTGCGGCGGACCAGTCACACAGTAGACTCGAAGTGCATGGCTGTTCTGTATTGGTTATATGATATGGTTATGTTTGTATGGCGTTGGTATTTTGGGGGTATCTCACTAAGCTTTCAGGCTTACAGTTGTGGTTTAAATGTTTCAGGTACTTCAGGAGACCGTGGCAAGGCAAAGGAATGATCGTACCGCTCCTCAAGTTTTATGTGTTTATGATGTGGTTTCTGGGAAATACTCTGATAATAAATGTATTGAAAACCTTTTTGTAATAACTTTATGAAATTGGGTTGTTTTAGAAAAGTTTAAATTGGTTGGAATTTTTAGAGTGTTACAAGTTGGTATTAGAGCCTTGGTTTGAGTGAATTGGAGGAATATTCGTGTGAATCCAGTCTCAAATCAAGGAGAGTTTTCAAAATATGGTTTATACTTTGCTTTTCTAAGCAATTATATTTTTATGTAATATTTTATTAGCTTTCAGTCTAGTTTACGGTCAGGTGCGGTTTACGGTCTGTGTTTACGGCCGTAAACAGGTTTACGGCCGTAAACCCATTTGCGGCCCATGTTCACCAAGCCCATATTCCCTAGTATATATATAGGTGTTAGGGTTGAGGAGTAGAGAAGGATGAAACACAAGGAGTGTACGGCCAAGAGAGAAACTAGAGAGGAACTTTTGTGTGTGTGAATCTTTTGTATCCGAATCTTCATTCTAATCAATTTATACATAGATTCATCATATTCTTCTTCTTCTTCTTCTCTTCTATTTTATCTGACATCATCCGTTTGATTGGGATTCCGCACCATCAAACGGATCTGATTGATACATACACAGGCTTTTTAAGGACTTACAATTGGTATCAGAGCATGGATTGTATCAGTCAATTTTGTCAGATTTTGAGCTTATTTGATGTTGTTTTCGAAAAAAATTTGCGTTTTTGGATAGATCTCTGAAAAATAAGGGGGGTTTGTTCTTCGCGTTTTTTCCTAAAAACGAGTTTTTGATCGAGTTTTTGAGCAAAAAAGGGTGAAAAACGTTGTTTTTTTAAGGGTTTACGGCCATTGAAGGGTTCTCGGCTAGGGTTTCTTGGTGGCGGCGGCTAGGGTTTCGGAGTTCATGGCTCGGAGTTTGCAGCCCGAGGTTTACGGCTCTCAGTTTGCGGCCAGCATCACATAGGGTCCGAAGTTTGGACATCGGACTCGCACAGCATCCTCGCCTCGCAGCCTCGTCCTCGCTTCGTAGCTGACTTCACAAGCCTCCCCTTCGCATCTTCAAAAAATATTGAAACGGAATTGGGGGGTGATGGGATTCGAACCCAGGTGTCCTCCCTAGTAAACCGACGCTTATTCCAACTCAGCTACGCTTCCTTTTGATACAACCCTTTCGATTTTAATTGATAAACACTCCCTATCGCACCTAATTTCGAAATTTGACATTTTTAACCCAAAAACTCAATTTCTTTTATTTTTAAATTCCTTTTTCATCCAAAATATAATAAAAAAATATAAAATAAATAAAAAATAAATAATAATAATAGTTTTTTAATTTTTGACTTTTTATTTAAAATTTTGACTTTGACCTTCAAGTTTGATCTTTGACTTTAAACTTTGACTTTTTTGTTTAACTTTAAAATTTTCAAATTTAACTTTTCCGTTTGACTTTTAAGTTTGACTTTTTAAATTTGACTTTTAAGGTTGACTTTTGAGGTTTATAGTCAGAAGACATTTTTTTAAAATTTTAGTTTGTCATTTAAGTTTTATTTTAGCTTTGAGTTGTGCTTTTAATGGCTTTTAAGGTCTAAGAGGGAATTGAAACATAAAAGAGAGTCGTTAGGATATGTTAAGACAAAATTTCAACATTTTCAGTTATATCCCTGGAGAAACCCTCGAAACTCAGTTGCAGCGATTTACTACACTTACTACTGAGATGAATATAGCTGAGATCTTCTTATCTAAGTTTGAGATAAACAAAAAGCTACTGAATTCACTTCCGAAATTGTGGGATATGAACGTAGCTGTCATCAAGAAGACAAAAGATCTCAATCATCTTAGTCTTGCTGATGTAATTGAAGAACTTGATGCTTTGAAGTGTAGAAAAACATTAAGTTCCGAAATCATTCCGGTCACTGAAGTTACGTGTACTCCAGTTTGTGAAACTACGATTAAATTTCTTCGGAAACAAATTGATTTATTAAAAAGAGAAGTTGAAGACCTGAGATATGAAGGATATCAACTCAGGAAAGGATAGAAACCCCTGAAGGCTGAATTAGAAGCAAAAACCAAAGACTTTAGGAAGCTTCAGGAAGAGTATAGCAACAAGTGTGAAAATTATGACTATATTAAGAGACAACTTGCTGTTGTAACTGAAGAACTTGACGCATTGAAAATTAAGTGTGGAAAAACAGATGTTAGTTTCAAAAATTATACTGCGTCAAGTCAGACAGTCGAGTCCTTATTTGAAACCCAATTAAAATTTAAAGATAATCAAAACAATGGTCTAGGGTATGATAGTGTTCCTCCACCTTTCAATCATAACTACACATCCATCCCTATGACTCAGGAAGAAATTGACAGGGAGGCACATCTTCGATATGGCAAACCAGCTAGGTTTGTGTCAGGAGGTATTCAGGTAGAAAATACTAATGTTTCTACTTCATGTGCAGGTAAAGTAACAGAGATGAGAACAAGGAGAGAACTACTGAACAAACCAATGACTCTTTGAACTCAGAATCTGTTGCTTTGAATTCTGTTACTCCTAAAAAACCTGTTGTTGAGAAATATAGGCCTCCAATTCCAGTGCAACAGAGTGCCTACTGCAAGTGTGCATCAGGGATCAATAAGAGACAAGGCAAGGATACGCAACCAGGGGCAGGAAGAAATAACTTAACAGTGAAGAAAAAGACTTGCTTTCACTGTGGAACACCTGGACACATTGCCCAAAACTGTCCAAATCGCTCATACGTTCCCTACTACGCACAAGGATGGCAGAACACGCCAAGAGGGAGATACTCCAAAAGAAACCTCTCAAGTTCACGTTCAGACAATGGTGACTGGAACGCGCAGAAGGCCAAGAATCAATCATCCAAGGCCAAGAATGAAAATCCCAAGGGAGAAATAAAAACAAAAAAAAACACCTGGACACATTGCCCAAAACTGTCCAAATCGCTCATACGATGCAAATTCAATCGATAACTCACGGTTTGAGTTTTCTTCTCTATACTCCTGAGTTTCTCTTAAGCTGATTCGCTTTAAAGACTAATTTTTGTTTTAGGATAGTTTAAATTGCGCATTTTCTTTCGTTTCTCTCCTATGCACAAATTTAGGGGGAGAAATAAAAACAAAAAAAAAAAGAAAATTTAAAAAAAAATCCAAAAACATTAGAAAATCCAAAAATCCAAAAATATGGTGTTATTGGAATGTGCTTGCAGGAGATGTTTTGGGAAGTGATATAATCATGTAATAACAGGCAATTTGAATCTGTGTAAGGGACTGAATCTGAATTGTCTAGGCTCTGTGTTCGATACGCTGGTAGGCACAAAAGATTAAAATGGACTTGACTAGACATTAATGAACTTAAGGAATCTAGAGACTTGAAAAATCTTGACCTAGTTAGATCCGTTTAGCCTGACAATACGATGCTCGGATAGGTTGAGCAGGGAGATATACACGAGAATCTACTGGTCACACTAATGAACCTGTATCTGGAACTGTTGATTCACTTTTCCTCGATTTGCGGATTCTGTCCTTAATTCCGATTAGATGGGGTGACTGGGGAATTCCAATAAATTAGGTATGTAGAAGGTTACTTTCTTTCTTTCTGTCTGTTAGTCATATGTTGCCTCCTCTGTGTGATCGAGAGATCCGACCTGGACTGTAACATATGCAATTCTATCTCTCTGCTTCTTCTATCTATGCAATTCTTTCTATCTGTTAGCCATATACTTTCTCCTTTCTGTGACTTACAATCCGACTTGGTACACAGTATATGCAACGTTCTCTTCTCAATCCCTCTAAAACTTCAGTTAGTCATATGTTTCATCCTTTGTGTGATTAGAATAGATTCGACCTGGATGTACAGCATATGCATTCTAAATCTATCTTCTCTCTTAATAATTGTCTGCTCACCCGGTGTAAGGAGTATTCTGGAAGTCCTTGATGGCTGGAGCATATCAGGAAGCGGGAAACACGTTCTAGTATAATTAAAATTTGAATACATACAAGCTGTCTGTAGATATCGCTGCTCAATTTAGGTGGACAACAATATCTTTGGTCGTCGTCAGCTAAATGGTCCTTAAGGAATATTATCTAGGAACTTAGGATCACATTATCTTGTCACTTATAGTATGTTCTAATTTTGTCACAATCTCTCATGTTTAAGTAGACCACAATACCGGCGATTGACCAGATCTATTCATGAAGAGAGAGGTACTGATACACGGATAAAGGTTGTCTAAAAACTTTGATCCCTAATCACTCTTAAAGTTAGCTATTATTTTTGTTTTTGTTAAGTTTGTTCATAGTGTTCTTCTAATTTAAATATAAGGGGGAGAAGTAAAAATAAAAAAACAAACAAAAATCAGAAAATTCAAAATCAAAAATAGTGTTATTTCTGTTTTATTTCTTGTTCAGAAAAATCAAAAATCCAAAAAATATTTTTGTTTCTGTTTTATTTTTGTTCAAAAAATATGAAAAACCCAAAAATATTGTGTGCTAAATTTTCTTTTAGTTTTGTTTTGTCTTGAAAAGTGAATTCAGGTGAAGATGAAACTCAAGGAGTTTGTGTCGATGATTTCTGAGCCAAGGCTTCGTCCATGAGCATCGAAGAATTCTCATTCGAAGGAGCAAGAAATGAAGATTATTCTTTCAACATTCAATCCTTCAACCCCAGAAGCAAGGTTAAGCAGAAATTGAAGATTATGTGACGGATTGCATTGAAGCCTCCTCAATCAGTCTGTTGCTATCGTTGTACCTGCTAAAGTGATCCAGAAGATTTGTTCTCTCTGAAGATTTTCAAGCTGAAAGCGCTATCTTTCAAGAATCAGTACGTCAAGCCTCCTCACCCAATGTGCGTTCAATGCCAAATTCTAAAGAAAAGCTCAATTGTTCAAGATGAAGTCATTCATTGAAGATTCATATGTTCATCCTGATGCTGTGAAGAAATCGAAGGTTAAAGCTAAAGCCAAGCTCCCATTGAAGATTGACAAGAAGAGCTAACTAATTTTTAGGGGGAGCTTGTTGGGTTAATTAAGAAAAGAAAGCTATAAACCAAGGGGGAGATTGTTGGGTCAAAATATGGTTTATACTTTGCTTTTCTGGGCAATTATATTTTTATGTAATATTTTATGAGCTTTCAGTCTTGTAATGACTAAAATTTTCAACCAATTAAATTTTTTTGAAAACAACCCGATTCCATTAAAGTTATTACAAAAAGGTTTTCAATACAATTTATTTTAAGTACTCCCATAATCTCATCACAACATAAACACGAGGAGCGGTACGATCACGCCTTCGCCTTGCCACGGTCTCCTGAAGAACCTGAAAAATATAAAACCACAACTGTAAGCCCGAAAGCTTAGTGAGATATCCCTAAAATACCAACCACATATACCATACACGCATAACATGCCATAACATATCCGATCACAGAACAGCCATGCACTTCGGGTCTACTGTGTGACTGGTCCGCCGCACCGGCCAACAGTCCACCTGGTCCACCCTCCGAGTCTAGCCACGTACATCGAGTCTGCAGTGTGATTGGTCCACCCACACCAGGCCTTCAATCCACCTGGTCCACTCTCTGAGTCTACAATATGACTAGTCCGCCCGCACCGGGCCTTCAGTCGGCCTGGTCCACTCTCTGAGCCTCGGCACGTCTGGTCCGCCCTCTTGGGGCCTACAGCCTATCCGGATCGCTCGCTGGGCCTTCGGGACAACCTGTCCGCCCTGGGTATCTTGGCCTACAGCACAAAGCAGGACCCGCCTCAACCCAACTCCAGTCCAAACAACCATGTGCACATAAACATACAAACACATAACAATTCACAGTCAACAAGTCGATCAAACAGATCACATAACATATCATCATCCTAACCAGGATACCGACCTAACCGGTCACTAGCATAACATCACCCTACATCTCAGGATACCGATCTCAACCAAGTTTCTAACATATACCATCCTAGCTACCAGGATGCAACATATCAAAGCAACAACATACACCAAATACCCGGATCTCAATCCGATAAAGGGCCGGCCTTGGTGCCTTAGACCTTGTTGATATAGTGAGGATAACTCACCTCGAAACTATCGGTTGAAAGGATAAGATCCCGCTGCTCCAAACTTCGACACGAACTCCTCCACTGAACAACACCAAAGCACTGAACTCAATAAATACGCATAATTACCAAAATACCCTTGGATGACAACTGGTCAACCCTTGGACAAAGTCAAAGTCAACCCTTGACTGACTCTACTCGCCGAGTCAACCCGATGACTCGCCGAGTCCCCAAGCTCAAAACTTCCCTCAATCCGCGACGTAACTCGCCGAGTCACCCCGAGACTCGCCGAGTCCAACAATTCCGAGTCCACTCGCACACAACTCACCGAGTCATCCCTTGGTTCACCGATTCTCGACTCAACCAGAAAATATTGGGACTCTTCGACAAGACTCGCCGAGTCCAAGAACAGACTCACCGAGTTTAAGGCTATCTTCAACCTACTCGCCGAGTTGTTCTTACAACTCGCCGAGTTCCAGGCCATCTTCATCAACTCGCCGAGTTGTTCTTCCAACTCGTCGAGTTCCAGCTCATCTTCAAGCAACTCGTCGAGTCTACCCATGTGACTCGCCGAGTACCACCGGTCTGAATCCATACAGAAGTATTCCAGGCCATGCAATTGATCCAAAACATAGATCTAGCCTCCTACCACCCATCTATCACGTAAAGTGGCAAACTTTACGTGAATCCAAAGAGATGTAGGCCTTTTACACTTTAGGGCTAGGGTTTGGGACATGATGGCTTCACTAAACACTCAAACACAGGGACTTTAATGCACTCTAGACCTTCTCCATTCCAGATATGAGGTAGCAACCTCATATCTAACCTCCAAACTCCAAAACATACCAAGATGAGCTCCCATAAACCCCAAAATGATGAATCTATATGATTAACAGCCCAAGAACGAGATAATACCTCAAAAGAACGCCCCAACAACAATGAAACTCGAATCCAAGCAAAGCCCTTTGCTCCAAGCCTCCTACCCTTCAAGATTTCCTCAACAATTGCTTTCCAAGATTCCAAATGCAACTTGATCCACTCACACACGAAGGTTAGGGTTTCTGGACTTGAGGATGAGTAAGGAGGCTGGGGGAATGGATGTTATGTTCTTTATATAGGGCTCAACCCCGAGAATTAGGGTTTTCTCCACTCAGCGCCTACTCGCCGAGTCCAATCCACTTACTCGCCGAGTCGGCCACTTGACACGCGACCAAGTCGCGACTCTACTCGCCGAGTCCACCCATGGACTCTCCGAGTCGCTCTTTCCCTTATTACTCTTTTAGCCCTTCAACTTTACTCTTGCTATTCCGGGATGTTACAATTCTCCCCCACTTACATTAGGCTTTGTCATCGAAGCCTGCAACAACTCAACTCTTAGAAATACTCCTGCTATGCACCAACTGGAATTAAACTAACCAGGTTCCTCAAAATACAACCACAGAACCAGAAACTCATTTTCTCCTTCCTTACGGTGTCCTGACCACCGTCTCGAGCCAGCCACCGGCTTTACTCTCTGATAACTCCACTTAACAACTGAGTACTACTCATGATGCATCACTACTCCAATTCACAACCATCACTCGACCCATATGAGCTAGAGAATAACTATGCACCACCGGATTCCCGTTCCGAGTCCAACTCTAATCATTATGCTGACAGAAAGACACATTCTTCAGAGCAACCCCCATGAGTTCTCCTTTTGCAATCACATACACATGCTGAACTAGCTCTAGCACCCTCAGGTTGGGAAAACCCGATACACTGATGACATTTCCAAACATCCCCCAGGATGAACCACTACTACATACACAATTCCCTGATCAGAATCTCACTGAGAGCCCAAGACTCCCTCCCTGCATCCCTTCCGAGCCTCTTGTCTCTACACCCGCAGAATTCCTTCTGCGACCTTAACAGACATCCCAAACCGGATGTGCTTCCATTCCACTGCCGCAGACACGCTGCTCAATAACCATACTTAGATCACTCTAATCATAACTCTACTTTGCCGTTCACTCCCGTGAGTTTGCACTCCCTCTCGGAGTTACACTCCTCTCTCTTTCCTTTACCAAGGAAATCCACTTGGCCGCCTTGTCACTCCGACAAGTGCCACGGCGCTTGCCCAATGCTACACCACTCCTTCATAGCGTATCCGCTATCCACCCAACACACATGCTCTGACTCTGCTCTCAAGGACTCTCGAGTCCATGCACCATCTCCACCCATCAAGATCAATACCCGGGGCCAGACCTTCTAATGCTATCACACTGTAACATACACAATCCCTCTCCTCGAACCGCTCTATCAATACCTGCAGAGTCTTCAGCATGACTGGACCGCCTTCACAGGCCTTCAGCTAATCTGGACCGCTCTCCAGTGCCTTCAGTCTGGCTGGACCGTTCTCCGAGCCTTCGGCCTGACTGGTACGCCTACCGGCCTTCAGTCTATCTGGACTGCTCAACTAACATCCATCATTCCGAGCTATCTCTCTGGGAAATCCTCCCATGCATACTGTTCTAGCCCTCTAGGGGTTCCGAACTCTAACTCCATCATACATACTCGATCCCGGCCCGATCTCAGGCCTTCCACAATCAGAGGCCCTAGGTCTGTATTCCGCCCCGCATGCCCGACACATACACATACTAGCCTACACTCTGGGCTGACAGAACACTGCTGAATCCCAAACAGCTAAGCAACCTCACATGCTCGCTGATCTTCCGAAGAATTTTCCAACTCTCCCCCACTTAGGGTACTGACTATCAACCACCGGTCGCCATCACCGACCTCCCAGAACAACTCTGCACAAAAGCAACACTTACACGTGGACTGCTTCCCACAAGCATAAACAACCTTAACAAAAACACCTTTCCATACTGATCATCCCGCTCGAAAGAAACTCAATATGCAGCTAATCACTCCTCAAAAGTAGATGCTACCAGGCATTACAACCAACGCCTGATTCCATTAATAACCCTCATAAATAATAACCAACGAAATTCCCAATACTGACCCATAGCCAAACCACGACCCTCAAAACGACGAATACTGCATCGAAAACCACACAACGATACCAGCACAAAAACAATATTCCACAATAAACACAGATAACAAGACATCAAGAAAGAAACATACCCGTAGCTGCATCTGGCACTGCTCTGACCTCCTCTGCCGCAAGCTGATAAGCACGACCCTGAGCCCTTGGGGGCTCCGCTCCATCCTGACCTCCACCTGTGATCCTCAAAGTGGCCGGTGATGGAGCCTGCACCGGTCCTGCAGCAAGCTGTGGACAGTTGACCCTCAAATGTCCAACCTGATGACAATGATAACAAATCCTCAAATCCCGAACCGGCGCTGACTGCCGACAATCCCTCGGATAGTGCCCCTCCTTTCCGCACTTGCGACATGCCCCACCGGACCTACAAACTCCGGTGTGACCCCTCCCACACTTCCTACAAGTGTGGCCGCTCAGATCTCCCACTCTAGCATCAACGGTCTTGGACCGTTTCGGCGCCGGCTGCGACTGCACCGGAGCCTGCCTCAGCTCACGCTACTGCAACTCAATCTCTAACTCACGCCGACTGGCGGCCTCCTGCAACTCCAACAAGGTCTCGCACCTCTGCGCAGACACAAACTGTCTGATGTCCCTCTTGAGCATGCTCAGATGTCGAGACATCTGAGCCTGCTCCGAAGCGAACTCTGGGCAGAACATCGCTCTCTCAGTGAACATCCTGGTGATCTCAGTCACAAACTCCGAATCCTGCTTCAGCTCAAGGAACTCCTAAGCCAATCTCTCCCTCTCCACTTGCGGAACATAGCGAGTGCTGAACATCTCTCTGAACTGATCCCATGAAACCGCAGCCCTCTGTGCATCCGAATATGACCCCGTGGTCAATCTCCACCAATCCTTCGCCCCGAGCCTCAACAGGTTCAGAGCACACCTCACCCTCTGATCAGCAGGGCATGAACACGTGAAGAAACACCCCTCCATGTCCGATGACCATTTCATAGCAACAATCGGGTCCTGAACTCCATCGAAGGTGGGAGGCTTTGTATTATCGAAGTCCCGATACTGAAAGCCCCGACCAGCTCCTCCCCCTGCCGCTGCTACAGCCGCTGTAGCCGCCGCGACAACCGTCTCTGTGAGAGCTGCATAGCGCTCATCAAAATACTCAACCATGGCGGTCTTGATCGACCCGAACAGTTCCGGCAGCTCAGCCCAGAACAACGCAGCAATCTCATCACGCAGGATCTCACGAATCCTCGCATCCAACTCGCACGTGCTCATCTGACCAATAACCTCGGGCGGTTCCGACCCACCCGGAACTCCCTCTCCTGCTCCCGATCCTGACCCGGATCCACTCTCAGCATGCCTTGGAATCTCCATACTGAAAAAGACCACAAAATCTCAGACACTTCCCCCTATCCCGGGAACCAACTCTCTCAACCCAACCCTAGAGGTCATGGTTTCCCTGATACGCGTATGGGTCCTGTGCTTCCAGTAGTACGGGCCCATACTACCTTCCACACCTACCCATATTAGTATAAAGTACTACCACAACACCCTAGTGAAAACATGCATAACAACTCTCAACCCTCACCACTAGAGGAACACTGAAAATCTCCCACAAGGAAACCCTAGGCTACAGGCATCACAAATCAGGCAACATTATCATGAAATCCTGAAGATCCCTAGCCTAGCACTAGCATGCTGTTCTATCAAAGCTCAAAACAAATATCATGTATGGCATTTTGGGGTTACTTACTGGCTCCGGCTAATCGTACCTCCGCGTCCTCCCTTACTCATTTTGAAAACCATTTTAAAGACTCAGTTGTGCTAAGTAAGCCACTACCTGAAGAATTGATCCAACGTAGTTTTATATGGATACTGCCAGGAGATAGAGTCAAAATTCCTTCCTCCCCAGAATAATCCCGGGGAGTATGAGGGGCTTTTTTGTTGGTTGGTTTCATTATCATAAAGCTGCTCCAAAACTGTTCTCTTTTGAAAACTCTCCTCGATTTATAACGACTAAAATTTTCAACCAATTAAAATTTTTTGAAAACAACCCGATTCCATTAAAGTTATTACAAAAAGGTTTTCAATACAATTTATTTTAAGTATTCCAAGAATCTCATCACAACATAAACACGAGGAGCGGTACGATCACGCCTTCGCCTTGCCACGGTCTCCTGAAGAACCTGAAAAACATAAAACCACAACTGTAAGCCCGAAAGCTTAGTGAGATATCCCCAAAATACCAACCACATATACCATACACGCATATCATGCCATAACATATCCGATCACAGAACAACCATGCACTTCGGGTCTACTGTGTGACTGGTCCGCCGCACCGGCCAACAGTCCACCTGGTCCACCCTCCGAGTCTAGCCACGTACATCGAGTCTGCAGTGTGATTGGTCTGCCCGCACCGGGCCTTCAATCCACCTGGTCCACTCTCTGAGTCTACAGTATGACTGGTCCGCCCGCACCGGGCCTTCAGTCGGCCTGGTCCACTCTCCGAGCCTCTGCACGTCTGGTCCGCCCTCTTGGGGCCTACAGCCTATCCGGACCGCTTGCTGGGCCTTCGGGACAACTGGTCCGCTCTGGGTATCTTGGCCTACAACACAAAGCAGGACCCGCCTCAACCCAACTCCAAACTAAACAACCATGTGCACATAAACATACAAACACATAACAATTCACAGTCAACAAGCCGATCAAACAGATCACATAACATATCATCATCCTAACCAGGATACCGACCTAACCGGTCACTAGCATAGCATCACCCTACATCTCAGGATACCGATCTCAACCAAGTTTCTAACATATACCATCCTAGCTACCAGGATGCAACATATCAAAGCAACAACATACAACAAATACCCGGATCTCAATCCAATAAAGGGCCGGCCTTGGTGCCTTAGACCCTATTGATATAGTGAGGATAACTCACCTCAAAACTGTCGGTTGAAAGGATAAGATCCCGCTGCTCCAAACTCCGACACGAACTCCTCCACTGAACAACACCAAAGCACTGAACTCAATAAATACCCATAATTACCAAAATACCCCTGGAAGACAACTGGTCAACCCTTGGACAAAGTCAAAGTCAACCCCTGACTGACTCTACTCGCCGAGTCAACCCGATGACTCGCCGAGTCCCCAAGCTCAGAACTTCCCTCAATCCGCAACCTAACTCGCCGAGTCACCTCGAGACTCGCCGAGTCCAACAATTCTGAGTCCACTCACACACAACTCACCGAGTCATCCCTTGGCTCACCAATTCTTGACTCAACCAAAAAATATTGGGACTCTTCGACAAGACTCGCCGAGTCCAAGAACAGACTCGCCGAGTTTAAGGCTATCTTCAACCTACTCGCCGAGTTGTTCTTACAACTCGCCGAGTTCCAGGCCATCTTCATCCAACTCGCCGAGTTGTTCTTCCAACTCGTCGAGTTCCAGCTCATCTTCAAGCAACTCGTCGAGTCTACCCATGTGACTCGCCGAGTACCACCGGTCTGAATCCATACAGAAGTATTCCAGGCCATGCAATTGATCCAAAACATAAATCTAGCCTCCTACCACCCATCCATCACGTAAAGTGGCAAACTTTACGTGAATCCAAAGAGATCTAGGCCTTTTACACTTTAGGGCTAGGGTTTGGGACATGATGGCTTCACTAAACACTCAAACACAGGGACTTTAATGCACTCTAGACCTTCTCCATTCCAGATCTGAGGTAGCAACCTCATATCTAACCCCCAAACTCCAAAACATACCAAGATGAGCTCCCATAAACCCCAAAATGATGAATCTATATGATTAACAGCCCAAGAACGAGATAATACCTCAAAAGAACGCCCCAACAGCAATGAAACTCGAATCCAAGCAAAGCCCCTTGCTCCAAGTCTCCTACCCTTCAAGATTTCCTCAACAATTGCTTCTCCAAGCTTCCAAATGCAACTTGATCCACTCACACACGAAGGTTAGGGTTTCTGGACTTGAGGATGAGTAAGGAGGCTGGGGGAATGGGTGTTATGTTCTTTATATAGGACTCAACCCCGAGAATTAGGGTTTTCTCCACTCAATGCCTACTCACCGAGTCCAATCCACTTACTCGCCGAGTCGGCCACTTGACACGCGACCAAGTCGTGAGTCTACTCGCCGAGTCTACCCATGGACTCACCGAGTCGCTCTTTCCCTTATTACTCTTTTAGCCCTTCAACTTTACTCTTGCTATTCTGGGATGTTACAAGTCTAGTTTACAGTCAGGTGCGGTTTACGGTCTATGTTTACGTCCGTAAACAGGTTTACAGCCGTAAACCCATTTACGACCCATGTTTACCAAGCCCATATTCCCTAGTATATATATAGGTGTTAGGGTTGAGGAGTAGAGAAGGATGAAACACAAGGAGTGTACGATCAAGAGAGAAACTAGAGAGGAACTTTTGTGTGTGTGAATCTTTTGTATCCGGATCTTCATTCTAATCAATTCATACATAGATTCATCATATTCTTCTTCTTCTTCTCTTCTATTTTATCTGACATCATCCGTTTGATTGGGATTCCGCACCATCAAACAGATCTGATTGATACATAGACATTTTAGGGACTTACAACTACCAACCGCCAACCACCTACCCACCACCACTACCTATCACCTTTACTCGTCTCCACCACCCATCACCACCACTCACCACTGCCACCTGCCACCAACTATAATCCCCACCCTACATGTCACCCGCACCACCACCACCTACCACCTTCCATCACCAAACATCACTACACACGACCAACACCTGTGATGATGTGTATATAATCACATGTGATTATTTGTATTTAATCACATATGATTTATATGGACAATATTATTTTTTGTCCATATAAATCATGTGATTAGATACATATAATCACATGTGATTAGATACATTTAATCAAATGTAATTAAATATATTTAATCACATATGTCATTATTGCATTCTCGATTTTAAATTATTTTTTGTCAACTTTAATCATATGTGATTAAATATGCATAATCACGTGTGATTATATGTATCCAATCACATATGCATTACATCAATAATATTCATTTTTGATTTTTCGTTTTAATAATTTTTCTCATATATTTAGTCACATGGGATTATAAGTATTTAGTCACTTATGATTAATGTGAACATAAATTTATTTTAATGTTCTTGATTCAATAGTTATTCCCGTATATATAATTAAATGTGATTACATATATATATATATATATATATATATATATATATATATATATATATATATATATTTCATTACATATGATTTATAGAATCAATAATGTGAAAACAAATATTTTTCACATAAATTGTATGTGATTAAATACATGAGACCAACTATTGAATTAAAAATGCAAAAATTAATATTGTCCACAAAAATCATATGTGATTAAGCACATATAATCACCTGTGATTATATGTACCTAATTACATACGATTTATGTGGAAAATATTCATTATTTCTTTATCAATTCAATAGTTGTACTAATGTAATCACATATGGTTATATGTATCAAATCACATATGATTTATATTGATAATATTCATTTTCACATTTTTTATTCAATATTTTTTCTTATGTATTTAACTGTATGTGATTGTATGTATTTAATCACGTATGATTAATGTGGAAAAAGAAAAACTAATGAATCAAAAATACGAAAATGAATCTTGTGTACAAAAATCATATGTGACTAAATGTACAAGAATAACTATTGAATGAGAATGCAAAAATGAATATTGTCCATATAAATCATATCTTATTAGATACGTATAATCTCATGTGATTAAATACACAAGAATAACAACTGAATCAAGAACGCAAAAATGAATATTTTACACATAAATTATGTATGATTAGATATAGACAATCATACATGATTATATGCGTTTAATCACATATGAAATATGTGGAAAATATTTATCTTTGTATTCTCGATTCAATAGTTGTTCTCGTATATATAATCATATGTGATTATTTGTATCTAATCACATAGGATTTATATAGACATCATTATTTTTGTCCGTATAAATCATATATGATTAGATACAAATATTCACATGTGATTATATGTATTTAATCAGATATGAGTTATGTAAACAATATTTATTTTTGCATTTCGATTGAATCGTTGATTTTTTGTATTTAATCACATGTGATTATATGTATGTAGTCACATATGATTTGAGGTGGACAAGATTCATTTTTGCCTTCTCAATTCAATGGCTGTGCTCATGTACTTAATCACATACAAATATACATACAATCACATGTGATAAAATACATGAGAAGAACTATTGAATTGACAAAGCAAAATTGAACTGTGTCAACATAAATCATATGTGATTACAATCATACAATCACACATGACTAGATTTATTTAATCACATATGACTAATCTGGAAAAAGAAAAACTATTGAATCTAAAACACGAAAATGAATCTTGTATACACAAATCATATATGAATAAATGTAAAAGAACAACTATTTAACCATATTCTAAAAAAATATCATCCATATAAATCATATCTGGTTAGATGCATATAATCTCATCTAATTAGATATACAAGAACAACAACTGAATCGAGAACGCGAAAATGAATATTTTCCATATAATTCTATGTGATTAGTGTTGGATTAGGTGTCTAAACCCATAACTATAATTGTTATGTACTTGAACCGATAGTAGCATGGTCCTTTTGAATTGCCTTCACCAGAGCAATTTGATAGGATGGACTATTGAGGAAGAGGTTATTTGTGATTTATTAATATATTATAAGTATATTATATTAATTGAGAAATCATATTATTTAATTAGTATTGATCAAGAATTGATTTGGAATTAATTTAGTGATCAAAAGAGACTTATTAAATATACGGGGACTAAATCTGTAATACTTGTAGTATGGGTTAATGATACATAGTTAATTACGATGGGCTAAACCTATATGATAGTCCATGAAGGTTTAAACCCAAAGGGCCTACGAAATATGAAGGGTCATGTTGAATTAGGATTTGCATGGATGTAACCCTAGTCTTTCCCGCACTATAAAAGCATCCCCTTAACCCATAAAACCGGCCCATACATTCTTGAGAAGAACCATAACCGATTTTAGTGCTATCTAGCCTCTCCTCATTAGCCTTCTCTTGCATTTGGTGTTTGTGACACATTTGAGGTGCTAAAGCTTTTAAAGACGAAGAACTACAAGATACATCAAGAGGTATTCATCTAACTTAGTTTTATGTTGTATATCTTCAATTGCATGTTAGTTAGGATGTATGCTTTGGAAAATTGAAAATGCATATATAATGAGAGAAAAATTAGATCCAAAGCATCTAGAGTTGCATGTGCACCATAGGAGTGTTATGTTGCTCAAAACCCAACAGTGGTATTAGAGCCTAGGATTGTTTTCTATTATATTGATGCTATTGTGTTCTTTTCAAAGGTGAAAATTTGTAATTATGGACTCTGACTACTCGACTCAACGAGTCCTATGATTGGACTCGACGAGTTGGATAATTAGATAATGAACTCGACGAGTCCATTGGCAGACTTGGCGAGTTGGATCATCAGATGGCAGTTTTCGTGAGTTTTGGCTAGAATTGGACTAGGATCATTACCATAAACTGTTTTGTATCATTAAAAATGTTTTTTCTGATATGGTAGTGATTTTCTAATCTAACTAAAGGACAAGTATCAAATTTTAAGATAATAAGTTGATTATTTGTATTATTTGATGTGAATTGCCTTGCTAAATGAGTCAGATTAGGTCAACTTGATGAATAACAAATTATATGATAATTGAATATGTTATAATTGATCTAAATTGTTCATGAAGAGAGTTTCATAATTTTTTCTCAAGTTATGAAATATGAAAAGTCTCATTCATGAACATTAAAAATCATAAGTTATACCAAAAGTTTTGAAGGGTTACAAAACTTGCCCTCAAGTTTTGGAATTTGTAAAGTCTCACTTATGAAACATTTAATACCAAACGTTAGAATCTTTAAAGTTTAAAATTTAACCCTTATACAATTATAATATTAAAAGTTAATACTTATATATATATATATATATATATATATATATATATATATATATATATATATATATATATATATATATATATATATATATATATATATATAAAAGACAAGTAAGTCCCATCGTTAGTATGTCTCATTCACGAAGTCGGTCTACAAGGTGGGTAAAACGATACTGCCTATAAAATGGTGGTTTAATAGGTGTCCACTCTCACCCACCGCTTCCTTAACTGGTGGAGGGTCGTTAGCCGAACGGGTAGGATAGGACATAAATTCTCATTAATAAGTATAATGAAATTATAAAGTAACTAAACTTTTATAAATTCACAATCTTAGTTACTTTAGGAAAAATGTGAAAATGGTGTTATTCCACGAAATTGCACTTTGCACCTTGCCACGTCGTTAGTGGAGCATGTGTGGTTAACCGACACACTAGTTTGGGACTAACAAGGGTGGTAAAGGGTAGCTTGATGTTTGTCATAGATCAATGGAGCATGTGTGGTTAACCGACACATTGATTAGGTGATAAGTAACATCAAGAGTACCAAGCAATTTATATGGTTATTCACACCTTGTTTGTGATCCTCGGTATCCCAGTCACAAAATTGAAGAGCATAATCGAGATTTAAACATGCCATTGAAAAGTTCAATGAATCTCAAAGAATCTAGGAATTTCAATTTATTTAAAACTTAATAATCAATATTGTTTTTCATGGTGGAAATTGGTAAATCGTCATTTACCTACCTTCAAATATTTTGCAATTGGATTATGGCATCCCTCTTCCGAATTGTAGAATATTGTGTTGGTCCTAGCCTTAATATTTAATTTGGGTGTTATATTAAGGATGCTTATCTAATCTATACTTGTTCTTTTTCCTTTTCAAATGTCTATCGCAAACAATGCTTCAGGCTCCAACCCTTCTAGCTTATTCCCCCTCATGAACTTGGTTGGTAGAACTATCTTGAATGAGTCAAACTTTAACGATTGGATTCGAAACATTCGTGTGGCCCTTCTCTACGGGGACAAAGAATATGTCCTCAATAAATAACTGAAGGAGATTGATGACCAAACTGCTACTGCCGAGCAAATTGAGGAATGCAGGGTTCATGAGAGGGACACGACAAAAGTGTCATGCATTATGATTGCTACCATGACTAATGAGCTTGAAAAGTCCTATGAGGACTTCTGGCCCTTTGAGATACACCAAGATTTGATGGAAAGGTACCATCAAAGTGCTCGGAAGGAAAGGTATGAGATCATTGCCTCCATGATTACAACCAAAATGAAGGATGGAGAGTCCATCACAGCCCACTTGCAAAAGATGCAAAGGTTTATGGACCACTTACTGAAGTTGAATGTGAACTTCGATGAAGAGTTGGCCATTGATATTATACTACATTCTTTGTCTCCCTGTTATGATCAATTTCATACGACTTATCATATGAACAAGGAGGAGTTTACTCTAAGCAAGCTTCAAGGCCTACTAAGAACTGCAGAAAGTAATTTGAAAGGCAAAGTCATTGTACCCGCTGCTACTGCTGCTGCCCTGTTTTGGCAATTGGATTTGGGAAGGAAAAGAAGAGGAAGGCTCCTTCAAAGAGCCATAAGGGAAAGTCCCATTATGGATACTCTTCTAATGGAACCAACGGTGGTCCTGCTAAACCCTTTACCAATCCAAAGGAAGGAGAATGCTTCCATTGTCACGAAAAAGGGCATTGGAAACGAAGCTGCCCCACATACTTATAGGATATTAAGGATGGGAAGATAAAGCCCACCTTCGCAGGTATTTACACTATTCTATCTAATAGCTTATCACATGCTAATTCTTGGGTCCTTGATACAGGTTATGGATTTCACATTTGATCTGATTTGTAGGGACTAAAAGAAAGTAGGGATGTGGAGCACGAGAAGATAAACTTAATCATGGAGAATAGGAAAGTGTCGCCTATCACCAGGATTGAATTTTATTCTTTATTGCTTAGTAGTGGGTTAAATTTAGATTTGATTAATTGTTGCTACTCGTCAGATATGGCGAGAAACATTATTTCTTTTCATGGTTTTTATAAACAAGGTTTTAGATTTTTATTTCATAATGAAATTGGTTCTATTAATGCTTTCTATAATGGTGTATTTTATTTTAAAGCATTTCCTTGTAATGATATATATGAAATTGTGATGGTTTTAGATCACTTAGGAAATAATGTGCTGAGCATTGATTCATCCAATGGCTTGGACAAGGCATTCTTATCGCATTGTCGTCTTAGACATGTCAACAAGAAGCGCATATCCCAACTCCAAAAGGATGGAGTCTTGGAGTCATTTGTCTTCAAGTCGGATGACACTTGCAAATCTTGTTTGCTTGGAAATATGACCAAGTCACCCTTCACTTGTACTTGTGAAAAGGGTGAAGTTCTGTTGGATCTTGTACATGTGTGGACCCTTCAGATCTGCCACAAGGGATGCTAACCGCTTTTATGTGACTTTTACTGATGATTACAGTAGATATGGCAATATCTACTTAATCAAGCATAAGTTAGAAAACTTTGAAAAGTTCAAAGAGTTTAAGCAAGAAGTGGAGAATCAGCTGGGAAGGAAGATAAAGATGCTCAGATCCGATTGAGGTAGTGAGTATCTTAGTATCAAGTTTCATGAATGTCTTAAGGAATGTGGAATTGTTTCACAGTTGATGCCACCTAGGACACCACAATTGAATGTTGTGGCTGAGAGGTGCAATCGAACCTTGTCGGACATGGTTCGTTCCATTATGAGTCGAGCTTCATTACCTATCTCATTCTGGGGGTATGCCTTACAGACTGCCGCCACTATTCTTAATCTAGTCCCAACAAAAAAGGTTGCCAAAACACCTCACGAGATGTGGACAGGGAAGGTTCCCTCGTTAGCACATATCAATGTTTGGGGTTGCGAGGCTTTCTTAATACGAGAGATTCACGACAAGATCGAACATTGTAGTGAGCGATGTATTTTCATTGGCTACCTGAAGAAGTCCTTTAGGTATCTCTTCTACATACCAAGTGACAATGTTGTCTTCGTTGCGAGGAGAGGGGTTTTTTGAGAGAGAGAGAGAGAGAGAGAGAGAGCGAGAGAGAACTCATATACCAAAGGAAACTGGGAGGAAAATTGACCTTGAGCTTCAAGAGTTAAGTGATGAAAGAACCTAAACCACTTGCGCTCAACCCGAGGAGGAAACTCCTGTTGAACCGATTGACGAGTCCGTACCTATGAGATGTTCCAGTAGAGTTAGTGTCCCATCTGTGTTATATGGTTTTCATATAACAACTGAAGGTGATACGTTTATCAATGATAGTACATTAATAAATTTGGATGAACCTAATAACTACAAGGAAGCCATGGTAGGCCCCAAGTCTGCAAAATGGAAGGAGGCGATGGACAGCGAGATTCAGTCCATGTATGACAATCAAGTTTGGAACTTGGTTGACAATGTGCCAGGTCGCAAGACAATCGGGTGCAAATGGATATCCAAGAAGAAGACCGACATGGATGGGAAAGTAGCACATATAAGGTATGACTAGTTGCGAAGGGCTTTACTCAAACTCATGGAGTTGACTATGATGAGGCCTTCTCACCAGTAGCGAAGATTAAATCTATAAGGGTTATGTTAGCCATAGCTGCGTATCATGATTATGAAATATGGAAAATGGATGTGAAAACCACTTTCCATAATGGAAAGTTGGCTGAAGATGTTTACATGTGTCAGCCAGAAGGTTTTGTCAATGCAAAGTACCCTAATAGAGTGTGGATTTTCTTAAAACAAGCATCTCGAAGATGGAATCTTTGTTTTGATGAGAAAGTAAAAGAGTTTGGATTTTCAAGAAGCGAGGATGAGTCCTATGTATTGTCAAAGCTAGTGGGAGTATAGTTTGCTTTCTGGTATTGTATGTAGATGACATACTGCTCATAGGAAACGACATCCCAACCTTGCAGGAGGTGAAGTCCTGGCTTGGGAAGTGTTTCGCTATGAAGGACCTTAGGGAAGCTGCTTACATTCTAGGGATAAGGATATTGAGAAACAGGAGTTAAAGACTAATATGACTTAGTCAAAGTACCTACTTGGATAAGGTGTTGAAACGTTTCAACATGGAGAATTCCAAGAAAGTTGACTTACCTGTCCAGAGCAATACCAAACTAAGCAAGGCTCAAAGTCCGAGAACTGATGAAAAGATAGCATATATGAGTCAAGTACCATATGCCTATCTGTTGGATCACACATGTACGCTATGACGTGTACTCGCCCTGATGTGGCTTTTTCTTTGAGCTTGGTTAGTCGATATCAAGGGAAGCCTAGTAGAGCTCACTAGACTGCAATAAAGAACATTCTTAAGTACCTGCGGAGGACTAAGGATTGGGTCCTTACCCTTAGTAAGAGTGATAACTTGAGAGTGACAGGGTATTGTGACACCGGTTTTCATACTGACAGATATAATTTGTGCTCTCAGTCGGGTTGGCTGTTTACCCTAAATGAAGGTGCAGTAACATGGAAAAGTTCCAAGCAGGAGACTGTAGCTGATTCAACGTGAAAATCAGAGTACATAGCAGTGAGCGAATCATCGAATGAGGCGATTTGGTTGAAAAACTTCATCGGAGACCTTGGAGTTGTACCATCCATAAAGGAGCATGTGGAGATTTTTTCTAATAATGGAGTGGTCACCTTAACCAAAGAACCGAGAGATCATGGAAGATCCAGGCATATCGACAGAAAATACCACTTCATAAGACATCGAGTAGAAGAAGGACTCCTCGTAGTAAAGAGGGTATCATAAGAGGATAACCTAGCAGACCCCATTACGAAGGGATTGAGTATGGTTAAGCACTTGCAGCATGCTAAGAGTATCGGGCTGAAGGAGGATATTAGTTTTAGTGATTAGATAAATATTTAGAAACTTGTAATAGCTAAAATGTAATTTACATTTGATGATTGAATAAAAGGAGTTTTATTTATAAGTAAAGTTACTGTATTGTGTCAATCGTTTACTATTGTTTCACTTTTGCATGTTTTGAATTCTAGAATAATAAGATTATTCAAACTATCCATAGTCGATCATACTTTGGAAGTAGGTTATTAGGCTAGACTGTCATGAATTGGCTTGTATATTGTCTAAGTTGTTAGACATAGCAAAAGTATGCTACAACATTCATGAGTGCTCTTGAAATAAGATTTGAGTATTGGATGAAACCCACACTCACCTGAATCACTTCATGTAATTCATCACGAGTGATTGTGAGACGATAATATCGTATATTCTTCAAACCAAGATATATGAGTCGTTATCTACGAGTTGGTTGCGCATTGGTGGTAAGAAAACGCATCAGTAACTTGATGTTATAAAACGTAATGTTTTGCATGATTTAACCACTAGTTAGGACAAGCATATAAGTCAAAGTTTATCTGTTACTTTTATCCTAAGAGGATTAAAAGCGGCATCTTGGGCCCCTCGATGATTTTGTTTTGGCTGACGTGTTGGGCCCGGTCAGGACTCAATTGATGTGTTCAATTAAGTTCTATGTCAAACAAATCAGAAATCGAGAAACAAACTGTAGGACAATAAGTATGACCATGTTCCATGTATTTTTCCGCATGATATCTTTAAGAACAAAGGATTGTATGATACCTTATCTAAAGGACACATCACTAACTAGGTCAGAATTTCACAGTGGCTTTTGAGTGCTACGATTGCCTATCGGATTATGAAGTTGCATTGGCAGTTATAATTATTGGACTTATCCAAGTAGGAGACTGTTGGATTAGGTGTTTAATCCCATAACTATAATTGGTATGTACTTGACCCGATAGTACTATGGTCCTTTTGGGTTGCCCTCACAAGAGCAATTTGATAGGATGGACTTTTGAGGAAGAGGTTATTTGTGATTTATTAATATATTATAAGTATAATATATTAATTGAGAAATCATATTATTTAATTAGTATTGATCAAGAATTGATTTGGAATTAATTTAGTGATCAAAAGAGATAGATTAAATTTACGGGGACTGATTAAGTAAATGAGTAATACTAGTAGTATGGGCTAATGATCCATGGTTGATTAGGATTGGCTAAACCTATATGATAGTACATGAAGGTTTAAACCCAAAGGTTCTATGAAATATGAAGGGTCTTGGTGAATTAGGGTTTGCATGGATGTAATCCTAGTCTTTCCCACACTATAAAAGCATCCCCTTAACCCCTAAAATCGGCCCAAGCATTCTTGAGAAGAAACATAACTGATTGTAGTGCTATCTAGCCTTTCCTCATAAGCCTCCTCTTGCATTTGGTGTATTAGAGGCATCACATTTGAGGTGCTAAAGCTTTTAAAGGCCAAGAACTACGGGATACATCAACAGGTATTCATCTAACTTGGTTTTATGTTGCATATCTTCAATTTCATTGTAACATCCACGTTCCCAGGTATATTATTTTATTCATTTATTTTGGGGTTTGTGGAGGGACTCGACGAGTTGGTGCTTAGACTCGCCGAGTAGGGTCGCGAATTCTTATCTGGGTTAATGACCGGACTCGGCGAGTTCATGGGTGGACTCGGCGAGTCCTCACTGTTTTACGAAACCCTAATTTCTTGAGTTTGGGACCTATTTAAAGGCCCTTATGGCTGTCAATTACGACTACCAAACTCCAGAGAGAAACCGTAAGAGAGCTAGAGCATTTGTGAGGGAGAAGGTGCCATTTTGATCCTTGTGTTGGTGTTATTGCAAGAAGAAGGTAACCAGGGCAAGGGGCTGGGGGGGGGGGGGGGGCTGAAGAGGGTGCTATTCTGTAAAGTTCAGAGCCAGAGACATCATTCTTGAGGTATTGATTCGACCCTTCCTCAGTTTTGGTGAGTATCTTTGGATTTAGGGTTTTCTAGACCCTTTATAGACTAGATTTAGTGAACATTTGTGTTAGGGTGCAAAGTAAAATTGACCCAACTTCGCAAGTTTGAAGAACATGCAGAAATTTTCGAAAACAGTCCCTGAAAGTTTCAGAAAGTGACAATTTCTACTCGGATTTTGAAAAATCTTGCAACTTTCACCCAAAAAGTCAAAATTTTTCATAAATTGGAAATTTTTGTGGCTTTTTCGTGATTGTTTTTCCGTGCAAGATTTTTGGTGATTCATTTTTGGTACACATCAAGGGGGAGTATCGTGAAGTTTATTCCTCGGGTGCTTCTCATCCTTAGTGGGTTTTATAATCATTTTTTGATTATAAAAAGGGGGAGAAATGATGGGTATTCGAAGCTTCTCGGGTTTGTCGAATATTCATTTGCGGATTTGAAGACCGGTGTTACTTCGAGGGGGAGTTTGGTCTTGATCGCGCTAGCTCGTTGGAAATTAAAGCCGGACATCCAATCCTAACTTTGAGGGGGAGAATGTTAGGGTGCAAAGTCATGCTTGGATGTAATGTTTTAGGATTTCCTCTTTGTATGTGTAAATAGGTCGAGTCTTTTCCTATAAATAGGAAGTGAGTGACTCCCATTATGTAAGAGTCCATTTTGGAGTGTTAGACTAGAGAGAGAATTTGTATACAAGACCCATTTGTATAATCTTTCTAGATCTAATAAGAGCTTACAAAGATTTATTTACTCCTTGTGTTCTTGAATTTGTATGACGAATCACTAGATCTTTCTAATTCCGCACATGCCATCATAATCAACACCACTACAATTTGGCCCCTTCTCGTGTTAATGCTTTGGATCTGGATCCAAAGAGGTCCAGAGACCTTAACCCTATGAGCTTTATGTGTATTAATGGAAGGAATGAGACTAGGATGTCATATTAGGGGTCATTTCTTCAAATAGAGTTCTTGGGCCCTTGCATGAGCACCAAGATCAGAAATTTACACGATTAGTATGCTTGGGAAGGCCAAATTTATAGATTGGAGGAATGGATCTGACCTCAGGAGGTCATTTCAGTTTGAGCAGGGCATGAACTCGTCGAGTCCAAGGGCAGAATCCACGAGTAGGGCTAGGGTTTTCCCGATAATAACACAGTTGGTGACCCGCTGAGTTGAGGAACGATTCAGTGAGTCGGAAGGGAACTAGAGGACTTGGTCCACGACTGGACTCGCCGAGTCAAGAGTCTGACTCGACGAGTTGGGACGAGTTGTCCCGCGATTCGCGATCAGTGTTGATTTGATGAGTGGAGGGTTGACTCAGTGAGTCAAGTGAGGACTAGGAGCGTGAAGGACATGCATGGACTCGCCGAGTCACATTGGTGCACTCGACGAGTCTGGTCAAGGTTGACACTTGACTTCGTTGACTTTGGGGGTTTAGTCAATGATTGGACATTAGAGTCAAGAGAGGGGTAAAATGGTCTTTTACCCTTCTGTGGGTGCCAAGAGAGGGTTGAGTCTGGTCTCGAGAGTTATATTCATGAGAGTATTTGGCTTATGTGTTAGGCGGTGGTGAGTTCGAGGTTCAAGTGTGAGGATATATGCTTTCTTCTTGCCAGGTGAGTCTTCTCACTATACTTTAACTAGAGTGGTAACAAAGTCATGTGACAAAGTTATTGTATGCTATCTATGTAATGTGTGGCACTGCATTATTTCTATGTGATTTATGCTGTGTGTATATCAGAGTTAGGATCAGAAGGTCCACTGAGCTAGGACCAGAGGGTCCGTAGAGTTAGGGCCCAAGGGCCCACAAAGTTATAGCCTCTAGTGGCTAATATGTATTATATGTGGTATTTTTAGAATTATGTGCCAGTGTATTTGTATGCTATTTATGTGTTGAGATTTATTGTGATATGTGATTTGCATGATTCAGAGTTATCAGAGTTAGGACCTTTGGGTCCATAGAGTTAGGGCCAGAGGGCCCTCAGAGAGGTGGGACTGGAGGGTCCCACTGAGACACACTGACCAGAGGGTCAATAGAGATTATAGTCTCGAGTGGCTAATATGTGTTAGAGTGGTATTTTGGGGAACTCACTAAGCTTCGTGCTTACAGTGTTTTGTGTTATGTTTTTCAGGTTTTCTTAGGATCATGGGACGGCACCGGCTCGATTGTACACACCTGGGGAAGCGTTTGTTTTAGTGATCCTGGTTTATTAAGTGGTTGAACAAAAGAGTCATGTATTGTAATTTAAACATAAAAATGAGATTTTTGTGAAAAGTGTTAAAGAGATAAGCGATTTTAAATGATTTTTTTTTTAAAATTTCGGTGTTACAAGTTGGTATCAGAGCCTTGGTTTGAGGGATTCGGATGCACCTTTGGGTAAATCTGGCCTCAAACTGAGGGAGTAAGAAAAGTTTTCAAAGAAATGATTTCCTAAAAGTGAATAAGAGTTCAAAGGGAAAGCGAGAAAGAGCAATGTGTACAATCAACTAGAGCCCGAACGATGATTTCCCAAAATACCCTTACTTTTGTGTTATGAGATATTTATGATGCACTTTATGAGATATTATGCATGCTAGAGACAGGCTATGTACTTCATATCTTAGGACTAGAGTGGCCTAATTTGTGATGCCTTAGCCTAGGAATTGCTGTTATATGTGATGTGCTTTTGAGTATGTGATGAGTGAGAATATTCAGTTGGAATCCTTTTAGGGGATTTGAGTAGAGGAGTATTCTAGGGGAGATGCCTAGATGAATACCGTGGTGCTTATCGAAAGAATAGTTAGAACCCGCGAGGGGTAGAGTTGCAGAGTTCGGTGGTGCTTACGAGGATGGGCAGAGCAAGCGGAGTTATCACCCAGAGTGAGTTCTATGTACTCTTCGATGCCCGAATGCTGCTTGCTTCATGCTTTGTGGAACTCTTGATGATGGGAGTCAGCTACCAAGTGAATATGACGATATTTAGGAGGTAGATGGCTGGCATCATTAGGAGCTCTTCAGCAGCTGATGGCGGAGAAGTGGGAGGACCAAGGAAGAGCCTAGGGAGTAACCTTAGCCAGATGAGTACGCTGGCGGAGTAGAACATTTCGCTGAGGAGCGAGCACGCGTGGAGGAAGTAGTGAACGAGAAGGTTGCACAGCTACTTAAGAGCTTTGGGATGGTCCGTGTGGAAAGTATGGGTAGATGTGGCAGGTAGTATGGGCCCGTACTACCGAAAGCAGAGGACCCATACTCGATACAGGGAGTATTCTGAAGGTTCTATGTAGCAGATTGAGGAGTAATGTTATGGTTCGAGTACCATACATCGTAGCAGATTGAGGAGTGATGTTATGGTTCGAGTACCATACATCGGAGCTGATTGAGGAGTGATGTTATGGTTCGAGTACCATATATCGGAGCAGATTGAGGAGTGATGTTATGGTTTGAGTACCATACATCGGAGCAGATTGAGGAGTGATGTTATGGTTCGAGTACCATACATTGTAGCAGATTGAGAAGAGATGTCATGGGCTGAGTACCATGGTTCTTAGCAAATGATGCTTGTGATTCTCCGGTTGTCTGGTCAAGATTGATTGGTGGAGTTTGGACGCGATGGGGTTTTAGGCCAGAGGGCCATGATTGATTCTGAAGAGGCATCCCTGAGAGGGAGGTCGAGAGCACTCAGAGTATTTTGGCAAGATGCCAAATGTAGTCGCAAGACTCAGGGATTAGTGGAAAAGGCATTTATGGGGGATTGCGGTATGCGTGAGAAATCAGCCGATGGAGGAGATGTCACCTTTTGTGACCTGAGGGGTGCTATTTTTGTTTCCTGTGGGAAACAGGAGAGGCGTGAGATTTTAGTTTTGGGTTTAGGAGTAAACCCTACGGGTTGACATTGATGACGATTCTTCCACCAGAGTGCCAGGCAGCATGTCTGCCGCGAGGAAATGATCTACCATGAGCAGGTAGTCAGTGGGGACTGAAATGGTCAAGGACCACATTACACCCTAATCGAGTATGGTAGGGCGTGTAGTAGCGGTATCAGCGGGTAATCCAGACGAGCATATCAGAGCGGTGGCTCTTCTGTCCATGATGGGTATTGAGCATGGCAGTGGGGTCCCTGATCTTGTGATGGTTCAGGTGTTGAAGCAGGGGTTGAGAAGTCGAGAATGGGGAGTATGATGATTTATTGTTTCAGTCTAAGAGTCAGTGATAGTACTGGACAATTAAGATGCTCGGTATTGGGATGGTATGGGACTTCGAATGGTTAGAGGCAGTCGTGATGAGAAGTTCCTGAGGATTTTTCGGAGATTTAGGGTATTTGAGATTTTTTTATCTCTATGTGGGGAGATCATTGGGCGTTGTGTGGCACCTTCCAAGCGTAGGTGCGATGTTTCTGGTGGAAACTGTTTGTGGGGTGGATTGTTGATACGTCATTTGGTGATGGTTCGAACCCTAAGTGGGGGAGAACCGGGTATTTTATTGAGGGAACTAGAGATTTGTGCAAAAGCGGATAGGGGTTGGATTCAGAGACCTGCGGCTCGAATTCATGAGACCAGGGTAATTGGTGATCAAGGAGAGGTGTAGAGCGAGATAATGCATGTGATACCGCAGGTGGTCAATGGTCAGGAATCTGGTGGTGGTTAGAGCCGGTATGTGTATTCTTGCTTGGATTTTGAGCACTAGAGGAAAGGGTTTCGGAGGATCATCAGCGTGTTTTGAAGCGATAGCGCTTTCTCTGTATTCCAATTGAGTGTTTGGATACACCAAAGTTGCGCATTGGGTAAAATGAAGAATTAATTATGGGGTTCAGAGGAAATGTATTGTTGTATCTGTATGTTGCTGGGAGTAAGGGATCAGTGGTTGAGCCAGGACATTGTGATGTTCTGTAATGGTGTTCCGTGGTTTCTGGGTATAATATCCCGATTTCGGAATTAATTAGAATCTTGAGTTTGAAACGACTAGTGGTGTATCATGTATCCATGGTTCCAGTGGGAGCCCTTCGAGTATTGGCATCAAGAGGGATTATTTAAGAAAGTGGATCTCCGCAGAGGTAGGTATTTTGTTATGACGATTGCCGCCAGAGTCTATAATGCATATTCGGGTCGAGTATGCGTAGCTATCTATGATAGTCTGCAGAGCATGAGTTAGTGGACGTAGTGTGGTGTTGTGATGCTACGGGGAGTCGTAGTGCTCACAAGTCAGAGATAGGGAGTTGTGATACTGCAAGGAGCCGTAGTACTCACTAGTCAGAGGGTGTTGTGATACTGCGGGGAGCCGTAGTACTCACTAGTCAGAGGGTGTTGTGATACTGCGGGGAGCCGTAGTACTCACTAGTCAGAGGGTGTTGTGATACTGCGGGGAGCCGTAGTACTCACTACTCAGAGGGTGTTGTGATACTGCAGCGAGCCGTAGTACTCACTAGTTAGAAGGTGTTGTGATACTACGGGGAGCCGTAGTACAAACTAGTCATTGAGAGGTCATCATGATGTTGCGGGGAACCATAGTACTAACTAGACAGCAAGAGAGTGTGATGATGGAGTGTTCTCCGATAAGTGTATGATGTGGAAGAGTTTTGGGCTTGAGTAGCCCTAGTATTGAGTTTTTGGAGCCTGGTGGTTAAACTGGGGGTGAGACTGGGGTCTTCGTCTCTATTGGGAGAGTCAGCAAGATGCGCAGGAGATATGCGTTGCAGACACCAGAGGTCAGAGTTAAGTTGATCCTCGATTGAATTGTATTTTCCGTATGAGGAAAAGAGACTTTCGTGACTTGCGTGTCACTGGGCCGGGATAGTGGTCACGGGGAGGAAGTTAGTGAGATATTTTGGATCATTTTATGTGTGACCTTTGGAGGTTTAGCTGTGGAGCCAAAAGCAGACCTGGTGCTCAGTATCGAAGAGGGATATGAGAAATGAGCTAGAGCTTACCACGGCAAGCAGCATCTAGAGTCGTTTGCAGAGTAAGACTTCAAGGACGAAGACTGGCTCTAGTGGGGGAGAATTTTAACATCCGGGTTCCCAGGAATATTATTTTATTCATTTATTTTGGGGTTTGTGGAGGGACTCGGCGAGTTAGTGCTTAGACTCGGCGAGTAGGGTCGCGAATTCTTATCTGGGTTAATGGTCGGACTTGGCGAGTTCATGGGTGGACTCGGCGAGTCCGCGTTGTTTTATGAAACCCTAATTTCTTGGGTTTGGGACCTATTTAAAGGCCCTTATGGCTGTCAATTGCGGCTACCAAACCCCAGAGAGAAACCCTAAGAGAGCTAGAGCATTTGTGAGGGAGAAGAGACCATTTTGATCCTTGTGTTGGTGTTATTGCGAGAAGAAGGTAGCCAGGGCAAGGGGTGGGAGGGGGGGGGGGGGTGAAGTGGGTGCTATTCTGTAAAGTTCAGAGCCAGAGACATCATTCTTGAGGTATTGATTCGACCCTTCTTTAGTTTTGGTGAGTATCTTTGGAGTTAGAGTTTTCTAGACCCTTTAGAGACTAGATTTGGTGAACATTTGGCCCCTTCTCGTGTTAATGCTTTGGATCTGGATCCAAAGAGGTCCAGAGACCTTAGCCCTCTGAGCTTTATGTGTATTAATGGAAGGAATGAGACTAGGATGTCATATTAGGGGTCATTTCTTCGAATAGAGTTCTTGAGCCCTTGCATGAGCACCAAGATCAGAACTTTACGTGATTAACATGCTTGGGAAGGCTAGATTTATAGATTGGAGGAACGGATCAGTTGAGCAGGGCATGAACTCGTCGAGTCTAAGGGCCGACTTGACGAGTAGGGCTAGGGTTTTCCCGATAATCACACAGTTGGTGACTCGCTGAGTTGAGGAACGATTCAGTGAGTCAGAAGGGAACTAGAGGACTTGGTCCACGATTGGACTCGCCGAGTCAAGAGTCGGGCTCGACGAGTTGGGACGAGTTGTCCCGCGATTCGCGATCAATGTTGATTTGATAAGTGGAGGGTTGACTCAGTGAGTCAAGTGAGGACCAGGAGCGTGAAGGACACGCATGGACTCGCCGAGTCATATTGGTGCACTCGACAAGTTTGGTCAAGGTTGACAGTTGACTTCGTTGACTTTGGGGGTTTAGTCAATGATTGGACATTAGAGTGAAGAGAGGGGTAAAATGGTCTTTTACCCTTCTGTGGGTGCCAAGAGAGGGTTGAGTCTAGTCTCGAGAGTTATATTCATGAGAGTATTTGCCTTATGTGTTAGGCGGTGGCGAGTTCGAGGTTCAAGTGTGAGGATATCTGCTTTCTGCTTGCCAGGTGAGTCTTCTCACTATACTTTACCTATAGTGGTAACAGAGTCATGTGACAGAGTTATTATATGCTATCTATGTAATGTGTGACACTGCATTATTTCTATGTGATTTATGCTGTGTGTATATATCAGAGTTAGGATCAGAAGGTCCACTGAGCTTGGACCAGAGGGTTCGTAGAGTTAGGGCCCAAGGGCCCACAGAGTTATAGCCTCGAGTGGCTAATATGTGTTATATGTGGTATTTTTAGAATTATGTGCCAGTGTATTTGTATGCTATTTATGTGTTGAGATTTAT
The DNA here is from genome assembly GCF_002870075.4 of Lactuca sativa. NCBI lineage: Eukaryota > Viridiplantae > Streptophyta > Magnoliopsida > Asterales > Asteraceae > Lactuca > Lactuca sativa. The sequence goes on from NC_056627.2 coordinate 31,775,809, forward strand.
TGTGATATGTGATTTGCATGATTCAGAGTTATCAGAGTTAGCACCTTTGGGTCCATAGAGTTAGGGCCAGAGGGCCCATAGAGAGTTGGGACTGGAGGGTCCCACTGAGACACACTGACCAGAGGGTCAACAGAGATTATAGCCTCGAGTGGCTAATATGTGTTAGAGTGGTATTTTGGGGAACTCACTAAGCTTCGTGCTTACAGTGTTTTGTGTTATGTTTTTCAGGTTTTCTTAGGATCATGGGACGACACCGGCTCGATTGTACACACCTGGGGAAGCGTTTGTTTTAGTGATCCTGGTTTATTAAGTGGTTGAACAAAAGAGTCATGTATTGTAATTTAAATATAAAAATGAGATTTTTGTGAAAAGTGTTAAAGAGATAAGCGATTTTAAATGAAAAAATTGTTTTAAAAATTTCGGTGTTACATGCATGCTAGTTAGGATGTATGATTTGGAAATTTGAAATTGCATGTATTATTAGAGAAAACATAGACCCAAAGAATCTAGGGTTCTTTGTGCACCATAGGAGTGTTATAGTGCTCAAAACCCAACAATTAGATATATATATATATATATATATATATATATATATATATATATAATCACATATGATTATATGTATTTAATCAGATACGATATATGTGAACAATATTTATCTTTGTGTTCTCGATTCTATAGTTGTTCTCTGATATATAATCATATGTGATTATATGTATCTAATCACATATTATTTATATTGACATCATTCTATCTTGTCCATATAAATGAGATGTGATTAGATTCATATAATCACACATATGATTAAAGTTGACAAAGAACAATTACTAAATCAAGAATACGATAATAAATCTTATCCACATAAATAATATGTGATTAGATCCATATAATCACATATGATTAGATGTATTTAATCATATAAGATTTATGTAGGCAATATTTTTTTTTTGCGGTTTCGATTAAATAATTGGTTTTGTGTATTTAATCGCAAATAATTATATTTATATATAATCACATATGATTTGAGGTGGACAATATTTATTTTTGCCTTATCGATTCAATAGTTGTGCTCCTATACTTAATCACATGTGATTATACATATAATCACATGAGATAAAATACACAAGAACGACTATTAAATCGACATAGCAAAAATGAATTCTGTCCACATAAATCATATGTGACTAGATCCAGATAATCACCTGTGATTAGATGTATTTAATCACGTATGTTGAATGTGGATAAAGATTTGTTTTCGCGTTCTTGATTCAATGTTTGTTATTGTGTATATAGTCACATGTGGTTGTATGTATCTAATCACATATGATTAGATAAACAATAATGAATCTTAGCCAAATAAATCATATGTTATTAGATACATATAATTATATGTGATTATTTGTATCTAATAACATATGATTTATGTGGACAATATTCATTTTCATGTTCTTGATTCAATAATCGTTATCGTATATTTAATCACATGTAATTATATGTATCTAATCACATATGATTTATGTGAATAAGATTCAAATTCGTGTTCTCAATTCAAAAGTTGTTATCATGTATTTAATCTAGTTACTATTATGTATTTAATCATATGTCATTTTATGTATTTAATCACATATGATTAATATGGACAAAGAACAACTATTGAATCGAAAACATAAAAATGAATTGTATGCATATAAGTCATATGTGATTAGATCATATAATCACATGTGATTTAATACACAAGAACAATTAAAAAATTGAGAACACGAAAATGAATATTGTCTACTTGTCTCACTAGAGAACAAACTACATTCTGCCTTTCCTTGTTCACTCTATCGGATTAGGATATCCGTGAACAATAACATACAAAAAGTAATGCCAACATAATAGGAGACTTAGTGTAACTCACCTCCTTGTACTTGAAAATTAGCTAGCTTGAGCAAGATGGATCATTTCCTTTTTGAAAACCTACACAAAAATTATAACATTATTTAGCTTGTGCTTTGCTGTATTACTCTTATAAAACTTATGTACATATTTTGTTATTTTCTCTTTGATTGTAGTGCACTGTTTGGGATCTGTTTTCTTACCTTTCAACCCATTATTAAATTTCAATTAAACATTAATGGTAAAGTACCCCCTTTTATTGATTCATAAATATAAATATCTCATTCTAACGATTTTTGGTTTATTTTATATTAAATTTACAATTTAGTAACTTTAAGCTGTAACTTTCTGGACCACCTCAGCACTCTTGGAATAAAATGTACCAATCTACTAATAATTACATCAGTTCCTTTATATGTGGGGAACTATACATCCACATCTAACTATAGGCTTTGGAATTTTAGCATTTGAAGTTTTGATGAATTTATTATGATTTTTTGAAGACAATGCATGAAATCTGTGACAACATTGATGAGCCGGAGAAGATTGCCAATTTTACCCCTCAAGGAGTTGGAATTTCGAAATGTAATTCAAAGTTTGAAGAACCTAGACACAATAAGATTTCCAGAAAACTAAGTCTACTGATTTTTAGATGTTCCTATTGACCTATACGGAATTTAGAAGTCGGAGGATAGATTTGGGAAAATTGATCATCACAGCTTCTAAATCACTTTTGGTGTTCTATTAAGTAATTAATGGTTAAGCCTTAAGTTTATCACTTTTAACATGATTTTTTGTTACTTATTAGGCTATAGATATGTGAAATTCAATTTAACCTAAGGGCCTTAATGCTTGGCTTAATGAGGGTTCAAAGTTAATGATTTTCATATAAAATGTCACTTTCACACTTATTAGGTTCTTTCAGACAATATGACAAACACCTGGTGTGCATCAAATTGTACAGTGACCATCAACTTTCTAATAGACTCCAATTTAGCTCCTAGAGCTTACAATTGTCAATAAAAATAATCCAACTATACATATAATTCCTCACAAAAGCAAGCAAATGAACAAGTAAGTTTGTAATTCATCAACAATAGGAACACATACGGGAAATTTTCAAGTAGAATGTCTTCTATGATGTGAAATCAAGTATTAGACATCAATTAGTCATTCATTATAAGCTTAATTTCATGAATTTCGTGAGAAATCGAGTCAATTTAGGTTGAAAAGACGCAGGTGTATAGACTGAAAAATTATCACCTAGAAGCTCTCATAGACCGTCTTTGTAGAGATCAACTTCATTGTCGATTGGGACTTTTGGGAGAGATAATTAACGATGAGCTCCGCCAATGGTGATGTTGGTTTAAATTACGCAGAAAGATGTGTAGACAGAGAAAGATATGTGAAGAGAGTAATAGGAGAGAGAGAGATATGTAGAGAGAGAAAGATATGTAGAGAGAGAAATAAAAGAGAGATATGTAGAGAGAGAAATATGAGAGAGATACATAGATAGAGAAAGAAGAGTATGATTGTCTATAAAAATAAAAATAAAGTTCTAATTATGATTTAGTAAAATTAAAATATTTTTTAAAATATCATTGAAATTTAAACATTTAAAAACTAGTAGTCAAAATTTGTTCTCAAATGTTCTCACAATAAGAAATGTTCTTGATTGAGAATACGCCTATATATATATATATATATATATATATATATATATATATATATATGTGTGTGTGTGTGTGTGTATGAGTGTGTGTGTCTATATATATATATATATATATATATATATATATATATATATATAGAGAGAGAGAGAGAGAGAGAGAGTGCTAGGTTCAAATGTGGATTGACATTTATTGTGTGGATGTGTGGATAGTGCTATTCTGTGAGAATGACAAAGAAAATATGTTTTTTGGTAATGTGAATACGTTCAATCCTACATAACTATTGTCATTTTCATGCATTCTCACTAATTAAATCGTCTATAAGGTTATTATAGACTTGTTTTGAATATTCTCATTCTATCAGAATGTTGTTAGAATGTTTATTGACTTGTATCTTGTAACAATGAAAATGAGTAAAAAACGATGTGTGAGAACAAAAATGAATAAGAATTAGTGAGAATGCATGAAAATGACGACAGTTGTGTAAGGTTGAACGTATTCACATTAGCAAACAATTTCTTTTCTTAGTAATTCTCATAAAATAGTATTGTCCACACGGCCGCGCTATAGTTGTCCATCCACATTATAACCTAATCCTTCATATATATATATATATATATATATATATATATATATATATATATATATATATATATATATATATATACACTCCATGTGATCGCATTTAATGTATTTCGGCTGGACTTTGAATTACGTACAACTAGATGCTTGTCTTACTTGTCTTTCATTGGACCTTACTTAACTTGTTTTGGTTGCACTTGGATTTTATATGATCCTTTTTTTATTTTTGCTTTGAAATATCATCTATTCTCCCATATAAAAATTACAAAAAGTATAAAACATAAATGAAAACTAACCATTACCTAATTTTCATACCAAACAACTCACTTTAAGAGGGCGATATCATGTTTATATTATGTTCATTCGTAGAATGAATTTTTAAATGGTGTGAAATTCCTCAAAAGCAACTCTCAAGAGTAGCCAAACTCTTAGACTTTGGAGCAATATGGGGCAATTGTCCTAAGAGGCCGAAGATGTTATCTACTATACTAAATGGTCTCATTTGGCGAATTTGGCAGGCAATGAACAATATATTATACAACAATCTGTTTCAAATTCCCAATAGAGGTCAATGCAACTTCAATGACATACTTTTGGCTGCTCCCAATATACATAGAATGATTGGTGCTGCTCTCTTTTTATTTGTTGTAACATGTAATTATACATCACTTTGGCCCAACTAGTGTAACAACGTAAATTTCAAAACAATTTTTCACTTTTAAAAATGTAATTTCATTCATACATATTCTCAAATCTCAATGTATCACATGTAAAAAACCATAAAAATACAACCCAAGCTCAAAACGTATAAAACTCTGATAATGTGTACTGATCATGCCGGCGCCTTCCCGCGATCCTCAGTGGTACCTGAAACACATAACACAAAACACTGTAAGCATAAATGCTTAGTGAGTTCCTCAAAATACCACATACAAAACATATTAGCCACTCGAGGCTATAACTCTATTTGACCCTCTGGTCAATATGTCTCAGTGAGACCCTCCAGTCCCATAACTCTGTGGACCCTCTGGTCCTGACTCTGTAACTATGGATCATACATAGCACAAATCACATAGAAATCGTATCATACAGATAGCATACAAGGTACTCTGTCACATAGCTCTAATTACCACTCTAGGTAAAGTATAGTGAGAAGACTCACCTCAGGAATCTCGAAGAATCTCGAACTCGGAAATACTGAACTAGTCTCTGCCTAATCACATAAATAATTACTCTAATCAATATAACTTTCAAACGCTAGACTACTTCCCCTATAAGTTCTCTAAGAAGGGTAAAAGACCATTCTACCCTTATAATGGCTCAAAAGTCCAAGCATTGACTAATCCCTAAAGGTCATCGAAGTCAATGGTCAAACTTTGACCAGACTCGTCGAGTGCACTCGGGAGACTCGGCAAGTCCACACTGGTCCTCTAAATTCTTCTAAGCCTCACTTGGAATGGCGATTTCCCTCTCTACTTATCAGGTTACTCAGTAACGAATCACAGGGCAACCCCGACTCGACTCGTCGAGTCCACTTATGAACTCGACGAATTGTTCCCATGACAACATTAATCTGACCTCCTGAGGTCATATCTGCTTCTCTAATCTATAGATCTAACCTTCTAGCACCTGAAAGTTGCGTAAAGGTTTAAACTTTGCGTTCATGCAACACACATAAGACCAAAAATGGAGAAATCACCTTTAAAATGGGGATCTACTCTCAAGGCTCACATGAAACATCATAAAGCTGGAAGTTTAGGACCTTTTGGACCTCTCAAGGTCCAGATCTATCATCTACACCCATGGGGACATCATGTGCTTCAAGATCTAACTCAAAATGTTGCAAAGGGAACCCTAGATTCAAGGAATCTATCAATTACACGAAATGGGAAGGAACATGTACCTTAAAACATGAATCTCAGTGTGAACAACACAAATCCAAGCTCCACAATCAATCTAGCTTGGATTTTCCCACTCCTTCTTGCAAGATCACACCAAAGGATGAAGAATTAGCCACCAAATTGCTCTCTAAGCTCTCTTTGCTCTCTATGGTTTTCATAGGGGAGTAGTGGCCGCAAATGAAGGCCATAAGGGCCTTTAAATAGGGCTCAGGCCCTGAAATTTAGGGTTTCTTTTAACAGTGCGGACTCGTCGAGTCCACGCATCGACATTTTGATTTTATGGAGGGACTCGGCGAGTTGACGCTCAGAGTCGTCGAGTAGGATCGCAAATTTTTGACTGGATTAATGATCGGACTCGCCGAGTCCACGCATCGACTCGTCAAGTCCGATCATTAATCCAGTCAAAAATTTGCGATCCTACTCGGCGAGTCTGAGCGTCAACTCGCTGAGTCCCTCCATAAAATCAAGATAAATAATTAAAATAAGATACTTGGGAATCCGGATGTCACAATTATCCCCCACTAGAATCAGACTTCGCCCTCGAAGTCTTACTCCGCAAACAACTCTGGATGCTGCTCACGCATCTCCAACTACGGCTCCCAAGTCAACTCGGACCCTCTCCGATGTTGTGACTGGACCAACACCTGGGGCACCTCCTTGTTCCTCAGAACCTTGATCTTTCGATCCATAATCGAAATTGGCCTCTCAACATAATTCAGGCTGGCATCCACCTAAATATCATCCAACGGAACCGCCGCTGATTTGTCGGCTATACACTTCCTCAACTAAGACACGTGGAAGGTATCATGGATCTGGCTCAACTCCGCAGGTAGCTACAGATGATATGCTACCCTACCTACCCTTGCATTCACCCTGAACATACCGATGTATCGGGTCCCCAACTTGCCCCTCTTCCTGAATCGGATGACTCTTTTCCAAGGAGATACCTTCAGGATTATGAAATCCCCCACCTGAAACTCGAGCTCAGATCGTTGCCTATCCGCATAACTCTTCTAGCGACACTGAGGTGTCAACAACCTCTACCTGACCTACTATATCTGCTCAGTCGTCTAAAGTACTAACTCAGTGTTGTCCATCATTCGCTGCCCGACCTCTCCCCAGCATATGGGAGTCCGACACTTCCTCCCGTACAGCAACTCAAAGGGAGGCACGCTGATACTCGAATGGTGACTGTTGTTATAAGAAAACTCAGCCAATGGAAAATACGTGTCCCAACTTCCTCCGAAGACCAACATACACACTCGCAGCATGTCTTCGAGCGTCTGAATCGTCCGCTCACTTTGACCGTCCGTTTATGGGTGGTATGCGGTACTAAAATGCAGCCTCATACCCAACTCGTCATGGAATTTCTTCCAGAATCTGGAAGTGATACACACATCTCGATTTGACATGATCGAGATCGATACTCCATGCCACGATACCACCTCCCTCACATATAACTTTGCCAGCCTCTCAGTATAAGAGCTCTCACTGATAGCAAGAAAGTGAGCACTCTTCGTCATCTGATCAACAATCACCAAGATTGCATCGATACCCCTCGTGGTCCTTGGCAATTTGGTTATAAAATACATGGAAAACTGTTTCCACTTCCACTCGGGAACCTCAAGTGGCTGCAGCTTTGTAGCACCTGGTTCTTGGTACGTATTCTTTCTATTAATCATTTAAATATTTTACATTTTGGACATGACAAGTCGGGTCTTGTGTGACAACCCCCATTTACTCCTAGCTAATTTGTGGACTTTAAAACATCAAAAGTACCCCGTTAAAGGGAGTTTACGGCCAAGGAAATACTCTTAGGCCGTAAACACCAAATAAGGTCACCAAAGTGTGCCTAGGGTCCCCATTAGCCTTAAACAAATGCCTCGAAATTATCCTAGTTGTGCTTGGGACTTGAAATAATAAAAATACCCATCCTTTGAGATTTTACGGTTGTAAACTCCAAAAGAAATGGTCTTTTGGCCGAAAACTCCTTAAAGGAGTGTATTAAGGCCCTAAACTACCCAAAGGGTTAAACAACCAAGTAAGGCTTATTCTAGAAATCAAATAGCACTTCAAAACAGCATTTACCACCAAGATTGGAGTTCACGGCCGTAAAATCAAGGGTTTACAACCGTAAACTCCTTGTGTGGAGTTTATTGAGGAGTAAACACTTATACAAGGTCCTTGGAAGCTTTAAACCCCTTTAGCTTTGTCCCATAACAACCTAGAAGCAACCCTTAGGACCTATAACACTTATACAAAGTGTTTACATGTTCCTAAGTGTCCCAACTTATTTCATTAGTTATTATTTGGCTAATTAGTTATATATATGCTCATTATATGATAACTAGGCTCGTGCGTGTGAACAAGTCACCGTTTGCCACCTAGCACGGTATCCGACACTTCAATCCAATCCACTCACCGCAAGTAAGTTCATACCCCTTTTAATTAACCTTTGAAATACTTTTAAATGTTTTAAATGCTTTTATGGGGGGGGGGAATACAAGTTAAATACTTATAGTTATTACATCAATCACATGTGATTAATAACTGGAAAACCAATGATTTTATCACTGTTCAAACTGTTTATCAAACTGCTTTACTTCAAAATGTTTTACAAACTCTTTTACTTATAAAATACTTTTATTTAAACTTTGTTATACTTCTTATAAATTGCATGCCCATATGTGTATAGATATATAAGCAATGTTTAAAGGGCTTAGGAAGGCCATTCGCCCTGTTTCCTTTTTCTCGATTTGGATGTGGTCTGGTAGGATTTCAGGTAGTCGTCCGAAGGTCGTTTCAATATTAATTATATATCAAATGTACATATATAGACATAAAAGTACTTCCATATTCATGCGTATTAGTCACATCATTAGTAAGTTACCATCGGGGTAACACAGGATCATACTACTACAATTTCTAGATCAATGAGTCAGTTCATTCATGAGTCAATACTTATTACTAAGAGTACATATACAAGTATACTAGGATGAGAACATATACAACGATACTAGAACAAGTAACATTACATTACATATACATGAATACGTTAACAATTGTGATCCACTGTATGGGAGCATGCCTTAATTGTCATGACCCGAGTTGTAGCTAGAGTCTCTTGAAGGGAGAGCATGAGTTTGCGTATAGATCTATACTGGATTGACTATCCTACACCTTGCTGCTAGCTACAGCCGGACTGGCAGGTCTGGGGGTGCCAAACGTCATACCTTATTTTTCGACTATACGTTGTCGTTATTACCAGTCTATAGTATGGTGCAATTTATCACATGATACCTTAATATAAATCCGGTTTAGGGTAGTTAGTACAACAATAGTTCCTATAATACAACACTACAGTACTACAATAATTTACCCATTACATATATTTAGTGATTATTTCACTTAAACACTAATGTACAAACTATATTTTGTTAAATGATAGTTACACTTGGGAAATTACACACTTTTACAACCAACGAGCATACAAAACAGTTAAGCCTTGGTAAAAGGCTACTTTAATAGAAAATATAGGTTTTTCTGAGAGATTCAAAGTTTTACAAACACTTACAAACATTTACGTATGTTTTACAAACTTACACTTGAGACATGTTCAAACGTTTTGATAACAAACACCGACACTAAAATACTTATGAACTCACTAGCTTAATGCTGATAAACTCTTTCAAAATAACTTGTATTCTTAGGTCATCAGTAGACAGGTACCGAGGCCAACTTTTGAGAAGATGGAGCGCATGCAAGATTCTTCTTATTATTTTGATTTACATTATATTTTTGGTGTCTATAACTGTACAGAACACGCTTGTATTAGAATTATATATTTAATGCAATGGATGATGTTGTTTGCTTATTTACTTTTACTGTGTTGTGATACTTTACATGACGTCCTCCGCCCTAGAACGTTTCTGCCGTTCTTGGTTTTAGGGTGTGACAGATTGGTATCAGAGCATTGTTTATAGTGAATCAAGTATATCAACCCATAAAAGATATACTAAACTATAAACCCATTAGGGATTAAAGCACTCTGACCCAGAGTCTATACTTTAAATATTAAAATATTTAATTAAGTATACTAGTCTGCATTCATACTAAAATCAGTGTCACAATGAAAAGAACAAAAGTATTACGATTGTTAAATATCACAATTGAGCTCGGGGATGTATGGTCAGTCCTGGGAATGGCATAGCCTGATCAACTATGCTGGTCCGAGGAGTGATTAGCATATGCCCTAGAATGGTTGTGATATGTTACAGGTCTAAAAACTTACCAACAATACCACAAGAAGATCAGTAGAACTTAAACTTAAAATACTATAGGTGTATTTTTGTACTACTAGCTACATGTATACTATATTCTTATACCTCTCTTCTCGCGTAGATTTAAATGGCTGGATTCCATCACGGCGACCCGTACTTTCCAAATGAAGGCAATGCCGGGTGGATCGAAGAAGAGCCCGAAGACGAGCATCCAATCCCTTTGGATGATCACCTTGTAGAAGGCTTTTCTGATGGATCTGACTCCGAGCCTGAAGTCAACAACCTACCGCTAGTAGGTCAAGCCCCGAACAACAACCCCCGACCAGCTTTTCCAGGTCCTACACCCTTGTGGGCAACCAACTTGAATCGCTGGAATGATGAACAGGGTCAACCCTTACCTTACTTTGGGGACCGAAGCTTTTACAACGTCAGTGAAGGTGGTTCTGCTGACCGAGCTCTGCCAGTCATTATCCGCAGAATAGCTCGTAATGTTGGGCAAGGTCGAGCAGCCATCGACCGGGTCATGGAGATTGATGCCAACTCAGGTGTCAACACAGTCCGCATCCGCCATCTTGAAGAAGACAGGGAACAGACCCGGAGAACCAATGAGACCCTGCAGCAATAACTGCCTGCCTCCCGAGCTGAAGTCTTGGAACTTCGAGCCCGTCAGAGGGCTCAGGAGCGACATCTTCAAGAGGTGTTTCGTCAAGTGTCAGACCTCAGGGCTCGCCCGAGGAATTCCCATCGCCGTTAGATGATGTCTAGTACATCTCTGTCTTTTGGTTAAGGAATAGCCTTTAACATCTGTGCTCTAAGTAGCACTTGTTTGTAAAATATTCCTAACTTTCAGTACTCTAATTAGGAATCTCAGAACTGTCAAAATTTTCCGTATGGTATGATGTAATACCTGCTGTGAGGTCGATTTTCCATGAACTTATTACATCGGTAATACCAGTATTATTGACATCTATCTAATCTGTGGGAAAAATCTGTACATTTGTGTTTTCCTGCTAAGATTCCTTGTTGTGATCTCAAACACTCATTCAACTGTTGGGCTATGGTTAGTTAGTCCATGTGTCACTCTCACCTTACTTACAAATTGATTCTTACCACTTTTCTTATCTTTATAAACTTATAGCTGAAAGATGCCTCCTCGCAAATCTCCCCGGAATAACCCTGCACCTCCACCGCCTCCTCCGCCTCCGGTGATCGATACTACAGCCCTAAATGCTGCTGTAGCTGCAGCAGTGGCAACTGCCATGGCTCAGTATCACTCATCTGATGCCAGCAGAGGTGGAACCCCTGTTGAATCAATTCCGGTTGAAACCCCTGTGCGCTCGAGAGAGTGCTCCTACAAGGATTTCACCAATTGCAAGCCGAAGTCCTTCCATGGCACCGACAGAGTCATTGCCCTCTCGCAATGGTTTGAGAAGAATGAATCAATCTTCGAAATCTGTTCATGCCCTGCTGCGAGCAAAGTCAAATATGCCGCATGCACCTTTGAAGGAAAGGCCCTGACATGGTGGAACGGCCATGTTAAGGCACTAACTCTCGTGGTGGCGAATGACATGGGTTGGGAAACCATGAAGGACCTCATGATTGAGGAATACTGCCCGAGGGGTGAAATCCAGAAATTAGAGCAGGAGCTGTGGAGCCTAACCATGAAGGGCTCCGACGTAGTCTCCTATACCGCCAGGTTCAGCGAACTGGTGGCCCTCTGCCCCAGTATGGTTCCCACTGAAGGGAAAAAGATCGAAAGGTACATATGGGGGCTACTGCCTCCGTATCAAGGGAATGTCCTATCATCAAACCCTGCTACCTTCGACAGTGCCAAACGATTGGCACAACGACTCATTGACCATGGAGTCAAAACCCCTGCAACCACAACAACCCTAGCCTTCTCAGAACCCTCCAAACCCGCTGACACAAAGCGAAAACTCTGGGAGGAAAGGAAGAAGACGAAACGAGCTGCCAAAAAGCAGCAAATTGTGGCAGTGCATGCCGCAATAACCCCTGCTGCTACTGCTACTGCTCCGGTGGGATAGTATGCTGGAAGTTTGCCCAAGTGCAACAAATGCAACTACCACCACAATGGCCCCTGCCATGAAATGCAGTGCTCTATCTGCCAGAGGAAAGGACACACAGTCCGTTTTTGTAAATCTCCGGCGAGACCGATCGCCCAAGTCCCCGACTCTGGCGCGAGCCCGACCTGCTATGGATGTGGCGAAGCAGGCCACTATAAGAGGGACTGTCCCAAAGCAAAGAATGCTGGTGGAGCAGTAAGGGTACTAGCTATAGGCCACGGAGAAGTAGTTGCTGACCCGATAGTGGTGACTGGTACGTTCCTCCTCGATAACTCCTATGCATGCATTCTATTCGATAGTGGAGCGGAGCGAAGCTTCATGAACCATAAATTTGCTCGCATGCTTAAGCAACAACCACACACACTTAAGGAACAATTCACAGTAGAAATGGCTAATGGAAAAACTGAAAGTACGAATAGCATATACTTAGGTTGTACCCTAACTCTAGATAACCATTCTTTCCCAATCGACCTCATGCTGGTCTCAATAAAAAGCTTCGACGTTATCATTGGCATGGATTGGTTAAGTCTTCATCGCGCCGACATCATGTGCTACGAGAAAGCAGTCCGTCTAAACCTCCCATCTAACGAAACTCTTATCGTCTACGGCGACAAACCTGGTGCGAGTCTTCGTATAATATAAAGTATTCAAGCACAGAAGTATCCGCGTAAAGAATACCATGCATTCCTTGCTCACGTCGTCGATACGAGCCTCGAGACGAAAGAACTAAAGAACATCCCAGTAGTGAGCGACTTCCCCGACATTTTCCCAGAAGAGCTACCTGGATTACCTCCGCAACGACAGGTCGAGTTCAGAATCGACTTAGTCCCAGGAGCTACCCTAGTAGCCAAGTCGCCCTACCGTTTAGCACCAGCTGAGATGCAGGAACTCTCTGGTCAACTTAACGAACTGCTCAACAAGGGCTTTATAAGACCAAGTTTCTCACTTTGGGGAGCACCGGTCTTATTCGTTAAGAAGAAAGACAGATCATTCAGTATGTGTATCGACTACAGAGAACTCAACAAACTGACGGTCAAGAATCGTTACCCTTTGCCTCGCATAGACGATCTATTTGACCAACTGCAAGGGGTGAACTATTTTTCCAAAATTGATCTGAGATCTGGGTATCACCAGTTACGAGTACTAGAGGAGGATGTGCCGAAGACAGCCTTCCGAACTCGTTACGGACACTACGAGTTCGTGGTGATGCCATTCGGACTGACCAATGCGCCCGCAATTTTCATGGATCTGATGAATAGAGTATGCCGACCTTACTTGGATTAGTTCGTCATCGTTTTCATTAACGACATCCTAATCTACTCCCGAAGTAAGGAAGAGCATGGCAATCACCTGCGACAAGTTCTAGGGACATTACGAAAGGAGAAACTTTATGCGAAGTTCTCGAAATGTGAATTTTGGATCCGAAGAGTCGAATTCTTAGGACACGTGGTAAGCGAAGAGGGAATCCATGTGGACCCATCCAAAATTAAAACCATTGAGAACTGGTCAGCACCAAAGATGCCTACAGAAATTCGTCAATTTCTAGGTCTCGCTTGCTACTACCGCAGGTTCATATAGAACTTCTCCTGAATAGCGAAACCCCTTACAACCTTGACCCAGAAAGGCTTGGACTTTGACTGGGAAGAGAAACAAGAGAGCGTTCCAAATGCTCAAGCGAGCCTTATGCACCGCATCAATACTATCCCTCCCCGAAGGAATAGAAGACTTCGTAGTCTATTGCGATGCATCGAATCAAGGGCTCGGGTATGTTCTGATGCAGCGAGGTAAGGTCATCGCCTACGCCTCGAGATAGTTGAAGACACACGAAGTTAACTACACGACCCACGATCTTGAACTAGGAGCAGTGGTGTTTACTCTGAATATCTGGAGACATTACTTGTACGGAACGAAAAGCACTATCTTTACCGACCACAAGAGTTTACAACACATTTTCGATCAGAAGGAGCTCAACACGAGACAACGACGGTGGGTCGAGCTACTCAGTGACTACGAATGCGATATTCGTTATCATCCGGGTAAAGCCAACGTAGTAGCAGACGCCCTAAGTCGGAAGGAATATTCTGGTCGCAGAGTCAAGTCATTGTCAATAACCATCCATTCACACTTGTCTAAGCAAATTCAGGCGGCCCAACTGGAAGCCGTGAAACCTGAAAATGTGACGAGTGAATCCCTTAGAGGAATGGACAAGAATTTAGAAGCCAAGGGTGACGGAGCCTTATTTTTCATGAACCGGATCTGGACACCGAAACATGGTGGTTTCCGAGACTTGGTCATGACCGAGGCACAGAACACTCGGTATTCCGTCCACCCAGGTTCGGATAAGATGTATCTGGATCTTAAAAAGCTATACTGGTGGCCTAATATGAAAGCAGAGATTGCTACCTTCGTAAGTAAATGCCTTACTTGCGCAAAGGTTAAGGTCGAGTACCAGAAGCCCTCCGGTTTACTGTAACAACCAGAGATTCCAGAATGGAAGTAGGAGCGGATCACTATGGATTTCATAACCAAGTTGCCCAAGACAACGGGTGGACTTGATACCATATGGGTCATCGTCGATAGATTGACCAGGTCTGCACACTTCCTGCCTATCAAAGAAACTGACAAGATGGAGAAACTTACGAGAACATACATTAGGGAAATCGTACGGCTACATGGTGTACCTATGTCCATTATCTCCGATAGAGATAGTAGGTTCACCTCAAGATTCTGGCAATCACTACAACATTCCCTAGGAACAAGGCTGGACATGAGCACAACCTACCATCCACAGACCGACGGACAGAGTGAGAGGACCATCCAAACACTGGAAGATATGTTGCGAGCCTGTGTAATTGACTTTGGAAAGGCATGGGATACTGATTTACCCCTTGTCGAGTTTTCCTATAATAACAGTTATCACATGAGCATCAAGGCTGCTCCATTTGAAGCCCTCTACGGCCGAAAGTGCAGATCCCCTCTATGCTGGGCTGAGGTGGGTGATACCTAATTAGCCAGGGGGAAAGCTTCCGACAGTACTCTCATCGGTCCAGAGATCATTCGGGAAATGACAGAGAAAATCGTTCAGATTCATGAATGATTGAAAGCCTCTAGAGACCGACAGAAGAGCTACGCAGATAAGCGAAGAAAACCTTTGGAATTTCAGGTGGGAGACCGAGTCCTTCTCAAAGTCTCACCCTGGAAAGGCTTTATATGCTTCGGAAAGCATGGGAAGCTTAATCCGAGGTACATAGGGCCTTTCGAGATTCTTGAAAGAGTCGGTCCCGTAGCTTACAAACTCGACCTACCCGATGCACTTCATAACGTACATTCTACATTCCACGTATCTAACTTGAAAAAGTGTCTGTCCGACGAGACTCTTGTAATCCCACTCGACAAGATCGAGATCAACGAGAGCCTCAACTTCATAGAAGAACCGGTAGAGATCATGGACCGTGAGGTCAAGCAGATGAAGCAAAGCCGTATCCCTATCGTGAAGGTTCGCTGGAACGCCAAGCGAGGACCGGAATTCACTTCGGAACGCGAGGATCAGATGAAACTGAAATACCCTCAACTTTTCTCTTAATTGTTTGTAACTTCTTATTTGCTTAAATTCTAATTTCGGGACGAAATTCCTTCTAACGGGGGGATGATGTGACAACCCGAAATTTCCATTTTGTACGAACATTATCTATTCAATAGAAGCTAGACCAGTTTCAGTGAATTTCAGACTTTTCCGAATAAGTTGTGTACATTAGGGTTTACGTTTAAGGAGATATCAGGAGAGTGGATGCTCATGGGTTTGTGAAACTTGAGTATTTCAAAACTTCATAATATTAGAGTTCAATTCCAGAATAAAAATATTTTCTGCCAAAAATATCTCAGGACTATAAATAGATTTCTGAACTAAATTCATTCATTATTCACATTTCCAACTAGAAAAAAGCCATTTTCTCTCTCACGGATCTTCGGGTTTTTATCCCAAATCATGAGTACACTTCTGTAGTTGTTTTATAATGCTTGTTATATGCTTAATAACATAGATTACATGTCAAATATGTGAGATTCGGGAGTTTACCGCCCAAGAACGTTCTTGGGGAGTAAACTCCAAAATGAGGCATAAATGCTTCCTAGTCCCATTCCCTTGTTAAGTAACTAGATTAGGATTTTGTTGGAATAGTGTCTAAGGCTGTAACTATATCCGGTTGTGCATGGTCCTTTTGGGTTGCCTTCACCATAGCAACTTGATATGATGATTTAATAAGAGAGAGTAAATATTATTAATATATTATGGGAATAATATAATGAATAATATATTGTTATTTGATTAATATAAGTCATAGAATTAATTAGAATTAATTTGGTGACTTAAAGAGATTAATTGAATAAAGGGGTATAAACTGTCAATTGTTTGATAGTTAAACTTTGGACTGTAAATCCATTTGGATATGCTATGGACGGATTCTATAGGCTTTAGGATAGCTAAAATCGTCCATTAGAGTTATCTAGGAATGGATTTGGATAGCCTTAAGAGAAGATTATGTGATAGGGACTTATCTGTAATCCTTAAGGAGTCTACAAGTATAAATAGACCCCATGGCATAGGGAATTCGTGACTTAACCTAAAGTAAGGAACCTCTAGTCGAATTCCTCCCCTCTCCTGTCTCCTAAATCATCCTCCTTGCTATTGGTGTTTGTAAGCCATCAGAGGAGTGACATTTGTGACTCTAGAAGCTCCAAGACCTCAAGATCAACAAGGAACTCAAAGGTATGATTCTAGATCTGTTTCAATGTTGTTATTTAACCTAATTAGTAATTAGAAGTCTTGGATTCAAAGCATGTTTATTAGAAAGCCTAGATCTGAGCATTAGGGTTTTGCATGCGCACATAGGAAAGATCTTATGGCTAAAACACATCAGTGGTATCAGAGCCTAGCTTGGTTTTCTGTAAATTGTTGCTTGATTAACTAAAACAAACCTGCAAAATTCGATTTTTTGGTTTCTGAGTCATGGACTCGGCGAGTAGGCCTGACTCGGCGAGTCCCCTTGTGCACTCGGCGAGTCCAGGCGTCAGGAATGGCCAGATTCGGGATTTCTTTGTAATTATCTTATCTAAACTTTCCATAAACTAATTAGATCAATATTAATTCGTTTTTCTGATAAATATAACTGTTATCTTGATCTAGTTAAAGGTAATTATCAACTAATTAAATATTTAATTTCCTTATATGATAATTAATTAATTGTTTTGATTATTTTGGTAATTATCTTAAAAGAAATCTTGAATAAATCAAATATAGATAATTAGGATATTAATTGTTAATTGGAATTATTTGTTATTTGATCCTCCATGTTTTAAATGTTTAAAACTTGCCCTCAAGTTTTGAAATTTATATTTGTGATTAAAAGTTTTAATTTAGACAACTTAAATTTCAAAACCCTAGATTTTAAAAGGTTTAAAATACAACCCTATACTAATACGATATTACTAGTATAATATATATATATATATATATATATATATATATATATATATATATGTATATATATATATATATATATATATATATATATATATATATATATATATATGTATGTATGTATAACTAAATGCTAGTCTTACCGTTAGTAGGCCTCATTCACGAAGCCAATCTATAAGGTGGGTATAAGGTTGCGGCCTATAAAATGGCGCTTAATGGGTGTACACTCACACCCACCGCTTGCTTGATTGGTGGAGGGTCGTTAGCCGAACGGGTAGGATAGGGCAACCTAATCCTCTCATTAAAAGTATATTAAGAAATATAAAGTAACTACACATATTTTAAAATTTCCCAATCTTAGTTACTTTAGGAAAAGTGAATTGATGCAATCCCATGAAATTACACTTTGCACCTTGCTAAGAAGTTAGTGGAGCGTGTGTGGTTTACCGGCACACTAATTAGTTCTAAGCGAAGGTGGCAAAGGGTGATTCATTGTTTATCATAGTTCGATGGAGCGTGTGTGGTTTACCGGCACATCGAATAGGTGATCGTTACAATGAAGGCACCATGTGAATTTGCATGGTTATTCACACCCGCTTTGTGATCCTCGGTATCCCAGTCACAAACAAGAGGGGCATATCGAGATTTAAACATGCCATTGAATGGTTTCAATGAATCTCATCCGAACCTAGGAATTCTCAAAAACACTTAGGACTAATAGTTTAGGTTTTTGTGATGGAGAATTAGTGAATCGTCATTCACTTACCTTCAATGTATTTGCATGTTAGATTACGGCATCCCTTTTCTAACATGTAAATGTTATTGTTGGATCCTAGCCCTAATTTTTCTTATTGGGTGATAATTAGGGATTCATATTCTAGTCTATCTTTGTCCTTTTCTAATTATAGATGTCGAACGCAAACAACGCTGCTGCTAGTTCTTTCACGTTGATGAGCCTTTGCCAAAAGGTCACCTTCGATGGAACGAACTTTAGCGAATGGATAAGATACATTCGCACCATTGCTCGCTATGAGGACAAGGAGTATGTCCTTGATGAGAAGCTCGAGAAAATCAACACCGAAATCTCTACTCCAGCCGAAATCACCGACTTTGAAACTCACGAGCGAGATGCAACGAAGGTACATTGCATCATGATCGCTACCATGAACTCCGAATTCCAAAAGTTCTACGAGGACATGTACCTGTACGAGATGCACCAAGACTTATTGGAGAGGTACCACCAAAACGCGAGACAAGAGCGGTATGAGATTTTCACTAACATGATTTCCGCGAAAATGGGTCATGGAGAATCTCTTACCGTGCACTTGCAAAAGATGCAAAGGTATGTCGACCGCCTTCGCAAGTTAAATGTTGACTTCGGGGAAGACTTGGCGATCGACATGGTGCTTCACTCTTTGCCTCCGATGTACAACCAATTCAGGATGACATACCACATGAACAAAGAGGAGGTCACCCTAAGCAAACTCCAAGGTCTCTTGAGAGTCGCTGAGAGCAACTTCAAGGACAAGTCTGTTGCACCTACTCCAAATCCGCCCGCTGCTCCTGTCTTGGCTATTGGTCAAGGAAAGGGAAAGAAGAGGAAAGCTTCATCGAAGAACTATCGCAAGGCGAAAGCCCGAGATAGTGCCTCTTCTAGTGGGACCAAAGTTGATCCCGCTAAGCCCTGTCCTAACCCGAAGGAGGCAGAGTGCCACCACTGCCACAAGATAGGACATTGGAAGAGAAGCTGCCCAGAGTACCTGCAAGAAATCAAAGAAGGAAAGATCAAGCCATCTTTCGCAGGTATATACACAATCAAATCTAATGATTCTAATCATGTTATTTCTTGGGTCCTTGATACCGGTTGTGGTTATCACATTTGTTCTAATGTGCAGGGACTAAGAAGAAGTAGGGATGTGGAGCAAGGAAGGATAAATCTAATCATGGGGAACAGAAGATCGTCGCCTGTGACCAAGATTGGAGTGTATTCTTTAGTGCTTAGGAATAGTTTGGTTTTAGATTTAAACAATTGTTGCTATTCGCCAGAAATGGCAAGAAACATCATTTCATTTCATGGATTATATAGACAAGGATTTAGATTTTCTTTTAATAATGAGAATGGTTCTATTTTGGCTTATCTAAATGGTGTCTTTTACTTTGAAGCTATATCATGTAATGGAATATATGAAACTGTTATGATTGTTGATAACTTAGGAAATGATGTTTTAAATATTGATTCTTCCACTAGTATGGAAAAGGCATCCTTGTGGCATTGTCGTCTTGGACATGTCAACAAGAAACGCATAGCCCAACTCCAAAAGGATGGAGTGTTGGAGTCATTCGACCTTAGGGAAGATGACACATGCGAATCTTGTTTACATGGAAAGATGACTAAATCACCCTTCATGAGTACATGTGAAAGGGGCGAGGGTCTATTGGACCTAATACATACCGATCTATGTGGACCATTTAGATCAACCACGAAGGATGGGAACCGCTTCTACGTGACTTTTACCGATGACTATAGTAGATATGGGTATATCTACTTAATCAAGCAAAAGTCAGAAACCTTTGAAAAGTTCAAAGAGTTCAAGAATGAAGTGGAGAATCAATTGGGCAGGAAAATCAAGATGCTTCGATCCGATCGAGGAGGAGAGTACCTAAGTCTTGAATTCCACGATTATCTCAAGGAGTGTGGAATAGTTTCGCAATTGACGCCTCCTAGGACACCGCAGTTGAATGGTGTGGCAGAAAGGCGTAATCGAACCTTATTGGATATGGTTCGCTCAATGATGAGTCGTGCTTCACAACCTATTTCTTTCTGGGGGTATGCCTTAGAGACTGCCGCCCATATCCTTAACCGAGTCCCTACTAAGAAGGTTGCCAAAACACCTCACGAGATGTGGACAGGGAAAGCTCCCTCGTTGGCACATATCAAGGTTTGGGGTTGCGAGGCTTTCGTAAGACGAGATACTCACGGCAAGCTTGAACCTCAAAGTGAGCGATGTATTTTCATCAGCTACCCGCAGACATCCTTTGGATATCTCTTCTATAGACCGAAGGACAATGTGGTCTTCGTTGCGAGGAGAGGAGTTTTCCGAGAGCGAGAACTCATAAGCCAAGGAGACAGTGGGAGGCAAATCGAGCTTGAAGAGATTCAAGAGTCGATAGATGAAGGAACCTCTACCACTGGCACTCAACCCGAGGAGGAAACTCTGGTTGAACCGATTGACGAGTCCTTACCTCTTAGACGTTCCGATAGAGTTAGAGTTCTACCCCAGTTTTATGGTCTTCATATTACTACCGAAGGAGACACGTATATTAGTGATGGTACACTAATAAATCTTGATGAACCTAATAGCTATAAGGAAGCCATGGCAGGCCCGGAGTCTGCGAAATGGAAAGAGGCAATGGATAGCAAGATCAAATCCATGTATGATAACCAAGTTTGGAATTTGGTTGATTATGTGCCCGGACGTAAGACCGTTGGGTGCAAATGGATCTTCAAGAAGAAGACCGACGTGGATGGAAACGTGCACACATATAAAGCGCGATTGGTTGCGAAGGGCTTTACTCAAACTCCTGGAGTTGACTATGATGAGACCTTCTCACCAGTTGCGAAGATTAAATCTATTAGAGTGATGCTAGCTATTGCCGCATTTCATGATTATGAGATTTGGCAAATGGATGTCAAGACCGCTTTCCTTAACGGGAAGTTGGCTGAGGATGTTTACATGGCTCAGCCCGAGGGGTTTGTGGATCCGAAGCATCCGAATAAAGTGTGTAAGCTTGAGAAGTCCATTTATGGACTTAAGAAAGCATCACACAGATGGAATCTTTGCTTCGATGAGAAAGTCAAAGAGTTTGGATTTGTATGAAGCGAAGACGAGTCTTGTGTATATGTCAAAGCCAGTGGGAGTATAGTAAGCTTTCTCGTTCTATATGTCGATGACATATTACTCATAGGAAACGACATCCCGACTCTGCAGGAGGTTAAGTCCTGGCTCGGGAAGTGCTTCGCTATGAAGGACCTCGGAGAGGCTTCTTACATTTTGGGAATAAGGATAGTGAGAGAAAGAAGTAAGAGACTAATTGGACTTAGTCAGAACACTTACTTGGAGAAGGTACTAAAACGTTTTAGTATGGAAAACTCAAAGAAGGGAGAATTACCAATACAAAGTAATGCCAAGTTGAGTAAGACTCAAAGTCCGAGTACCGAAGCTGAGATAGCAGAAATGAGCCGAGTACCATACACTTCTGCAGTTGGCTCAATCATGTACGCTATGACTTGTACTCAACCTGATGTAGCCTTCGCTTTGAGCATGGTTAGCAGATATCAAGGGAATCCTGGCAAAGCACATTGGATTGCGGTGAAGAATATCCTTAAGTACCTTCGGAGGACGAAGGAATGGTTCTTAGTCCTCGGAGGGAGTGATGACTTGAAGGTGCAAGGGTATAGTGACGCCAGTTTTCAGACCGACAGGGAAAATTACCGTTCACAGTCGGGCTGGGTCTTTACCCTAAATGGAGGAGCAGTGACATGGAAGAGTTCCAAGCAGGAAACCGTAGCTGATTCAACGTGCGAATCAGAGTACATTGCAGCGAGCGAAGCGTCAAAGGAGGCGATATGGCTAAAGAACTTCATCGGTGATCTTGGAGTCGTACCTGCCATAAAGGAGCCCATGGAGATTTTCTGTGATAACGAAGGTGCGGTTGCCTTAACCAAGGAACCGAGGGATCATGGTAGATCAAGACATATCGACAGAAAATATCACTTCATCAGACATCATGTAGAAGAAGGACAACTCGTAGTGAAGAGGATATCATCAGAAGATAACCCAGCAGATCCGCTTACGAAGGGACTGAGTAGGGTTAAGCACTTACAGCATGCTAGGAGTATTGGGCTGAAGGATGATATTAGCATAGATTAGATAGTATTAGAAACATGTAATAGATAAATGTAATTAACATTTGATGATTAAATAAAGGAGTTTTATTTATGAGTAATGTTATTGTCTTATGTTAATTGTTTAACTATTGTTTCACTTTGCATGTTTTGACTTCCAGAATGATTGAAATTATTAGGAATAATAGAATTGTTCAAATTGTCCACAATCGTTCATATGTTGGAAGTAGATATGAATGAAGATTGTCATGAATTGGTGTGTAGATTGTCTAAATGGTGTTAGACATAGCAAAGGGTTGCTGCAACGTTCATGAGTGCTTATGAACTAGTTTTGAGCATTGGAACAAACCCGCGCTTGCTGGAATCACCTTATGGAATAAGATATAAAAGGGTGATCGCAAGACGATAATATCATATAGTCTTAAAACCTAGATATATGGTTTGTTATTTGTTAATTGGTTGTACATTGATAATGCGAAAACGCATCAGTAACTCGGTGTTATAAAACGCATTGCTGTGTATAGTTGGTTAATGAATAAGTAAATGCATATAAGTCGAAGTTTATCTGTAACTTTTATCTAAGAAGGTAGAAGCGATATCTCGGCCGCTCGATGATTTGATTTGACTTATGTGCCGGGCCCGGTCAGAACTGAATTGATGTGTTCGATTAAGTTCTATGTCAAATAAATCGGAGATCGAGAAACCTAAATGCTTGACTAACCATTCCATAGGATTGTCAGCATGATATATAACAGAGGACTGTACGATCCGTTATCTAAAGGACAAGATTGATTAGATCAGAGTTTGACAGCGTCTTTGAGAGCTACGATTGCAAACCGAATTGTACTTGTTACTAGACTTATCCAAGTGGGAGACTGTTGGAATAGTGTCTAAGGCTGTAACTATATCCGGTTGTGCATGGTCCTTTTGGGTTGCCTTCACCATAGCAACTTGATAGGATGATTTAATAAGAGAGAGTAAATATTATTAATATATTATGGGAATAATATAATGAATAATATATTGTTATTTTATTAATATAAGTCATAGAATTAATTAGAATTAATTTGGTGACTTAAAGAGATTAATTGAATAAAGGGGTATAAACTGTCAATTGTTTGATAGTTAAACTTTGGACTGTAAATCCATTTGGATATGCTATGGACGGATTCTATAGGCTTTAGGATAGCTAAAATCGTCCATTAGAGTTATCTAGGAATGGATTTGGATAGCCTTAAGAGAAGATTATGTGATAGGGACTTATCTGTAATCCTTAAGGAGTCTACAAGTATAAATAGACCCCATGGCATAGGGAATTCGTGACTTAACCTAAAGTAAGGAACCTCTGGTCGAATTCCTCCCCTCTCCTCTCTCCTAAATCATCCTCCTTGCTATTGGTGTTTGTAAGCCATCAGAGGAGTGACATTTGTGACTCTAGAAGCTCCAAGACCTCAAGATCAACAAGGAACTCAAAGGTATGATTCTAGATCTGTTTCAATGTTGTTATTTAACCTAATTAGTAATTAGAAGTCTTGGATTCAAAGCATGTTTATTAGAAAGCCTAGATCCGAGCATTAGGGTTTTGCATGCGCACATAGGAAATATCTTATGGCTAAAACCCATCAGATTTTAGGTATGTATATTTGAGGCTAGAAAACAATCAAAAACACCAAGCTTTGGGTGTTCACGGCCCAAGAACTTCTTGGACCGTGAACTCCAAATTCAAGGACCAAAATATGCCCTAATCACTCCTAAGGCTTTAGACATTAACCCCCATTTACTCCTAGCTAATTTGTGGACTTTAAAACATCAAAAGCACCCCCTTAAAGGGAGTTTATGGCCAAGGAAATACTCTTAGGCCGTAAACACCAAATAAGGGCACCAAAGTGTGCCTAGGGTCCCCATTAGCCTTAAACAAATGCCTAGAAATTATCCTACTTGTGCTTGGGACTTGAAAGAATAAAAATACCCATCCCTTGAGAGTTACAGTTGTAAACTCCAAAAGAAATGGGCTTTTGGCGGAAAACTCCTTAAAGGAGTGTATTAAGGCCCTAAACGACCCAAAGGATTAAACAACCAAGTAAGGCTTATTCTAGAAATCAAATAGCACTTCAAAACAGCATTTACCACCAAGATTGGAGTTCACGGCCGTAAACTCAAGGGTTTACAACCGTAAACTCCTTGTGTGGAGTTTATTGAGGAGTAAACATTTATACAAGGTCCTTGGTAGCTTTAAACCCCTTTAGCCTTGTCCCATAACAACCTAGAAGCAACCCTTAGGACCTATAACACTTATACAAAGTGTTTACATGTTCCTGAGTGCCCCAACTTATTTCATTAGTTATTATTTGGCTAATTAGTTATATATATGCTCATTATATGATAACTAGGCTCGTGCGTGTGAACAAGTCACCGTTTGCCACCTAGCACGGTATCCGACACTTCAATCCAATCCACTCACCGCAAGTGAGTTCATACCCCTTTTAATTAACCTTTGAAATACTTTTAAATGTTTTAAATGCTTTTATGGGAGGAGGGGGGGATACAAGTTAAATACTTATAGTTATTACATCAATCACATGTGATTAATAACTGGAAAACCAATGATTTTATCACTGTTCAAACTGTTTATCAAACTGCTTTACTTCAAAATGTTTTACAAACTATTTTACTTATAAAATACTTTTATTTAAACTTTGTTATACTTCTTATAAATTGCATGCCCATATGTGTATAGATATATAAGCAATGTTTAAAGGGCTTAGGAAGGCCATTCGCCTTATTTCCTTTTTCTCGATTTGGATGTGGTCTGGTGGGATTTCGGGTAGTCGTCCGAAGGTTGTTTCAATATTAATTATATATCAAATGTACATATATAGACATAAAAGTACTTCCATATTCATGCGTATTAGTCACATCATTAGTAAGTTACCATCGGGGTAACACAGGATCATACTACTACAATTTCTAGATCAATGAGTCAGTTCATTCATGAGTCAATACTTATTACTAAGAGTACATATACAACTATACTAGGATGAGAACATATACAACGATACTAGAACAAGTAACATTACATTACATATACATGAATACGTTAACAATTGTGATCCACTGTATGGGAGTATGCATTAATTGTCATGACCCGAGTTGTAGCTAGAGTCTCTTGAAGGGAGAGCATGAGTTTGCGTATAGATCTATACTGGATTGACTATCCTAC
This sequence comes from Lactuca sativa, assembly GCF_002870075.4. Classification (NCBI taxonomy): domain Eukaryota; kingdom Viridiplantae; phylum Streptophyta; class Magnoliopsida; order Asterales; family Asteraceae; genus Lactuca; species Lactuca sativa. Next base: position 31,801,809 of record NC_056627.2, read on the forward strand.
ACCTTGCTGCTAGCTACAGCCAGACCGGCAGGTCTGGGGGTGCCAAACGTCATACCTTATTTTTCGACTATACGTTGTCGTTATTACCAGTCTATAGTATGGTGCAATTTATCACATGATACCTTAATATAAATCCGGTTTAGGGTAGTTAGTACAACTGTAGTTCCTATAATACAACACTACAGTACTACAATAATTTACCCATTACATATATTTAGTGATTATTTCACTTAAACACTAATGTACAAACTATATTTTGTTAAATGATAGTTACACTTGGGAAATTACACACTTTTACAACCAACGAGCATACAAAACAGTTAAGCCTTGGTAAAAGGCTACTTTAATAGAAAATATAGGTTTTTCTGAGAGATTCAAACTTTTACAAACACTTACAAACATTTACGTACATTTTACAAACTTACACTTGAGACATGTTCAAACGTTTTGATAACAAACACCGACACTAAAATACTTATGAACTCACTAGCTTAATGCTGATAAACTCTTTCAAAATAACTTGTATTCTCAGGTCATCAGTAGACAGGTACCGAGGCCAGCTTTTGAGAAGATGGAGCGCATCCAAGATTCATCTTATTATTTTGATTTACATTATATTTTTGGTGTCTATAACTGTACAGAGCACGCTTGTATTAAAATTATATATTTAATGCAATGGATGATGTTGTTTGCTTATTTACTTTTACTGTGTTGTGATACTTTACATGACGTCCTCCGCCCCAGAACGTTTCCGCCGTTCTTGGTTTTGGGGTGTGACATCTTGGACTCGACGAGTAGACACTGTCTGGACAAAAACCCTAACCTGAGGGTTTGCACCCTATTTAAGCAACCTTATACAGCCTCCATCGTCCCTTATGCTCCCAGAAACCCGCTATAGAGAACCCTAGCCATTATTGAAGCAATCTAAGTCATTTTTGATGGATTTTGGTATTGGTAATCTTAAGAAGGAAGGAAAAGAGCTTGAGGAAACAAGAAAAGACCGGAGGAGTCCCAGTTTGTGCTTCATCTTCAGTCCTCAGAAGGTATAAAGTTGCTAACTTGCTTGTTCAATTGCTAGATCCCTTCTTGTGGATATTTAGGGCTTTTATTGGCCATTTTAGGTAACCAACCATGAATGAAAGCATGGTTGGGGACAAGGCTTCAGATCGAGGTCCTTTGAAGGGTCACAAGGCAGAAAGTGGGTGCTTTTTCCACCTAAAGAAGACCTCATGCAACCCAAGGACTTTGTTTTAGGACATTTTGAGCCCAAAGTCCCATGCATGCACATAAAGTTTGTAACTTTACGTGCTAGATCAATTTCAGAAGCCTAGATCTATCTTTTGATCAAAGGTTGTACACCAGAAATCGAAGAAATAGACTTTGACAGTATCGACTCGGCGAGTCGTTCTTCGGAATCGGCGAGTCCAAGGTTAGACTTCCCTTTTTCTGTTATAGGTCAAAGGGACCCAGTGGAGTGTTGGAAAGGTTTTAGAGGGTCCAAGGGAGTGACCCAATGTATTGGGATAATCCATAGTCCTGGAGTTCATAGGACTCGCCGGGTGCATGAGCAAACTTGGCGAGTCCACGACAATTTCCCAACTCTTGAAGATGAACTCGACGAGTTGTTCATACAACTCGGTGAGTCAAGGACAGTACTGGTTCATTGGATAAGGATAGACTCAACGAGTTGTTCATACAACACGGCGAGTCGGATGAGGGTTCATCCGATGTTCGTAGAGAAGGGTAACTCGTTGAGTCACTTCTAAACTCGACGAGTAGGGGTGTGGATGAGGACAGTTAAAAGGATAGGGACTCGATGAGTTGGCAGCCCAACTCGGCGAGTCAGGTCAACTGGAAGTTGACTTTGGATTTGACTTTGACTTGGACTTGGTTAAGGGTAAAATAGTCATTTTACCCTAAGAGTAGATATCAGTTCTGACTGAGTGTTTTGTGGGGATTGTAGCCAGAGGGTTTCCGGAGCGGCAGCAGGTAGAGACTTCATACACATTTTGACAGTAGCTACTTGATCGAGGCGAGCTACCTTCCAGTAGCGGTGGGTCTACGGCCACAATGCCGGCCCACGAGTAGGAGTTGTATGTTAGATGATTGTCTTTGTGATATCATCTAGGTTGCTACTACCTGATATGTTATATGTTGACATGATATGTTATATGTGATAGTGGTAGAGTCCGGATGTTAGGACCGAAGGGTAGTTCAGGAACCCCAGATATGTCTGACAGTATGTGACTACATGTTTATATGCTGACATGATATGTTAAATGTGATAGCGGTAGTAGGAGAGGAATAGTCCCCAAGTTCGGTTTTTAGGACCGAAGGGTAGTTCGGACACCCCAAATATGTCTGATAGTATGTTTACGTTATGATATATGTGATAGTAGCAGTAAGGAGTGAAATAGTCCCCGAGGGTTGGTTGTTAGGACAAACAGTTAGGTCAGCACCCCAGAATGGCTTGACATGGGTAGGATGGCATCCCAAAATGGACGCACGAGTAGGTTGGCACCCCAGCATGGTCGTACCGGGTAGGTCGGGCACCCCAGAATTGTCCGACAGTATGTATGTTATGTGATTGTATGGTATGTGGTACCATGGGGGAACTCACTAAGCTTCGTGCTTATAGTTTACAGTTTTGGTTTCAGGTACCTCTTCAGCGAAGGGGAAGGAGCCGGCGCGGTAGTGACACATCACACACCCACATGTTGGTTTTCTGCATTAGAGTTTCTTGGGATTGTACTCTGACATTGTTTTATTTTGTGAGTGGTTTTCAGACATGAGTTGTGGATTTATGAAAAGTTAATATTAGATGGTGTTTTCTCATAAATGTTTTTATAAGTCAATTAATTAAAAATGAAATTTTTGGACTTGGAAATTGGGTCGTTACAAGCTTGCCATGCGGGCGCTGGTGCTCGGCCTTCACCCTGCGACAGGTCAAGCAGCTCTCTACGAACCACGCGACATCCCACTTCATACAGGGCCACCAATACTCCCTCTTCAGGTCTAAATACATCTTAGTGGCCCCGGGATGAATTGAGAACCTTGATCTATGTGCCTCCTCCATCAGAATGATACGTGCTCCACCTTCAATCTGCACCCAAATCCGACCCTGAAAGGTCATCAGCCCGCGGCTACCGGCAATGAACTCAGATATTTGCCCGATCACCCGCTCTTTTTTGCGGTTCTCCGGTCTCATGGCCTCTACCTAGGCCTCGCAAATGGTGTCCAATACCGGAGTCATCACTGTCAATCTCAAACAAACATCTTGTATCGGGGCACTCTCCGCCCTACGACTCAGGGCATTGGATGCAACATTAGCCTTGCCCGGGTGGTACAGGATCTCACACTCATAATCCTTTACCACATCCAACCATCTCCTCTGGCGCATATTCAAGTTGCGCTAATTGATCAGATACTTCAAGCTCTTGTGATCTGTGTATATGGTACATCGGACCCCATAATAATAGTGATGCCAGATCTTTAGGGCGAACACCACAGCCCCCAACTCCAGATCGTGAGCGGGATATCTCGTCTCATGAGGCTTCAACTGCCTTGATGCGTATGCTATCACATGACATCTCTGCATCAACATCGCACCAAATCTTGATATCGACGTGTTGCAATACACCAAAAAATTCTCCATCCCTTCCGGAAGGGCTAATAGTGGGGCGTCGCATAGTCTCTGGCGAAGTGTCTCGAATGAGGCCTGCTGTTCTGGGCCCCAACTGAATGCTACGCCCTTCTGGGTCAACCTAGTGAGAGGAACAACAATCTTAGAGAAATTTATGATAAATCTCCGATAATAGCCGGCCAACCCCAGAAAACTCCTGATCTCTGAGGGGGATCTCGGCACCTCCCAACTCATCACCGCCTCAATCTTGGCCGGATCGACCAATATCTCGTTCTGGTTAACGAGATGCCCCAGGAACTGGACCTCTCATAACCAAAAACCGCACTTGTAGAATTTGGCGTAAAGCCTCTCCGATCTCAGAACTTCGAGGATCTCCCTCAAATGCTCCTCATTTTGGTCTCTAGATCTCGAATACTCCAATATATCATCAATGAACACGATCACTGAACGATCCAGCATAGGCCTGCACACTCTGTTCATGAGATCCATGAACGTCGCCGGTGTATTGGTGAGACCGATCGGCATCGCCACGAACTCGTAATGCCCATAATGAGTCCTGAATGTTGTCTTCTGGATATCCTCATCGCACACCCTCATCTGATGATATCCAGATCTTAGATCAATCTTGGAGAACCAAGACGCTCCCTGTAACTGATCACACAAATAGTCGATCCTCGACAAGGGGTAACGGTTCTTGACCGTCAACTTCTTCAACTCCCGGTAATCAATGTACATCCGGTGTGAACCATCATTTTTCTTGACAAACATGATCGACCCTCCCCACAACGAGCTACTCGGCTGAATGAACCCCTTCCCTAGTAGCTCCCGAAGTTGCGAGGATAACTCCTGCATCTCTGGAGGCGCAAGGCGATAGGGCGCCTTGGCGATAGGCGCTACCCCCAGAACCAAATCGATACGGAACCCCACCTGCCTCTTGGGAGGCACACTCGACAACTCCTCGGGGAAAACATCTGGGAATTCACGAACTATTGGAACCTCATCAATCGATCTCGATCTTTCCACATCAAACCTCGTATCCATCACATAAGCCACAAACCCATTACAACCCTGCTGTACACTCTGGCTTGCTCTGGCAGTCGAACAGAACGATGACCCGGAACAGGTACCCTCGCCGTACACCGTAAGAACTCGCACACTAGGGTTTCGTATGGTCACCAGCTGCCGCTCGCAGTTGATAACCGCTCCAAATCTGCTCAATCAATCCATGCCCACTATGACACAAACATCCCCCATCGCAATCGGAACCAAATCAATCGGAAACTCAACTCCTAAGATCTCAAGTACACATTCCTGAATCACATCGGTGGCATACACCGCTCGCTCGTCAGCTATGGAAACTCGCAGGGGTCGACTCAACACCTCTCGACAAATAATAATGTGCTGACTAAAGGCTAATGACACGAATGATTGACTCGCACCCGAGTTAAATAACACCAAGGCAGGTACAGAACTCACAAGAAAAGTACCTACGCAAATCATAATATAAGCACAATATCTCTAACATCATGATAAATACATGAATGAATAAATACTTGCCACAACATCGGACGCTGCGTGGACCTCCTCCGCAGTCAACTGGAAGGCTCTCCCTCATGCCTTCGGTGCCTCGGCCTTCAACGGACGACTCTCAGTAGCTCAACCAACAGCAGGGGCAGATCCCTACGATGCTTCCTGTGCTGCTCCCCGCAGCTGCGGACACTCGGCCTTTCAGTATCTGGTCTGGTTGCAATGAAAACAGACTGCAAACTCCTTGGGGCAATCCTTGGCCATATACCCCTCCTTGCCACACTTGTAACAAGACCCTGCTCTACACACTCCCTCATGACCCTTGGCGCACTTGCCACTAGTGTCGCCCTTCTGGTTCCTTGATCTCGGATCGGCGGGCTTGGCCCGCTTGGCTGCCTGCTGGGACTGAGTCGGTCGCTGATCCCTCCCCTGAGACTCCGCCTCCTCCCTAATCTGAGTCTCCAACTTTATCTCCCTCTTCCGAGCATTGTCTTGAAGCTTGGCAAACGACCGGTACGAAGAGTTCGCCACTAGCTCTCATATGTCTCTCCTTAGAATACTCAAGTACTGACTCATACGTGCCTGATCAGTAGACATTTGCTCAGGCCAGAACATCGCCCTCTCATGGAACATCCTGGTGATCACAGTAACAGACTCAGTACCCTGTTTGAGAGTCAGAAACTCCTAGGCCAAACGATCCCTCTCCACCAGGGGAATGTAATCATCATGGAACATAGCAGTGAACCTCTCCCAGGTCACCGTGACAAGCTCATCAGACGAAAAGTACGCCGTCACAAACTTCCACTAGTCCTTCGCTCCTAAGCGAAGCTGTTTCAGCGCGAACCGGACTCTCAAATGCTCTGGACATGAACACGTATAGAAGCATCCCTAAATATCAGAAACCCAGCTCATCGCAGCAATCGGATCTTGTGTCCCTTCAAACTATGATGGCTTCATGTTGCTGAATTCCCAGAACAGTATCAAATCACCACCCTGAGGTCTGGCAGCAGCAACAACTGCGGTAGCTGCAGCGGCTGCAGCCTCACTAACTGACGCGTATCTCTCATCAAAAGTCTCAATCAGCGTGGTCTTAATAGACTCGAACATCTATGGAATCTCTGCGTTGATAGCCGTAACCACCTCATCATGGATCATCTGGTGGAGCTCCTCATCATTCACTCCGCTAGTCTCTGGTCTATGGCGTGTCCTAACCATGACGTCTCTGAAATACAACATAAAAATATTAGAGACTCGATCGAGCATACTCGCACTCGATAACTTAACTCCACTCATTCCCTGGTACCCCAAGGATTCTTACTTGGGCTGCGCACTACTTCGATGTCTTCAGTAGTGCGGGCCCAATACTACCGTCCACACCGCATCAGTATTTACCCCAAGTCCTCCTCCTAGGATCCCAAATCCCATGTACTCTACTCTCACTATGCATAGTCTACTCTCTAGCAGATCTCTCATAAGCTCCTCACTGCTATCTACTCACTCTCAAGCATCTCCTAGCATCAAAAGCCCTAAGCTAAGGCATCACAAATCATGCCACTCTAGTCCTAATAAGAATACCTAGCCTACTCTAGCATGCATAACATATCATCTCATATCTCATAACACATAATATAAGGGTATTTTGGGAAATCACCGTTCGGGCGCTGGCTGATCGTACACACTACTCTGCTCTGCTCCTTTCAAAACCTTTTTACTCTTTTAGAAAATTTTGTTTTATTTCGAAAAATTCCTCAAATCCTCAGTTTGAGTTCAAATGCGCTCGAAGGTGTATCCGAATCCCACAAACCAAGGCTCTGATACTAACTTGTAACAACGTAAATTTCAAAACAACTTTTCACTTTTTAAAATGTAATTTCATTAATACATATTCCCAAATCTCAAAATATCACATGTCAAAAACCATAAAAACACAACCCAAGATCAAAACGTATAAAACTCCAATAGTGTGTACTGATCATGCCGACGCCTTCCCGCGATCCTCACTGGTACCTGAAACACATAACATAAAACACTGTAAGCATAAATGCTTAGGGAGTTCCCCAAAATACCATATAAAACATATATTAGCCACTCGACGCTATAACTCTGTTTGACCCTCTAGTCAATGTGTCTCAGTGGGACCCTCCAGTCTTGTTGGGCTGAAGTTTTGGTTAAGTATTGCGTCGTTGGGCTCGAATGTTTATTTATTTATTTTGTATTCCGGTTTGGGCCTGTCCAACCGAGAGCCCATTATGTTTAATATATAAGTATATGCTTGCATGCATATTAGGTTAATGATTTTAGAGATTAATCTAGAGCGTAACGATAGTATCTACAGATTTCTTTAATCGTTCTTGTAACCTACCAATCCTCTACAGTTGATGTTCTTAATCGAGCTCTTCTGAGGATTTTGTTTAATCATTCGACACGTTTGATTCAATCTTGTCTCGTTCTTATTTTCGTGTTCTTACAGTTTTATATTTACTTACCTGTTTGAGATCTAATCGATCTTCATAGATTTAAAGGTTTTAAATCTCATCAATTGGTATCAGAGCCGGAGGCTGTGTAATCGATACACATCTTTTCTGTGAAAAGGTTACAATTAGGGTTTTTCCGCAATTAATAATATTTATTGAGCCGTCATCTCATTATTGACGTATCTTGATATTTATTGTTTTTCCCTAATCTGAGTTATTACAAGTCTGATCTTTTAACAGGTTTTTTCGATCATAATGGACGAGTCGCAATCAAATCCTATCAATATCTCCAACAGCATCGGTTCGACGACAAAGATTCCAATCCTATATACCCATGACTATGAAGTCTGGGCACATCACTTCGAAGACTACGTGATAGGATCTGAGGATAATGGATACCTCATATGGGAAACTATCATTAATGGACCGTTTTCTCATTCAGCAACGTCCAGGATTATTAAAACTCAAAAGGAGTATAATGATCAGCTGAAGGATGTTAAAGATATTGCACAAGACGAAAAGGACAAATTCCAGTGCAATATCAAGGCGTTAAGGTTAATCAGATTTGCCCTTCAGTCCGACACCTTTAGGTTGGTCAGCTCATGCACGACGGCAAAAGAAGTTTGGGATAGACTTCGCGAACTGTACTCTACTGACGAGGATCTTGAACATTCTATCCAAACCTTGCTTTTATCTGAGTTTGGAGAATTCAGGCAAGGAGCCGAAGAAACAGTGACCCAGACGTTCGATCGCTTCAATCATCTTCTCAGCAAGATGATCAAGCATGACATCGAAAGGAAGCTTATCGAGCAGAAGGTTACATTCTTAAATGGTCTGAGGTCTGAATGGAGAGCAGTGGTGTCTACAGTCAAAGCCCATGAGCAGTTTAAATCATACTCATTGGCGAAACTGGTGGGTATTCTCAAGTCCCAGGAGAAGATTGTACTGCAGGAGAAAAACGTTGTTTCAAGCCTTGGTTTGTTGGCCCTCCTATCAAAAAGTAAAGCTGCGGTGGAGGATGAAGACCTTAACTTGGAGGAGTATGACCTCACGTCTGAGGATTATGCTATGATGGTGTCTAACCCCAAGAGGTTCATAAAGAAGAGATTCCCCAGCAATAAAACCGAAACTGGCAGGGGAGTTACAGTTCAGAAAAAGTTAACAATGAACCGAAGGTTGAAGAGCCCAAGAAGGAACCAAAGGTGGATGGCGATTCCGGGGTAAGCTGTTACTACTGTGGTGGGAAAAACCACTATGCTAAAGATTGCGTCCTTAAGAAGATGGCTGAAAAGGATGATGGAATGGATGAGGAAGCTGTGTTGCAAAAAAGGATGGATGAGTTGAGAAAGAAGAAGTCTACCGCTAACCCTTCTACTAATGCTTTTATTGTGCAGGGTTCGGTTGCTGATGACGAGTTCGGTAGCACGGAAGTTTGGTCTACCGACTCAGAAGACGATGAAGTGAGGAAGCCTACCCATGGAAAGGCTTATGTGGCAAAGGATGAAAGCAGTGGAGGAAGATGCTTCATGGTGTCAGATGTATCTCAGATGAGGGGATACAACACCGATAATGGAGGCAAGGAACCGAAGGTGCAGGAGGACATGTGCTTTACAGCCAAGCCACTCAGCCAGCAGTTCAATGAGCTTGATGAACTGATAAAGAAGGTACAATCGGTTTTTGTTTCATATAAAGTACCACCATCCTCTTATGAGAAAGAACTAAAAAATGTTAATACAAGAATTTCTCATCTAGATAGTAGCTTAACTCAAACTCGAGTCACCAATTCTAACCTAACTGATCAATTAAGCAGGGTGTCATCGAAGAGTGAGGAGCGGCGCATGTGGATCGAGTTGAAGGAGTCTGAATTAGTTAAAATCAAAGACGAAAACATCTATTTACAAAGAGACAATTTAAAGTTGTTAAAACAGCGGAATGTTTTTTGTTTAATTGCAAAACGTCTTTATTCTAATATTACTCAACTTCACTTAGACTGTGAAATAGGCTAAAAGATCCATCGCATGATTTTGCCCTTCCTGGAGTTTAAGGAGGATGAAATTGATGCTGAAGCTTATAACTGTGAATGTAACGACCCGTTTCCGGTATGTTAATTAATTTGATTTGGGCTAAGTTTCAAGAGGGACTCGGCGAGTTCTAGCCTGACTCGCCGAGTCAGGACGCGCATCTTGTGCACGCGGGAGCCGGCGACTCGGCGAGTCCATATCCTGGACTCGGCGAGTCCGTCCGTCTGGGTGAAAACCCTAACTCCCCGGGTTTGCTCACTATTTAAACACCATTATAGCCTCCATCTCGTCACTTTCCTCCTGAGAGCACTGTGAAAAACCCTAGACCTCCATTGGTGAGCCTTGTATGTGATCTTGTCCCATTTTGTGAAGGAGTGAAGAAGGAGAAGAAGAAGGAAGCAAGGAAACGTGTTCTAGTGCCAAGATCCAAGGTCAAGGGTGAACTTATTGAGGTATTTTCGGAGTTCCCTTCTGGTTTCATGCTTAAACTTCCATTAGAACTCTTTTAAGGGCTATTTGATGCTTGTTCCAAGCTTTATGCTTGCTTGAATGTGTTGTTAAGCCGAAATATCTTTAAATCTGAGTGTTGGGGTGTTGTAGAGTCCAGATCCACTGCCTTTTTGGGGTTACATTGCATGTTAGCCATGGATCTACCCTTATTGTGTATATTTTAGTCTTATTTCCCTCAATCATGTAGTTGTGCACGTAAAGTTGGAAACTTTACATGGTAAAACAGCTTAATGGACCCAGATCTATCATTTGCATGTGTTGGATTTAAGAGAAATCGAGTAAAAATGTGTTGCATGGCGGCGACTCGGCGAGTCGGAAGAACGACTCGACGAGTCCGGTCGCGAGTCCCGACTTCTTCAGTTCCTTCAGTGTGGAGTGGGCGAGGTGAGTTAGGGAGTGGACTCAGCGAGTTAAGAGTAGACTCAGTGATGGAGGGACTCGGCGAGTTTGTTCATACAACTCGGCGAGTCCAAGGCAATCTTCTTGAGGATCAAGAACAACTCGTCGAGTCTGTTCATCTGACTCGGCGAGTCGGATGAAGATCATCTGAGTTCTTGGATCCAGAGGGTACTCGTCGAGTCGATGCCACACTCGACGAGTAACAGCATGTAAGAGTTAAGCGGAGAGTCTAGGACTCGGCGAGTCGGGTATCCCGACTCGGCGAGTCAGCCCTGAGTAAGTCAACGATTGACCAAGGGTAAAAGAGTCATTTTACCCTGAGTGTAGTGCTAGTGATTGATTGAGTGTGTTTATGGATTTGTAGCCGAGGAGATTCAGGAGCAGCAGCCGTTAGCTTTCCGAGCCGCACTCTCATCCGCTAGCTTACGAGGTGAGTTTCCTTTCCGTAGGGACGGGTCTAAGGCCACAATGCCGACCCGTCCAGTTAATAGTAGTTTCCGGACTTCGGTCCGATGTAGTAGTTAGTATGTTTGATGCCTTCGTGGTACAGACATGTCTTATGTGCTATGTGTATGTGTTTATGTTCCGGGCCACGGCCCGATGCAGGATGCAGTATAAATTGTTATGATATGCTATTCTAAGCGCAGTCAGTTCCGGACCTCGGTCCGATGCAGGGGACACGGTCCCAGATAGTTCCGGACTTCGGTCCGATGCAGTCAGTTCCGGACTTCGGTCCGATGCAGTTAGTTCCGGACTGCGGTCCGATGCAGGGGACAAGGTCCCAGTCAGTTCCGGACTTCGGTCCGATGCAGTTTTCCGGGTCCCGACCCGATGCAGTGGGCAAGGCCCAATATGTGTTTATATGTTGTTGTATGGTATGTGGTAAGTTGGGGGAGCTCACTAAGCTTCGTGCTTACAGTTTCAGTTTTGGTTTCAGGTACTCCCGCAAGCAAAGGGAAGAGCTCTGGATGACGGCATCGCACACACCACCGTTACAGCTTTAGTTGGAATTGATTTAGTTGTTATTTTGGACATAGCATGTTACATTTTCCGCACAGTACTTTATTATCTTTTGGGGACATATCACGCATGGTTTATCTATATGATGCTTTGATTATAGCTTTGATGGTATTAAAAACGAAATTTTTGGGTCGTATTTTTGGGTCGTTACAAGTTGGTATCAGAGCCCTGGTTTGAGGGATTCGGATACACTCTCGGGTGTATCTGAACTCAAACTAAAGGGAAATAAAAGATTTTCAATAAAATGTTTTTACAAAAGAATTTTGAAAACACTCAGAAGGAAAAGAATTGTTTTAAGAAAAAGGTGTGTGCATGCGGTCAACCGAGCTCAAGTAAGTACTCCCAAATTACCCATACAAGTATTTGTTCAATTTCAGTTTAGTAGAACAGCATGCTAGAATAGGACTAAGGGTGTAGGAGAACGCCTTATGTGCCTGCTTATGTGTTACAGCTCTATGAATATTGCATGCTAGAATTGAGTAGACAGCAGCAGGATAGCCTGTTTAGGTTACGCCTGATCGTATGAGCTTAGCATCCATGCTAGTGCAGTTTCTTGTTATAAGAATAGCTTGCGTGAGTCTGTCTCCCTTGTCCGAATGCTGCTTGCTTTGTGCTTAGTGGGATTCCGAGTAATGGGAGTTAGCCATTAGGTGGACACGTCACACCACATGTAATCAGGTTTGAATAATTCCAGAGTGCTGGAACTGGCCCTACTGCGCAGCTCTTGTTTGAGTCCAACCGTTGTAGGGACGGATCTTTTACTTGAAGGATTATCCGATCCTCATCACATGTGATGGTGTTCAGGTGATGGCTAACTGGCAGTGCAAGGAGACCTACAGCAGCTGAGGACCAGTCGTATTGAGCTCGAGTTCCTCTAGGGCAAGCCTAGGGTGAGAGTAGCAGGGAATAGCAGCAGTAGAAGTGACTTAGGAAAGTCGAGGCAGTTCTTGAGGAAAGTATGGATAGATGTGGAAGGTAGTAGGGGCCCATACTACTGGAAGCAGAGGATCCGTATTCGAATCAAGGAAGGCCAAGATTAGACCAGGAAGCTAGTAGTCGTATAATGATCCCTTGAAATATTTCAATGTTCTGATGTTGTTATGATATGTTTCAGAATGGTAGTTTTGCGTCCGAGGCCAGCAGCCGGCAGTTCAGATGCCGGAGGAGGATCAGGAACGGGATCCGACCCGGAGGTCGGACAGATCGATGAGCAGACCAGAGAGTTCCTTTCTTCTGAGATTACTCGCATCATACTTGAGCAGACTCCTGTGATCTTCGGTTCGATCAAGGAGGGCATTTTGGAGATGATGGATGAGAGATTGAGTACCTTCCGTACTGAGATGGCGGCCATGATGGGGTCGCGCACACTCACTTTCAGGGAGTTCAGGGCATGCGGGGCTCCTGACTATCACGGGGCACGGGACCCTATAGCGAGTACCAGGTGGTTGGCGGATGTGGCCAACGCATTCCGCACTAGCAGATGTCCTGAGGGGGACAAGGTCAGATTGGCGTCCTGTCTCCTGAAGGACAGGGCACGTGACTGGTGGGAGGAGGTAGGACATACCATCGGGGATGATGCGGCATTGGATGCCATGACCTGGGCTGATTTCTCTACCAGATTCAGAGCGGAGTTCGCACCAGTCATTGAGGTGCAACAGTTAGCCAGGGAGTTCCAGGATCTTACCCAGACTACCGAGACAGTGGCGGAGATCACCGCCAAGTTCAGGGAGCGGGCCCTTCTTGTTCCTCAGTATGCAGCAGACGAGGAGATGAAGAAGGCCCGTTATCACGAGATGTTGCGGAGCGACATTCGTATGTTTGTGAGCCGGTCCAGTTGCAAAACACTGGACGACATGATTGCTAGAGCCAGAGAGAGGGAGATTGATCTCGAGATGGAGAGGAAGAGGAAACCGGAGGCGGTTTCGGGTACAGGCAGTGTGGGCAAAAAGCCCAAGGTTTCAGATCACAGGTCCAGGAGTCAGCAGAGCCACGGTCGATGTGGCAAGTGTGGGAGGTTGCACGAGGGGGCGTGCAAGGCAGGGAGTTCCGGCTGCTACAAGTGCGGTCGGACCGGGCATATGAGTAGGGACTGTACGGCCCCTGCCACTACGGTTACAGCATCGGATCTGATTTGCTTTCAGTGCAATCAGAGGGGACACAAAAGGTCCCAGTGTCCCAGTTTAGCTGCAGCAGGGAAGGTGCATGCACCCGCCCCTGCTACTTTGAGGATCACAGATGGCCGTCAGGGCCGAGCTGATGCGCCGGTGGCGAAGAGCAGGGCATTTCAGATGACAGCAGAGGAGGCGCGAGCGACTCCTGATGTGGTAACGGGGTCGTTCTCGGTGAACGGCATCCCTGCTTTGGTATTGTTTGACTCGGGGGCCACCCGATCATTTGTATCGCTTGCGCTTAGCAAGAGATTTAGCAGAGCTCCGGGGGAACTGGATTGTCCGTTAGAGGTTGAGATAGCAGATGATAGGACCGTGAGGGTCGACAGAGTATATAGAGGGTGTTCCCTTCAGATATTTGAGGAGCAGTTTTCAGTGGATTTGGTTCCGATTCCCCTGCGCGGGAATAAAGTTATTGTGGGAATGGATTGGCTAAGCCCCAATGGGGCGGTGATTGATTGTGAGCTTCAGCTAGTGAGGGTTCGCACTCCCAGTGGGGGAGAGATAGTGGTTCAGGGCGAGAGGCCCCAGCAAGGATTGACTTTCTGCTCCGCCGCTAGGGCGAGGCGCTACGTTCAGCAGGGTTGCGCCGGTTATGTAGCCTACGTCTTGGATGCCCGGGATAAGGGCAAGGCGGCGATCGATGATGTTCCTATTGTTCGAGATTACCCGGATGTGTTTCCCGAGGATTTGCCGGGGATACCTCCTGAGAGGCAGGTTGAGTTCAGGATCGACCTGGTTCCTGGTGCGGCTCCGATAGCCAAAGCACCATATCGACTTGCTCCCCCTGAGATGCAGGAGTTGTCTACACAGCTTCAGGAGCTGTTAGACAAGGGTTTCATTAGACCGAGCAGTTCGCCTTGGGGAGCGCCGATCTTATTTGTGAGGAAGAAAGACGGGTCGCATCGGATGTGTATTGATTACCGGGAGTTGAACAAGGTAACGGTGAAGAACCGTTACCCACTTCCGAGGATAGATGACTTGTTTGATCAGCTCCAGGGAGCGTCTTGGTTCTCCAAGATCGACCTACGCTCCGGTTACCACCAGATGAGGATCAGGGATGAGGATGTACAGAAGACTGCTTTCAGGACCCGGTATGGTCATTATGAGTTTGTGGTGATGCCATTTGGGCTCACCAATGCCCCAGCCGCGTTCATGGATCTCATGAATCGCGTGTGTAGACCGATGCTGGATCGGTCAGTGATAGTGTTCATCGATGACATCTTGGTGTATTCCAAGACGCAGGGACAGCACGAGGAGCACCTGCGGGAGGTGTTGGAGACTTTGAGGAGGGAGAGACTGTTCGCTAAGTTCTCCAAGTGCGAGTTCTGGTTACGCGAGGTGCAGTTTCTTGGGCATCTCGTTAATCAGAAGGGTATTTTGGTTGACCCGGCCAAGGTTGAGGCCGTGATGCAGTGGGAGGTCCCGAGGTCTCCATCTGAGATTCGGAGCTTCCTAGGATTGGCAGGGTATTATCGGAGGTTTATTCAGGATTTCTCCAAGATAGCAGTGCCGCTCACCCGACTAACCAAGAAGTCGGTAGTTTTTCGTTGGGGGCCTGAGCAGCAGGCGGCGTTCGAGACTCTCAGGCAGAGATTGTGCGAGGCTCCGATCCTTACCTTGCCAGAGGGTGTTGAGGATTTCGTGGTC
Source organism: Lactuca sativa (assembly GCF_002870075.4). Lineage (NCBI taxonomy): Eukaryota > Viridiplantae > Streptophyta > Magnoliopsida > Asterales > Asteraceae > Lactuca > Lactuca sativa. The sequence goes on from NC_056627.2 coordinate 31,817,221, forward strand.
TATTGTGATGCTTCGATCACAGGTATGGGAGCAGTGTTGATGCAGTGAGGCCATGTGGTGGCTTATGCTTCGAGACAGTTGAAGCCTCACGAGGCTAATTATCCTACCCACGACTTGGAGCTGGGGGCAGTTGTATTTGCCCTCAAGATTTGGAGGCATTACCTGTATGGGGTCCGCTGTACCATCTACACGGACCACAAGAGTTTGCGATACCTTATGGATCAGCCGAGTTTGAATATGAGACAAAGGAGATGGTTGGACGTGCTGAAGGATTATGACTGTGAGATCTTGTACCATCCAGGGAAGGCCAACGTGGTGGCCGATGCCCTGAGCCGCAAGGTGTCGGCGGCCCCTATCAGGGATTTGTGCATGAGGATGACGGTAATCACTCCTTTGTTGGAACGGATCAAGGAGGCTCAGATGGAGGGTCTCAAGGAGGAGAGGCAGAAGTGCGAGAGGATAGTGGGTCGAGTAGCTTCGTTCGACTACGACAGTCGGGGTTTGATGACGCTTCATGGTAGGGTGTGGGTACCGTACTGGGGTGGGGTACGGCAGGTATTGATGGACGAGGCTCATAAGTCTCGATTTTCTATCCATCCAGGGGCGACGAAGATGTATCGAGATCTTCGACCTGATTATTGGTGGCCCTGCATGAAGCGGGACGTCGCTTGGTACGTTGAGAGGTGCCTGACCTGCCGAAAGGTCAAGGCGGAGCACCAGAGACCTCACGGCAAGATGCAGCCGTTGGATATTCCCGTGTGGAAATGGGAGGACATCACCATGGATTTTATCACCAAACTTCCCAGGACCGCACGTGGAGTAGATTCGATATGGGTAGTGGTGGATCGGTTGACGAAGAGTGCCCATTTTATCCCGATCCAGGAGAGTATATCGGCGGAAAGGTTAGCCGATATCTATGTGCGAGAGATTGTGGCACGTCATGGAGTGCCGGTATCGGTAGTGTCGGACCGAGATGTTCGCTTCACGTCCAGATTCTGGAAGCGGTTTCACGACGAGATGGGTACTCGTCTCCATTTCAGCACCGCTTTTCATCCTCAGACTGACGGGCAGAGCGAGAGGACGATTCAGACTCTCGAGGACATGCTTAGGGCATGCGTCCTGGATTTTGGGGGCTGTTGGGATACGTATCTTCCCTTAGCGGAATTCTCGTATAACAACAGCTATCATGCGAGCATCGATCGACCCCCTTTTGAGGTGTTATATGGCAGGAAGTGCAGGACCCCGATTTGTTGGGGCGAGGTCGGTCAGCGGGTGATGGGGAGCACTGAAGTGGTGCTCAAGACGACGGAACTGATCCAGCAGGTCCGTAGTAGACTGCAGACTGCGCAGAGTCGGCAGAAGAGCTACGCCGACAAGAGACGTTCAGACTTGGAGTTCCAGGTAGGAGACATGGTTCTTCTGAAAGTCTCACCTTGGAAAGGTGTCATCAGGTTCCGGAAGAGGGGCAAATTGGGCCCCAGATTTATTGGTCCTTTCAGGGTTTTGGCCCGGGTGGGTCGGGTTGCTTACCGGTTAGATCTTCCTGAGGAGCTCAGTTTGATACACAACACTTTCCACGTGTCGCAGTTGAGGAAGTGTCTAGTGGACGAGACAGCAGTCGTTCCCTTGGAAGATATCCAGATCGATAGCGGCTTGAATTATATCGAGAAGCCGATAGCAATTTTGGAACGGAAGACCAAGACCCTGAGGAACAAGGTAATTCAGCTGGTAAAGGTGCAGTGGCAGCATCGGAAGGGGTCTGAGTGGACATGGGAGGCTGAAGAAGAAATGAGAACGCACTACCCGGAGTTATTCGCAGATCCAGCCGTAGCAGACTTCGAGGACGAAGTCTGAAACAAGTGGGGGAGAATTGTAACGACCCGTTTCCGGTATGTTAATTAATTTGATTTGGGCTAAGTTTCAAGAGGGACTCGGCGAGTTCTAGCCTGACTCGCCGAGTCAGGACGCGCATCTTGTGCACGCGGGAGCCGGCGACTCGGCGAGTCCATATCCTGGACTCGGCGAGTCCGTCCGTCTGGGTGAAAACCCTAACTCCCCGGGTTTGCTCACTATTTAAACACCATTATAGCCTCCATCTCGTCACTTTCCTCCTGAGAGCACTGTGAAAAACCCTAGACCTCCATTGGTGAGCCTTGTATGTGATCTTGTCCCATTTTGTGAAGGAGTGAAGAAGGAGAAGAAGAAGGAAGCAAGGAAACGTGTTCTAGTGCCAAGATCCAAGGTCAAGGGTGAACTTATTGAGGTATTTTCGGAGTTCCCTTCTGGTTTCATGCTTAAACTTCCATTAGAACTCTTTTAAGGGCTATTTGATGCTTGTTCCAAGCTTTATGCTTGCTTGAATGTGTTGTTAAGCCGAAATATCTTTAAATCTGAGTGTTGGGGTGTTGTAGAGTCCAGATCCACTGCCTTTTTGGGGTTACATTGCATGTTAGCCATGGATCTACCCTTATTGTGTATATTTTAGTCTTATTTCCCTCAATCATGTAGTTGTGCACGTAAAGTTGGAAACTTTACATGGTAAAACAGCTTAATGGACCCAGATCTATCATTTGCATGTGTTGGATTTAAGAGAAATCGAGTAAAAATGTGTTGCATGGCGGCGACTCGGCGAGTCGGAAGAACGACTCGACGAGTCCGGTCGCGAGTCCCGACTTCTTCAGTTCCTTCAGTGTGGAGTGGGCGAGGTGAGTTAGGGAGTGGACTCAGCGAGTTAAGAGTAGACTCAGTGATGGAGGGACTCGGCGAGTTTGTTCATACAACTCGGCGAGTCCAAGGCAATCTTCTTGAGGATCAAGAACAACTCGTCGAGTCTGTTCATCTGACTCGGCGAGTCGGATGAAGATCATCTGAGTTCTTGGATCCAGAGGGTACTCGTCGAGTCGATGCCACACTCGACGAGTAACAACATGTAAGAGTTAAGCGGAGAGTCTAGGACTCGGCGAGTCGGGTATCCCGACTCGGCGAGTCAGCCCTGAGTAAGTCAACGATTGACCAAGGGTAAAAGAGTCATTTTACCCTGAGTGTAGTGCTAGTGATTGATTGAGTGTGTTTATGGATTTGTAGCCGAGGAGATTCAGGAGCAGCAGCCGTTAGCTTTCCGAGCCGCACTCTCATCCGCTAGCTTACGAGGTGAGTTTCCTTTCCGTAGGGACGGGTCTAAGGCCACAATGCCGACCCGTCCAGTTAATAGTAGTTTCCGGACTTCGGTCCGATGTAGTAGTTAGTATGTTTGATGCCTTCGTGGTACAGACATGTCTTATGTGCTATGTGTATGTGTTTATGTTCCGGGCCACGGCCCGATGCAGGATGCAGTATAAATTGTTATGATATGCTATTCTAAGCGCAGTCAGTTCCGGACCTCGGTCCGATGCAGGGGACACGGTCCCAGATAGTTCCGGACTTCGGTCCGATGCAGTCAGTTCCGGACTTCGGTCCGATGCAGTTAGTTCCGGACTGCGGTCCGATGCAGGGGACAAGGTCCCAGTCAGTTCCGGACTTCGGTCCGATGCAGTTTTCCGGGTCCCGACCCGATGCAGTGGGCAAGGCCCAATATGTGTTTATATGTTGTTGTATGGTATGTGGTAAGTTGGGGGAGCTCACTAAGCTTCGTGCTTACAGTTTCAGTTTTGGTTTCAGGTACTCCCGCAAGCAAAGGGAAGAGCTCTGGATGACGGCATCGCACACACCACCGTTACAGCTTTAGTTGGAATTGATTTAGTTGTTATTTTGGACATAGCATGTTACATTTTCCGCACAGTACTTTATTATCTTTTGGGGACATATCACGCATGGTTTATCTATATGATGCTTTGATTATAGCTTTGATGGTATTAAAAACGAAATTTTTGGGTCGTATTTTTGGGTCGTTACAAGTTGGTATCAGAGCCCTGGTTTGAGGGATTCGGATACACTCTCGGGTGTATCTGAACTCAAACTAAAGGGAAATAAAAGATTTTCAATAAAATGTTTTTACAAAAGAATTTTGAAAACACTCAGAAGGAAAAGAATTGTTTTAAGAAAAAGGTGTGTGCATGCGGTCAACCGAGCTCAAGTAAGTACTCCCAAATTACCCATACAAGTATTTGTTCAATTTCAGTTTAGTAGAACAGCATGCTAGAATAGGACTAAGGGTGTAGGAGAACGCCTTATGTGCCTGCTTATGTGTTACAGCTCTATGAATATTGCATGCTAGAATTGAGTAGACAGCAGCAGGATAGCCTGTTTAGGTTACGCCTGATCGTATGAGCTTAGCATCCATGCTAGTGCAGTTTCTTGTTATAAGAATAGCTTGCGTGAGTCTGTCTCCCTTGTCCGAATGCTGCTTGCTTTGTGCTTAGTGGGATTCCGAGTAATGGGAGTTAGCCATTAGGTGGACACGTCACACCACATGTAATCAGGTTTGAATAATTCCAGAGTGCTGGAACTGGCCCTACTGCGCAGCTCTTGTTTGAGTCCAACCGTTGTAGGGACGGATCTTTTACTTGAAGGATTATCCGATCCTCATCACATGTGATGGTGTTCAGGTGATGGCTAACTGGCAGTGCAAGGAGACCTACAGCAGCTGAGGACCAGTCGTATTGAGCTCGAGTTCCTCTAGGGCAAGCCTAGGGTGAGAGTAGCAGGGAATAGCAGCAGTAGAAGTGACTTAGGAAAGTCGAGGCAGTTCTTGAGGAAAGTATGGATAGATGTGGAAGGTAGTAGGGGCCCATACTACTGGAAGCAGAGGATCCGTATTCGAATCAAGGAAGGCCAAGATTAGACCAGGAAGCTAGTAGTCGTATAATGATCCCTTGAAATATTTCAATGTTCTGATGTTGTTATGATATGTTTCAGAATGGTAGTTTTGCGTCCGAGGCCAGCAGCCGGCAGTTCAGATGCCGGAGGAGGATCAGGAACGGGATCCGACCCGGAGGTCGGACAGATCGATGAGCAGACCAGAGAGTTCCTTTCTTCTGAGATTACTCGCATCATACTTGAGCAGACTCCTGTGATCTTCGGTTCGATCAAGGAGGGCATTTTGGAGATGATGGATGAGAGATTGAGTACCTTCCGTACTGAGATGGCGGCCATGATGGGGTCGCGCACACTCACTTTCAGGGAGTTCAGGGCATGCGGGGCTCCTGACTATCACGGGGCACGGGACCCTATAGCGAGTACCAGGTGGTTGGCGGATGTGGCCAACGCATTCCGCACTAGCAGATGTCCTGAGGGGGACAAGGTCAGATTGGCGTCCTGTCTCCTGAAGGACAGGGCACGTGACTGGTGGGAGGAGGTAGGACATACCATCGGGGATGATGCGGCATTGGATGCCATGACCTGGGCTGATTTCTCTACCAGATTCAGAGCGGAGTTCGCACCAGTCATTGAGGTGCAACAGTTAGCCAGGGAGTTCCAGGATCTTACCCAGACTACCGAGACAGTGGCGGAGATCACCGCCAAGTTCAGGGAGCGGGCCCTTCTTGTTCCTCAGTATGCAGCAGACGAGGAGATGAAGAAGGCCCGTTATCACGAGATGTTGCGGAGCGACATTCGTATGTTTGTGAGCCGGTCCAGTTGCAAAACACTGGACGACATGATTGCTAGAGCCAGAGAGAGGGAGATTGATCTCGAGATGGAGAGGAAGAGGAAACCGGAGGCGGTTTCGGGTACAGGCAGTGTGGGCAAAAAGCCCAAGGTTTCAGATCACAGGTCCAGGAGTCAGCAGAGCCACGGTCGATGTGGCAAGTGTGGGAGGTTGCACGAGGGGGCGTGCAAGGCAGGGAGTTCCGGCTGCTACAAGTGCGGTCGGACCGGGCATATGAGTAGGGACTGTACGGCCCCTGCCACTACGGTTACAGCATCGGATCTGATTTGCTTTCAGTGCAATCAGAGGGGACACAAAAGGTCCCAGTGTCCCAGTTTAGCTGCAGCAGGGAAGGTGCATGCACCCGCCCCTGCTACTTTGAGGATCACAGATGGCCGTCAGGGCCGAGCTGATGCGCCGGTGGCGAAGAGCAGGGCATTTCAGATGACAGCAGAGGAGGCGCGAGCGACTCCTGATGTGGTAACGGGGTCGTTCTCGGTGAACGGCATCCCTGCTTTGGTATTGTTTGACTCGGGGGCCACCCGATCATTTGTATCGCTTGCGCTTAGCAAGAGATTTAGCAGAGCTCCGGGGGAACTGGATTGTCCGTTAGAGGTTGAGATAGCAGATGATAGGACCGTGAGGGTCGACAGAGTATATAGAGGGTGTTCCCTTCAGATATTTGAGGAGCAGTTTTCAGTGGATTTGGTTCCGATTCCCCTGCGCGGGAATAAAGTTATTGTGGGAATGGATTGGCTAAGCCCCAATGGGGCGGTGATTGATTGTGAGCTTCAGCTAGTGAGGGTTCGCACTCCCAGTGGGGGAGAGATAGTGGTTCAGGGCGAGAGGCCCCAGCAAGGATTGACTTTCTGCTCCGCCGCTAGGGCGAGGCGCTACGTTCAGCAGGGTTGCGCCGGTTATGTAGCCTACGTCTTGGATGCCCGGGATAAGGGCAAGGCGGCGATCGATGATGTTCCTATTGTTCGAGATTACCCGGATGTGTTTCCCGAGGATTTGCCGGGGATACCTCCTGAGAGGCAGGTTGAGTTCAGGATCGACCTGGTTCCTGGTGCGGCTCCGATAGCCAAAGCACCATATCGACTTGCTCCCCCTGAGATGCAGGAGTTGTCTACACAGCTTCAGGAGCTGTTAGACAAGGGTTTCATTAGACCGAGCAGTTCGCCTTGGGGAGCGCCGATCTTATTTGTGAGGAAGAAAGACGGGTCGCATCGGATGTGTATTGATTACCGGGAGTTGAACAAGGTAACGGTGAAGAACCGTTACCCACTTCCGAGGATAGATGACTTGTTTGATCAGCTCCAGGGAGCGTCTTGGTTCTCCAAGATCGACCTACGCTCCGGTTACCACCAGATGAGGATCAGGGATGAGGATGTACAGAAGACTGCTTTCAGGACCCGGTATGGTCATTATGAGTTTGTGGTGATGCCATTTGGGCTCACCAATGCCCCAGCCGCGTTCATGGATCTCATGAATCGCGTGTGTAGACCGATGCTGGATCGGTCAGTGATAGTGTTCATCGATGACATCTTGGTGTATTCCAAGACGCAGGGACAGCACGAGGAGCACCTGCGGGAGGTGTTGGAGACTTTGAGGAGGGAGAGACTGTTCGCTAAGTTCTCCAAGTGCGAGTTCTGGTTACGCGAGGTGCAGTTTCTTGGGCATCTCGTTAATCAGAAGGGTATTTTGGTTGACCCGGCCAAGGTTGAGGCCGTGATGCAGTGGGAGGTCCCGAGGTCTCCATCTGAGATTCGGAGCTTCCTAGGATTGGCAGGGTATTATCGGAGGTTTATTCAGGATTTCTCCAAGATAGCAGTGCCGCTCACCCGACTAACCAAGAAGTCGGTAGTTTTTCGTTGGGGGCCTGAGCAGCAGGCGGCGTTCGAGACTCTCAGGCAGAGATTGTGCGAGGCTCCGATCCTTACCTTGCCAGAGGGTGTTGAGGATTTCGTGGTCTATTGTGATGCTTCGATCACAGGTATGGGAGCAGTGTTGATGCAGTGAGGCCATGTGGTGGCTTATGCTTCGAGACAGTTGAAGCCTCACGAGGCTAATTATCCTACCCACGACTTGGAGCTGGGGGCAGTTGTATTTGCCCTCAAGATTTGGAGGCATTACCTGTATGGGGTCCGCTGTACCATCTACACGGACCACAAGAGTTTGCGATACCTTATGGATCAGCCGAGTTTGAATATGAGACAAAGGAGATGGTTGGACGTGCTGAAGGATTATGACTGTGAGATCTTGTACCATCCAGGGAAGGCCAACGTGGTGGCCGATGCCCTGAGCCGCAAGGTGTCGGCGGCCCCTATCAGGGATTTGTGCATGAGGATGACGGTAATCACTCCTTTGTTGGAACGGATCAAGGAGGCTCAGATGGAGGGTCTCAAGGAGGAGAGGCAGAAGTGCGAGAGGATAGTGGGTCGAGTAGCTTCGTTCGACTACGACAGTCGGGGTTTGATGACGCTTCATGGTAGGGTGTGGGTACCGTACTGGGGTGGGGTACGGCAGGTATTGATGGACGAGGCTCATAAGTCTCGATTTTCTATCCATCCAGGGGCGACGAAGATGTATCGAGATCTTCGACCTGATTATTGGTGGCCCTGCATGAAGCGGGACGTCGCTTGGTACGTTGAGAGGTGCCTGACCTGCCGAAAGGTCAAGGCGGAGCACCAGAGACCTCACGGCAAGATGCAGCCGTTGGATATTCCCGTGTGGAAATGGGAGGACATCACCATGGATTTTATCACCAAACTTCCCAGGACCGCACGTGGAGTAGATTCGATATGGGTAGTGGTGGATCGGTTGACGAAGAGTGCCCATTTTATCCCGATCCAGGAGAGTATATCGGCGGAAAGGTTAGCCGATATCTATGTGCGAGAGATTGTGGCACGTCATGGAGTGCCGGTATCGGTAGTGTCGGACCGAGATGTTCGCTTCACGTCCAGATTCTGGAAGCGGTTTCACGACGAGATGGGTACTCGTCTCCATTTCAGCACCGCTTTTCATCCTCAGACTGACGGGCAGAGCGAGAGGACGATTCAGACTCTCGAGGACATGCTTAGGGCATGCGTCCTGGATTTTGGGGGCTGTTGGGATACGTATCTTCCCTTAGCGGAATTCTCGTATAACAACAGCTATCATGCGAGCATCGATCGACCCCCTTTTGAGGTGTTATATGGCAGGAAGTGCAGGACCCCGATTTGTTGGGGCGAGGTCGGTCAGCGGGTGATGGGGAGCACTGAAGTGGTGCTCAAGACGACGGAACTGATCCAGCAGGTCCGTAGTAGACTGCAGACTGCGCAGAGTCGGCAGAAGAGCTACGCCGACAAGAGACGTTCAGACTTGGAGTTCCAGGTAGGAGACATGGTTCTTCTGAAAGTCTCACCTTGGAAAGGTGTCATCAGGTTCCGGAAGAGGGGCAAATTGGGCCCCAGATTTATTGGTCCTTTCAGGGTTTTGGCCCGGGTGGGTCGGGTTGCTTACCGGTTAGATCTTCCTGAGGAGCTCAGTTTGATACACAACACTTTCCACGTGTCGCAGTTGAGGAAGTGTCTAGTGGACGAGACAGCAGTCGTTCCCTTGGAAGATATCCAGATCGATAGCGGCTTGAATTATATCGAGAAGCCGATAGCAATTTTGGAACGGAAGACCAAGACCCTGAGGAACAAGGTAATTCAGCTGGTAAAGGTGCAGTGGCAGCATCGGAAGGGGTCTGAGTGGACATGGGAGGCTGAAGAAGAAATGAGAACGCACTACCCGGAGTTATTCGCAGATCCAGCCGTAGCAGACTTCGAGGACGAAGTCTGAAACAAGTGGGGGAGAATTGTAACGACCCGTTTCCGGTATGTTAATTAATTTGATTTGGGCTAAGTTTCAAGAGGGACTCGGCGAGTTCTAGCCTGACTCGCCGAGTCAGGACGCGCATCTTGTGCACGCGGGAGCCGGCGACTCGGCGAGTCCATATCCTGGACTCGGCGAGTCCGTCCGTCTGGGTGAAAACCCTAACTCCCCGGGTTTGCTCACTATTTAAACACCATTATAGCCTCCATCTCGTCACTTTCCTCCTGAGAGCACTGTGAAAAACCCTAGACCTCCATTGGTGAGCCTTGTATGTGATCTTGTCCCATTTTGTGAAGGAGTGAAGAAGGAGAAGAAGAAGGAAGCAAGGAAACGTGTTCTAGTGCCAAGATCCAAGGTCAAGGGTGAACTTATTGAGGTATTTTCGGAGTTCCCTTCTGGTTTCATGCTTAAACTTCCATTAGAACTCTTTTAAGGGCTATTTGATGCTTGTTCCAAGCTTTATGCTTGCTTGAATGTGTTGTTAAGCCGAAATATCTTTAAATCTGAGTGTTGGGGTGTTGTAGAGTCCAGATCCACTGCCTTTTTGGGGTTACATTGCATGTTAGCCATGGATCTACCCTTATTGTGTATATTTTAGTCTTATTTCCCTCAATCATGTAGTTGTGCACGTAAAGTTGGAAACTTTACATGGTAAAACAGCTTAATGGACCCAGATCTATCATTTGCATGTGTTGGATTTAAGAGAAATCGAGTAAAAATGTGTTGCATGGCGGCGACTCGGCGAGTCGGAAGAACGACTCGACGAGTCCGGTCGCGAGTCCCGACTTCTTCAGTTCCTTCAGTGTGGAGTGGGCGAGGTGAGTTAGGGAGTGGACTCAGCGAGTTAAGAGTAGACTCAGTGATGGAGGGACTCGGCGAGTTTGTTCATACAACTCGGCGAGTCCAAGGCAATCTTCTTGAGGATCAAGAACAACTCGTCGAGTCTGTTCATCTGACTCGGCGAGTCGGATGAAGATCATCTGAGTTCTTGGATCCAGAGGGTACTCGTCGAGTCGATGCCACACTCGACGAGTAACAGCATGTAAGAGTTAAGCGGAGAGTCTAGGACTCGGCGAGTCGGGTATCCCGACTCGGCGAGTCAGCCCTGAGTAAGTCAACGATTGACCAAGGGTAAAAGAGTCATTTTACCCTGAGTGTAGTGCTAGTGATTGATTGAGTGTGTTTATGGATTTGTAGCCGAGGAGATTCAGGAGCAGCAGCCGTTAGCTTTCCGAGCCGCACTCTCATCCGCTAGCTTACGAGGTGAGTTTCCTTTCCGTAGGGACGGGTCTAAGGCCACAATGCCGACCCGTCCAGTTAATAGTAGTTTCCGGACTTCGGTCCGATGTAGTAGTTAGTATGTTTGATGCCTTCGTGGTACAGACATGTCTTATGTGCTATGTGTATGTGTTTATGTTCCGGGCCACGGCCCGATGCAGGATGCAGTATAAATTGTTATGATATGCTATTCTAAGCGCAGTCAGTTCCGTACCTCGGTCCGATGCAGGGGACACGGTCCCAGATAGTTCCGGACTTCGGTCCGATGCAGTCAGTTCCGGACTTCGGTCCGATGCAGTTAGTTCCGGACTGCGGTCCGATGCAGGGGACAAGGTCCCAGTCAGTTCCGGACTTCGGTCCGATGCAGTTTTCCGGGTCCCGACCCGATGCAGTGGGCAAGGCCCAATATGTGTTTATATGTTGTTGTATGGTATGTGGTAAGTTGGGGGAGCTCACTAAGCTTCGTGCTTACAGTTTCAGTTTTGGTTTCAGGTACTCCCGCAAGCAAAGGGAAGAGCTCTGGATGACGGCATCGCACACACCACCGTTACAGCTTTAGTTGGAATTGATTTAGTTGTTATTTTGGACATAGCATGTTACATTTTCCGCACAGTACTTTATTATCTTTTGGGGACATATCACGCATGGTTTATCTATATGATGCTTTGATTATAGCTTTGATGGTATTAAAAACGAAATTTTTGGGTCGTATTTTTGGGTCGTTACAGTGAAAGTGTGATATCATCTGATGATGTCAATCCGACTTACATGTATGGACTGGACAAAATTGAATCTTTCATTAAATCCAAGGACCACAAGGATATGCTTAAAAAACTTTTGGATGAAAATGATAGACTTAAACTGAGAACCGAAACCATACAAAAATTTGACTCTTTAAACGCCAACGTTAGCTCGGAAAACAAAATTGATGTTGAAAATGCATCTGAGCTTAATGAGGACGACAACATGAGTGAAATTTCTGTAGAGGACACGGTTGACTGCTCAGAATTTGTCAAAAACGAACCTGAAAACCACAAAAATCTAATTTCTGAAAATTCTGTGGAGTTCGCTCGATTGTCCCAACAAAAGTCCCCGATCTTAGTAGAGAAAGCGGTCGTATATGAAAAGGTCCAGACCACTCCAAATCAAGTGTACAAGGTCACTGGAGTAACCGAACATCAGACGGCTGAACTCACAGCTATTGTGAACGAAGACAATGCTGAAGGCTGTGATGAGTTCTTCTGGACAGCTCCGATCGATAATGCTGATGAAACAGTAGGCCTGTCAGAAAGAACCTCTTGGAAGAGTAAAGGTAGATACATACCTGAACCCTTAAATAAGCCAGATAATTTCGATGAGCCAAGCACCAGCGGTACAAAAGACATTCCTCAGGAGAATGAAAGTTCGGCATCAGAAGACGTTCCCTCTACTTCCTCTGTGCAAAATGAAACTCCTACAGTTCAAAATGAACCTGCCAAGGAGAAACCGAAAATGAAAGCTAATGTTCATCATCAACCAAAGCAGATGAGGAATAAGAAACGAGAAAGGAACCAAAGATATAGAAAGAATCTCTCTGAAAGGAGACAATTCTGGCAATCCCAGAATGCATACTTCTCACATCAAGACAAGAATCTGAAGTATGAAAACAATCCTGCCGGAAAACCGGAGAGTCACAACAACCGAAAGCCAAGGTTCGGCTAACAAGAAAATACCAACCGCAAGCAAAGGTTCGGTTCTGAGAATGACTTCAACCGAAAGCAAAGGTTCGGTTCTGAGAATGACTTCAACCGAAAGCAAAGGTTCGGTTCAAAGAACGATTCCAACCGAAAGCAAACGTTCGGTTCTGAAGTTAAAAGAGATCAACACTCTAAGGTCAGTCCCTCCAATGATCAAAAGAAAAAGGGTCACCTAGAGTCTCCAGCCAAGAAGTCCACTCAATCTAAACCCACTCCTTCTAGTTCATCTAATTCTTCTAATTCTTCCAAATCATCTCTATCAAGCTCTAAAGCCAATTCTGTTCGCTCTCAAAAATCTCATTCGTCAGCTGAACAAAAGGGCAAACAGAAGGTCAATGAATCCAAACCAGAGTCCAAACCGAACGCACCCAATCCTAATAAGATAAAAGTTTTTACCATTAAAAAGAAAGATGAAACTACACTCATAAAACGAACATATCTAGTTGACATCTCTCTTACTGTTCCTGTTCCCATGAAAAGCTCACGTGGACCCAAGAAACTTTGGGTTCCTAAATCTGCTTAATTTTTGCAGGTTATAAGTGACGAGCAGTTCGACGAAGAATGGTACATCGATAGTGGCTGCTCACGTCACATGACAGGGAGGAAAGAGGAGCTCAGGGAATATAGATCTCTTGCAAATGGTGGCAATGTCAAGTTTGGAAATAACTCTTTAGGCACCATAAAGGGATACGGGATGATAACAAATGGTGACTTTACTATAAGGAAGGTGGCTTATGTGGAAGGACTCCAACACAACCTCATCAATGTATCTCAGCTTGTTGGAGGTACAGGTCTCAAAGTCTCATTCGATGATGAAGGTTCTGAAATTATTGAGAAAAAGACAAAGAAAGTAATTCTCAAGTCGGAGCGAAAGGGTGAAATGTTTCCTCTAAACCTTAAACCCATCAAAGGAAACCCAGCTATATGCCTGTTATCAAAAGCTCAATCTGACGAAAGCTGGTTGTGGCACCGCAGACTCTCTCATCTCAACTTTAAAGATATCAACCGACTTGTCACTGGAGGTCATGTTAGGGGTCTTCCACTGCTCAAGTTCGATAGAGATCATTTGTGTGCTGCATGCGAAATGGGGAAGCAGAGTCGTTAAAGTCACCCATCTATAATTAACACAAAAGTTGTTGAACCACTCGAATTACTTCATATCGATCTGTGTGGTCCTTCATCTATCGAAAGCATCGGTGGTAGCAAGTACATTCTGTTATTGTTGATGACTTTTCACGATTTACATGGGTGTTCGTTCTAAAGCTCAAATCTGAAGCGACTCAGAAGCTGAAAGTGTTCATCAGGCAGATTGAAATACAGCTCAAGAAGGTCGTTCGCAACATTAGAAGCGACAATGGTCTTGAATTCAAGAACAGGGAGTTTGAAGAATTTCTTGCAGAAAAGGGAATAAGTCACAACTTCTCAGCTCCCTACACACCACAACAGAACGGAATTGTCGAAAGACGAAACCGATCTTTGTGCGAAGCTGCCCGAACTATGCTAAGTTTCGCTTCCTTACCTCTTTATTTTTGGGCTGATGCTATTTCTGCTGCTTGTTTTACACAGAACAGGTCTTTTCTCAACAAACGATTCACACTCACACCTTATGAGATACTAAACAACAGAAAGCCCAATGTGAAATTTTTCCACGTGTTCGGCTCACGGTGTTTTGTCTTTAACTCTAAAGAGCACCGCAACAAGTTCGATGTCAAAGCCGACGAGGGAATCTTTCTGGGCTACTCTCTCACATCCAAGGCATACAGGGTCTTAAACAAGCGTTCAAGGAAAATTGAAGAGACATACTATGTGACCTTTGACGATGACTATGTCAAAAAGCTACAAGCTAAAGAAGACACCACTGGGGAAATCTTTCCTCAAACTGGGCAAGTCACAGTCTCGATCGCTAATTTATACGATAAATTTCTGGAGCTCTTTGATGAACCAGAGAAAGCTTCTCTCTCCGAAGTAGGTGCAGCTGACAACAAGGTCGACCACATGAAGCAAATTGTCGAAGAAGCTGCCAGGAGGATGAACGAAGGAGGATCGACTTCTGATGAACTTCCATCCAATGATACTTCAGTCGAGGGGGAGCCAAGCTCACAAGTCGAGGAGGAGCCAAGCTCACAAGTCGAGGAGGAGCCAAGCTCTACAACTGCAACCGAAGGTGCCACAACGCCTGCAACTCCGGCATCACAAGAAACCTCTGAACCTCAAATTTCTCAAAGTTCATCAATCGAGGGGGAGCATGATGATATGACGCTTGACTACGATAGCCAATCTAAGCCAGAAGAAATGATCAATGCTGAACTAGACCCAACCTTTGATCCAAATTACCCTCCTCTTACCAAATGGACCAGAGATCATCCTATCTCTCAAGTGGTTGGCGATGTCTCTGAGAAGGTTCTGACCAGATCACAACTGAAGGCAAAACAGACATCCTTATTTTCAAAGGTTGATTTTTGTATGTTTAACTCATTCGTATCAAAAGTTGAACCGAAGACAGTTAACACTGCCCTCGATCACTCTGACTGGGTTCAAGCAATGCAAGACGAACTGAACGAATTTGAAAGGAACAAAGTCTGGCGCCTCATTCCAACTCCACCAGATGCTTCGGTTGTTGGTCTTAAATGGGTTTTTAGGAACAAAATGGACAAGGAAGGGAATGTTATAAGGAACAAGGCTCGTCTGGTTGTAAAGGGATATTGTCAGGAGAGAGGGATTGATTATGAAGAGACTTTCGCTCCTATGGCTAGGCTTGAATCTGTAAGAATATTTCTTGCTTATGCTGCCCACAAAAACTTTGAAGTTTTCCAAATGGACATCAAGTGTGCATTTCTTAATGGAGAACTCGAAGAAACCGTGTATGTGGAGCAACCTCCTGGGTTTGTGAACGAAAAATATCCAAATCATTGCTACATTCTGGATAAAGCTGTATATGGCCTTAAACAAGCTCCGAGAGCCTGGTATGAAACGCTAACAAAATTTTTAAAGATGTCTAAATTCAAACAAGGTTCGGTTGACCCAACCTTCTTTCGCAAAAAGGAAGGTAACCACCTTATGATAGTTCAAATTTATGTCGATGACATCATCTTTGGCTCAACGAATCCCAACTTAACAGCTGAATTCAGAAAGTTGATGGAGACTAAATTTGAAATGAGCTCAATGGGTCCTATTAACTTTTTCCTTGGTTTAAATATTAGACAGGGACCCGAAGGCATCTTTATCAATCAGGAAGCTTACACGAAGACTCTCCTAGCAAAGTTCGGTATGATGGGAGACTCCAAAGTCAATGTCCCAATGGCATTCGGCACCAAGCTAACTCCATCCCTAGACAAACCAGCTGTCGATATCACGCTCTATCGTCAAATGATAGGCTCACTAATGTATCTAACTGCTAGCAGGCCTGACATCATGTTTTCTGTGTGTTATTGTGCTCGATTTCAGGCAAACCCACGCGAACCTCACATGCTTGCAGTAAAGAACATTCTGCGCTATCTCAAGCGAACCACCTCCTTAGGTCTATGGTATCCATCCAACTCAGGCTTCTTCGTTCAAGCCTATTCTGATGCTGACCTTGGAGGATGTGGACTCGACAGAAAAAGCACAACTGGTGGGTGTCAATTCCTTGACGGGAAGTTGGTCAGCTGGCAATCTAAGAAACAAACGTGTGTGTCGTTGTCTACTGCCGAAGCGGAATACATTGCCGCTGCATCTTGCACATCTCAAGTGATTTGGATCCAGAGTCAACTTCGAGACTATGGACTCAATATGAAGAAGATCCCACTATATTGTGACTCTGAAAGTGCAATTAGGATCTGTCATAACCCAGTGCAACACTCTAAAACCAAACACATAGCATTGAGGTATCACTTTATCAAAGATCACGTGGAAGATGGAAACGTCGAAGTTCATTTCGTAAGAACCACTGATCAACTGGCTGACGTCTTTACCAAAGCTCTTCCTGAAGCATCATTCAACAGAATACTGCAAGGGCTAGGTATGATGGAATCAGAGTCAGTACCTCACACTACCTCTCAACCTCAAACGTAAGAAGCGAAACCAACCGAACGTTCGGGTTCGGTTAAACCATCCGACTCGCTCATTACTTCAAAGGTAGTTGTTCTTGGTTGTATATTTCTTGTACAAAATTGTTTTTCTTAGTGTTTGAAAGTATTTTCCAATTGCATGTCTAAATCCCTTGGTTTCTCAAAATTTTCCAAAACCGAAACCTACCGAAGGTTCGGGTTCGGTTTTACAAAATTTCGTTGAACCGAAACCAACCGATGGTTCGGGTTCGGTTTTCCAAAATTTTGTTGAACCGAAACCAACCGAACGCTCGGGTTCGGTTTTTCAAAATTTTGTTGAACCGAAACCAACCGAACGCTCGGGTTCGGTTTTTCAACATTTTCTGGAACCGAAACCAACCGAACGCTCGGGTTCGGTTTTTCAAAATTTTTCCCAACCAATACTAACCGAACGTTCGGGTTCGTTTTTTCATTTTTTTAAGTTTTTTTTAACTCAATTTTTACTTATTTTTTTTATATATAAATCTCAAAAACTCCAAAAAAAAAAAAAAAAAAAATTTGTGTGTGTTCGTTCGTTTATGGGGATATAAATGTTGAATTAATTAAGTGTCCCTAAAAGCATGCTGCTGTATGTGTCCCAAGCCTCATAAGATTTTGAATAATAGCCTTCATGACCTGGTATAAACAAACCTTGTCTTCCCAATAAGGCTACCACATTTATTCTAATCGTGAGCTACCTCACTCTATTCTCACATGAGTTAAGAGTTTTTCTGCTTGGTCCTTCTTTTTGCAGCTGAGGTACATTATTTTCTTACACCATCTCCATTACATTTCTCCATTACATTCGTTTCATCAACGTAACCCTTGAGACTCTCAGAAATTACCACTGAGGTTTATGGTTACACAACATCTGTGTTTATGATCTTAGTTTCGTGCAACTACGAGCTGAGTGAAACCCAAAATTCAACACCAAATATGAATTGATGGTGAACAATTAATTTGCTCAAGTTTTCACCAAAGAATTGACGGCTGTACTTTCATGAAATCTCAAATTTTATTTTGTGTGATTCCTATGAAATTGTTAAACACCATAACTTTTCTACCCTTGGGATCCAGTTTTTATTTTTTTGAGATTTTATATTTTTCCACGCCATTTTAAAATAAATTCCTACCTACTTGTTCAACGGACTACACTGGTCTCACAAGTACTTTAATCCCTTTCTTTCTTATTTCAAGATTAGAATTGTTGCATCAAAGAGTAAGCCACCCCAATGTAGCCTAATTAAAAGAAGCCTTTCAACATTTCTTAAAAAGTGTTTGATCGTAATTCAACGGGATTCCACACTAACACTTTAAGGTCTCTCTTGACCTTGAAGGAAGAGATTCGTGTCCGGGATCATCAGTTTCGTGTCATTATTGACATCACAGTTAATCCTAAAAAGAGTTGCTTTATTTCTTTTCTTTTTACACTCTTTGCACGAAAATCTTTGATTTTCCAAAAATCCGTTACTAATTAATTTCAGGCTAGTTTGTTGCATTGGATGTTAATAATTGAGACGTGGTCAACAATCCTCCACGTGGGTAGTTTGTTCAAAACGATGCGCTTTACAAGATAAGACGAAAGGTTGCTGACTCAGGCGGGAAATAAAAGGATTGAATTTCAACCGGTGGTAAAAATTCAAAAGGGGTGCGTGTGAATTTGAAACGGCCATCCTTTTACTGACAAAGTGGACGCGTGTGCGATTTCCAAGCGTCATCTCTCTGGCAATTAAAGGCGCGTGAGGAATTGAAACGGTTTTCTCCCTGAAACGGCGCTTGTTGGGCGGCGTGATCCTAGGAATCTGACATTCTCTCTCCTACGTGATCATCGCACGCCTCAACTGTCATCCATCTGTCACTCAGGAAACCTTTTCGTATTTCCATAGAAGATTTGAAACGATTTTTCTCTTTCCTATCACCCACTATAAAAGGCCGTCTTCACCACCATTTACCTCTTTACTGCCTCCGAAATTTCAAGAGATCTTTTACTCCCAAAAAGCTTTCCTGTTCTTCATCTTCTTCATACCTTCAACAATGGCAGAATCCTCTTCTGTCCATGCTACTTCACATATCCTTCCCATTCGTCCGCAACAATGTCTGGTGATTGACCTCAACCCTCTGGCGTACGACTCCTACATGTCGCTGATCATTGAGTGCTTGAAGTACTCAATAGCTCCAGCTCTCTCAAGGATTGAGTCTGTGCCAATGGTGGCTCTCTCACAGGTGTATGCAACTGCGTATTACGACAAAGCAGTTGAGCGGGTATTCTTTGAGGTCACTGATCACAAGACCTCGATTTCTAGGCAGCGATTCTTCACAATGCTAGGGTTGGCTGTTGACCCATCGAGAATAAATCCGGAGACGATTCCGGTTGGGCATCTTTACAGCATGTTCTACAATATGGGGTACACGGAGGTCCTCACCTCCGTCGCTAAGTTTAAAAAGTCCTGCTTGCCGCCACAGTGGAACGGCTTGTTTACAGTCCTCTTCAAGGGCTTGTCGGAACGAAGCTCAGGATCTGACGGTGCCAGTCGACTTTTCTTGTCGATCATGTACGCAGTCTACAACGGGGTCAATTTGGATTTCGGGTTGGTCCTCTGGCAACAGCTAATCCAGAGCCTTTCTTCATCATCACGACATTCTGAGGTGTCTCTTGCCCGGTTCTGGATCTTAATCACAAAGTGGGCGATGGACAAGTTCGACATTCCCACTGCTGCTGATGCATCGATGTCTTCTATTGGTACGTTTCATACCAAGAAGATTATCGTCTCTGATGCATCTAAATTTTCGTTTATTGGCTCCATTCCGGAGACAATGTATGCCGACGTGCCCTCTGACAGCAGGCTCATACGAACGATCAAGGAATTCAGGGCAACTGGTCCTAGGGAACTTACACCGGATATGCTCAGGTCTATCCACGATGCAGACAAACCGGTGCCCAGGGGCAAAAAGGCGGACAAAGGGAAGCAAGCGACCAAAGCTCCTAAGGGTCCTTCTCCCAAGAAGAGGAAACAAACAAAGGCTGCTCAGTCACCACAGCCGAAGAGGAGGAAGACACAACCGAAGAACAAGCTTGTTATTCCCTCTTCTTCAAGTAACTCAGAAGATGAGCATTCGGGTTCGGATGGCTCTCAAGGAGGCGAAACCCCTCAAAGAGGCAACACTCCACCTCGCTCACCTACCCCTGAGATGGAACTTCATAATTCACCAGTCCCTTCACCTCCTCAAACCATTCCTACTTCCATTCCGACCATAATCCCCACTACCACTATTCCACCAACCTCTTTCCCTATACCACCACCCATTTTTACTGATACAACAACAACCACTACAAAGGTTACAACCAACGTATCTGATACGGGGGTTCATACCAGTGCAACCGAAACACCACCCATAACCGAACCTCCTCAAACCGAAACCCATACTCAACCACCACCCAAAACTACCACACCCCATACTCAACCTGAACATACCCATACCACAACACCCCCAGCTTCACCACCTCCACCATCTCCAGAAAATGCCTCTGATGGAGACAACCCATTCCTTGGCGGTGATCACATGACCTTTGATTCGGTCTATTTCAGTCCGTTTCAAGTTCAGAGTGATGAAGAGGATGATGCTCCAATGACAAAGAAGCATCTTAAGGAGCTCAACGAGAAGGTTGACTTACTTCTCGCCTCCTCTTCCAACCAACAGTCCTCTTTCTCTGAAGCTGCACTTCAGAAGCTTGTTGATGCCTTCTCCAAGGCTCAGCATGATTCGGTAGCCTCAGCTACTGCCGCCATCGAAGCCTCTACCAAAGCCTGTGAGGCTGCGACCGAAAAAGTTGATAAACTATTCTCCGACGCTTCTATCTTGTTGAATTCCTTACAGGAAAGCGCCGACGCCATAAAGACAACTTTGGAACCGATTGTTCAGCAATTGGCCAAGTTCGTCTCAACGGAGTTGACTTCGTTCGTTGCCCTTCGCCAAACCATAAACGACGACAACTCGGCCCTTCGTGCCTCCATCGATGAGCGCCTCGCTAAGCTTCAGGAGGATCTCGCAGCTGAAAACTCCTTGATGGACGTTTTGGCGAGCAAAACCACCGCCCTCAAGATCAAGAGCATGCAACTTTCAAACTCACAACAACAACTTGAAGCTCTTCGATCCGAAAGGGAAGTCATCAAGACATGTGTTTCGGATGTACACGCTGCCTTATCAAACATCCTAGAAGCACACGATCCTATTCTCAACCACTCGGTGAGGCGGACCCTTGCTGAAAAGCTTTCTCCTGCCATGGACATTCTAAGCAAAATAGAAGGCTTACCATGTTTCGTGTCCATTCCGAAACAAGGGGGAGAAGAGAAGAAGACCGGATCGAAACCACCTCCTTCCTCCAAAGCTACTCACACAACCGAACCACCTTCAACTGGTCAAGCTTCGGGTTCGGGTGTGAAGGACAAAGGGAAAAATATAGCTGAGGATGAAGATGAAGACGATGAAACCATTGCTGACATGTTGAAACGAAAGAACAGTCGCAATGTGGATGATGATGTTAATCGTGTGGCGCGAGAGGCTGAAGAAGCCGAACGCAAGCAGAAGGAAGCCCACGATCTCCTCGAGAGCAGGAAGACTCTCTTCCCTGCCTGGACTCGGGAGCGTTTGTTCAAAGAGGCCATAGATACTCCCAGCATCTTATGGCTCGAGCCGGTGATTTCGTTCGACTGTGTTAATTCTGTCGATTCACAGTTCGACATGCTGTTGACTCGAAAGGCATTCATCTTCCATGCCTTCTCAAATATCTTTGAAGTCCCTCATCCCAACGCTGAACTTGATAGGGAGCTCATCGATTTCTATCTGAAGGCTGCTCGTCCTCAGTACTTAACTTGGAGCGCCCAGAAGATAGTGAACGTTCGGGTATTGAAGCCTTACACCGAAGGAAGATTCATAAACGTTCGGTTCAAGGTGATTCGAGGATCTGCAAAAACTGAACACCTTATATCTCTGGCGGATCTACCGAACTTAAATCCTCATGATTGGATTGTTCTGCACAACATTCTCTTGACAAATGAAGCTGAATATGGTCCGATTATAGACCATATCAAGAGGATGATTGTCTGTTATATCATGGAGGTTGCCCTGATGGATCAGGAGGTCGCTACTGTCTTCAAGAAGAAACCGAAGATAGCTCCTGTGGGATCGGCCAGTGATCTCAATCAAATGAAGATGGGCAAGATCGACCCGAGACGCAACTCGGTTATGTTCACTAGAGCCGAAGGACAAAAATGTCTCTTCGCTTTAGCTGACAAACATCTCTACACCACTGCTTGTCTAGAGCATGTATTATCGATCATTCGAAGGTGTAAAGAGAATGCAGCGGATGATGTTAAGTACTTCAACGACATGATCCAATGGTACATCAGGTTCAGGCAGACGATTCTGGCTCTAATCTCTCGTCTGTTTAACACTGTGAAGAAGAAGGTACCTGGCTCCGCCGCTGGCCCAAGTAACAACTGAAGGTCTCGCTCCAATTGATGCAAAGGGGGGGATTGTTGGGCTGAAGTTTTGGTTAAGTATTGCGTCGTTGGGCTCGAATGTTTATTTATTTATTTTGTATTCCGGTTTGGGCCTGTCCAACCGAGAGCCCATTATGTTTAATATATAAGTATATGCTTGCATGCATATTAGGTTAATGATTTTAGAGATTAATCTAGAGCGTAACGATAGTATCTACAGATTTCTTTAATCGTTCTTGTAACCTACCAATCCTCTACAGTTGATGTTCTTAATCGAGCTCTTCTGAGGATTTTGTTTAATCATTCGACACGTTTGATTCAATCTTGTCTCGTTCTTATTTTCGTGTTCTTACAGTTTTATATTTACTTACCTGTTTGAGATCTAATCGATCTTCATAGATTTAAAGGTTTTAAATCTCATCAAGTCCCATAACTCTGTGGGCCCTCTGGCCCTACATCTGTGGACCCTCTGATCCTGACTCTGTAACTCTGGATCATAAATAGCACAAATCACATAGAAATCATATCATACAGATAGAGTACAAGGTACTCTGTCACATAGCTCTAATTACCACTCTAGGTAAAGTATAGTGAGAAGACTCACCTCAGGAATCTCGAAGAATCTCGAACTCGGAAATACTGAACTAGTCTCCGCCTAATCACATAAATAATTACTCTAATCAATATAACTTTCAAAGGCTAGACTAATTACCCTCTAAGTTCTCTAAGAAGGGTAAAAGACCATTTTACCCTTATAATGGCTCAAAAGTCCAAGCATTGACTAATCCCTAAAAGTCAACGAAGTCAACGGTCAAACTTTGACCAGACTCGTCGAGTGCACTCGGGCGACTCGGCGAGTCCACAATGGTCCTCTGAATTCTTTTAAGCCTCACTTGGCACAGCGAGTTCCCTCTCTACTCCCCGGGTTACTCAGAAACGAATCGCAAGCAACCCCGACTCGACTTGTCAAGTCCACTTATGAACTCGGCGAGTTGCTCCCATGACAACACTAATCTGACCTCCTGAGGTCAGATCTGCTTCTTTAATCTAGAGATCTAACATTCTAGCACTCGAAAGTCGCGTAAAGGTTTAAACATTTTGTTCATGCAACGCATATAAGACCAAAAATGGAGAACTAACCTTTAAAATGGGGATCTACTCTCAAGGCTCACATGAAAAATCATAAAGCTGGAAGTTTGGGACCTTTTGGACCTCTCAAGGTCCAGATTTATCATCTACACCCATTGAGACATCATGTGCTTCAAGATCTAACTCAAAATGGTGCAAAGGAAACCCTAGATTCAAGGAATCTATCAATTACACGAAATGGGAAGGAACTTGTACCTTAAAACATGAATCTCAGTGTGAACAACACAAATCCAAGCTCCACAATCGATCTAGCTTGGATTTTCCCACTCCTTCTTGCAAGATCACACCAAAGGATGAAGAATTAGCCTCCAAATTGCTCTCTAAGCTCTCTTTGCTCTCTAGGGTTTTCATAGGGGAGTATTGGTCGCAAATGAAGGCGATAAGGGCCTTTAAATAGGGCTCAGGCCCTGAGATTTAGGGTTTCTTTTAACAGCGCGGACTTGCCGAGTCCACGCATCGACTCGTTGAGTCCAATCATTAATCCAGTAAAAAATTAGCGATCCTACTCTACGAGTCTGAGCGTCAACTCGCCGAGTCCCTCCATAAAATAAAAATAAATAATTAAAATAAGATACCTGGGAATCTGGATGTTTTCTCCCCCACTAGAATCAAACTTCGCCCTCGAAGTCTTACTCCGTAAACAACTCTGGAAGCTGCTCACGCATCTCCAACTCCGGCTCCCAAGTCAGCTCGGATCCTCTCTGATGTAGCCACTGGACCAGCACCAGGGGCACCTACTTGTTCCTGAGGGGCATCAGAGATGAAAACATATATAAGCACTTATAAAACCGCATCACATCAATGTAAAATACATTAACACTTCCCTTTATAGATGGAAGCTTTGATGAGGACAAAAAAAGAATGTGTCAAGCCACGGGAGTGCTAGACGCCAACTTTGATTCCATGTAGGATATGCATGAATTCCAACATTGTCTCTAAAAAAAACCTTATGGAGAAAATAGAGACTCAACATATATAGACACCTATAATTAAAACCGTGTCACACTAATATGAGATACAATAGAAAAGGAATTCTAAACATATTTTATATTTAATTTCAGGGTGTCACTACTTGAAATCATATATTAGTGACAGACCATTCCATTGCATGTATCAGAGTGCTAGATGTTGACTCTATACCATCTAACTCTATACCATTTAGGACAAGTTGTACCTATTAGACCTACCAGAATAACAATGACGAAGAGGCTCGTGGTCGACATGTCCACGAGCATTGTCTGTGCACACCACCCCAACCTATTGTGGTTGGGCGTTTTCGTGGTGGGGAAGATACAAGACAATGACCAATGAGAGAGAGGGCTCTCTCTCTCTCTCTCTCTCTCTCTCTCTCTCTCCCTCCGTAGTCGTGATAGGTATATCAGAGTTTGTTCACGGTTTGTGATGGCTAGGTGGATGTGGAAGTGGTTCATGGCCCGTAAGATTTATAATGGATGGCCTTAGAGTTCTCGATAAATGAAAAATAGGGTAGAAACGGATGTTAATAATTTAACGTTGTATTTCTCCTTCCTAATTTTCGTAGACTTGGCAAAACCATCAATTGATATCGCTAATTATGATAGAACAATTGCTCGCTAAGCGTCATTTAAGAGTGCGTTGGTCGAAAAAGTTACGAAAAACTGTCCGTCGCTCATCTATCGTGATCGAATTCTATCACGATCGAATTGAGCATTGTACAAGAATTGTGCAAAATCATAGAAGCAAGACATAAGAAAATCATTGAAGCAAGATATAAGAGAGCTACTGCTTCACTTGTATCCTAAGCACAAAGTGAGCATTTTTCTTTTGCTTAAAAGTTACGATAGACTGTCCATTCCTGATCAATTGCAGTCGAATTGAGTGGTGCAAGAATTGTGCAAAATCATAGAAACAAGATGTAATGTATATATTGTTTCACTTGTATATAATAAATACAAAATTGAGCATTTTTTCATATGATCATATATAGGTTTCGCATACTAAAGACCGTTAATTCGTATATAGTTTCATACCCTCTGAAAGTACACTTAAGCAAATCAATACAGCCATCAACTACTAACACCGAGGAGTTGCTACAACAAGAATAGGACACTTCTTATGAACAGTAAGACCAATGCTCTCACTTATGTCCAAATCCTCTCCAGCAGTTAATGTAAAATCAAACTTATACACCAAATTAGCCAAAACAAGTTCGTTAACAACCATGGCAAACTGAATGCCAGGACACCCTCGTCGCCCAGCGCCAAATGGTATCAACTCGAAATGAAGTCCCTTATAATCAATAGGATTGTCCAAAAACCTCTCTGGCATAAACTTATCAGGTTCTTCCCAGGTGGAACCATCTCTTGATATCGCCCATGCATTTATGATCACTTGTGTTCCTGCTGTGATGTCGTAGCCAAGTAGTTTCACATCTTGTGTTGATTCACGAAGAATGAGTAGCGGGACTGGAGCGTGTAGCCGCAGGGTTTCTTTGAGAACGGCTTTTAGGTACGGCATGTTGTCTAAGCTGTCTTCAGTGATCATTGATCTTCCTTGGCCCACTTCGCGTGCCTCCTGTTGCAGTCTTTTCATTGTTTGTGGGTGTCTTAATAGCTCGCAGATTGCCCACTCTAAGTTTGTAAACGTAGTATCAGTTCCAGCAGAAAATACATCCTACACGATCAAGATAATCAATAAATCACTACAAAGATTCAGCATAAGTTTCAATATTTTAACCATGATTCACGGTTAAATGCGTTCTTCAATTGCAATAGTACAAGAAAAAGAGAAAAAGAAAATGAAGTTTTTTGCAAGGCTCAAGTTCGTTGCATATGACGATTTTTATGGCGTCAAAAATCATAGCAATGTACCTATAAAACACAAAATGAAACGTATAGGAAGGAGTAGGAATCCAAAAGATAAAGAAAAGCTTACCATGATGATAGCTTTAATCGCATCTCGTTCAAGATGAAACCCCGTCGTGTTATCTTTTTGAATTTCTAATAAGATATCAACGAGATATTGGGTGACAACACCAACTCCTTTTTTATTTAAACGTTCTTCAATAACACCCTCAAGAAACTCATCGAATTCTTTAGCAACCTCATCAGCTCTTCGCTCTAGTCCACTCAATCGATCTACCCACGTTAGCCATGGAATATAACTCCCAACAGTAAAGCTTCCCAACAACTCCAAAAACCTGTCTAACAAACCCTTAAATTTCTTCCCATCGTATGTCCTCCCCAAAGCCACCCTACAAACAACATTATTTGTAAGTGAAATAAGCAACTCGCTCAAATTGACCACCGATTCATGGGCTTCACGAATACTTTCAATCATAAGAGACACCTCGTCTTCTCTGACTTGCCTATACGACTGAACCCTTTTGTTTGATAGAAGATGGAGCACTGCAATACTCTTCACCTGCCTCCAATACTCTCCGTACTGTGAAAAAGCTATGTCCTTTGAACCATAACAAAGTCTACCGGGAATGTTTAATTTCGGCCTGTTTGAAAAGATCAAATCATGGGTTTTCATAATCTCTCGAGCTGCATCAACAGAGGATGCTACAAGCACTGGCACGGTGCCAAGGCGAATCAACATCAATGGACCGTAGGTTTGAGCCATGGCTTGGAGGGTGCGGTGTGGGTTGGAACCAAGTTGGTGAAGGTTTCCTATCAATGGTAACCTTCGTGGTGATGGTGGTAGGTTTTTGTGTGGTTTTGAAGTAGAAAAAATTGTTTTGAAAAGAATTAGGAAGATAACTAAGGGAAGACTAGAGATGAGAACGAAGAAGATGAGAGACATTTCGTTAGCGCTATCTTCAAAATAAATTTTCAAACAAGTTGGGATTTTGGTTAGATGTATAGTCGTATAGGCAATAGTCATATAGTCAGAAGTTAAAATGTGACAGCATATCATTTTTGGCCATATATTGACATATTGGGATCTAGTTTTGGCCATATATTTTAGGGGTCAAAATAATAAAATAAAAAAGATTATTTAATTAGTTTTCACAATTTTTAAAATAAAAATTAAAAAATTGCAATCTTCTTCTACTCTAATAAATGATAATCTTTTTGTCACATATCACACTCTTATTGATTTCGCTAAATATCATTTCGTCGTTATTTTGGATTAAATTTTCCACATTCCATTTTATGGTTTTTTTCATTTTAAAAAATTACACATAATATTAGATGTAATAATTATAATAAATGTAATGATAAATGCATATCAATTTAATTAATTGACTTTTCTTCTAATTTCAATTTTTCTAAACAAAAACCTCATTAGTTTTCTTTATTTAATTATCTAAATTATTTGTTTAAATTTAAAATAAAAGACATTTTAATTTTAATAATTCGATATATTTTTTTTTTAATTTTTTTTATTTAGAATTTCATATTTAATTTTTCTTTTAAATAAATCCATGTAATACATGAGTTTTACACCTAATTTTTATAATATATTATAAAAAGCATAGTATTCACAAAATTATATATATATATATATATATATATATATATATATATATATATATATATATATATATATATATATATATATATATATATATAATCAGATTATTATCGTATATAGAATTTTATTAAACATATAATTAATGGACAATATTCTTAGAAACAGTAGCTACGGTAAAAAAAATCCTCTTCTTTTTACCTGTTACCGGGGTTCTCTTTTTTACTATATATACCTTTATTAAAAAATTTTCCCTGGTTATTTTTCTAATTTTGTGGGTTGCCTGAGGAGGTATCTTCGTCGGGGGATGTGCTTGGGAAATCGGAAAAGGATGGTGGAATGATGAGTTGTTGTTTGCGTTGTGGTTTCCTGCTCTCTAAGGGATGCTGGAATATTGTACTACGATTTTCCTTAGTCAGTGGGAGTATGCTGGAATGTTGTGCTGCGATTTTCCTTAGTCGGTGGGAGTATACTGGAATGTTATGCTACGATTTTCGCTCTTCGTTTCTCATGTTTGTCAATTTTTGTTGGGGATTCTTGCATTCTTAGTGGTACTTAGCTGTTATATTGTTTCAATTTCTGCTTCTATGTGCTGTTTGTTTTGTTTTCTTTCTATATGTCAAAGCGGAAGGCCCGTTGCTCTGATGCCTATTCTTATGTGTATTGTCCTTCATTTTCGCACCGGTCTATGCATAATTGTAACACCTGTTCCAGGTATTAATTAATCTATCTAATTTTTTGGGTTTTGTGCATGGAATTGGCGGGCTGGGGTGCTCAGTAGAGACTATTATGAGGTCGCGAGACTTAGATGCTACTCGACGAGTCGGAAGGCCCCGACTCGATAAGTAGGTGTTGTAGAGTGAAACCCTAATTTTCATGGGTTTGCACCCCATTTAAAGGACTTATGGCTCATTTGTAGCCTCCCTCACCGTCCTTGCAACCCAGAAAGAAACCCAAGCCGCATAGTTGAGCTTCCTTGAGTGTGTGTGTGTGCCTTAGAGAGTGAAACTTGTGCCATTGTGAAGGATTTTAGAGCTTGAAGAGGAAGGAGCAAGGAGAGATATAGTAGATCCAAAAGCTACTTTGTATTTACCATCATTTTGAGGTATTAAGTCGTTACCTTGATCTCTAGTTGCTTAGATCCCTTTTCTTAGAAGTAAATGGTCATTTTTAGTGTAAAATGGTGTTAACTCGGATATGGACTTATCACAAGGATATAGTTCCAGATCTGGACCTCTCTAGGTCCCAATGACATAAAGTTGCTCACTTTATCCAGATTAGCCCTTTCCATGCACTAAAACCTTGTAGGAAGCTTGGTTTTGATGTTATAGCCTTAGGAGGCCTTACATACACGTAAAGTTTGCAACTTTACGTGGTATCTACACTAGTAGAGGTTGGATCTGAAGTTTGGGATTCTAGATCCCACTAGAAAGGATTGAACACAAAAGAATGAAGAAACTCGTCGAGTCCATGAGTCGACTCGACGAGCCGGGTAGGGTTTACCCGTTTTCAAGATTCGGGATGTTTTCGGTGAAGAATTAGAGTTTTCGGTATGCATGAGTTTTCAGTCTTCTGACATTGTGGAACTCGACGAGTTACATAGGTGACTCGGCGAGTTGAAGAGTTACTTGGGTGACTCGACGAGTTGTTGGATGCACTTGACGAGTTGAGGTCAACATGGGTATTAACCTTGACCGTTGACCTCGACTTTCACTAGGGTTGACCTTGAGGGAATTTATGGTATTTCGGGATTATGACAAGTTAATCACATCGTGATTATAGGCAGTTGAGTTGGAGCAGTGCGTGGGATTTATCGACCTTAGCTTATTAGTTCATCATTCATGAGGTGAGTCTTCTCACCATACCAATGTGTCTAAGGCACCAAGGCTAGTCTATTTAATGTTATATGGGTTGATAGTTACTTATGTTATATGTGGCTAGGATATTTGCATGAAAGAGCCCGAGAGGTTCTCGTGGCAATAAAGTAAGACCATGAGGAGGTTCCCATGGAATTTATTATAAGTCCTTAGAGGTTTTGACGGATTCTTAGTATGTTTGCTTGTTTAGCTTTTATGATATTTTCATGATTGGTATAGACCGTGTAGGGGTTCCTGCGGCAAGTAGACAAGAACACGTGGGGGTTCCAGTGGCGGCTATTAAAGACCACGTGGGGGTTTCCCATGGCACTTGGTGTAAGACCTTGGAAGGTTTCCACGACATCCCTATATGTCTATATACATATATTATGTGGTATATGTAGCTTTATAGCTAATATGATATGTGTTATGTGAACTATGTGTAGGGTATGCTTTGGGGGATTCACTAAGCATTAGCTTACATTTTGTGGATTTGTTTCAGGTACATCTAAGCTCAAGGGAAAGGGTAAGGCTTGATGACGCGGCGTGCACTCTCTCTATGGCCTTTTGTGGGACACTCTGATGATTTTAAATAAGACTTGTACTAGATATTAGTTTTGAAAACTGTAATATCCAAAAAATTTACGAAAATTAAACTTTTCCAATCTTAAATGAAACCAAGTAGTACTTGTTTACAAAACGTATTCGAATCATTATTCATCAGAGTGTCCCAATAACCAGATCATAAGGATGAGGAGCGGTACGGTCACGCCTTCACCTTGCCATGATCTCCTGAAGTACCTGAAACAATAAATTGAAAACTGTAAGCCCGAGGGCTTAGTGAGCTACCCCCAAAATACCAATACCACACTGATAATACCATATCAGCAACATACAATCAACAACATGCATACTAGGCCATCGGCCTGACTGGACTGCCGTGCAGGGCCTACAGTCTATCTGAATCTGTCCCGAGCCTTCGGCATGACTGGACTGCCACGTGGGCCTATAGTCTCCTCGGACCGCTCATAGGGTGTGTTAGCCTTCAGCAGAAAGCAGGACCGCCTCAACCCAAGCAACAATCAAATAACCATGTGTGCATAACTAACATATACTGGTATATACAACATCAGACGTATCTATCTCACTGATCATCAATCATAGCAATCTCTCATAACTAGTGCACCGACCTAGCAGGTCACTAACATACCAATCCCTACGGATCATAAGAGCATAACATATTGTCTATCCTGATTCAGACCTAACAAGTCATAACTACATGCAGCATACATAACAATAACAACTAAAAGGCCGACCTTGGTGCCTTAGAACCTATTGATATAGTAAGGATAACTCACATTGCAAATGTCGACTCGGTAGATGAATCCCAACCCTCAGATCACTGTAAAAAACTCCACCACCTATTACCATAATATAATCATACCCATAAGTTCCCAACCTTTTAAGCTACCCCATAAGCCAACTAATCAAACCCTGGTCCAAGTCAAAGTCATCCGTCAAGGTCAACAGTCCATGTTGACCTTAACTCACCGAGTTCCTTGAAGTACTTGTCCACTCGCTGAGTCACCAGAGTGACTCGTCGAGGTCCTTCGGTTTACGATCGAAACCCTAAGGTTACACGTCGGGTTTCCTTCTTGCAACACAACGGTTACACATGCATACATAAATTGGGGAACCTCAACCGACTCGTCAATTTGCTCATAAAACTTGTCGAGTCTATGGCAATCTTCATCGGACTCGTCGAGTTGTTCATCCAACTCGTCAGGTCCATGCTAATCTTCATGTGACTCGCCGAGTCAACCTTGCGACTCACCGAATTCCTTCAGTCCTTAAGCCATACAGACTCTTTTAAGCCATGTAGTGGCTCCAAATTACGGATCCAAGCTTCTAAGGCATACTTTTCATGTAAAGTTGCAAACTTTAAGTGCATACATAGCTAGAAAGGCTCTTAATGTTAATTCGAAGCACATAATGGGGTTTCATACTCAAAGAGGCTTCATACATGACCAAACTCAAAACTTTATGACTCTAGATCCCAAGAAGGGTCCAGATCTTAAGCTACCACTTCAGATCTAGCCCATGTCCCACATTATCATTTCAACCAAACCATAAAAACCCTAAATCTCAACCAAAAGAGGTCTAGAAGGAAAATGAAGTAAAGGTGATGACTTGATACCTCCAAATAATGCTAACTAAGGTAGATTTTCTGATTCCCAAGCCTTCCTTGCTCCTAGTCCCTTTCCCTCCAAGCTCTTCCTTTCCAAAAACCTCTTTTCTAAAGCTTAAGACACACAAGAATGAAGCACCACACGAATTAGGGTTTTCTGAGCTCTCAAAGGACTACAAAGAGGCCAAAGGGGGCTCATGCTTCTTTAAATAGGGTGCAAAACCTTGGGATTAGGGTTTCATCTGCCAGCCCCTAGTCGTCGAGTTCCATCATGGACTCGGCGAGTAGGCCACTAAACACGCAATCCATCCCACTGCTACTCGATGAGTAGGGCAACCAACTCGTCGAGTAGGTCTTAAAAGCAATAAATTTTCATTTACATCAATACCTAAAAATCGGGGTGTCACAAAAGCATTTGTATATGGGATTTGATGGTTTGTGGAAAGTAATTTGGTTAATAAAAAATGAAAATTTTATTTGAAAATTTGGGTTGTTACAAGTTGGTATCAGAGCCTTGGTTTGAGGGTTTCATGCACACCCTCGGGTGTGTAGGGACTCAAACTAAGGAAATGATAAAATTGTATTCAAAAATAAAAAATGAAAGTTAAAGCTTTTAAAGAATGGAAAAGAGGAGAGTAGAACGTGTGTGATCAGTTGAGCCAAGTAAGTAGTTCCCCAATATGTTAGCCATGTTATACTGATGCTTTAGCTATGATAATCGTATGGATATTGTTATGTGTATGCTTTCAAAATTGTATACAGTGAGGAACTTATAGCCTTAGAATGATTCATTTGGCCTTATTTCCTGTTCCTTGTCTGGTTGTGGCCCTAGGGTAGAATGTATTATTCGAAAGTCTATTTGATCCTTTTTTGTTTATAATTTGCATGCATAAACGCAACCCATTATGATTGGTATGATTGATATGGGTAGAGCAAATCTTAGGGTCGCCTAGGGTTTGAGATATGCGGTAGTCTGTGGGATATGATTTATTTTGGGATGAATTGGAGTTACCAGGTAGAGCCCTGGGGAAGGTACGGGTAGGTGTAGAATGTAGTATTGGGCTCGTACTACTGAAAGCACAGGACCTGTACTCAAACCAGTGTTAGACCTGGAAGCTCTAAGAAGGACCGATGTGGGAGGATCCCCTCTATAGACATCCTTATCATTATGTCTTATGGTATTGCAATACAATATGGTGGTGACACGATACGGAGTTGGGGGATCAGGATCGTGATCTAGATTTGGATCGAGCGATGGTACCGAGCCCGTCGACGAGAGGCTGCATGAGCTCATCGTAGCTGATGTTATGAGGAGAACCGTTGATGCCACCCCAATTATCTTTAGGACGATCAAGGAGGGCATGATGGATATTATGGAGGAGAGGCTCACGGAATTTAGAGTCTAGATTGCTGTGGGCCAGGCCGGGGCCTGAACTCCCTCGTTCTGGGAGTTCATGGTGTCTGGGGTGCTGGAGTTTTTCGGGGTCAGGGATCCCATTGTCAGTCGACGCCGAGTGATAGAGAACGCCTAACGCATGAGTCTTTCCCTGATGTGGCAAAGGTGGGTTTTGCTTCATGTATGCTGATAGATAGAGCCTAAGACTGGTGGGGTGAGGTTACTAGTTAGGTGGGAGCAACCGGTGTGGCTGAGATAACATGGGCCGAGTTTATACGGCTATTTGATTTGGAGTTTGCACCACCTATCGAGGTGCAATAACTAGTGAGGGAATTTCATCACCTACATCAGACTAGCGAGACTGTGGCGGAGATCACCGCCAAGTTTTGGGAACGAGCATTCTTGATCCCATAGTATGCTACCGATGAGGAAATGAGGAGGACGAGGTATCATTCCATGCCGAAGGATGATATTCGGGAGTTTATGAGCTTCACAGGTTGCAAAACCCTAAATGAGATGGTGGAGAAGTCTCGTGAACGGGAGATGGAGTTGGACTTCCGCACCAAGCAGAATCTGGAGCAGGTTCAGGCAGCCGTAGTTCAGGTTAAAAAGCCTAAGACCTCAAATTTTTCGGGCAGGGGCCAGCAGGGTGATGGCCGGTGTGCCAAATGTAGGAAACTGCACAGTGGAGGATGCTGGGGGTCGGGCTCGGTATGCTATACTTGTGGTCAGCCGGGCCACACGAGTAGGGATTTCCCCAAGAAGGGCTTGATATGTTTCCACTACAACCAGGTTGGCCATAAAAAGGCCGATTTGTCCGAGGTTGTAGGGAGGAGGAGGAGCAGTGGTGGTGCCTTTTCCTGCCACCATGAGGATCACTGATGACCGCCCTGTTAAGGCAGAGACTCCAGTGGTGAAGAGCCACACATTCCAGTTGAGTATCGAGGAGGCTTGGCCAGAGCCGGACGTTGTGGCTGGTACGTATTTTATCTCCCTGCTCTAGCTTTTTATTGTACTCTTATTTATATATTGTACTTATGTATAGGGACCTTTTTGGTAAATGGTATGTCTGCTCATGTCTTGTTTGATGCGGGAGCTACCCGATCATTTGTGTCTCTTGCACTTAGTAAGAAGTTTCGGGATGCACCGGGAACTTTGGATTCCCCGCTGGAGGTGGAGATTGCGGACGAACGCACCGTAAGTGTTGCGAGGGTGTATCACGGTTGTGTCCTTAATGTACTTGGTGAGAGATTTCGTGTTGACCTAGTCCCGATACCGTTGCGAGGGCTGAAGGTGATTGTCAGGATTGACTGGCTGGGGGCCAATGCGGCCATAATCGATTGCGACTGCCAGTTGGTGAGGGTTCGAACCCCAAGTGGGGGAGAACTGGTTATTCATGGCGAGAAGGCCTCGTAGGGGCTAATCCTTTGTTCAGCCAGGATAACTAGGAGATTTCTGCAGCAGGGTTGTACAAGATTTCTTGCATATATGTCGGATACGAGGATTAAGACCATGACAGATGTTGGTAGTGTGCCGGTTGCTCAGGAGTTCCGGGATGTCTTTCCCGTGGAGTTACTAGGAGTGCCTCCGGAGAGGTAAGTGGAGTTTCGTATTGATTTGGTGCTAGGTTTTGCTCCGATAGAGAAGGCACCATACCGGCTAGCACCACCCGAGATGTAGGAGCTATCTACGTAGCTCCAGGAGCTGCTAGAACAAGGGTTTATCCTCCTGAGCAGTTCCCCGTGGGGAGCTCCGATAGAGAAGGCACAGTACCGGCTAGCACCGCCCGAGACGAAGGAGCTATCTATGCAGCTTCAGGAGCTATTAGAACGAGGGTTTATCTGCCCAAGCAGTTCCCCGTGGGGAGCTCCGATTCTGTTCTTGAAGAAGAAGGATGGATCACACAGGATGTGCATTCATTATCGAGAACTGAACAACCTAATATTGAAAAAACCGTTATCCGTTACCGAGGATCGATGATTTGTTCGATTAGCTACAGGGTGCGTTTGGGTTTCCAAGATTGATCTTCGGTTGGGATACCATTAGATGACGATTTGGGATGAGGATATACCGAAGCCAGCTTTCAAGACTTGGTATAGGCACTATGAGTTTGTGGTGATGCCATTCGGGCTCACCAATGCCCCAACAGCATTCATGGACCTCATGAATAGAGTGTGCTGACCGATGCTGGATTGGCCGTTTATCGTTTTTATTGGAGACATTGAGAGTGGAAAGGTTGTATGCTAAGTTCTCCAAGTGTGATTTCTAGCAACGAAATGTACAGTTTTGCAGACATATCATATACCAGGAGGGAATTTCGGTTGATCCAGCCAAGGTTGAGGTAGTGATACGGTGAGAAGTGCCGAAAAATGCTTCCGACATCCGTAGCTTCTTGGGTCTAGCAGGCTATTATCAGTGATTTATCTAGGATTTCTCCAAGATTTTTGCGCCATTGACCCGCTTGACCACCAAGAATGTGACATTTTGATGGGGCACAGAACAACAGTTCTTTTTTGAGACCCCGAGACGGAGGTTATGCGAGGCTCCGATTCTACTACTACATGAGGGGTTAGATGATTTGGTGGTGTACTGTGATGCGTCCATATTAGGGTTAGGCGTGGTACTGATGTAGAAGGGGTATATGATAGCTTACGCCTCGAGGCAACTGAAGCCTCATGAGGCAAATTACCCTACTCACGACCTGGAATTGAGGGCAATAGTGTTTGCCCTCAAGCTTTTGAGGCACTGTCTGTATGGGGTACGGTGTACTATTTATACTGATCGCAAGTGTTTGAAGTATTTGATGGATCAGCAGAACCTCAACATCCGGCAGAGGAGGTGGTTCGATGTGCTAAAAGATTATGACTGTGAGATCTTGTACCATCCAGTGAAGGCCAACGTGGTGGCCGATGCTTTGAGCCGCAAGGAGGCAGTTTCCCCAATTGGGAACGTTTGTTTGAGGATGACGTGATCTCTCCCTTCTTGGATATGATCATGGAAGCTCGTGTCAAGGGGTGAAGAAGGAGAATTGGAAGATAGAGCTGATTTTGGGACAATATCTTTTGTTTGTTAAGGATAACCGAGGTCTTCTGACAATGTCTGGTCGAGTGTGTGTACTG
The DNA here is from genome assembly GCF_002870075.4 of Lactuca sativa. Lineage (NCBI taxonomy): Eukaryota > Viridiplantae > Streptophyta > Magnoliopsida > Asterales > Asteraceae > Lactuca > Lactuca sativa. The sequence continues at coordinate 31,853,411 of NC_056627.2, forward strand.
GTGTCTGGAGGAGTGAAATAGAAGATATTGGAGGAAGCAGACAAGTCCAAGTTCTCTATACATCCAGGGCTATGAAAATGTATAGTGATTTGAGACTAAGTTACTGGTGGCCCTGCATGAAGCGGGAGATCACCTGGTTTGTGGAACAGTGCTTGACCTGCATGAAGGTCAAGGCTGAGCATAAGCGGCCTCATGGCAAGGTTCACCCGCTGCCTATTCCCATGTGGAAGTGGGAGGAGATCACTATGGACTTCATCACGAAGTTACCGAGGACGACGTGGGGTGTGGACGCCATATGGCTGATTGTGAATAGATTGACAAAAAGTGCCACTTTATTCCGATCTTTGAGAGAATATCTGTTGAAAAGTTAGCGGATATTTATGTGCAAGAGGTGGTGACTAGACACAGGGTGCCAATTTCAGTAGTCTTTGAAAAAGATGTTCGATTTACATCTAGGTTCTGGACACGAGGAACTGGGCACTCAGTTCAATTTTAGCACGAAATACCACTCCCAGATAGATGGCCAGAGTGAGAGGATGATCCATACACTTGAGGATATGCTTCGGGCATGCGAGTTAGATTTTGGAGGGTGTTGGGATACATACCTCCCATTGCTAGAGTTTTCATACAACAATAGTTACGATGCCAATATCGATCGATCCTCGTTTGAGATGTTGTATGGTAGGAGATGTAGAACCCCAGTTTGCTGGGGTGAGGTTGGACACCGGGTCATGGGGAGCACTGAGGTAGTGCTTAAGACTACCGGGCTGATTCAGTAGGTGCGCGACCGGCTGCGGGTCGTGCAGAGCCGTCAGAAAAGCTATGCTAACCGGTGGCAATAGATCTTGAGTTTCAGGTGGGGGATTTGTGTAACTAAAGGTGTCTCCATGGAAGGGGGTTATTAGGTTTTGAAAAAGGGGTAAGCTAGGCCCCCGATATATAGGACCATTCAGAATTACGGCGTAGGTGGGCAAGGTGGCCTATCACTTGGATCTTCCAGATGAGCTTAGCCAGATTCACAACACCTTCCATGTGACACAACTTTGGAAGTGTGTCACTGACGAGGTTGTAGTCGTATCTTTGGACGATATTCAGGTGGACGAGAGACTAAACTACATTGAGAGGCCTAGTGCAATATTATATAGGAAGACCAAGGTTCTTTGGAACAAGGAACTGAAGTTGGTCAAGGTGCTATGGCAGCACCGCAGGGGCTCCGAACGGACTTGGGAACCGGAGGATGAGATGCGAGGCCGCTACCTAGATTTTTTTGGGCCAGCAGAATTCCAGGACGAAGTCAAATTCAAGTGCAAGATACTTGTAACACTTTTTCCATGTATTAATTAATTTATCTAATTTTTATGTTTTAGTGCATGGACTCGGCGAGTTGGGGTGCTCCAACTCGTCAAATAGAGACTATTATGAGGTGATGTATGTGAAACCAACTAGTTTTAATCCTACTAACTTAATCAAAAAGACAAACATACGAAAGGCAGTGTACCTATCGATTAGCAGTTTAGTTTAGGTAAGTAGGGTATCGAACACTTGGAACGGTAAACATTTAAAATAAATGCTAATATTATCTAAATGAAACAAGTAATAGAAAGGGGTTTTTCTCTAGTTTTGCAAGACAATAAACTTAAACAATTAAATAATACTCGAACTAAGCAACTGACAGCTAAGCAAACAAAAATCAAGTAAATGCAATAATAGAAGAGACTTCTATTTAGGTTTGAATCATTTATTCCTATGGTTGATTTTATGACGATTGCAATGGATTAATTGGCATTGGCTACCGATAAGTGTGATTAGGTTCACGTTCTCTATTACTAATACTTAGAAAACATATCAATTGAAGTAGTGATCAAGTGATTAAACTAATAGATTTCCTAGTTTATTAATTTGGGTTAAGTAAGACTTGTAATAAGCTAATAAAATATGTTAATTCAATTAACTCATTGTTGATGGTTCGTCACGCAAACTCACACATTAACTTACGCATTTTCTAGTTAACCCTAGTTTCACGTTCGTTATTCCTAGGCATATAACTATGTGTTTACTTCAATCGTATGAGATTAGCAATTAAGAGATGTTCATGCACCTTAATTACTTATTTATTAACAAAAAATAGTTATTGTTAACATATAAGGTTCATTAACAAGCTTAACAAAAGAATATTACCAAATAAAATTAATCCTAACCATAAAATCATACCATAATCATAAAGTCATCGATCCTAAACAGAAGATAATAGTTTTAGCTCATGATTACAGTAAAACTAAGATAAAAAATGAAATCAAACAACTCAAAAATAGTTCAACTTAAAGAATAAGTAAGAATGGATTTGAATTTGCCTTGATTCTTCTCGAAATTGGATCTAGGGTTAATTCTCTGGCTTCCAGCACCTTAGCAGGTCTTCTAATCGCAGCTTTACCCCTAAGGGTTTCTTTATATGCCTGGGTATCAATCTAAAAGTTCCTTTATGTATATTTTCACAAAACAAGAGGTGAATCATCCAGTCCAGTTACCTACTCGGCGAGTCCGTCACTTAAAACCCGTGTACGACAAGTCAGCGACTCCAGAATCGCGAAACTTCGAAGTGACTCGTCGAGTTGAGGCGCAAATCGGTGAGTCCATTTGGAATCAGCATTTTCTAAAAACACAAACATTGTCCGACATTGTGTCTAGTTCTCAGAACATTTTGAATCTCGTCAATCGGAGTTACGGTTCATGAGATATGGCCAAAACACTGACAAGGGGTCAAGCTGTCCAACAACATCCTTCTTTCTTCAAAATCCAAGATCCAAGCTTCCAGTCGCTAGTTCCGCTTCCTTTTCCATCCGAGCATATCATTGTTCCTGAAAAATGAAATTCTAAACTAATTAAGAACCTTTTGTTCATTAAATGAGATAAAATAAACATAAAGTATTAACATAATGCATGAATTTTATAAGTAAATATGCCTATATCAAAATATCCCACACTTGACTTTTGCTTGCCCCTAAGCAAAACTGAATTTTAACATACTAATACCGCATAAGACAATCCCAATCTAAACCATCCATTATGCTAAGACCGCAACGCATGCATTTGTGTCTAAATTTTTTTCCTAAGGACCCCCCTTAATTCTAAATACTTACAATCCTCATAAACACTTGCCCACTTCTTTTGAACAACGCTCATTTTATGCATCCCTCGAATCCATCCCCAGAAAAAGTTCTTAACCTCAAGGTAATTTTGGTCAAGTAACCCAGGAATACATAATGTAGAAAATTACAACTTTTCGATACCACTATGGAGCTATTGGAATTCTTCACTTCTTTGATAATTTGATCTTGATTTCTTTGAATTCACCACCTTTTTTAATTTTTGGTATCTTCAACTTTTTGAATCTTCGGAATTTTGATCTTTTGATCTTCACTTTGATTACTCCAAAATTCTTACCACTTTCTTGTAATTCTTTTTTTTTCACATGTAACTCACTTTTTTTTTTCACTCAAAGCCTACATGCTTAAGCAAGGATACTCAACTTCAACCTTTATTGGTTAAAGTATTAGTCTTCCTGGATACATTTCAAGTACACAATGCTAAACATATTGCGTCCCTCAAACTAAACGAGATTGTGTTTTTGTCCCATGATTTCACTAGAATAAAGGAGACTACAAATGCACTAGAACGTGTACAGGCTCAACTAAACATTTGGGTCTTCATAAAATCATCAAACATAATACTAGCATGAACCTTATTTGCTTTTACCAAAAGTTTCTAATTTAGCTCTAGCAATTTTAATGCAAAAATTTCAAAATTTTCAAAATTTAACTAAAATTTTAACTAATGTAACCAACCCCCTACCCCACACTTAATTTATGCAATGTCCCTATTGCATATTACGCATGATAAAAAAATATAAAAGGAAATAGAGAATTGGAACAAACTCCTCCGGGATAGTAGTTGCGAGGTTGATATTCTTCAATTTAGCTCCATCTTCAGCTGACTTTAGACATGAGAACAACTCATCCATATATTGGGTGTCATTATCTTGTATGGTTGACTACTCCAAAATATCGAGGAAAAAGCTTCTTGGAAATGCTCGGAAATGATCTTCAAAAATATAGACAACGCCCATGTCGAATGGAAACAAATCGTCAACTCAAATATAAAAAGAATGAGCAACTCGCTGAGTTTTATGTGGAGACTCTCCGAGTTGAATCGCTATACTCGCAGAAATCGTGATGTTTTGCTTGGACTCATCGAGTTAGTAGTATGCACTCGACGAGTTCTTGACTCTGATCAGGTCTTTTCTTCTTTCTGCCTCAACATTAATTGTGTTCAAGGAGAGTATCAAGGTAATACAACTCCTGATTTTCTTCAGGGACGAGACTCTTTTTAATCAAATATAAACATCGGACTCAACATATCACTCAAAGTCTTCTAATCTTCTCGTAAACGACTCGATGCCTCACTTTAAGTCCCTCACGCTTTAAGAATTCTCTCTAATGTCACCCTATCTTCTTAAAAGATCAAAGACAAAACCATGTAATAAAAAGGAAAAAAACATCAAAATAAAAATTCCTAAATTATCCCTAAATACTAGAAGTTTAAAAGAAAAAGAAAAGCAAACTCTAGTGACGGGCTGCCTCCCGCAGACGCTCCTTTTTGTACAAGTCTTTAGCTAGACTCCCCAACTTAATAAACTTCCAATAAACTCAATGTCAATCCATCCATCGCATTGAATATTTTCTTTTGACCAAATTTTAAAATTTGGCTCTTAGCTTCAAAAATTGGCCAAACAAGCTCGAATTCATGAAACCCAAGAATCTTGACAAGGATTGGAATCGGTCGGGTACTAATAAAAAATGGATCGCACTTCAGAACTTTCTCCGAAGTTGGAATTGTCACCCCATGTTTCGAAACACAAACCGGAAGTACAGGGGGGCATGTCGTGGTAATGGTCAAACCACGAGTTGGTTACTGCAATTCAGCTTGTTTTTGTTCTTGATCCGACCTCTCTGCTAGCAACCTTTCCAGCTCCTCCAAATCTCTTTCTGGATTAAAATCTTCATCTTGTAACTTTAGCTCTTGTGACTCAAATTGTTCTTGATCATTAGACAAGATGTTATCTAACCATCTATCAAATTTCTTTAAATCTTTATCCAATCCACACTCCTCATCTTCTTGATCAATTTCCTGTACTACTTCCTCAAGAAAAGCATCAAAAGCATCGAGATTTGGAAAATAAATAATAAATAAAAATTAAACTATATAAAAAAAATAAAAATATATGATAACAGTTAGCAAATAAAGTTAACTATTTAGAACCGTTCCCCGACAACGGCGCCAAAAACTTGATTCATGTGAAACCAACTAGTTTTAATCCTACTAACTTAATCACAAACACAAACACACGAAAGGCAGTGTACCTATCGATTAGCAGTTTAGTTCAGGTAAGTAGGGTATCGAACACATGGAACGGTAAAAAATTAAAATAAATGCTAATATTATCTAAATGAAAAAAGTAATAGAAAGGGGGTTTTCTCTAGTTTTGCAAGACTAGAAACTTAAACAACTAAATAATACTCGAATTAAGCAACTAACAGCTAAGCAAACAAAAATCAACTAAATCCAATAATAGAAGAGACTTCTGTTTAGGTTTGAATCATTTATTCCTAAGGTTGATTTTATGACGAGTGCAATGGATTAATTGGCATTGACTACCGATAAGTGTGATTAGGTTCACGTTCGCTATTACTAATACTTAGAAAACATATCAATTGAAGTAGTGATCAAGTGATTAAACTAATAGATTTCCTAGTTTATTAATTCGGGTTAAGGAAGACTTGTAATAAGGTTATCAAATATGCTAATTCAGTTAACTCCTTGTTGATAGTTCGTCACACAAGCTCACACATTAACTTACCCGTTTTCTAGTTAACTCTAGTTTCACGGTCGTTATTCCTAGGCATATAACTATGTGTTCACGTAAATCATATGAGATTAGCAATTGAGAGATGTTCATACACCTTAATTACTAATTTATTAATAGAAAATAGTTATTGTTAACATATAAGGTTCTTTAACAAGCTTAACAAAACAATATTACCAAACAAAATTAATCCTAACCATAAAATCATACCATAATCATAAAGTCATTTATCCTAAAAAGAAGATAATAGTTTTAGCTCATGATTACAGTAAAACTAAGATCAAAAACGAAATCAAACAACTCAAACATAGTTCAACTTAAAGAATAAGTAAGAATGGACTTGAATTTGCCTTGATTCTTCTCAAACATGGATCTAGGGTTGATTCTATGACTTCCAGCACCTTAGCAGGTCTTCTAATTGCAACTTTACCCCCAAGGGTTTCTCTATATGCCAGGGTATCGATCTGAAAGTACCTTTATATAGATTTTCATAAAACAGATGTGACTCATCGAGTCCAGTGACCCAGTCAGCGATTCCGTCACTTAAAGCACGTGTATGGCAAGTTAGTGACTCCAGAATCGTGAAAGTTCCAAGTGAATCGTCGAGTTGAGTCCCAACTCATTGAGTCTGTTTGTAATCAGCATTTTTTCAAAACACGAAAGTCGTCCGAAATTGTGTCTAATTTTCATAACATTTTGAATCTCATCAATAGGAGTTTTGGTTCTTGAGATATGGCCAAAACACTGACGAGGGGTCAAGCTGTCCAGCAACATCCTTCTTTCTTCAAAATCAGAGATCCAAGCTTCCAATCGCTGGTTTCGCTTCCTTTTCCATCCGAGCATGTCATTGTTGCTGAAAAATGAAATTCTAAGCTAATTAAGCACATTTTGTTCATTAAATGAGATAAAATCAACATAAAGTATTAAGATAATGCATGAATTTTATTACTAAATATGCCCATATCATGAGGTCGCAGGACTTGCATGCTACTCGACGAGTTGGAAGGCCCCGACTCGACAAGCAGGTGCTGTAGAGAAAAACCCTAATTTTTAGGGTTTGGCACCCTATTTAAAGGACTTATGGCTCATTTGTAGCCTCCCTGACCGTCCTTACACCCTAGTAAGAAACCCTAGCCACATAGTTGAGCTTCCTTGAGTGTGTGTGAGCCTTAGAGAGTGAAACTTGTGCCCTTGTGAAGGATTTTTTTAACTTGAAGAGGAAGGAGCAAGGAGAGAAATAGTAGATCTGACATCTAATCTAAATTGGCCATCATTTTGAGGTATAAACTCATTACCTTGATCTCTAGTTGCTTAGATCCCTTTTCTTGGAAGTAAATAGCCATATTTGGTGCAAAATGGTGTCATCTCGGATCTGGACTTATTACAAGGATATAGTTCTAGATCTGGACCTCTCTAGGTCCCCAATGACATAAATTTGCTCACTTTATTCAGCTTAGCCCTTTCCATGCACTAAAACCTTGTAAGAAGCTTGGTTTTGATGTTATAGCCTTAGGAGGCCTTGCATGCACGTAAAGTTTGCAACTTTACGTGGTATCTGCACTAGGAGAGGTTTTATATGAAGTTTGGGACCCTAGATCCCACTAGAAAGGAGTGAACACAAAAGACTGAAAGAACTCATCAAGTCCATGAGTCAACTCGACGAGCAGGGTGGGGTTTACCCGTTATCTAGATTAGGGGTGATTTCAGTGAAGAATTAGAGTTTTCGGTCTGCATGGGTTTTCGGTCTTCTGTACATTGAGGAACTCGACAAGTTACATAGGTGACTCTACAAGTTGAAGAGTTACTCGGGTAACTCGACGAGTTGTTGGATGCACTCGATAAATTGAGGTCAACATGGGCTGTTGACCTTCACCGTTGACCTCGGCTTTGACCAGGGTTGATCAGGGTTGACCTTGACGATATTTATGGTATCTCGGGATTGTGAAAAGTTAATCACATCATGATTATAGGCCATAGATTTAGAGCAGTGCGTGGGATTTATCGATCTTAGCTTATCAATTCAGCATTCAACAGGTGAGTCTTCTCACCATACCAATGGGTCTAAGGCACCTAGGCCAGCCCATTTAATGTTATATGGGTTGATAGTTACTTATGTGATATGTCGCTAGAATATTTGCATGAAAGACTTCGAGAGCTTCTCGTGGCAGTATATTAAGACCATGAGGAGGTTCCCATGGCATTTAGTATAAGTCCTTGGAGGGTTTTGATAGATTCTTAGTATGTTTACTTGTTTAGCTTGTATGATATTTTAATGATTAGTGTAAACTGTGTGGGAGTTGTTGGGTTTTGAGCAATCTAACACTTCCTAAGTATGCATGCAACCCTAATAAACCTTGGATCTATGTTTGTCTAAATACATGCAAAATAATAATTTTCCAAGGTTTATAACCTATCTAACATGGCATGGGGAACATTTCAACATAAAAGAGTTAGAAGAGATTACATACCTTTTTGATGAGTTTGGTTCTTAGGAGTTTGAGGGCCAAGCACCAATAGTGTGAATGCCTCAAATGGAATCACAAAACACCACAAACTCTTGGAAAACTTTGAGAGAGTATACACACTTGTATAATTTCGGCCACACACAAGCTCACACACACTAGTTCACTAGTTGCCATTTCTTGCTCCATAAGCATGCTTATATAGTGTGCATGGTTAGGGTGAAACCCTAATAACCCATGTCTTTTCCTTTCCAAGGATCCATGGTTTAAAAGCTCCATGGATCATCCATGGACTTCAATATAAGCCTAGCCCATTAATAAATGAGTGTTAGCCCACACTATATAAAATCAATAGCCCATTATCTAATTAGTCTTCCTTTTAATCTCTAAATTAATTCATAATTAATTTAAGACTAAGACTAATTAAATAACATAATTTCATATCAATAAACATATGTGTATAACTCTCATAAAATTATCCATAAAAGTTTGGATGAGATGCAACCCAAATGGACCATGCCGGTCGGGTCAAGTATATACCAAATAAGTTATGGACTTAGACACCTTATCCATTAAACTCCCACTTGGATAAGTCTAATAACTCTATTTGCCTATATAACTTTAGGAACTAACCAGCAATCGTAGCTCTCGAAAACTCCGTCGAACTATAAAGCGCCATTTTAAGACAAGTAATCATATAATCCTCTGCTCTCATGATATCAGCCGGATAAACACATGGAACTATGTCTTGCTTATTGTCTGGCAGTTGTTTCTCGATTTCCGATTTGTTTGACAAAGAACTTCGCTGAACACATCAGTTTAGTTCTGACCGGGCCCGGTACATGGGTCAACACAAAATCATCGAGGGGCCCAGATATCGCTTCTATTTCTAGAAGGAACAGATAAATTTCGACTCATATGCTTGTTCTACTACTTGTTGAATTGTACACAAAGGCACATTTTATGACATCAAGTTACTGATGCGTTTACGTGCAATCAATGCACAACCAACTCATAGGTAACAACTCATATTTCTAGGTTTGAAGATTTATATGATATTATCGTCTCACGATCACTCGAGATAAATTCCATGAAGTGATACAAGTGAGCGTGGGTTTATACCAATACTCATAACTTATGAGTACTCATGAATGTTGCAGCAACCATTGCCATGTCTAAACACCTTTAGCCATCTACAAACCCAATTCATGACAATCTTGATTCATACCTACTTCTGACGTATGATCGATTGTGGAGGTTTGAATAAATTAATTATTCTGGAAGTCAAAACATGCAAAACTGAAACAATAGTAAATAATTGACAATGATAGTAACACTTTACTCATAAATAAATCACAAATTTTATTCATCATCAAACGTCGATTACATTTTACAAGTTTCAGGAAAAACTATCTAATCTGTAAAACTAATATCGTCCCTCAGCCCGATGCGCCTCGCATGCTGAAAATGCTTAACCCTCGTCAGTCCCTTCGTAAGGGGATCTGCAGGATTCTCATCCGACGATATCCTCCTTGCCACGAGGAGTCCTTCTTCAATCTTGTGTCTTATGAAGTGATATTTTCTGTCAATGTGTCGGGATCTGCCATGATCTCTTGGTTCCTTGGCTAAGGCAACCGCACTATTGTTGTCACAGAAAATCTCCATAGGTTCCTTAATAGCTGGTACAACTCCAAGGTCTCCGATGAAGTTCTTTAGCCATATCCCCTCCTTCGCTGCTTCACTCGCTGCTATATACTCTGATTCACAAGTCGAATCAGCCACCGTCTCCTGGTTGGAACTCTTCCAAGAAATTGCCCCTCCATTTAAGGTAAAGATCCAGCCCGACTGAGAGCGGAAATTATCCCTATTAGTCTGAAAACTAGCATCACTATACCCTAACACTCTCAAGTCATCACTCCCACCAAGGGTAAGGACCCAATCCTTAGTCCTCCGTAGGTACTTGAGAATGTTCTTTACCGTGGTCCAATGAGCCTTGCCAGGGTTCCCCTGATACCTGCTGACCATGCTCAAAGCAAATGCCACATCAGGGCGGGTACAAGTCATAGCATACATGATCGAGCCAACATCGGAAGCATACGGTAGTTGGCTCATCTCAGCTATCTCTGCCTCTGTACTCGGACTCTGAGTCTTACTCAGTTTGGTATTGCTTGGGATCGGTAAATCTCCTTTCTTGGAATTCTCCATGTTGAACCTTTTCAACACCTTATCCAAGTACGTACTCTAACTAAGTCCAATTAGTCTTTTACTCCTTTCTCTTAATATCCTTGTCCCTAGGATATCGGCAGCCTCCCCTAGGTCCTTCATAGCAAAGCACTTCCCAAGCCAGGACTTAACCTCCTGCAAGGTTGGGATGTCATTACCTATAAGTAGTATGTCATCCACATACAGTACCAAGAAGCTAACTATACTCCCACTAGCTCTGACATACACGCAAGACTCATCTTCGCTTCTCGAGAAGCCAAACTCTTTTACCTTCTCATCAAAACAAAGATTCCAGCTACGAGATGCTTGTTTTAATCCATAAATGGATTTCTCAAGCTTGCATACTCTATTGGGGTACTCTGCACTGACAAAACCCTCTGGCTGATTCATGTACACATCCTCAGCCAACTTTCCGTTAAGGAAAGCGGTTTTGACATCCATTTGCCATATTTCATAATCATGAAATGCAACAATGGCTAGCATAACCCTAATAGACTTAATCTTTGCTACCGGCGAGAAGGTTTCATCATAATCAATACCTTGAGTTTGAGTAAAACCCTTCGCAACCAGTCGAGCCTTATAAGTATGCCCTTTTTCCTTCCATGTCGATCTTCTTCTTGAAGATCCATTTGCACCCGACTATTTTACGGCCTGGTACATTGTCAACCAAGTTCCAAACTTGATTGTCATACATGGACTGTATCTCGCTGTCCATAGCCTCCTTCCATTTAGCAGACTCCGGGCCTGCCATGGCTTCCTTAACACTGCTAGGTTCATCCAAATTTACCAGTGTACTATCACTGATAAACGTATCACCTTCCATAGTAATATGAAAGCCATAATAAAACGAAGGTGTGTTCCTAACCCGTGTGGAATGCCTCGGAGGTACAGACATGTCAGCTTGCTCAACAGGAGTTTCCTCCTCAGGTTGATTGCTAGTGTCTGAGGTTCCTTCACTAATTGCTTCTTGAATTTCTTCAAGATCAATTTGCCTCCCACTGTCTCCTTTGCTTATAAATTCTCTCTCACGAAAGACCCCTCTTCTTGCTACAAAGACCACATTCTCACTTGGTCTGTAGAAGAGGTAACCGAAGGATTTCTGTGGGTAGCCGATGAAAATACACCTTTCACTTCGGGGTTCGAGCTTATCATGTGTCTCACGTCTCACGAAAGCCTCGCAACCCGAAATCTTGATGTGGTCCAAATTAGGAACCTTCCCAGTCCACATCTCATGAGGTGTTTTGGTAACCTTCTTTGTAGGGACTAGATTAAGGATATGGGCGGCAGTCTCTAAGGCATACCCCCAAAAAGAGATTGGTAACGAAACTCGACTCATCATAGAGCGAACCATGTCCAACAAGGTTCGATTACGCCTCTCAGCTACACCATTCAGCTGTGGTGTCCTGGGAGGAGTCAATTGTGAGACAATCCCACACTCCTTAAGATAGTCAAGGAACTCGGTACTAAGATACTCACCACCTCGATCGGATCGAAGCATCTTAATGTTCCTGCCCAATTGATTTTCTACTTCCTTTTTGAATTCCTTAAACCTTTCAAAGGTTTCTGACTTATGTTTGATTAAGTAGACATACCCATATCTACTAAAATCATCAATAAAAGTCACATAATACCGATTAGTATCCCTTGTGGCGGTTTTGAATGGCCCACATACATCAGTATGTATTAGGTCCAACAAACCCTCACCCCTCTTACAAGTTCCACTGAAGGGTGATTTTGTCATCTTTCCAAGTAGACAAGATTCACAACTATCATCCGATTTAAGGTCGAATGATTCCAAGACTCCACTCTTTTGGAGTTGGCCTATGCGTTTCTTATTTACATGTCCAAGACGACAATGCCACAATGATGCTTTATCTAGGCTAGTAGAAGAATTAATATACAACACATTATTTCCTAAGTTGTCTACAATCGACACAGTTTCATACACACCATCACAAGGTAACGCTTTAAAATAAAACGCATTATTATAGAAAGCATTAATACCACCACATTCATTATCAAACGAAAAGGTAAAACCTTGTTTGTACGAAGCATGAAAAGAAATAATATTCCTCGCCATATCAGACGAGTACACACATTTATTCAAATCTAATTTTAACCCATTATTAAGCAACAAAGTATAAACTCCAATCTTGGAAACAGGTGAAGCCTTCCTATTCCCCATGATCAAGTTTATCTTCCCGTGCTGAACATCCTCACTTCTTCTTAGGCCCTGCAAATCAGAACATATGTGAATACCACATCCTGTATCAAGCACCCAAGAATTAGAATATGTTGAGTAATTAGACAATATAGTGTAGATACCTACATGGGTGGGTTTCACTTTCCCATCCTTTAGATCCTACAAGTACTTAAGGCAGTTTCGCTTCCAGTGTGCCTTTTCATGGCAATAAAAGCATTTAGCATCCTTGGGAATGGCAGAAGGAGTGACAGAACCGCTCTTGGTCTTCGATGAGGAGCCTTCAAGAGACTTTCCCTTGGTACCCTTCGAAGGGTGCTTCCTCTTTTTCCCTTTGCCTTGCCCGATAGCTAAAACAGGGGTAGATGTTGGAGTAGAAGTAGGAGAGGTAACAACCGCCTTGCCATTAAGACCGGATTCAGCGGTCTTCAAGAGTCCTTGAAGCTTGCTGAGGGTAACTTCCTCTTTGTTCATATGATATGTCATATGAAAATGATCATAACAAGAAGTCAAGGAGTGCAAAATGATGTCAATTGCCAACTCCTCTGGGATGTTAACATTCAACTTCAGCAAAGGGTCCACATACCTTTGCATATTTTGCATGTGAGCCGTGACGGAATCACCGTCCTTCATGCGGGTAGTTATTATGAAGGAGATTATTTCATACCGCTCCTGACGAGCACTCTGATGGTACCTTTCCATCAGGTCTTGGTGCATCTCAAAAGGGTAGTAATCTTCATAAGACTTTTGGAGCTCGGCTGTCATCGTGGCCATCATGATACATGCCACCTTAGTAGCATCTCTCTCACGAGTCCTGAATTCAGCGATCTCCTCAGGAGTAGCAGTAGACTCATCAAGTTCTTTTAACTCCTTATCGAGGGCATATTCCTTGTCCTCATAACGAGTAACCATCCTGATGTTCCTAATCCAATCCATGAAGTTGGAACCATCAAAGATGACCCTCCCACAAAGATTCATGAGAGAGAAAGAACCAGTTGGGTTAGAGCCTGAAGCATTAGTGTTGGAAGACATCTAAAAGAAGAAAGCAAGTTTAGATTAGATATATAGGATCCTTAATAAGACACCCAAATGTAATATTAAGGCTAGGACCCAATCACAATATATTATACTTAGAAGAGGGATGTCGTAATCTAAGTAATAATATATTTGAAAGGTAGGTGAATGACGATTCACCAATTTCCACCATGAAAACAAAATGTATTATTAGGTTTTAATTGGATTTGAAATTCCTAGATTCTTTTGAGATTCATTGAACTTTTCAATGGCATGTTTCAATCTCGATTGTGCCCTTCATGTTTTGTGACTGGGATGCCGAGGATCACAAAACAAGGTATGAATAACCATGCTAATTCACTTGGTACCCTTAATATTATCACCTAATCAATGTGCCGGTTAACCACACACGCTCCATTGATCTATGATAAACATTAAGTCACCCTTCGTAACCCTTACTAGTCCAAGTTAGTGTGCCGGTTAACCACACACGCTCCACCAACGACTTGGTAAGGTACAAAGTGTGAATTCCATGGACTAGCACCATGTTCACATTTTTCCTAAAATAACTAAGATTGGGAATTAAAAGGTTTAGTTACTTTATAATAATCATTATACTTTTAATGAGGATTTAAAGTCATTGTCCTACCTGTTCGGCTAACGACCCTCCACCAGTCAAGCAAGCGGTGGGTGAGAATGGACACCCATTAAGTCACCATTTTATAGGCAACAACCTTATACCCACCTTATAGACCGGCTTCATGAATGAGGCCTACTAACAGTAGAACGACTTATTCTTATACATATATATAATAATTAACCATTAATGTTATAAATAGTATAAGGGTTGAATTTTAACTATTAAAACTCTAAGCGTTGGAATTAAAGTTTATTAAAGTGTGTGAAACTTTACAAATTCCAAAACTTGAGGACAAGTTTTGTAACTATCCAAAACTTTTCATTTCATAACTTATGAATTAAAGGTTCATAAAAATGAAGACTCTTCACTTTCATGTAACTTATGTGTTTAAATGTGTGTGTTAAAGAAAGTGACCTTTGGATATCCATAACTTGAGGACAAATTATGGATTCCATTGAAACACATAAATGATCAAGAATTAATTCTAAACAATTCAGCAAATAATTCCTATCATCTTCTAAATTCATAAGAACATGAACATGATCATCAAAATTTCAAGAATTATATGAACACATAAAATCATGGAATTTTGATATATGCTATTGTAAATGGATTAGAACAATCATTACACCAACTAAAATAAGTTTTAAAACACCAAAAGAATTTAGGGTAATGTTTCTAGTCCATTTCCAGCAGCAAAAGTCGAAAATCTGCACTCTGTCGATCCTACTCGTCGAGTGCATGAACCTACTCGGCGAGTAGGTTGAAGATACACATGGACTCGGCGAGTTCATCAGTCAGACAGCAAGTTTTTCGACTTTTTCAACTATTTTGCATCAAGTATCAAACAAGCAAGCCTAGTCTCTGATACCACTGTTGGGTTTAGAGCAATCTAACACTTCCTAAGTGTGCATGCAACCCTAATAAACCTTGGATCTATGTTTGTCTAAATACATGCAAAATAATAATTTTCCAAGGTTTATAACCTATCTAACATGGCATGGGGAACATTTCAACATAAAAGAGTTAGAAGAGATTACATACCTTTTTGATGAGTTTGGTTCTTAGGAGTTTGAGGGCCAAGCACCAATAGTGTGAATGCCTCAAATGGAATCACAAAACACCACAAACTCTTGGAAAACTTTGAGAGAGTATACACACTTGTATAATTTCGGCCACACACAAGCTCACACACACTAGTTCACTAGTTGCCATTTCATGCTCCATAAGCATGCTTATATAGTGTGCATGGTTAGGGTGAAACCCTAATAACCCATGTCTTTTCCTTTCCAAGGATCCATGGGTTAAAAGCTCCATGGATCATCCATGGACTTCCATATAAGCCTAGCCCATTAACAAATGAGTGTTAGCCCACACTATATAAAATCAATAGCCCATTATCTAATTAGTCTTCCTTTTAATCTCTAAATTAATTCATAATTAATTTAAGACTAAGACTAATTAAATAACATAATTTCATATTAATATATTATAACTTATAATATATTAATAAACATATGTGTATAACTCTCATAAAATTATCCATAAAAGTTTGGATGAGATGCAACCCAAATGGACCATGCCGGTCGGGTCAAGTATATACCAAATAAGTTATGGACTTAGACACCTTATCCAACAGGAGTTTACACGGCAAGTAGCCAAGACCACGTGGGGGTTCCAGTGGCAGCTAGTAAAGACCACGTAGGGGTTTCGTATGGCTCTTGGTGTAAGACCTTGGATGGTTTCCACGACATCCATATATGTCTATATGCATGGCTTATGTGGTATATGTAGATTTATAGCTAATATTGTCACACCCACAAACCGAAACAGTGGAAACGTTCGAGGGCAGAGGACGTCATGTGTAGTATCACAACATATGAATTATAGCAATCAAAGCAACAACAACTATTGTATTAAGAGCATAATGTTTACATTGTATTTTGAATCATACACGATTGACTCCAAAAGTAAATAACAAGTAAAGACTCGAAGCTACTATGCGCCATCTTTTTGAATCTGGTGCGTATACCTGTCTACATATGTCCTGAGAATACAAGTAGATTTTGAAGGAATATCAGCATAAAGCTGGTGAGTTCATAAGCGTTTGTTTTTGGAAAACTGTTCTTTGTTCTCTCGAAAAGTGCTTTTTGTTCCTCCAGAATATCCAATATTTTCTTATGTAAAGCGTGATTAACCCATTCCTTATATGACTTCTTAGTTCATACTAGTTATGTATAAACCAATATCGGATAGACAGTTAATTGTGTAGATCTGTCCTAAACCCACAACCAAACAAGGAACAGAGAATGAGGTGGAAACCACACATTCCATAGTCTATCAGATATTCTTCATACGTAACCCGAATTCATAAACTAAGGACTCATGGAATTAATAATGAATATTTGTTAGTTGAATAATGAATCATTCGGTTGTAAAGTATTGATGTTTATCTTGGAAAATAATATATTTTCCCTAAGTATATGTTGTTGAATTATCTGTTCCCATTTGTAGAGTATAAGTATCTACCATAATTATGTTGTTTAAGTATTGTTCTGTTTGAAAACCTTTGTATGAAAACCGTAACTACCCCCAGTAATGTATAGTAGTCTAATTACATAAATAAAACCAGTTGAAAATGTGTTGTACGGTATACTGAAAGTGATGTTAATACCCTCCTGTGATCACCTAGTACATACGATTTATAGAAATCTAGATTGATCAGACAGTCGATTAGGTAATTCCGCCCTAAGCCCACAACCAAACAAGGTACAGGAAATGAGGTGGAGTTCACACATCCCACTACATGTCGGATGTCAATGTCATATTACCCTAATATACATACTAAGTCATCACATGGTTACTAACCATGTTGACTGTTTGTTAGGTATATAATTACGTGAATGAGTCGTTGTTTCACCTGTGGCTTCTTATAACCATACCGATGGACGAATACCAAAACGACGTACTTTGAACGTCGAAAACTGAACAACATTTGTCACCCCTGGTTGACTGTAGCTAATAGTCAGGGTGTAGGATTTTCAGTCCCATATGGATCTATACACAAACTCACACTCTCCCTTTAGGAGACTCTGATTACAAGGCGTCTCACACTATAGTTCTCTCAACGAATCCACGAATAAAACTAATAAAACCCTTTTTCTTATTAACATGAATCCTTATAAAATAATATCTTTTATTTTATAATTCATAAGTATGTTTCCATTGTTCTGAAAACTGTATTTGCAACATTTATATCTTAACATGTTTATAAAGCTGTCCGCAAATCTAGTGGTAACTAAGTTCATCATGTTTAGTAAGTTCTATGTTAAATGTATACTAATGATAGGATATATAATAAACCAAATTATATTTTTAAACACAAGATTACTTGTATTCCGCATCTGAAAAGAATAAAAACTCAGAAAAATATAGGGGTATGAACTCACATATAGTAAGCGTTTTGAATGAAGGTTCGTGTAAGGATGAGAAGTTCCACGAATGAATTCCCAAGACACCAACGAGTCGTTTTTGGAGCCTTGGGGTGTTCACGACCGATGATAGTTGAGAGAGGATGGGAGTGATCACAGTTGGGAGGAGGAGAAACGAGGAGGAATTGAGCACTATATATATATATATATATATATATATATATATATATATATATATATATATATAGAGAGAGAGAGAGAGAGAGGGTGGTGTACGACCATAGACCTGTATACAGTCGTACACACCTTGTGAGTGGTTTTCTGGACCGATTCAATCTCTCCAACCTCAAGTAAACACTAAGGTTAGAAGCTCTTGAAGAGACAATAAGAAGGAATATGATGCACATGGGGGTGAGTTAATGGCCACCTTGAGTGTACGGCCGTACACTCCTCTTGAAGGAGAGTTTGGCTTGAATGCAACTCGATGAACTTAAAATAACTCATCCCCATACCCAAACCTTGAATGTACTAGGCTTAGATTACTCGCACAGACTCTAAACAATGCTAAAAGATAGTAGAAATGAGTCTGACTTTCAATGATCGAAGTAACTTAGAGATAGAGATTTTCGGGTTATCACATCATCCCCCTGTTAGAGGGAATTTTGTCCCGAAATTCAAGCATATAATATAAATCGTGCACTCGGAAAGAGATGAGGATGCTTTTGCTTAATACGATCGCATCAAGGGGTATGATAAGTGTCTCATCAGACAGACACTTGTTTAGGATCGGTAGGGTACATGGGTTGCATAAAACCCTCGTGTTTTTCAGTGAATTCAGACCCTCTCTGGGTGTTTCACCGGATCATCACTATTATATCTGCTTTCCTCGAGGGTGTGTAGGTTTGACTTTCCTGACCACGTTTATCCAACTTGTAGAATGTCCTTTCGTAGTTTTGAGCATCCTTTGTCCTGAAGTTCATGGTAGGAGTCATACCTGGTTCATCTACCATTGTCTCGTATATAAAAGTCATATATAATTAAGATTGATAGGACGGTCGGATGGGTGGCTCTGCCTCTGGTCCACAACCATACAAGGAATAGGAGATAGGGCAAAAACACACATCCTAAATCTGTAGAATCTTAATTATATACCACCCTTGCGTGTACATTTAACATTGATAGGCTAATCGTATATGTCCCTTGCCTTGGAGCTTGAACTTGACTTGCTGCACAAGTGGTGTTTCCAAAATGGTCTATTGGGAATGCTTAAAGAAGGTTACGAGTGGATACCATAATCCTTGCATGAGTATTTTCAGTGTTTGAAGCGAGATGAAATTTCGATGTTCGCATCTAGTTTGTCATTATGAGTGACGAGAGTTTTGTTATTCGGTCGAAATAAGGCAAAGGGTCTCCTCGATGACACATGGGTTTGGTATAAAACAGACAGAGTTACACTAAGTAGGATGACATCGTAGGATTGCATGTTAAATTAGTTCAAAAGGAGTGTTTCGTTATAGTGTCAATGCATCTGTGTGTGAACGTTTCTAGTGTTTTCTGTGTTGACCTTGTTATTACTATTGCGAATGTTTTGTACTGTATTAAGTGTACTAATTGAGAAATTTTTCTAATGAATGATACTTGATATTATGATCCCTATCCAGTTCCTCTATAGTTGCTTGGTGTCTGCAAGTCATATATAATTAAGATGAATAAGATAGTCGACTGAGTGACACCGCCCTAAATCCACAATCAGACAAGGAATAGGAAATAAGGCGGAATCACGCATTCTAAGTCTATTGGTCCTTAATTATGTATGGCCCTACTTGTAGCACCTAGTTCCTAGTACGTATTTTTTTTTATTTAAGTATTTTGCATTTTGACTTGGCACTCGGCGAGTTGAAGGCCCAACTCGTCGAGTAGGAACGGGATGGGATGCGGGAATTAAGTATTGGATTCGTTGAGTCGGCAGCTAGACTCGATGAGTAGACTCTAACTGGACAAAACCATAATTTAAGGACTTGAACCCTATTTAATCATCTCATTCCATCCTCATTCGTCCCTATTGCTTCCAGAAACCCTTCATAGCGAACCCTAACTATGTGTGGAGAGATATAGGAGCTTTTGAGTGATCTTGGTGTTTTGTGGTGTCAAGGAAGAAGTGAAAAGCTTAAAGGATCGAAGGAGGACCAGAGGAGTTTGAGTTGGTGCTTTCATTGTAGCTTCCATAAGGTATAAAGTCTATACCTTGCTTGTTCATTTGTTAGATCCCTTTTTGGGGAGATTTAGGGCTTTTATAAGCCATATGTGGAAACCAACCATGATTGCAAGCATGGTTGGGGGTCAAACTTCTGATCTAGGACCTTTAAGGGGTCACAAGGCAGGAAATGGTTGCTTTTACACCCATAGAAGGCTCCATGCAACCTAAGAGCTTCTTTAGAACCTTTTGGAGCTCAAGGTCCCATGCATGCACGTAAAGTTTTTTAACTTTACATGCTAGATTGATTCTAGGAGCCTAGATCTATTTTCTGGACAAGTGTTGTATATTAGAAATCGAGAAATGAGACTTGGACGACCTCGACTAGGCGAGTTGTTCTTTGGACTCGGTGTGTCCAAGGTTTGACTCACCTTTTCTGTTTGGGTTCGAAGGAACCCAATTGAGTGTTAGAAGGTTGTTAGAGGGTCCAAAGGAGTGACCCAACATATTGGACTTAGCCTTAGACCTGGAGTTCATGGGACTCGACGAGTGCTAGAACAGACTCGGCGAGTCCAAGGCAATCTCCTAATAGTTGAAGATGAATTCGACGAGTTGATCATACAACTCATCGAGTGAAGGACATGACATGTTTATCAGAAGAAGGTCAACTCGAAGAGTTGTTCATACAACTCGTCGAGTTGGATGAAGGTTCATTTGTGTTCATATAGAAGTGGAACTCGTCGAGTCATTGCTAAACTCGACGAGTAGAGTCGTGGATAAGGAAGGGTAAATGGTTAGTGACTCGATGAGTTGATGGCCCAACTCGGCGTGTTTCGTCAACTGGAGGTTGGCTTTGACTTGGACTCGGTCAGGGGTAAAATAGTCATTTTACCCTAAGAATAGATATCCGATTATGACTGATTTTTTTGTGGGGATTATAGCCGGAGGATTCCCGTAGCAGCAACAGACAGAGGTTTCCCACATAGATTATCAGCAGTTACTCGTACGAGGTGAGTTACCTTCCAGTAGCGGTAGGTCTACGGTCATAATGCCAGCTCACCAGTAGGATTTGTATGTTAGATGATTGTCTTTGTGATATTATCTAGGTTTGCTACTACCTGATATGTTAAATGTTGGCATGATATGTTATATGTGATAGTAGTAGAGTTTCGTTGTTAGGACCGCAGGGTAGGTTGGACACCCAAGATATGTCCGATAGTATGTGATGGTATGGTTATATGCTAGCTTGATATTGATGGGTTTTGAGCATTCTAACACTTCCTAAGTGTACATGCAACCCTAATAAACCTTGGATCTATGTTTGTCTAAGATACATGCAAATAATTATTTTTCCAAGGCTTATATCCTAACTAGCATGGCATGGGGAACTTGAATCAAATAAAGCTAGTAGAAACACTTACCTTGTAGTTGTAGTGGATTCCTTATAGTTTTAGAGCCTAGCACCAATAATGTGGATGCCTCAAATGAAAGTCACAAATCACCACAAACTTGGAACTTTGAGAGAATAGTCACACTTCTCTTGAAATCGGCCCTCACCTCAACATGTGTCAACTAGTGTCATTTCAAGAGCCAAGACCTCCTTTATATAGTGTGCTGGATTAGGGTTACATCCATGTAAACCCTAATACCCATGTCTCTTCATTTCCATGAGATCCATGGGTTAAAGCTCCATGGAGTATCCATGGACTTCTCCATCCAAGCCTAGCCCATTCCAAACAAGCATAAACCCACACTATATAAATATAGAAGCCCATATTTAATTAGTAATATCTTTGATCACTAAATTAATCCTAGATTAATTATAGATCACTACTAATTAAATAATATGATTTTATATTAATATATTAGAACTTATAATATATTAATAAATCATAACTTGTACTATTCTCAAATATTATCCAATAATTGTTCGGGTGAAGTGCAACCCAAATTGACCATGCCGGGTCGGGTCAAGTACATACCAAATATAGTTATGGACTTAGACACTATATCCAACAGTCTCCCACTTGGATAAGTCTAGTAACTATATTTGCAAGTATAACTTCAGGAACCGATCAGCAATCGTAGCTCTTTAAACTTTGTTGAACTAGAACGCGCCATTTAGATAAGTGATCATATAATCCTCTGTTCTAGATATCAGCCGGACAAATACATGGAACATTTTCTTGCTTATTGTCCAGCATTTGTTTCCCGATTTCCGATTTGTTTGACATAGAACTCAACTGAACACATCAATTTAGTTCTGACCGGGCATGGTACATAGGTCAAAACAAAATCATCGAGGGGCCCAGATATCAGCTTAAAATCCAAGAAGGAACAGATAAACTTCGACTTATATGTTTGTTCTACCACTCATTGAATTACACACAAAAGCACGTTTTATAACATCGAGTTACCAATGTGTTTACGTTCAATCAATGCATAACCAACTCGTAAGTAACAAATCATATCTCTAGGTTTGAAGACTTATATGATATTACCGTCTCACGATCACTCGAGATAAAATTCTATGAAATGATTCCAGTGAGCGTGGGTTGAGTCCAATGCTCAGAACTTATGAGCACTCATGATTGTTGTAGCCATGTCCAACACCT
This sequence comes from Lactuca sativa, assembly GCF_002870075.4. Classification (NCBI taxonomy): domain Eukaryota; kingdom Viridiplantae; phylum Streptophyta; class Magnoliopsida; order Asterales; family Asteraceae; genus Lactuca; species Lactuca sativa. Next base: position 31,876,110 of record NC_056627.2, read on the forward strand.
TAGACCTCTGCAACCAATCATGACAGTCTTGATTCATACATACTTCCGACATATGAACGACTGTGGAGGTTTGAATAATATGATATACCAAACATAATTATTCTGGAAGTCAAAACATGCAAAAGAAATATAGTAAAAGATCGACAAGAGATAGCAACACTTTACTCATAAATAAAACACCTTTTATTCATCATCAAATGTCAATTACACTTTACAAATTTCTGGGTTATCTAAATACTAAAACTTATATCATCCTTCAGCCCTATGCTCCGAGCATGCTGGAGATGCTTAACCCTACTCAGTCCCTTCGTGAGGGGATCTGTCGGGTTCTCATCCGATGATACCCTCTTCGCCATGAGGAGTCCTTCTTCAATTTGATGTCTGATAAAATGGTATTTTCTGTCGATGTGTCTGGATCTCCCGTGATCCCTTGGTTCCTTGGCTAAGGCAACCGCACTATTGCTGTCACAGAAAATCTCCATTGGCTCTTTTATAGCTGGTACAACTCCAAGGTCTCCGATGAAGTTCTTTAGCCATATCGCCTCCTTTGCTGCCTCGCTTGCTACTATATACTCTGATTCACAAGTGGAATCACAAGTGGTAAAGACCCAGCCTGACTGAGAGCGGAAATTATCCCTATCAGTCTGGAAGCTAGCATCACTATACCTTACAACTCTCAAGTCATCACTCCCACCGAAGGTAAGGACCCAGTCCTTAGTCCTTCGCAGGTACTTGAGGATATTCTTTACCGCAGTCCAGTGTTCCTTGCCAGGGTTCGCCTGATACCTGCTAACCATGCTCAAAGCAAAAGCTACATCAGGTCGAGTACACGTCATGGCATACATGATCGATCCTACAGCTGAAGCATAAGGAAATCGACTCATTTCTGCTATCTCAGCCTCACTACTAGGGCATTGTGTCTTACTCAATCTGGCGTTACACTGAATGGGTAACTCACCTTTCTTGGAGTTATGCATGTTGAATCTTTTCAACACTTTGTCCAAGTAGGTACTTTGGCTAAGTCCAATTAGCCTTTTACTCCTGTTTCTCAAAATCTTTATCCCTAGGATATAGGCAGCTTCACCAAGGTCCTTCATAGCGAAACACTTCCCAAGCCAGGACTTTACTTCCTGTAGGGTTGGGATGTCATTTCCTATGAGTAGTATGTCATCCACATATAGTACCAAAAAATTGACTATGCTCCCACTAGCCTTGATATAGACGCAAGATTCATCTTCACTCCTTGAAAAGCCAAATTCCTTGACTTTCTCATCAAAGCAAATATTCCACCTGCGAGGTGCCTGTTTCAATCCATAAATGGATTTATCGAGTTTACACACTCTATTAGGGTACTCGTTGCTGACAAAACCCTCTGGCTGACTCATGTAAACATCTTCAGCCAACTTTCCATTAAGGAAAGCGGTTTTGACATCCATTTGCCATATTTCATAGTCATGAAATGCAGCTATGGCTAACAGAACCCGAATACACTTAATCTTGGCTACTGGAGAAAAGGTCTCATCATAGTCCACTCCAGGAATTTGAGAGAAGCCCTTTGCAACCAGTCTCGCCTTATAAGTGTGTACTTTACCATCCATGTTGGTCTTCTTCTTGAAGACCCATTTGCACCCTACAGTCTTACGACCTGGTACATTCTCAACCAAGTTCCAAACTTGATTGTCATACATGGATTGTATATCGCTATCCATGGCCTCTTTCCATTTAGCAGCCTCAGGGCCTGCCATGGCTTCCATGTAGCTGTTAGGTTCATCCAGACCTACTAGTGTCTTATCACTAATAAGTGTCTCACCTTCCGCAGTAATACGGAAACCATAGTAATGCTCAGGTGCATTCCTAACTCTCGTGGAATGCCTCAGAGGTACAGGCTCATCAACTGGCTCAACAGGAGTTTCCTCCTCAAGTTGAGGGCTAGTGTTTGAAGTTCCTTCACCGCTTGATTCTTGAATTTCTTCAAAATCAATTTGCCTCCCACTGTCTCCTTGGCTTATAAATTCTCTCTCTCGAAAGACTCCTCTTCTTGCTATAAAGACCACATTGTCACTAGGTCTGTAGAAGAGGTAACCAAAGGATTGATGTGGGTAGCCGATGAAAATACACCTCTCGCTTCGAGGTTCGAGCTTATCATTAGTCTCGCATCTCACGAAAGCCTCACAACCCCAAATCTTGATGTGGTCTAGCTTAGGTACTTTGCCAGTCTACATCTCGTGAGGAGTTTTGGCAACTTTCTTTGTAGGGACAAGATTAAGAATATGGGCGGCAGTCTCTAAGGCATACCCCCAGAATGAGATTGGTAGCGTAGCTCGACTCATCATGGAACGAACCATATCCAACAAGGTTCGATTACGCCTCTCAGCCACACCATTCAACTGTGGTTTCCTGGGAGGTGTCAATTGTGAGACAATCCCACATTCCCTAAGATAGTCGAGGAATTCTGAACTAAGATACTTACCTCCTCGATCGGATCGAAGCATCTTAATGTTCCTGCCCAATTGATTCTCGACTTCCTGTTTAAATTCCTTAAACCTCTCGAAAGACTCTGACTTATGCTTGATTAAGTAGACATATCCATATCTACTGTAATCATCAGTAAAAGTCAAATAATAACGATTAGCATCCCTTGTGGCATGTTTGAATGGTCCACACACATCCGTGTGTATAAGGTCCAACAAACCTTCACCCCTCTCACACGAGCCTGTGAAGGGTGACTTTGTCATTTTCCAAGTAAGCATGATTTGCAACTATCATCTGACTTTAGGTCAAACGACTCCAAGACTCCATCCTTTTAGAGTTGGCCTATGCGTTTCTTGCTTATATGTCCAAGACGACAATGCCATAATGATGCTTTATCCAAGTTATTATGATTAGTAGAATCAATACACAAAACATTATTTCCTAAGTTATCTACAACAGATACAGCTTCATACACACCATCACAAGGTAATGCTTTAAAATAAAAAACATTATTATAGAAAACATCTATAGAACCAACTTCATTATTAAATGAAAAGGTAAACCCTTGTTTGTACAACGCATGAAAGGAAATAATATTTCTTGCCATTCCTGGCGAATAACAACATTTATTCAAATCTAAATTAAACCCACTACTTAGCGATAAAGTATAAACTCCAATCTTGGTGACAGGTGAAGCTTTCCTATTCCCCATGATCAAGTTTATTCTTCCTTGCTCCACATTCTCACTTCTTCTTAGTCCCTGCAGGTCACAACAAATATGAATACCACAACCGGTATCAAGGACCCAAGATTTAGAATGGGGTGAGTTATTAGAAATGATAGTGTAAGTACCTGCATGGTTGGGTTTGACTTTCCCATCCTTCACATCTTGCTGGTACTTTGGGCAGTTCCGCTTCTAATGAGATTTTTCATGACAATAGAAGCATTCAGCCTCTTTTGGGTCAGAAGAAGGAGTGACGAAACCTTTCTTGGTTCCACTTGAAGAAGAGCCATCAAGGGTCCGAGCCTTGGTACCCTTCGAGGATCTCTTTCTCTTCCTCCATCGACTTTTCCCAATTGCCAAAACCGGAGTTGAGTTTGGAGTAGGAGTGATAGCAACCGACTTCCCCTTAAGACCTGATTCTGCGGTCTTGAGAAGTCCCTGAAGTTTGCTGAGTGTGACCTCTTCCTTATTCATGTGATATGTCATGCGGAATTGATCATAGCACGATGGTAAGGAGTGCAAAATGATATCTATTGCAAGATCCTCAGGGAAGTTCACATTAAGCTTCAACAAACGATCCACATACCTTTGCATTTTCTGCATGTGGCTCGTGACGGATTCCCCGTCCTTCATCATGGTTGTTATCATGGAGCAGATGATTTCATACCTCTCTTGTCTTGCACTTTGATGGTATCTTTCCATCAAATCTTGGTGCATTTCATAAGGGTAGAAATCCTCATAAGACTTTTGGAGTTCCGCTGTCATCGTGGCCATCATGATGCAAGCCACTTTTGTAGCATCCCTTTCATGTGCCCGAAAGTCAGCGATCTCCTGAGGAGCTGCAGTGGTCTCATCAATCTCCTTAAGCTCCTTGTCAAGGACATATTCTTTGTCCTCGTAGCGGGTAATCATCCTGATGTTTCTGATCCACTCATTGAAGTTGGATCCATCAAAGGTGACTTTCCCTCACAAGTTCATAAGGGTAAAGGAGCCATTAGGATTAGAGCCAGAAGCAGTATTGTTTGAAGACATCTGAAAAGAAGAGAACAAGATTAGTTTAGATATAAGAGAGTCCTTAATAAAACACCCAAATGTAATATTAAGGCGAGGATCCAATCACAATATAATATAACTTAGAAGAGGTATGCCGTAATCTAAGCTATACCATATTTGAAAGGTAGGTGAATGACGATTCACCAATTTCCACCACGAAAACCGAAATATTTAAGTATTAGGTTTTTGATTGGTTCTTAGAAATTCCTAGATTCTTTGAGATTCAATGAACTTTTCAAAGGCATGTTTCAATCTCGAGTGTGCCCTCCAAGTTTTGTGACTGGGATGCCGAGGATCACAAAACGAGGTGTGAAGTAACCATGCAAATCACTTGGTACCCTTAAGGTTTATCACTCAATCGATGTGCCGGTAAACCACACACACTCCATCGATACTATAATAAACCCTAAGTCACCCTTTACCTACCTTGTTAAGAACAAGTTAGTGTGCCGGTTAACCACACACGCTCCACCAACGACTTAATCAAAGTGTAAAGTGTGATTTCATGGATTAGCACCTTATTCACATTTTTCGTAAAGTAACTAAGATTGGGAATTTAATAAAACATTTAGTTACTTTATAATATTCATCATACTTTGAATGAGAATTTATAAGTCCTTGTCTTACCCGTTCGGCTAACGACCCTCCACCAGTCAAGCAAGCGGTGGGTGAGAGTGGACACCCATTAAGTCACCATTTTATAGGCAACAACCTTATACCCACCTTATAGACCGGCTTCGTGAATGAGGCGTACTAGCGGTAAGACGACTTTTTTCTTATACATACATATATATATATATATATATATATATATATATATATATATATATATATATATATATATATATATATATATATATATATATAATTATTAAATCATAATAATATAAGTATAAGGGTTGAATTTTAACTTTTAAAATTCTAAGGGTTGGAACTAAAGTTTTAACTTGACTTTACTTGTTCCAAAACTTGAGGGCAAGTTTTGTAAACTTTCAAAACTTTTCATATCTTGTAACTTATGAGTTTAATAGAGTAATAAAATGAAGACTCTTCACTTTTCTAACTCTTGTGTTCTTTTAATGGTTTTTAATCCAAGAGACTTTTGGTTTTCCATAACTTGAGGACAAGTTATGGACTCCATTAAATAACATTATGATCAAGAATTAATCTACCACATAGGTTACAAATAATTCATATGATCATCTAAACATCATAAGAACAAGATCATGAATATGAATACTTTCATATATCAAAATCACACTTAATCTTTGTAATTTTGATAACTAGTTGTTGTAAATGAGTTAGAAAATTCATTACACCTTCTAAAACAAGTTTTCAAGTACCAAAACAGTTTAGGGTAATGTTTCTAATCCATTTCCAGCAACTAAAGTCGAAAAACTGCACTCTGTCAACCCTACTCGCCGAGTGCATGAACCTACTCGGCGAGTAGGTTGAAGATACAAGTGGACTCGGCGAGTCCCCCCATGGACTCGACGAGTCCATCAGTCAGACAGCAAGATTTCGACTTTTTCAAGCATATTGCAACAAGTATCAAACAAACAAGCCTAGTCTCTGATACCACTGATGGGTTTTGAGCATTCTAACACTTCCTAAGTGTACATGCAACCCTAATAAACCTTGGATCTATGTTTGTCTAAGATACATGCAAATAATTATTTTTCCAAGGCTTATATCCTAACTAGTATGGCATGGGGAACTTGAATCAAATAAAGCTAGTAGAAACACTTACCTTGTAGTTGTAGTTGATTCCTTGGAGTTTTAGAGCCTAGCACTAATAATGTGGATGCCTCAAATGAAAGTCACAAATCACCACAAACTTGGAACTTTGAGATAATAGTCACACTTCTCTTGAAATCGGCCCTCACCTCAACATGTGTCAACTAGTGTCATTTCAAGAGCCAAGACCTCCTTTATATAGTGTGGTGGATTAGGGTTACATCCATGTAAACCCTAATACTCATGTCTCTTCATTTCCATGAGATCCATGGGTTAAAGCTCCATGGAGTATCCATGGACTTCTCCATCCAAGCCTAGCCCATTCCAAACAAGCATAAGCCCACACTATATAAATATAGAAGCCCATATTTAATTTGTAATATCTTCGATCACTAAATTAATCCTAGATTAATTATAGATCACTACTAATTAAATAATATGATTTTATATTAATATATTAGAACTTATAATATATTAATAAATCATAACTTGTACTATTCTCAAATATTATCCAATAATTGTTCGGGTGAAGTGCAACCCAAATGGACCATGCCGGGTCGGGTCAAGTACATACCAAATATAGTTATGGACTTAGACACTATATCCAACAAATATGTTATATGTGATAGTGGTAGTAGAAGTGGAACAGTCCCCAAGTTCGGTTGTTAGGACTGAATGGTAGTTCGGACACCCCAGTTATGTCTGATAGTATGCTTATGTTATGATATATGTGAGAGTAGCAGTAGGGGTGGAATAGTCCCTAAGGGTCGGTTGTTAGGACTGACGGATAGGTCAGCACCCCAAAATGGCTTGACACGGGTAGGTCGGCACCCCAGAATGTTCGTACGGGTAGGTCAGCACCCCAGAATGGATTGACACATGTAGGTCGACACCCCAGAATAGTCGTACGGGTAGGTCAGCACCCCAGAATGGTCGTACCGGGTAGGTCGGGCACCCCATAATTGCCCGGCATTATGTATGCTATGGTATGTGGTACGATGGGGGAACTCACTAAGCTCCGTGCTTACAGTTTATAGTCTTGGTTACAGGTACCTCTTCAGCGAAGGGGAAGGAGCTGGCGCGGTAGCAGCACATTATACATACTCGCATTGATTTTCCGCACTTGAGATATTCTGGGATTGTTCTCTGACGTGCTGCTATTATATGATTTTGGTTTTTTAGTCTTGATACATTGATTTACCAAATGATATATTGTTACATAGTTTCTTATGAATGTTTTTATAATTAGTTAATTAAAAATAATATATTGTTACAAGTTGGTATCAGAGCCCTGGTTTGAGGGATTCAGACACACCCTCGGGGGTGTCTGGACTCAAATCGAGGGATTAAAGTATTTTACAAGAACATGGTTTTCTAAAGGATAAGTTAAAGGAGTTTTGAGAAAGAACAAAGTGTGTGATGTGCGCGACCAGCCAAGCTCAAGTAAGTATACCCCAAAGTACCCATTCAAGTTTATGTCATGTTTATCAGCTTCAGTAGAACAACATGCTAGAATAGGACTAATGATCTAGGAATGATGCCTTATGTGCCTTCTTTATGTGTTTCAACTTATGCAAATTGCATGCTATTATTGAGTAGACAGTAGTAGGATAGCCCGTTTACGTTATGCCTGATCGTATGAGCTTAGCATTATATGCTAGTATAGTTTCTCGTTGTGAGGAAATATTTGCTTGAGTAGTTTCCTACGTCCGAATGTTGCTTGCTTTGTGCTTTGTGGGACTCTGAATGATGGGAGTTATCCATTAGGTGAATACGTCACATCACATGTGATTAGGGTTGAATAATCTCAGAGTGCTGGATTTGGCCCTATTGCGTAGCTCTCGTTTGAGTCTAACCATTGTAGGGACGAGTCTTTTACTCGAAGGATTATCTAAGCCTCGTTACATGTGATGGTATTCAGGTGATGGCTAATTGGCATTACAAGGAGGTCTTCAGTAGCTAAGGACCGGTTTGGGTAGAGTCAGAGATTTTCCCTAGGGTAAGCTTAGGATGAGAGTAGTAGAGATCAGTAGCAGTATTAGTGACCTGGTGGAGTCGAGGCGGATCTTGAGGAAAGTACGAATAGATGTGGAAGGTAGTATGGGCCCGTACTACTGAAAGCAAAGGATCAGTACTTGAATCAAGGAAGGCTGAGGCAAGACCAAGGAACTCGTGATGGATGTGGTCCCTCTATATGTATCAGTATCACTAACGTTTGTCATTATGTATTGTAGAATGGTGGTACTATGTCAGAGGCTAGTAGTTGGTAGCTCAGGAGAGGGATCGGGTTTGGGTTCAGGCTCCGAACCAATAGATCAAAGGCTACGCAAGTTCATCACGTCCGAAACCACTAGAGGCATCCTTGATGCAACCCCAGTCATCTTTGGGTTGATCAAGGAAGGATTGTTGAGCTGATGGAGGATCGCCTCAGGGGGTTCAGGAGTGACATGGTGACCAGCCAGTCAGGATCACACACATTGTGCTTTAAGGACTTCAAGGGCAGTGGCGCGCCGAATTTCCATGGGGCGAAGGACCCCATTGCTGCCAGGCATTGGATTGCAAACATTGAGTCTACACAGTTGACCAACTTCTGCCCCGAGGGGTCGAAGGTGAGATATGCAGCAGGGTACTTGAGGGACAGGGCTAAAGATTAGTGGGAGTCGGTTGGTGACTCTCTGGGAGCCTCGGCTGTCGAGACTATGATGTGGTCGGACTTTGTGACTCATTTCAGAGCGGAGTTTGCACCTACAGTGGAGCTCCAGCAGTTGGCTAGGGAGTTCTTAGACATGAGACAAACGATGGAGACTGTGGCGGAGATCACCCCCAAGTTTTGGGAGAGGGCGTTACTGGTGCCCCAATATGCGGGAGATAAGGACATGTGGAAGACCCGCTACCATGACATGCTGCGAGCCGACATTCGGGAGCATGTTATTTTTTCAGCTTGCCCTACCCTGGATTCCATGATTGCCAGAGCAAGGGAGAGGGAGATTGATTTGGAGCATATCCAGAAGAGGAAGGTAGAGGAGGGGCAGATGACTAGGGCTTCGGGGAAGAATCCCAAGGGATCAGATGGTAGGCCGAAAGGCTAGTCAGGACAGGGCTACTGCAGGAAATGCGGCAGGCCGCACAAGGAAGCATGTAGGTTGGGATCGTCGGGCTGCTACAAGTGCAGCAAGATGGTGCACTTCAGCAGGGATTGTACCACCCCTGCACCTGCTATACAGACATCATAGTTACTGTGTTTCCACTGCAGCCAGAGGGGCCACAAGAAGGCTAATTTCCCCCAGTTGATAGCAGCAACGCCATTAAAGGCGCCAGCTCCAGCGACCCTGCAGATTACTGATGGCCGGCAGGGCAAGTCAGAGGCTCCAACGGTGAGGATTCGGGCCTTCTAGTAAACTACCGAGGAGGCACGCGCTGCACCCGAAGTGGTGACGGGTATGATTCTTTCTCCCTGATCTATTTATACGATGGTTACGATATTGATATATGCTCTGTGTATACTTGTTTGGATCGTTCCATATGAACAGTATTCTGGTACAGGTGTTGTTTGATTCAGGTACCACTCGATCTTTTGTTTCTCTTGGGCTCATTAAGAGGATTTCTGAGTCTTCGGGCATATTGGATAGCCCTTCAGAGGTAGAGATTGTCGATGACCGATCGGTGCAAGCATCAACAGTATCCCGAGATTGTGTGCTGAGATTATTCGAGGAGTGCTACCTACAGTTGGTGCAGATCAGGACCCCAAGTGGGGGAGAGCTGGTGATTAAGGGTGAGAGGCCACAGCGAGGACCAACTTTATGTTTGGTAGCGAGGGCTAGGTGTTACCTTCAACAGGGTTGCGTAGGATATGTCGCCTATGTCATGGATACCCGGGAGGCGGTTAAGGCGACGGTGAGTGACGTTCCGGTGGTGCGAGACTAAGCAGATGTGTTCCCAGAAGAGCTTCTTGGGATACCTCCAGAGTGACAGGTGGAGTTCAGGATCGACCTAGTCCCTGGTGCAGCTCCAATAGCCGAGGCACCGTACCGGTCGGCTCCTCCCGAGATGCAGGAGTTGTCTACACAGCTGCAGGAGCTGCTAGACAAAGGATTTATCTGGCTGAGTAGTTCACTTTGGGGAGCCCCGATCCTGTTTGTTAAGAAGAAGGATAGGTCGCATCGTATGTGCATAGATCATCGGGAGCTAAACAAGGTAACGGTGAAGAAACGTTACCCACTTTCGAGGATTGATGACCTCTTTGACCAGCTACAGAAGCATCTTGGTTCTCCAAGATTGTTCTGTGTTCAGGATATCATCGGATGAGGGTTAGAGAGGAGGATGTACAGAAGACTGCGTTCCGGACGCGCTATGGCCACTATGAGTTCGTGGTGATGCCTTTCGGGCTCACCAATGCTCCTGCCGCGTTCATGGATCTCATGAACCGCATGTGCAAACCGATGTTGGATCGGTTCGTGATAGTTTTCATTGATGATATCCTGGTTTACTCCAAGACACATGAGGAGCACGAGGAGCATTTGCGAGAGGTTCTGGAGACTTTGAGAAGGGAGAACTTGTATGATAAGCTCTCCAAGTGTGAGTTCTGGTTGCGCGAGGTGTAGTTTCTCGGGCACCTTGTCAACCAGAATGGGATATCGGTGGACCCAACCAAAGTTGAGGTCATGATGAGATGGGAGGTTCTGAAGTCTCCATCCGAGATTCTGAGTTTCCTGGGATTAGCCGGCTACTGTCGGAGATTCATCCAGGATTTCTACAAGATAGTCATACCCTTGACGCGGATGACGAAGAAGGCCGTAGTCTTTCGCTGGGGGCCTGAGCAGCAGGCAGCGTTTGAGACATTGAGACAGAGATTATGCAAGGCGCTGATCTTAGCCCTTTCATAGGGCATAGAGGTTATTGTTCTGTACTACGACGCGTCTATTTTGGGTTTGGGTGCGGTTTTGATGCAGAGAATGCATGCCATCACCTATGCATCGAGGCAGATGAAGCCTCACGAGGCGAACTACCTGACACGTCATTACCTCTATGGGGTCCATTGTACCATTTACACGAACCACAAGAGTTTGAGGTACCTCATGGATCAGGCGAATCTAAACATGAGGCAGTGTCGATAATTGGATGTGGTGAAGGATTATGATTGCAAGATCATTTACCACCCAGGGAAGGCCAATGTGGTGGCAGATGCGCTTAGCCACAAGGCAGCGCCGATCAGGGATATCTGCATGAGGATGAATGTGGGGACTCCACTGTTGGAGCAGATTCGAGAGGCCCAGTAGGAGGCCATGAAGGAGGAACATCGGAAGAGTGAGCGGATGGTACGCCAGGTTTACTCCTTCGGTTATGATAGCCGAGGGCTATTGACCCTCCACCGCAGGGTGTGGGTACCGTACCACGGGGGTGTACGCCAGGTTCTGATGGAGGAGGCATACAAATCTCGATTCTCCATTTATCCCGGGCGATGAAAATGTATAGAGATCTTCTTGTGGACTATTGGTGGCCCTGAATGAAGCGGGACGTAACTTGGTATGTGGAGTGGTGCTTAACCTGCAGGAAGGTCAAGGCCGAGCACCAGAGGCCACATGGCAAGATGCAGCCATTGGATATTCCACTGTGGAAATGGGAAGACATTACTATGGATTTTATCACAAAGCTTCCCAGGACCGCGCGAGAAGCGAATTCGATTTGTGTCATCGTCGATAGATTGACCAAGAGCGCCCATTTTATTCTGATTCAGGAAAGCATTTCGGCCGAAAAGTTGGCCGACATCTATATCAAGGAGGTGGTGGCGTGGCACGGGGTGCCAGTATCGGTGATTTCAGACAGAGATGTTCGGTTCACTTCCAGGTTCTAGAAGAAGTTTCACGACGAGCTGGGTACTCATTTGTATTTTAGCACCGCCTTTCACCCGCAGATGGATGGTCAGAGCAAACGGACCATCTAGACTATGGAGGACATGTTGCGAGCGTGCGTGCTAGACTTCGGTGGTAGCTGGGACACTTACCTCCCATTGGCTGAGTTCTCGTACAACAATAGCTATCATGCGAGTATCGATCGTCCTCTATTTCAGATGTTATACTGGAGGAAGTGTAGGACCCCGATATGTTGGGGTGAGGTTGGCCAGAGGGTCATGGGGAGCACCGAAGTGGTGCTCAAGACAATAAAGAGGATTCAACAAGTTTGGAGCAGGCTTCAGACTGCACAGAGTCGGCAGAAGAGCTATGCCGAAATGCACTATTCAGACCTGGAGTTTCAAGTTGAGGATATGGTTCTCCTGAAGGTGTCGCCATGGAAGGGCATCATCCGATTCAGGAAATGGGGAAATTTGGGCCCCATGTATATTGGGCCTTTCAGGGTTATCGCCCGAGTGGGCAAGGTAGCGTACATGTTGGATCTGCCAGTCGAACTCAGTCGGATCCACAACACTTTCCACATCTCCCAGCTGTGAAAGTGCCTTGTGGACGACTCAGCAATGGTACCCTTAGAGGATATTCAGGTCAATGACAACCTGAATTAGATTGAGCGGCCAATGGCGATCCTCGACCGGAAGTCGAAGGATCTGAGGAACAAGAGGGTGGAACTAGTTAAGGTGCAATGACAGCACCAGAAAGGCTCGGAGTGGACTTAGGAGCCGGCAGATGAGATGATGGAGCATTACCCAGAGCTTTTCCAGGAATGAGCAACAGACTTCGAGGACAAAGACTGAAATAAGTGGGGGAGATTTATAGCACCTAGTTCCTGGTACGTATTTTTTTCATTTAAGTATTTTGCATTTTAGCTTGGGAATCGGCGAGTTGATGGCCCAACTCGTAGAGTAGGAGCAAGATGGGATGCGAGACTTATGTATTGGACTCGTCGAGTCTACATCTAGACTCTACGAGTAGACTCTGACTGGACAAAACCCTAATTTAAGGACTTGCACCATATTTAATCATCTCATTCCGCCCCATTCGTCCCTATTGATTCCAAAAACCCTTCATAGTGAACCGTAACTATGTGTGGAGAGATTTAAGAGTCTTTGAGTGATCTTGGTGTTTTGTGGTGTCAAGGAAGAAGGAGAAAGCTTAGAGGATCGAAGGAGGACTAGAGGAGTTTGAGTTGGTGCTTCGTTTGCAGCTTCCAGAAGGTATAAAGTCTATACCTTGCTTGTTGATTTCTTAGATCCCTTTTTGGGGAGATTTAGGGCTTTTATAAGCCATACATGGAAACCAACCATGATTGCAAGCATGGTTGGGGGTCAAACTTCGGATCTATGACCTTTGAGGGGTCACAAGGCAGGAAAGGGTTGCTTTTGCACCCATAGAAGGCTCCATGCAACCTAATAGCTTCTTTGGAACCTTTTAGGAGCTCAAAGTCCCTTGCATGAGAAATCGAGAAATGGGAATTGGACGACCTCGACTCGGCGAGTTGTTATTTGGACTCGGCAAGTTCAAGGTTTGACTTCCCTTTTCTGTTTGGGTTCGAAGGAACCCAGTTGAGTGTTAGAAAGGTGTTAGAGGGTCTAAAGGAGTGGCCCAACACATTGGACATAGCCTTAGACCTGGAGTTCATGGGACTCGACGAGTGCTAGAACAGACTCGGCGAGTCCAAGGCAATATCCTAATAGTTGAAGATGAACTCGACGAGTTGTTCATACAACTCGCATAGTCAAGGACATGACTTGTTTATCAGAAGAAGGTAAACTCAACGAGTTGTTCTTACAACTCAGCGAGTCAGATGAAGTTTCATTCGATGTTCATACAGAAAGGGAACTCGTCGAGTCATTGCTAAACTCGACGAGTAATGTCGTGGATAAGGACGAGTAAAGGGTTAGGGACTCGACGAGGTGACGGCCCAACTCGGCGAGTCGGGTCAACTGGAGGTTGGCTTTGACTTGGACTCGGTCAGGGGTAAAATAGTCATTTTACCCTAAGAATAGATTTCGGGTTCTGACTGAGTGTTTTGTGGGGATTATAGCCGGAGGATTCCCGAAGCAGCGGCAGCAGACAGATATTTCCCGCATAGATTATTAGCAGTTACTCGTACGAGGTGAGTTACCTTCCAGTAGCGGTGGGTCTACGGCTACAATGCCGGCCCACCAGTAGGAGTTGTATGTTAGATGATTGTCTTTGTGATATCATCTAGGTTTGCTACTACCTGATATGTTAAATGTTAGCATGCTATGTTATATATGATAGTAGTAGAGTTTAGTTGTTAGGACCGCAGGGTAGGTCGGACACCCAAGATATGTTCGATAGTATGTGATGGTGTGGTTATATGCTAGCATGATATGTTATATGTGATAGTGGTAGTAGGAGGGGAACAGTCCCCAAATTCGGTTGTTAGGACTGAATGGTAGTTCGGACACCCCGGATATGTCTGATAGTATGCTTATGTTATGATATATGTGAGAGTAGCAGTAGGGGGTGGAATAGTCCCCGAGGGTCGGTTGTTAGGACTGACGGGTAGGTCAGCACCCTAGATTGGCTTGACACGGGTAGGTTGGCACCCCAGAATGGTCGTACGGGTAGGTCGGCACCCCAGAATGGCCGTACGGGTAGGTCGGCACCCCAGAAGGGTCGTACGAGTAGGTCTATCACCCGAGAATCGCTCGACAGTATGTATGCTATGTGATTGTATGGTATGTGATACGATGGGGAACTCACTAAGCTTCGTGCTTACAGTTTATAGTTTTAGTTTCAGGTACCTCTTCAGCAAAGGGGAAGGAGTTGGCGTGGTAGCAACACATCATACACACACGCATTGATTTTCCGCACTTTAGATATTCTGGGATTGTACTTTGACATGTTGCTATTATATGATTTTGGTTTTTTAGTCATGATACATTGATTTACAAAATGCTATATTGTTACGTAGTTTCTTATGAATGTTTTTATAATTTGTTAATTAAAAATGAATTTTTTGGACTCGAAATTTGGGATGTTACACTACTATTTACACCAAGTCAATATAGCCTATCGGAAAAGAGTATTTAGTTTCTACATAAACGCTGTGATTTTTTTTTACGAGGAAGAAATTAGTTTAGTTAGGATTTAGTTGAGAAATGTACTGTTGTTCTCAGGTGGTTCCAGGGTAGACTCTCCTGCAGTCATCATTAGCACTCTTCCTCCGTCACTAAGGTTTCTGGCCAATAGGCAATCTCTCTTGTAGTGTCTCATTTCACCACATTCGTAGCAGGTCTGACTTACCTCGTCAAATGGGACCTGAGAGATTGGTCGTGCTGGTGCCCTACAGAAGTGGATGGTGTGTCCCCTTCAGAGGCTGTTCTTGCAATACAGCTTCTGACACGTTCCGGTATGATGGAAGTTGCACTTATTACATTTAAGGAGGATTCCAGGATAGCGATTGCTGGGTGCTAGGATGGTTGATGTCGTGGCAGCGTAGGCTGCACCCGTCTATTTTCCCTTAAAGGGCTCCTTTGTGGATTTTCTCTTCTTCTGGCTCTCTGACCTTTGCTTATCCTCATCTTATTTGGTTGACTCCTGAACCGGGTCGATTATGCCTTGGCGGATCCCATAGTCCACCAATGTTCGGGCCAGGCGTTTGGCACTGTCAAACGTAAGAGGTTTCACTGCCAATACGTTTCCTTGGATTGGAGAAGACAGTCCCCAAATGTATCTCTCTACCTTTCTGCTCTTCGGGGTAACCATTCCCGAGCATAGTGCAGCTAAGTCGCTGAATATGTCGGTGTAAGCTTCTCTGTCTGAGCCTGCCATGGTAAGATTCCACAGCTCATGTTCTGGTTTCTGTACTTCGCCCCCCCCCCCCCGGGCAGTACTCTTCCTGTTGGATTAGTGTCTAAGCCCGTAACTATATTTGGTATGTACTTGACCCAGTTGTGCATGGTCCTTTTGGGTTGCCTTCACCAAAGCAAGTTGACAAGGTAATTTAAAGAGAGAGAGAGAGAGAGAGAGAATATTATGGTTTATTAATATATTATAAGAATAATATATTAAAGGAAAAATCATATTTACTTAATTAGTATTAGTCATAAATTAATTAGGAATTAATTTGGTGACTAAGAGAGATTAATTAAATAAAGGGGCATACACTGTCAAAATGATCCAACCTTCAACTCTAGAAGGCTTAAAACACATGCATGACTCCAAAGTAACATCCAAGATGGGAACTTTATGGCTCTAAATCACTAGTAACACTGAAAAGGGACAGATCTCGGACTACGGAGCACTTTACACTCATAAAGTCTCCACCTTTGGGGTTTTTAGCCCCAAAAAGGACACATACAACAACAACCAAAAGAAGAGGAAAGTTTTGAACTTTATACCTCCAAGTGCAGCTCTTTCCTCTGTAGATCTCAGATCCAAAATGGCACCTCAAGCTTTAACCTCCAAGAACTCCCTTCCTTCTTCTTTATTAAGCCACTAAAGCACCAACAAGCTCAAATTAACACTTTCACACTCTAAGAAATATGGGGCTCTCTTTTAGGGTTTCACTCACTAATATGGAGGCTAAGGAATGAGCCATAACACCCTTTAAATAGTGCACAAGAAGGATTAAGGTTTTTGCACCTGGGCCGGGTACGCCCGCCGTAACTCTAGGTACGCCCAGCGTACCTTGGCGACTCCGCGTCCAAAGTAAGCGCGTGAGTACGTGCAGCGTACCGCTCTGGTACGCCCAGCATACTCACTTGCTACAAACCCTCCACTCAAGGACTAAACATGCCCAAACAATAAAGAACAAGGATGAAAGGAATATACCTGAATCTCGGGATGTTACATTTAGCATAGTCGAATAATTAGGATTATAAACTTACAGCTTTTTAGTAAATATAAAAAAACACATTACCCTTTGTATGTGAACATTTAATGAGTATATGATACTCATAAGCATAAGTTGATACTAATAATATGGTTTTAGTGCAAGAACATGAAGGCTTGAGTGATCTATAGTTGAATTTATGGAATAATTAGCCATAAGGGAATTTTTGGAAATCTATGGATAACTACATGAAGATTGACATATAAAAAGTAAATGACATTCATGAACATAAATTAACACTCTAAAGATGATATTGAAATACAAACATGAAGGGATGCTAGTAAGGTTCTATCTCTAGTGATTGTTATGGCCCAAAGGGTAAAATAGGAAAGTTGGAATTGAATTCGACCCTCCATAACTCCATTATGGAATTAACATGAGAATTGTGTAATTTTAAGCACTTGAAAGCACCAAATGATGTATTAGATGAGTTGCGAATAAGTCATATTTGTTACAGAGTGTTCTTGATCAACTTGAGCTCTTAACACTTTTATTCGAGTGTATTAACTTAGCATTTTGATAAATATATTAATGATTAAGTCATCATGAGTATAGGCGATAACTGAGTATTTGAGAAGTTGATAACCTTTATTAATTCCTTAATAACCACTTGGTAATGTTTGGTGGCCATAGGAGGTCTAGGGAACAAGTTACAAAACTTTTAGCAAAATTATGCACAAAATGGTGACCTGCACTTTTGACACGAGGGCATGTCATTTTCACATGGGGTGTGTCAAATGGTTTCTTAAGTGTATTATTTTTCGTGGAAAACCTATTAAATGACCTCTAATTGCCATCAAACTTTATATATAACCTAATAGTATATAAATAATCTTATGAGGATTGTCTAAATGTTAAAAATCATTGAGGGGTATTTTGGTCATTTTAATGAAAACATATATATGTTATATAGGTGGTGTTTAGAGAGTGTTGCTCTAAAGAAATGAACTAGAAGAGGACTAGCTAACATTCTTATGACTTATGTAAGTATGTGTTGACATTTTTGCCATTTTGGGGTGCATGACAAAATGATTTTATGATAATGAAACATTAATGCTTTGATATATGAAATGTTTTGAAATGAAAGTGTCAAATGATTTTAGAAAGGATGTTTTGAAATAATTCCTTGAAATAAAGAAGGCTTTTTAAAGCAAAGAATTTTTTGGAAACACTAATGTTTGATATAGGAAATGTCTTTTCAAAGTGTATCTTACTAGTAACTTATACTATTATAAATGATGATATAGGTATTGATAATGTGGAAAGTGAAAGTAAAAATAAAAGAAAGTAAATAAATAATGAAAATTCCCCTATCCATGATACCGAATAAGAGGCACTAGAGGAATCTACCGGGGTGGTACCTTTCCTTTCACAAAGTAGATGTTCTATTATGATACCTTGGTGGACTAATTTGGTTATGTTCACATTAGCCAGCTATGATACCTTGGTGGACTGATTTGGTGATATCCACCTTGGCCATTTATGATAGTTTGGTGGATTGATTTGTTCTTTCCGTATTGGGTTTGGAAATGGAAACGGATTAAATGAAATGATATGATAAGATATGAAATGACAAGATGTGATGTAACAACGCAAATTTTCAAACAATTTTTTTCATTTTTAAAATATAATTATTTCCATTCATAACAAGGCATAAATAGTTTAAGTATTCTGTCAAATACAAATATTCAAAATCCCAAGATCATAAAAGCATTCTTCAGTGTGTATCGATCACGCCGGTGCCTTCCCACGGTCCTCGCTAGTACCTGAAACACATACATAACAACTGTAAGCATAAATGCTTAGTGAGTTCCCCAATATACAACTTACACACATACGCCTTTCCAGGCCCTGACCTTCCGGTCATCAATACCACGCCTTCCGGCCCATAACATATTCGCCTTCCGGCCCATAACATATTGCCTTCCGGCCCGCATAACATACATAGCACATATAACAAATATCTTACCACATATAGCATACATATCACATATCATATCCGACCTTCTGGTCACACAGTCAAACCCTTCCGGGTACAGTATAGTGAGAAGACTCACCTCGTAAAAGCTGAACGCTAGCAAATCCCGAAATGACTCGTGCACAACCGACGAGCTACAACCTCCCTATAACATCACATATCTCATCAATACTTATATCTTCTAAGTGTGACTATCCCTAAGAAGTCAGACTTAGGTCAACTCTGGTCAACGGTCAACGGTCAACTCGACCGGACTCGGCGAGTGCCATGGCGACTCGGCGAGTCTAGACGTCCTCCAACTTTCTGAGATTCCTTGTCTACTCGTCGAGTGTCCTCCTCGACCCGACGAGTTACCCCTGGAAGAATCGCGGGGCCACCCCGACTCCACTCGTCGAGTCTGAAGAACAGCTCGACGAGTTCCAGTAATTCTCCAACCTACTCGCCGAGTCTGCTCATCGGACTCGGCGAGTCCACGCCATGCAGTCGATCAACTGCTTCCTGAGATGAGTCCCGTCCCGAAATACACAAGCATGGGACCCTCTGGACCCTTAAGGTCCTAATACAAGATTATAGTCGTTGGGTAACAAGGCACTAATTCATCTAATCACCCAAATGGGTTCCATAAACCCTAAATCCATGCATACATCAACAAACAGAAAGGAATCCGAAATATTACCTGGAATATGCCCTCTCTGTGTCTCCAAACCGCAGAATTCGAATCCCTTGCCGTTCCTTTAGCCAAAACCCTTCTCCTCCTTGCCCAACAATTTCTTCAAGCCCTAATATCCTCCAATCTTGCTCTAGATGCCCACAGCCGTTTAGGGTTCCTCTCAATCGACTAAAGACGGACAATGACGGCCTATAAGAGCATTATATACGATCCAAAACCGAACGGTTAGGGTTTCTGCTGAACAGCGTCGACTCGCCGAGTCCATATCTGGACTCGTCGAGTCCAGTCGCGGACCCGCGACCAAGTCTGCGATCCTACTCGGCGAGTCTAGGCTCCAACTCGCCGAGTCCCCTCTTAACTCACCCCGAAAACATAATTAAACAATACCTGAGATTTCGGGCTGTTACAACTCTCCCCCACTTGGATTAGACTTCGCCCTCGAAGTCTCACTCTGCAAATAGTTCCGGATGCTGCTCCCGCATCTCGCGTTCCGGTTCCCAAGTCATTTCCGATCCCTTACGGTGTTGCCATTGAACCAACACCAGAGGTACCTCCTTGTTCCTCAGAACCTTGATCTTCCGATCTCTGATAGCCACTGGTCTCTCCGTGTAATTCAGGCTCGCATCCACCTGAATATCCTCCAATGGAACCACTGCCGACTCATCGGCTATGCACTTCCTCAACTGCGACACATGAAAAGTGTCGTGGATCTGACCCAACTCCGCTGGCAACTCCAACCGATAGGCTACCCGACCTATCCTTGCAATCACACGAAACGGCCCAATATACCGGGGCCCCAATTTGCCCCTCTTCCTGAATCGAATCACTCCTTTCCAAGGAGAGACCTTCAGGAGAACGAAGTCGCCGACCTGAAATTCCAGCTCGGATCGGCGCCTGTCTGCATAACTCTTCTGTCGGCTCTGGGCAGTCAATAACCTTTGTCTCACTTGTTGAATCTGCTCTGTCGTCTGGAGCACGATCTCTGTGCTACCCATCACTCTCTGTCCCACTTCTCCCCAACAAATGGGGGTCCGACACCTCCTACCATACAACAGCTCAAAAGGTGGCATACCAATGCTCGAATGATGGCTGTTGTTGTAGGAAAACTCTGCTAAGGGTAAATATGCATCCCAGCTACCCCCGAAGTCTAACACACACGCTCGAAGCATGTCCTCCAGCGTCTGAATCGTCCGCTCGCTCTG
Source organism: Lactuca sativa (assembly GCF_002870075.4). Classification (NCBI taxonomy): domain Eukaryota; kingdom Viridiplantae; phylum Streptophyta; class Magnoliopsida; order Asterales; family Asteraceae; genus Lactuca; species Lactuca sativa. The sequence goes on from NC_056627.2 coordinate 31,896,722, forward strand.
ACCGTCTGTCTGGGGATGGTATGCGGTACTAAAATGCAATTTGGTACCCAGCTCCTCATGAAATTTCTTCCAGAACCTGGAAGTGAAACGCACATCACGGTCTGACACAATCGAGATCGGCACCCCATGCCGAGATACCACTTCTTTCACATATATTTCTGCCAACTTCTCCGCTGAAGAACTCTCGCTGATGGCAAGGAAGTGTGCACTCTTCGTCAACCTATCCACAATCACCCAAATTGCATCAACTCCCCTGGCAGTTCTCGGCAATTTGGTGATGAAATCCATAGTGATCTGCTCCCACTTCCACTCGGGGATCTCCAATGGCTGTAACTTGCCATGCGGTCTCTGGTGCTCAGCCTTAACCCTACGGCAGGTCAAACACCGCTCGACGAACCATGCAACGTCCCTCTTCATACAGGGCCACCAATACTCTTTCCTCAGGTCCAAATACATCTTCGTAGCACCGGGATGGATCGAGAATTTCGATCTATGAGCCTCTTCCATCAAAGTAATACGCGTACCGCCCACAAACGGTACCCAAATCCGACCCTGAAACGTCATAAGCCCTCGCCCATCCTTAACGAACTTTGAATTTAATCCCACGACCCGTTCTTTCTTCTGCATTTCTGGTCGTACAGCTTCGGCCTGCGCCCCACGAATAGCATCCAATACTGGAGTCATCACAGTCAGTCTCACGCACACATCTCGCAATGGAGTGCTCTCCGCCCTGCGGCTCAATGCGTCGGCTACCACATTAGCCTTACCTGGGTGGTACAGGATCTCACAATCATAATCCTTGACCACATCCAACCACCTCCTCTGACGCATATTTAGATTGGGCTGATCCATCAAATACTTCAAGCTCTTATGGTCCGTATATATCGTACATCGAACCCCATACAGGTAGTGACGCCAAATCTTGAGAGCGAACACTACTGCTCCCAACTCTAAATCATGCGTGGGATATCTCGCCTCATGAGGCTTCAGCTGCCTCGACGCATACGCTATCACATGACCCCTCTGCATCAACACTGCACCCAGTCCCGAAATCGATGCGTCGCAATATACCACAAAATCTTCCATCCCTTCCGGAAGAGCTAATACCGGGGCTTCGCACAACCTCTGGCGAAGTGTCTCAAAGGAGATCTGCTGCTCGGGCCCCCATGAGAATGCAACACCCTTCCGGGTCAATCTGGTGAGTGGCACTGCGATCTTGGAGAAATCCTTGATGAATCTCCGATAATAACCTGCCAACCCCAGGAAGCTCCTGATCTCAGAAGGTGACTTCGGCACCTCCCAACTCATTACCGCCTCAACCTTGGCCGGGTCGACCAATATCCCTTTCTGATTGACAACATGTCCTAGAAATTGGACCTCTCGCAGCCAGAAGTCACATTTGGAGAACTTTGCATAAAGCTTCTCCGACCTCAATACCTCAAGGACCTCCCTCAAATGCTCTTCATGCTGCTCTCTAGATCTAGAGTACACCAGAATGTCGTCGATAAATACAATCACTGACCGATCCAACATCGGCCTGCATACCCTGTTCATGAGATCCATGAACACAGTCGGGGCATTGGTGAGCCCGAAAGGCATCACCACAAACTCATAATGCCCATATCGCGTTCTAAACGCTGTCTTCTGGACATCCTCGTCCCGTACTCTCACCTGATGGTACCCTGACCTCAAATCGATCTTGGAAAACCAAGACGCTCCCTGCAACTGATCGAATAAATCATTGATTCTCGGTAACGGGTAACGGTTCTTGACCGTCAACTTGTTCAACTCCCGGTAATCAATACACATCCGGTGTGAACCATCCTTCTTCTTGACGAACAGAATAGGTTCTCCCCACGGCGAGCTGCTCGGCCGAATGAATCCCTTCCCCAACAGCTCCTGGAGCTGTGAGGACAACTCTTGCATCTCTGGAGGTGCAAGACGATAAGGCACCTTAGCAATAGGCGCGGCCCCCTCTACTTGCCTCCCAGGAGGTACTCCCGGCAGCTCTTCGGGGAAAACATCTGGAAACTCACGCACCACAGGGACCTCCTCAATTGATTTCGGTCTCTCGGAAACCTCCCGCGTATCCATCACATACGCCACAAAACCCTTACAGCCCTGCTGTAGACACTGCCTCGCCCTAGCGGCCGAACAAAAAGCTGATCCCAATCGGGTACCCTCGCCGTACACCGAAAGAACTCCCCCACTATGGTCTCGTATGGTCACCAGCTGACGCTCACAGTCGATGACAGCACCGAATCGGCTCAACCAGTCCATGCCTACGATGACACAGACATCACCCATCGCAATAGGGATCAGGTCAATCGGGAATTTAATCCCGAAGATCTCTAGTACACATCCCCGAAGAACCTTCGTAGCACAAATCACTTTCTCGTCAGCTACAAAAACTCTCAAAGGTCGACTCAACGACTCACGACTGACGCTGATATGCTGACTAAATGCTAAGGACACAAAGGACCTACTCGCACCCGAGTCAAATAACACTAAGGCAGGCACAGAGTTCACAAGGAAAGTACCTACGCATATAATAACATAAGCATAACATCTCGACATTTAAAATAAATACATGAATTACAACATACCTGCCACGACATCGGGCGCAGCGCGGACCTCCTCTGCAGTCAGCTGAAAGGCTCTCCCACGAGCCCTCGGGGCCTCGACCTTCACCGGTCGAGTCTCAGTAGTCCTGGCAGTAGGTGCAGATCCTTGACGAAGCTGAGGGCACTCGGCCTTCCGATGGCCGGTTTGGTTGCAATGAAAGCAAACCATGAACCCCTTGGGGCACTCCCTAGCAATGTGCCCCTCCTTGCCGCACTTGTAGCAAGCACCGGCTCGACACGCCCCATCGTGACCCTTGCCGCACTTTCCGCAAGTGCGGCTCTTCGAGCCTCCCGTCCTCGAATCGGTGGACTTGATCCACTTGGCTGCCGGCTGAGACTGAGCCGGCCGCCGGTCTGCCTGCTGAGACTCGGCCTCCTCCCTGGCCTGAGTCTCCAACTCGATCTCACGTTTCCTGGCATTCGCCTGAAGCTCAGTAAAAGTATGGTAAGTGGAGTTTGACACAAACTCCCGGATCTCCCTCCTCAGGACACCCAAGTAGCGGCTCATCCGAGCCTGCTCTGTGGACACCAGCTCGGGGCAAAACATTGCCCTCTCATGAAACTTCCGCGTGATTGCCGCCACCGAATCAGTACCCTGCTTGAGGGTTAAGAATTCCTGAACCAATCGTTCCCGTTCCACCGGGGGAACGTACTCATCCCTGAACATGGTAGTAAACCCCTCCCATGTCACCGTTGTAGTCTCTGCCATAGTGAAGTTCGCTGTCACGAACTTCCACCAGTCCTTCGCTCCCAGACGGAGCTGGTTCAAAGCGAACCGTACTCTCAGGTGCTCCGGGCATGAACACGTGTAGAAGCACCCCTCTATATCTGCGATCCACCTCATCGCAGCAATCGGATCCTGCGTCCCATCGAACTCTGGTGGCTTCGTGTTGCTGAACTCTCGGAACAGCAACGAGTCACCCCCCTGTGGCCTAGCAGTGGCCACAGCTGCGGTAGCTGCAGCGGTTGCAGCCTCAGTCAATGCGGCGTACCGCTCATCGAACGTCTCCATCAGGGTGGTCTTAATAGACCCGAACATCTCCGGGATTTCAGCCCGGATCGCCGCCGCTACTTCCTCGTGAATCATCTGACGAATCTCCTCGTCACTCACACCGCTCGAACTCGCTCCGTGACGTGGTCTAACCATGATGTCTCTGAAATACAACATAAACTATCAGAGACTCCAGCGAGTGTAATCGCACTCGATAACGCAACCCTACTCAGTCTCCGATATCCAGGGATTCTTGCTTGGGCCTCCCACTGACCCGGTGTCCTCGGTAGTACGGGCCCAATACTACCGACCACACCGCATCAGCGTTCGTCCCAATTCTTCCTCCCCAAACTCCGGATAGTGAGTACTCTACTTCTGATATGCACTATCTACCCGCATACTAGCAAAGCATCTCATATAGGCAACTTCCCTAGACTAAGGCATCACAAATCAGGCCACTCTAGTCCTATCATGAATACCTAGTCTTCTAGCATGCATAACAATTCATATCATATAATATTGTAAGGTATTTTGGGGATCTTTACCGTTCGGGCGCTGACTGATCGTACACACTGCTTCTTTCTTGCTTACCACAAAACCATTTACAAAAGTTTATGCCTTTATTTAAAAAAATTTCCTCAAATCCTCGGTTTGAGTTCAGTTACCCCCGAAGGTGCACCCGAATCCCTCAAACCTGGCTCTGATACCAATTGTAACAACGCAAATTTTCAAACAATTTTTTTCATTTTTAAAATATAATTATTTCCATTCATAACAAGGCATAAATAGTTTAAGTATTCTGTCAAATAAAAATATTCAAAATCCCAAGATCATAAAAGCATTCTTCAGTGTGTATCGATCACGCCGGCGCCTTCCCACGGTCCTCGCTAGTACCTGAAACACATACATAACAACTGTAAGCATAAATGCTTAGTGAGTTCCCCAATATACAACTTACGCACATACGCCTTTCCAGGCCCTGACCTTCCGGTCATCAATACCACGCCTTCCGGCCCATAACATATTCGCCTTCCGGCCCATAACATATTGCCTTCCGGCCCGCATAACATACATAGCACATATAACAAATATCTTACCACATATAGCATACATATCACATATCATATCCGACCTTCCGGTCACACAGTCAAACCCTTCCGGGTACAGTATAGTGAGAAGACTCACCTCGTAAAAGCTGAACGCTAGCAAATCCCGAAATGACTCGTGCACAACCGACGAGCTACAACCTCCCTATAACATCACATATCTCATCAATACTTATATCTTCTAAGTGTGACTATCCCTAAGAAGTCAGACTTAGGTCAACTCTGGTCAACGGTCAACGGTCAACTCGACCGGACTCGGCGAGTGCCATGGCGACTCGGCGAGTCTAGACGTCCTCCAACTTTCTGAGATTCCTTGTCTACTCGTCGAGTGTCCTCCTCGACCCGACGAGTTACCCCTGGAAGAATCGCGGGGCCACCCCGACTCCACTCGTCGAGTCTGAAGAACAGCTCGACGAGTTCCAGTAATTCTCCAACCTACTCGCCGAGTCTGCTCATCGGACTCGGCGAGTCCACGCCATGCAGTCGATCAACTGCTTCCTGAGATGAGTCCCGTCCCGAAATACACAAGCATGGGACCCTCTGGACCCTTAAGGTCCTAATACAAGATTATAGTCGTTGGGTAACAAGGCACTAATTCATCTAATCACCCAAATGGGTTCCATAAACCCTAAATCCATGCATACATCAACAAACAGAAAGGAATCCGAAATATTACCTGGAATATGCCCTCTCTGTGTCTCCAAACCGCAGAATTCGAATCCCTTGCCGTTCCTTTAGCCAAAACCCTTCTCCTCCTTGCCCAACAATTTCTTCAAGCCCTAATATCCTCCAATCTTGCTCTAGATGCCCACAGCCGTTTAGGGTTCCTCTCAATCGACTAAAGACGGACAATGACGGCCTATAAGAGCATTATATACGATCCAAAACCGAACGGTTAGGGTTTCTGCTGAACAGCGTCGACTCGCCGAGTCCATATCTGGACTCGTCGAGTCCAGTCGCGGACCCGCGACCAAGTCTGCGATCCTACTCGGCGAGTCTAGGCTCCAACTCGCTGAGTCCCCTCTTAACTCACCCCAAAAACATAATTAAACAATACCTGAGATTTCGGGCTGTTACATGTGAAATGATAAGATATGAAAAGATAGTTGTGATGTGTATGAAAATAGTTTTCCGTGAAAATGCTTGAAAAGGTTTCATGGCCTAAAACAATGTTATTTTATGAATGAAATTCTTTTTCACGTAAATAATTTAAAACATTTTGGGTCACAAACTCACATAACTTACAAGGCATTATTATCTATGTCATGTATCTCGGGTTATATTCAAGGAGAAAGATAATAGATGGAAGTAGAACTTATGAGATAGAGAATGAAATGTAACTTGTTAAGTTCCTTATTTATTGTATTGATCTAATTCTTATTTGCTTGTTAAGGTTGTATTAATTGCTTAATAGCATGGTTGCAGAAATCGGCGATTAATCGTGGATTAATCGCTTGGCGTTCTCCAACCGTCGAGGATTAGGGTATTAATCGGAAATTTAGGATTAATCAGGTTTAGCGAGATTAATCGTCCTTGGCGGGATTAATAGGTCAACAAAAGTCAAAAAAGTCAAAAAAAGTCAAAGAAGTCAAAAAAAGTAAAAAAAAAAGGTCAAAAAATGTTTTAAATAATTCAAAAAACCAACTTTCTTTTTTTACTCCAAAATTTACAAGTTTTCAAATTTTCAAATATTATAACAAAATGTTCATATTTTCGTATTTGCAAATTTCCAAATTACAATTTTTCATATTTTCTAATTTTGAAGTACTTGTTTTTCTTAAGATATATAAATATTTAATTAATTTGTGTATTTGATTAATAATCTATGTGTAACGACTAAAAAATTACGACTAAAAATTTCCTTTAAAATATTACTAAAACCATATTTATAAAAACATTATCATAAGTAATAACATAAATTCATAGTATCAATTCAAAACATATTCTTGTTATCAGAGTAAAATATCTCAGGCTGTCTAATTAATGGTGTGTGCTATGCGATCACCCCCGAGCTCTTCCCTCCGCAACCGGCAATACCTGAAACCAAAACTGAAAACCATAAGCACGAAGCTTAATGAGTTCCCCAACCTACCACATACCCTGCATAAACACATACTGCACATACTGGGACACACCCGCTATTTCGGGCCTCGCCCGCTACAACGGCCCTGCCGCTCCAGGCCCCGCCTGGCTTTGAGCCCCGCTTGGATACAAATCTGTTTCTCTTAGGCCCCGCCTATCTCTGGGCCCTACCCGCTAACATGAACTAGCACATAAACATACCACTACACATAAACTAAACATATACTACAAAATATTGCTCTAAGGCCTCGCCTATCTTGGGCCTCGCCCTTGTCCTACTACTGATGAGTCATGGAACCCCGTCCACACTCCTACTGATAGTGAGATACGAGCGCATTCCACACTCACTCCTTTCTTAACTTGGGCCTCGCCCCTGTTCTGCAGCTAATGAGATATGGAACCCCATCCATACCTCGCCCATACTTACCTCCCTACCAGGCACATACAGGTATCACACTGACAACAAGTATACTCTATCATGCAAACCATTCCTTGGGCACCCGCCCAACATTGGACCTTGGTCCTAAACATCATACTAGCAAACAGTGCCTAGGGCTAACCCCCAAGTCTTCCTACTCATAACTACAAGGGTCGGCATTGTGGCCGTAGACCCGTTCACACAAAGGGAAAGTCACATGTAGTGCTGAAATTTGCTGATAACCCTCTGGCTGCTGTCCGACAACTCTCTGAACCGCTGCTCCACTAGCTCCCCGAGCTATTAATATTAACATAACACTTTGTTTCAAACTAAACACTAGAAGTCAAATTGAGTCAACTCTGGTCAAAGTCAAAGTCGAAGTCCTGGTCAAAGTCAACCTTCCAGTTGACTCGACTCGTCGAGTCAACCCATAGACTCGCCGAGTTCTTAAACTCAAAAACTCTCGAAATACGACTCAACTCGTCGAGTCACCCCAAGACTCATCGAGTTCAATGATCTTTGAGTCCCAACCTGACCAACTCACTGAGTCACCACTCAACTCACTGATCTGCGTCTTAACCAGAAAAGGTTGAGGTTCGGCGACCAAATTCGCCGAGTCCAAGAACAGACTCGCCGAGTCCAAGGCAATCTTCAACAAACTCGCCGAGTTGTTCTTCCAACTCACCGTATCGACACTCATGTTCATACAACTCGCCGAGTAAACCCATGTGACTCGCCGAGTCTCTTCAACTGTCAAACCATACAGTGGCTTTTCGAGCCATGCAAGGGCTCCAATCCATAGATCCACTCTTCTACAGTCTAACCCTCACATAAAGTTACAAAGTTTACGTGAAACCAAGGAGATATAGGCCCAAAACCCTCTAGGACTAGGGTTAAGGACTAGGGGGCTTCACCAACAACTCTTAAACAAGAGCTTCATGACATTTTGGACCATCACAAGTGTTACGTCCCAAATTTCAAGAGTAAAAATTTCTTTTATAAATCATTACTAAAACCATATTCATAAAAACATATCATAAACCATAACATAATTCAGAGTTATAATTTCAAAAACATATATTCATTATCAGAGTAAAACATCCCAGGCTGTCAAATCTATGGTGTGTGCCATGCGATCACCCCGAGCTCTTCCCTCCGGTACCGGAAGTACCTGAAAACCGTAAGCACGAAGCTTAGTGAGTTCCCCAACCTACCACATACCATGCATAAACAAATGTTGCACATACTGGGCCACGTCCTTTATTCTGTGCCTCGCCCCCTACCTCGGGCCTGGCCCGCTACAACGACCCCGCCGCTCCAGGCCTCACCTGGCTTCGAGCCCCGCTCGGATACAGATCTCTTTCACTTACGCCTCGCCTGTCACTGGGCCTCGCCCGGCAACATATATTAACACATAAACATATCACAACACATCAACTAAACATATACTACCGAATCCTGTTCTTAGGCCTCGCCTATCTTGGGCCTCGCCCATGTCCTGCAACTGATGAGTCATGCAACCCCGTCCACGCTTCTACTGATAGTGTGGTACAGGCCTGGCTCACACTCACTCTTTCCCTAATATGGGCCTCGCCCCTACTCTGCTACGAATGAGATATGAAAAACCGTCCATACTCGCCTGTTGGTGAGATACGGGACCTCGCCCACACTCACCTCCCTACCAGGCACATACAAGTATCACACAGACAACAAGTATACTCTGTCATGCAAACCGTTCCTTGGTCACCCGCCTGCTAACATTGGACCTCGTCCTGAATATCATACTAGCATACTGTGCCTAGGGCTAACCCTCGAGTCTTCCTACTCATAACTACATGGGCCAGCATTGTGGCCATAGACCCATCCACACAAAAGGGAAACTCACCTGCACATGTTGAACTTGCTGATAAACCCTCTGGCTGCTGCCCGACCACTCTCTGAACTGCGGCTCCACTTGCTCCCCGAGCTGCCAATATCAATATAACACTTAGTCTAACTGTCCTCCGAAAGTTAACTAAGTCAACTCTGGTCAAAGTCAACCCTACTTGCCGAGTCTGCCTACTGACTCGCTGAGTTCATACGCTCTGAGTCCTTCCATTCGCGACTCAACTTGCCGAGTCAGCCCATGACTCGCCGAGTGCACCGATTTCCAAGTCCTATCCTGTCCAACTCACTGAGTCTCCACTCGATTCACTGATTTGAGCCTTAACTCGGAGGATTTGGGGTTTCGCGACTTGACTTGCCGAATCCAAGAACAGACTCGTTGACTCCATGACAATCTTCAATAGACTTGTCGAGTTGTTCATCCAACTCGTCGAGTTCCTCCTAATCTTCATACTACTCGCCGAGTTCGCTCGAAGGACTCGCCAAGTCTATTCAGTCCTTCATACATTCAGAGGCTTTTGAGTCATGTAGAGACTCCAAACTGTAGATCCACTCTCCCAAAGCCCATTCCCCACGTAAAGTTGCAACCTTTACGTGTAGCTAAGGATATCTAGGCTAAACACACCACAAACTAGGGTTTAAGACAACCATGCATCATCTACACTCTCAAGGCTAATACTTTATGACTCTCTAGGCCAAGACACAACTGGAACTGAAGGGATTCAACTTGGGAACGTCCAAACTTCAAAATGCATCATACTTGGTCTAAAATCTCATAAAGAGGGACATGAAAAGACCCAACAAATAACAAGGCAAGGAAGGAACTTGATTACCAAAATGAGCAGCTAAAGAGCTGAATATTCTAGATCCACAAACTTCCTCTTGAACCCTTAACTCCTTCTTCTTCTTCTTCAAGGCTTCAAGAACACTCCAACTCTTCAACAATGGCTCATACACTCAAAGAGAGCACTAGGGTTTCGTGGAATAGCTTCTAGACAATAAGGGCTACAAATGAGGCTGATAGAAGGAGAACGAGATGCTTAAATAAGGTCCATGTCCCGAAATTAGGGCTTTCTCAACCCAGACCAGACTCGCTGACTCAGTCTCCCCGACTCGTCGAGTTGGTCACTTAAACCGCGACACGGATCACGCTTCGACTCGTCGAGTTCCTCCCTGGACTCGACGAGTTGAACCTTTGACTTAGGGTTTTCTTTCCTTTCTTGGCCTTTCTGATTTTGGGTGTTACAACTCTCCCCCACTTAAACTAAACTTCGTCCTCGAAGTTTCTCTACTATCAACCGTCCTGCAACCTGCCTTCTATACTCTGCTTACTAATCCAACACCAGCTGCCTACCTTCGTTGGCCTTCCGCTCGGTCATCCTGACGACCCTTAATCCTTTCGAATAGTATTCTTAGGTTCACCCTACCCTGATCATCCTGGAAACACAACTTACTCAACTGAAAATCCTTCCGGTACTCCTCGAGTACTTATGCTGGACCTCCTAGGGGTTCACCCCCTTTCCTTGTGCATTTTCTGGCCTTCCCAAAGCAACGTTCCATACCAACTACTCTTTTGTCACTGTGAAGGTCCTATCCGTCACCAACTTCATTACCCCTGCTACTTCCAGTATGGGTCATTACTGCCAGTATCCACTGGACACTTCTCACTATTATCACTTAGTGTTGAGCACCCTTCGATCAACTAACTGAATTTCCACCATAGACTGCTCACCATCACTGCCACTGACTGAAAATGTCTGTTGTCCCTTATCCGCCTTTCGGATGAACCGAGACCACCCTGGTCCCTACTGATGTATCAATATCTGGGTTACCGGTTCCCACCGGTCGCTAGCCCCAACACCAACTCCTAGTCGCTCCCAGCGACTTCCGAAGAAACTTAGGCTATCTAATACTGCCCCCTCTACTCTGCCACTCTGGCGCTACAAATCCTGGGATCCTCGATCCCCTAACTTGACCCTAAGGTCCTTACCAGATCTCACATGTGCTACTAAAACTTACGGGCCTCGCCCACGGGTCTCACCCGCCTATAACATTTAGTGATCTATCCTTCTAGTCTCACTTGTCTACCCACTCTCGCACGGGCCTCGCCCATGGGTCTCACCCAACCATACTACTGAGCAACCCTACTCTCAGGTCTCACCTATACTGCTACTCACATACGGGCCTTGCCCACGGGTCTCACCCAACTACATCCTGGAGCAGACTCTCCTAAGGTCTCACCTCTCTAGGGCTATACAGGCAAACTCCATACTACCCTCAACCACTACCCATTCATGATCCCTACCTTGATCACTAGGAGATAAGGGCCTCGCCCCAGCTCCGCTAACGAAGCTACTAGGGAATGCTATGGCTTACCCATAGTCTTACAACACCTTCCATGCTAACTGACCGCTAGTAAATGCTACGGCTACCCCGTAGTCTTACAACACCTTCCATCTCTGATTGCTGCTGGAGAATGTTACGACTCTCCCGCCGCTCTACCATGCTCTACATGCCGACTCTGCCACTGACTATTAACACGAAAGCATCCCATGCTAACAATCCTCAAGATCTTCATTCCGACTCACTCTAGTCCTACAGGCGATCCTCCAACTTGAATTCCCAACCACGTACTAACCATCACCATTACACGCACTAACTGATGGGGAGTATCTCAAACTCCCAATCCTGAACTCTTCAATCCACCAAACGCTATGCCACTCCCTTTCCTTCATAGAGACCGTGTACTCATTTTGGATCTGTACGCTCTTACCCTTGCACACTCGGAGGCTGATAACCCTTTGGCTGCTATCCGACAACTCTCTGAACCGTTGCTACACTAGCTCCCCGAGCTATTAATATTAATATAACACTTTGTTTCAAACTAAACTCTAGAAGTCAAACTGAGTTAAATCTGGTCAAAGTCAAAGTCAAAGTCCTGGTCAAAGTCAACCTTCCAGTTGACTCAACTCGTCGAGTTCTTAAACTCAAAAACTCTCGAAATACGACTCAACTCGCCGAGTCACCCCAAGACTCATCGAGTTCAACGATCTCTGAGTCCCATCCTGACCAGCTCATTGAGTCACCACTCAACTCACTGATCTGTGTCTTAACCAGAAAAGGTTGAGGTTCTGCGACCAGGCTCGCCAAGTCTAAGGCAATCTTCAACAAACTCGCCGAGTTGTTCTTCCAACTCGTCGTGTCCACACTCATGTTTATACAACTCGCCGAGTAAACCCATGTGACTCGCCGAGTCTCTTCAACTGTCAAACCATACAGTGGCTTTTCGTGCCATGCAGGGGGTCCAATCCATAGATCCACTCATCTACAGTCTAACCCTCACATAAAGTTGCAAACTGTACGTGAAAACAAGGAGATATAGGCCCAAAACACTCTAGGGCTAAGGTTAAGGACTAAGGGGCTTCACCCACAACTCTTAGACAGGATCTTTATGACATTTTGGACAATCACAAGCCTAGATCTGAGGTAGCAACCTCAGATCTAAGCCTCTAGCTCGAAATAGCTCTCAATCGTACCAAAAATGCCCCAAATCTCAAATGATAATGGATCTAGATGCAAAAGAGCATAAGCAACAGATTATTACCTCCAATATAAGCTCCAACTGAAGTAGATTCCGGATCTACACCACTCCTTTGTAGCAAGCCTCTTGATTTTCAAGCCCCTTTCCAAGATTTCCTCCTCTAAAGCTCTATTCTCTCTATTAATGGAGGCTTACTCGATTCTAGGGTTTTTGGATCTCAAAAGAGTAGCAAAGAGGCTGAGGGTGGGGTATAATGTGCTTTATATAGGGCACAACCTCCGAGATTAGGGTTTTTCTTGTCCAAACCAGACTCGCCTAGTCCACTAGCCGACTCGCCGAGTCGGTCACTTACTCTATGCCTCGGATCCCGCTCCGACCCGTCGAGTTCCTCCCTGGACTCGATGAGTTGACTCCTGACTTAGAGATTTTCATTTCTTTTCTTGGTATTTCTGATTCTGGGTGTTACACTATGGTCCTCAATTAATCACCGCCAAGACTGATTAGTCTCTTAACACCAGTCGACCATCGAGCTACTGTCAAGCGATTTTTACAACTTTGCTTAATAGTAACACTCAATGTTTTAATCTATAAATGCTTTTTTGTGGGACCGGCTTTTATTATATGTGGGTTAATACCCGAATTTTTTTAAAACCATAGCATTTTAAAGTTTGAAAAAGGTGTTCCAGTCAATGTTTTAAAAACCGGTTTGACCCCGTTAGTCTAACCGGTTGGACCGGGAACCGGGCGAGAGAGCGGTTTAACTATCACCGGGTTTACGTCGATTTCTGAACCGGATTGAACCGGCCGATTTTTAGAAAAACTCAAATGAACCAGTTAAAATAAACCGGTTAAACCGAATAAAAACAAATGAAAAATAACCATTTTCATAATAAACTTTGGTGATTTTTTTTTCAAATCTATTTAGTTTTTTTTTAATAAAAACATATGGTAAATGTTATAAAGTTTTTTGATGTGTTTGTACTCATCTAAAACTACATTTTCTTTCGGTATTATATTTTACTTTTTTTTTTTTTTTTTTTGACGTATATGCATTGATATAAACACTTAAATTTATCGTTATGAATGTATTTGGATTCATCTACAACTTATTTGTATGTGTACTTTTAATGTTTAAACTTGTAAACATCAAATTCATGATATATATATATATATATATATATATATATATATATATATATATATATATATATATATATATATATATATATATATATATATATAAAGCGGTTAACCAGGTGGTCGAATCGATTAAATCGATTGAACTGAAAACCGGTCATCATATCGTTCAACTAAAAAACCGGTTCTTAAAACATTGTTTGCAGTCAAATTGATCGTAGCGCAAGAATTGTGTAAAATCATAGAAGCAAGATATAAGAAAAATATTGTTACACTTGTATAATAAATAAAAACTTATCAATTTTCCGTACATATAGGTTTCGCATATGCTAAAGACGTTCAATTAGTATATAGTTTCATAACCTCTCAAAGTCCACTCAAACAAACCAAAACAGCCATCAACTACTAATTAACACAAGGAGTTGCTACAACAAGAATAGGACACTTCTTATGAACAGTAAGACCAATGGTCTCACTCATGTCCAAATCCTCTCCACCAGTTAATGTAAAATCAAACTTATACACCAAATTAGCCAAAACAAGCTCATTAACAACCATGGCAAACTGAATACCAGGACACCCTCGCCGCCCAGCACCAAATGGTATCAGCTCAAAATGAAACCCTTTGTAATCAATAGGAGTGTCCAAAAACCTCTCTGGCCTAAATTTATCTGGTTCTTCCCATACGGAACCATCCATTGCTATCGCCCATGCATTGATGATCACTTGTGTTCCTGCTGTGATGTCGTAGCCAAGTAGTTTGACATCTTGTGTCGATTCATGAGGAACAAGTAGTGGGATCGGAGTGTGTAGCCGTAGGGTTTCTTTGAGAACGGCTTTTAGGTACGGCATGTTATCTAAGTTGTCTTCGGTGATCATTGATCTTCCATGACCTATTTCCCGTGCCTCCTGTTGCAGTTTTTTCATTGTTTGCGGGTGTCTTAATAGCTCGCTGATTGCCCACTCTAAGTTTGTAAACGTAGTATCAGTTCCAGCAGCAAATACGTCCTGCACAAGATCAACATAAATGGGTGTGTATTATCATTACATAACAAGTTTTATGCGTTCTTCAACCGATGATCGTTACAAAAAAAGGGTCAAAGATCTAATGAAACCTTACCAAGATGATAGCTTTAATCTCATTTAGTTCAAGACGAAATCCCTTCATACTATCTCTTTGAATTTCTAGTAAGATATCAACGACATCTTGGGCTTCAACGCCAACAACTTTTTTATTTACATGTTCTTCAATAACACCGTCAAGAAACTCATCGAATTGTTTAGCAATCTCGTTCGTTCTTCCCTCTAATCCACTCAACCGATCTACCCACCTTAACCATGGAATATAACTCCCAACAGTAAAACTTCCCAACAACACCAAAAACCTTTCTAATAATCCCTTAAATTTCTTCCCATCATATGTCCTCCCCAAAGCCACCCTACAAACAACATTATTTGTAAGTGAAATAAGCAACTCGCTCAAATTAACCACCGATTCATGGGCTTCACCAATCTTTTTAATCATAAGAGACATCTCATCTTCTCTGACTTGCCTATACGACTGAACCCTTTTGTTCGTTAAGAGATGGATCACCGCAATGCTCTTTACCCGCCTCCAATACTCTCCATACTGGGAAAAAGCTATGTCTTTGGAGCCATAGAAAATTTTATCAGTGATTTTTGATTTCGGTCTGCTTGAAAAGGCTAAATCATGAGTTTTCAAAATCTCTCGAGCTGCATCAACAGAGGATGCGACAAGCACTGGCACGGTGCCAAGGCGAATCATCATCAATGGACCGTAGGTTTGAGCCATGGCTTGGAGGGTGCGGTGTGGGCTGGAGCCAAGTTGGTGAAGGTTTCCTATCAATGGTAACCTTGGTGGAGATGGTGGTAGGTTTCCGTGTGGTTTTGAAGACGAAAAAAGTGTTTTGAATAGGATTAAGAAGATAAGCAAGGGAAGACAGGAGATGAGAAAGAACTGGAAGGTGACAGACATTTCGTTAACCTTCTCTTCTAAATTGTCAAAGGGATTGGTATTTTTGGTTAGATATATAGGAGGAGTTGTATTTACTTATTTTTATTTTTAACTTTTTTTTTTTCTCTTTTTTTTTTTTTTTTAGAAGTGGTGATATTTTTAGAAGGCGTTGAAATATGGTGGCCTCACCGTTCCACCATCCGTTCCACCCATTTACATTGACAACCCTATAATATTTCATATAAGACAAAATCACAAAAAAGAATATCTATATGTTTATTAAAAATATATGGTTTTGATTAAAAAAACATATTTTGTGTGGTTTTGATTTCTATGGTTGAGATTTTTTTGTGATTTTGGTTCACATCCAACCTAAAATTTCTTATATGTCCTTTAGTAATTCTTTTTAATTTGTTTTATTATTCCTTTAAAACATTTTAATTAAAAAAAATCAAAAAGAAAATTCCACCCATCCACCTACCCTTGCTCCCCGCCCCACCACCTCTAATTACGTATCTCTCCCAAAAAGAAAATCTCACCGGTCGTCGATGTTATGTCTAGCAACCATCAGAAACATCCTTGGAGCTTTAGTTGTCACCTCTATTTCTTCTCGCACCACCATCGATCATCACCACCGCAAGAAAATCGGAGCACATCTATTTCAATTCGTCTCCTCCGTCTACACACAAGGAGATCCAATAGCAGTGGTCGTGGTTGGTGATTTTCTCCAAGAACACAAGGCACACACGATTTTAGATTCAATATATGGGATGATTTAAGCTCCGACTTGATTCAGTGTCACCGTCTACTTCTTTGAATCCATTAACCCTAAATCCAGAAATGATATGAACATGCATATTAAATCAATTTTCAAATATCGATTATTCGTGAAAGGCCATAAGCTATTTTTAGAGGGTTGTCTTGCTGGTGATGGTGTTTCCGACTAGAATAGGTGGTGGTGTAGGTTTGAAGTTGCATTTTCTTCAGCTACAACATCTCTAAAATCCCTAGTTCCGACGACAGATTAAAGACGATTGTTCTCTAGGTCTGTAAAAGAATGATGTAGAAGGTGAGGGAAGTGGTTAGGTGTTTGTTTGTTGGTGACAGAGAAGAGGGGGAAAAAGAGGTGCTTTTTCATAGATAACGGTGCTCTAGGTTTGCAAAAGAATGACGGAGAGGGTGGGAGAAGTGGTGAGATGTTTGTTCGTTAGTGACAAGGAAGAGGGGGGAAGATAGTTTGTTTTCATAGATGGCCACAATGGTGGAAGGGAGGTGGCAACGTCTGGCATCGGCTGGTGGAGGCTTAAAACGAGTCTTTTGAAAGAGAATATATATATATATATATATATATATATATATATATATATATATATATATATATATATATATATATATATATATATATATATATATATATATATATATATATATATATATATATATATATATATATATATATATATATATATTACTCTTATTTAGAATTTTAATATAAGAACAATATATACTATAAATTATTAGATAAAAACGGTTTAAGAGACAAGATTTAAATAACTAAATAACTTCTAATCGACTTTTGCGTAATTCCATTTGTTTTATTTATGGCAAAATTATTGAAAAAAAAACATATGTTTGATGAGCGGATGATAAATGAAAATCACAGGAATCCATTTTATTTTAGGTTAACGAGTCCAAATTTTTATTCTCTAGCTTTTAAGTTTGAAGGCTCAAGTTCTTTTAAGGACATAGATGAAATTAAGGAATATTTTAGGAATAAATTAGATTTCTTGTTAAAAAAAAAACGAGTCCAAATTTTTATTTGAATGTGCCAACAAGAAGTGATATTTCCACTTAATAATTTGATCCATCCATATGAGGTACAACACATTAAAGGTATCGTACAAGTTGGTAAAACGTACATTTCAAGTTGATTAATCAATTTATCAAGTGGAAATATCACTTCCTATCTATCTATCTATCTATATATATATATATATATATATATATATATATATATATATATATATATATATATATATATATATATATATATATATATATATATATATATATATATATATATATATATATATATATATAGATTGTTGTATTTAGCTTTCTAATAATTGGTTTCTCTCTAGTTTTATATGAAGATTTTTAATAATTACAAGTTACAATCAGCTTTTGTCTTTGTGTAATAAGCGACCTACAGTAGTTGTCAAGCACGATTATGAAAGATAGCAATCAACGACAATGAGTGGCACCGACCGATATTTTGACCTAAATGATTTTTTTTAATTACTGTTGTTCAAGAAATATCATTTTAACCAATTATTGTTGATATAACCAATTATTGTTGGTCTATCAGGTTGTTCAAAAAACATCATTAAATTCATAAATTTTGTTTAAAAAATATCGTTAAACTAACATTTTTGTATATAATTTTCCATCAAACTAATTTTGTTAATATTTAGTCACTTTCAACTTTTCTGGTCATCATCAGTTTTTCGGCGATCTTCGTTGGCCAACACAATTCCAAAGAAGAAAGATATTATCATTTTACATGTTCAGGTAAAAAAACATCGCAAAACTCACAATCTCTTCATTCTTCTCCTAACTCAGGCCACTGCACACGCTTTGCTCCTAATACTTTGCAAAAACCATAATATCCACACATCCTTGTTTTGCCCCCTTCTTCTTAAACCATGTGAGATCAGTAAATACATTTGTTTATGGATTGAAGACTATTTTTCTTGGATGTGATGGTAAAAGGTGGATTTGAATGGTTGTGTTGGTGAATAATGGTAATAGAAAGTGGTGTTTGTTGTTGGAGATGGATGGTGTTGGTTGGAGTGGACGGTGGTGGTGGTTATGGATGATGGCGAATCGTGATGTTGGCCGAAGAAATTTATCGACACATAGCTTGATGGTGTAAAAAATAGTTTAATGATATCTCCTGTAAAATAAACATTAATTTCAAATATTCATTCGAAATGATAGAGTTTGAATAGTTCATATGAGTTTAATGATAAATTGTGTAAGACAAAACAAGTAATCTGCATAAAAATAATAGTCCATTGTTTGGCGCAAAATCATTTTTTTCATTCTTTTAGAATGATATTGTTTGACTTTTCAAACCTCCGATAAACAAACAAAAATATTATATGATTGTAATGTATGTGTGATAATTGTAGAATATCACCCCTTATTTAGGTGATTAAAGAATTCCATATTGTCACACCCCCGAACCGGGCGGCGGAAATGTCCCGAGGGCTCTTGTGACTCGAATTGAATACCATCACAATAAATATACATGAATCATAACATAATTCAACACCATGCATTGGAATATTACAACTGATATTGTTTACATTCAGTACATTGTCTTAGACATTACAATTCCACAACATAAACTGTCTGATAGATAATTTAAGCAAAACACCATGACATTTCTTGATACTTATTCTTCGGCTTACCTGTTACCTGAGAATACAACTTATTTTGGATAAACGTCAACAAATGAAATGTTGGTAAGTTCATAAGTAATGTTATGGTAAAATGATTTTTGTGAAGTTTGAAAAACCCAGAAAATCCGATATTTTCTGAAAAGAGTATTTGTTTATAAAAAGTGTGAAGATCCGTAAATATGTTTGTCGATTTTTAAAACATGTATAATTGTTGAACTTTGTATACATCACACAGGTGAAAATGTTGAACTTCCCGGGAAAACCCGATGTTTTCCCAATACATAAATTACATGACTTGTTTATTGTTATACCGATACGTCGAATGTTTTTTATTACCCAGGTGACATTGGATTAATTAGGGTTTGTGAGTTGTCACAATCACGCATTAATGAAAATGTTTAGTTTATAACTACAGGTTACGAACGATCCTTAAGGCGTCGCCCGTACTACTCACTTAATCCAACCACCTTGATTTCTCTTGACTAATGCCGTGAATCTGTTTACTCGATTTCTCAAAAGCCCAACAACCGAGGAGAAAGGAGGGTACGAAGCCCCCTTTATTTCCATAAGTTATTCAAGCCTATCGGGAATGCGAAAGACACTTAGCCCAAATCGCATTTGACTTCTCGACCTCAGTAGCAGTACTAATGGACCACTAGGGCCCAATAGCACAATAGAGCTATTGAAAGTCCTTTTACATGGAATTGGGTCATAGGAGGCCCATTAACACGTAAGCGCGTTCCCTTCGGGCCCAAAGATCATGTTATTGGGCTAGCAAGGCCCAGCAAGCATGATTTGAAACTTTCAAGCCCAAAGTTTGTATGTTGACTCATCATAGTTATCACGTGTTTAACGAATTACTTGGGCCTAACGATTTTGTTTTGTTATTGATTCGAGACCGAATCAATTCATTTTGTAATGATATGTGGTATTGAGAGTGTATTTGTTTTCCATATCGTCGGTAGTCGTGGATCTTGTATTTTGATTTGAATTGTTAGTAAGTAGAGTTTGACCCATTTCATTACTCTTCCTTTTATAAAAATAACACTTTTGGTCCTTTCCCTGTCCATGATTTCGACTTTGCTTGGTACACTTCACTTCCCTGTCAATGATTTCGACTGGTTCTTCAACGAACAGAAGATTCTTGTTGATTTCAATTTCGTCAAGGGAAATGACGAGAGTTTCATCGGATAGGCACTTCTTTAGATTGGAAACATGGAACACGGGGTGTACACTGCTGAGCTCTGTGGGTAGCTGCAGTCTGTACGCCACTGGCCAATTCGGGCAAGAATCTTGAAAGGTCCAATGTATCGTGGGTTCAGTTTTCCCCGTTTTCCAAAACGAATGACCCCTTTCCAGGGAGAAACTTTTAACAGCACTCGATCCTCGACCTGAAACTCTAAGGGCTTTCGCTGTCTATCAGTGTAGCTCTTTTGTCGGTCGTGCGATGCTTGTAGTCGAGCTCTGATTTGAACTATCTTTTCCGTGGTTTCACATATGATCTCTGGTCCCATTAACGTCTTGTCTGATGCTAATTCCCTCGCTAGTTGGGTGTCGCCCACCTCAGCCCAACACAACGGTGATCTACACTTACGTCCATATAGCGCTTCGAAAGGAGCGACTTTGATGCTTTAATGGTAACTGTTGTTGTACGAGAATTCAACTAAGGGTAAGTGGGTATCCCAGGACTTCCCAAAGTCTATCACACATGCGCAAAGCATGTCTTCAACCATTTGAATGGTTCGTTCGCTTTGATCATCCGTTTGTGGGTGATAAGCAGTGCTCATGTCGAGATGGGTTGTGATTGCCAAAAACGTGAAGTGAACCTACTATCTCTATCTGAGATGATAGACAATGGCATTCTGTGAAGCCTCACAATTTCTCGAATGTATATTCTTGTCAGTATCTCCATCTTGTAGGATTCTTTTATTGGCAGGAAATGAGCGAATTTCGTCAGTCGGTCAACTATTACCCATATAGTGTCCAATCTATCTGACGTCTTGGATAGCTTGGTCACAAAGTCCATAGAAATCCCTTCCCATTTCCACTCAGGAATTACTAGTTGCTGTAATAACCCCGAGGGCTTCTGGTATTCCACCTTTTCTTTGGCGCAAGTAATGCATTTGCTGACATAGGTGGCAATTTATGCCTTCATGTTAGGCCACCAATAATGTTGTTTAATATCCAATTACATTTTATCCGAACCTGGATGGATGGAGTATCGCGTCTTGTGAGCTTCATTCATGACTACCTCCCTAAATCCTCCAAGTTTAGGGACCCAAATACGGTTCATGAAATAGTATACTCCGTCCTCTTTCACCTCGAGATTCTTCTCCATTCCGTGTAATTCTTCGCTTGTTTTGTTTTCCGCCTTCATGGCATCTGATTGGGCTGCCCTGATCTGAGTGGTTAAGCGAGATTGGATGGTTATTGAGAGAGTTTTCACACGATGATTAGAGTACTCTTTCCGGCTCGAGGCATCAGCTACCACATTAGCGTTGCCTGGGTGGTACTTGATTTCACACTCATAATTGTTTAATAGTTCAACCCATTTCTTTGCCTCATATTCAGCTCTTTTTGATTCAGTATGTGTTGGAGACTATTGTGGTCCGTGAAGATGGTGCACTTCGTACCATATAGGTAATGCCTCCAAATCTTCAGAGCGAAGACCACTACTCCCAATTCCAGATCGTGGGTTGTATAATTCACTTCGTGTGTCTTTAGTTGGCGGGATGCATAAGCTATCACTTTTCCACGCTGCATGAGAACGCAACCTAAACCCTGATTTGACGCGTCACAGTAGACCACGAAATCTTCTGTTCCCTCTGGTAAAGATAGTACCGGGGCACTACAGAGTGCTCGCTTCTGAGTTCGGAATGCAACTTCTTGTTTGTCCATCCATTGGAAGGGTACGCCCTTTTGTGTAAGCGAGGTAAGTGGCTTGGCGATCTTAGAGAAGTTCTAAATGAACCTCCTGTAGTAACCTGCTAGGCCTAAGAATTAGCGAATTTCTGTGGGTGTTGTCGGGACTGCCCATCCTTCGATGGCTTTGACCTTTGAAAGATCCACATGTATTCCTTCCTGACTAACAACATGACCCAAAAAGTGTTGGATTAGTGTCTAATTCCATAACTATTTTGGTATGTACTTGACCCGATGGTGCATGGTCCTTTTGGGTTGCCTTCACCAAAGCAACTTGATTGGAGAAATAAATAGAGAGAGAGGTTATTATGATTTATTAATATGTTATAAGAATAATATATTAAAGGAGAAATCATATTTGTTTAATTAATATTGGTCAATAATTAATTAAGAATTAATTTTGTGATCAAGTGTAATTAATTAAACTAGAGGGGCTGAATTGTAATTATGTGATAGTTACAAAATAAGGTAAGGATTATCTTATATATATGGTGAGCGAATTTGAGGTGTAAATCTCTTAGAATTCGACTAGGATAAGGATTTCTAGGACTTATCTTATGGTTGCTTGGTGGACAAGCAACTAGATAAGGATAAGGACTAAAACCCTAATCTTTACACCTATATAAACCCCCTAAGGCATAGGAATTCGTCCAACCCTTCCCAAGAAGTCCTAAGGACGAATTCTAACCTCCCTCCTCTCTCTTTATACCTTCTCCACTTGC
Source organism: Lactuca sativa (assembly GCF_002870075.4). NCBI lineage: Eukaryota > Viridiplantae > Streptophyta > Magnoliopsida > Asterales > Asteraceae > Lactuca > Lactuca sativa. Next base: position 31,919,591 of record NC_056627.2, read on the forward strand.
TTATGGTGTTTGTAAGCCATTAGAGGAGTGACACTTATGACTCTCAGCTTTCCAAGGTCAATTCAAGGAGGAATTGGATTGTTATTGCTATATAACAATCAAGGTATGTTCTTAAACCTAATTATACATTAATATTGATTTCCATATGCTAGAATTAGGGTTTATAGTCTTGGATTCAAAGTATGTACAATAGAGAAACCTAGATCCAAGCATTAGGGTTTATATGAGCACATAGGATGTCTTATGACCAAAACCCATCGGTGATATCAGAGCCATGATTGGTTTCTATTGTATTGATACTTGATGTAACTGAAAATCGTGTTTTGGCCTCACTGTTCGACCTGACTCGGCGAGTCACTCTTGGACTCGGCGAGTCAGCCCTACTCGGCGAGTTCCAGAGGGTGACTCGGCGAGTCGGTGCGTCAGACAGTGCTTATCTCGGGATTTCTTGCTGTTTTTGCATTGGGATAATTACCTTATCATGTTGGATTAATATTAATCCGATTATATGATATATTTGACTATATTTTTAATCTAATTGAAGATATTTATCAATTAATAAGATAATTGTTTCCTTATAAGATAATTAATTAATTATTTTAAATAAATTGATAAATTATTTTGCAAGAAATCATCAAATATGGATAATTATGTGATTAAATGTTAATTTGAATTATTTGTTATTTGATCCTTGTTGTTGTGAAAAGGTTCATATTTGGCCCTTTAGGTTTTATAGTTTAAATTTGAACCCCAAAAGTTTTGTTGTTTTGAAATTTAAATAGTTGAAACCCTAATGTTTTGAAAAAGGTTTCAAAACTTGCCCTCAAGTTTTGGAATTTAAATTTTGATTAAATAGTTTAATTTTGATGCATATTTAAATTCTAAACCCTAATGTGTTGAAATGTTTCAAAACATGCCCTCAAGTTTTGGAATTTAAAAGTTGATTAAATGTTTAATTAGGAATGTTAAATTCTAAAACTCTAAGAAGTTTTGAAAAGGTTCAAATCACACCTTTATGGTTTTATTAATTAATTAAGGTGTATAATTAAAAGAGATTTAATAAATCCATTAAAGTTTTTGGTTTACAATTGAATTAAAAGCATAATTGTTAAATTAGACCACCTAGTATTTTAAAAGTATAAAATACACCCTATACTATATATAACATTAAAAGTCTAACATTATATATATATGTATGAGTAAAAGTCAGTCTTACCGTTAGTAGGCCTCATTCACAAAGCTAGTCTATAAGGGGTGTTTAAGGAAATTTCCTATAAAATGGCGATTGAATGGGTATCCACTCTTACCCACCGCACTCTTGACTAGTGGAGGGTCGTTAGCCGAACGGGTAGGATAGGACGAAACCTTCCATTATAAGTATAATGAATTATAAAAGTAACTAAATGTTTTTCAAAATTCCCAATCTTAGTTACTTAGGCAAAAGTGAATTGATGCAATTCCATGAAATTACACTTTGTGCCCTTGCAAAGACATTAGTGGAGCGTGTGTGGTTTACCGGCACACTAAATGGGTCTAAGCAAAGGTAGCAAAGGGTGACTCAATGTTTGTCATAGTTCGGTGGAGCGTGTGTGGTTTACCGACACATCGAATAGGTGACTGTAACATGTGAGGGCACCATGTAAGTTTGCATGGTTATTCACACCTGCTTTGTGATCCTCGGCATCCCAGTCACAAACAAGAGGGGCATATCGAGATTTAAACATGCCATTGAAAGTTCAATGAATCTCAAAGGATCTAGGAGTTTTCATAGATTTAAAACTTAAATTCTTTTTCGTTTTTCGTGGTGGAAATTAGTGAATCGTCATTCACTTACCTTCAAATATTCTGCAATTAGGGTTACGGCATCCCTCTCCCGAGTTGTAGAATATTGTGTTGGGTCCTAGCCTTAGTATCTCATTTGGGTGATTTACTAAGGACTCAATCTATCAACTAAATTGAATTCGTTTTCTCCCGTATTGTAGATGTCAAAGTTCGACAACTATGGTTTTCCCAAATCCCGTGGAACAAGCTTTCCACATGAAGATGGTATTCCATGATTCATTCGAGGAACAAGAAATCATGCTTCACTTCCTCCTCCTCCTCCTATTGTTCTCCCCAACCCACAAGATCGAAGAATTGAAAGGTTCAATATCACTAAAGCCCTATTGGAAATGAAACATGAAGATGGTAAACCCGTGTGTGCCCACGTTCTAGGAATGAAATCACACATTGATAGGTTGATAATGTTGGGTGTGTCATTCCCAGATGAGTTGGCTGTGAATTGGGTTTTGCAGTCACTTCCTGAGTCATATAATGAGTTCAAAAGAAAGTATTATATGATGAATCATGACGACAACCTCATTGACCTAACTTACATGCTCATTGCTGCTGAATCAGAAATGATTTGGCGAAGCAATGGAGCGTATTTGTTGGAAAAGTCAACCAACCATGCTTCCGAGGACGTTCTAGGAGAACCGACCTGCGTTTGCTACCAAAAGAGAGGGCGTTGGATACAAGTCTGCCCAAAGAGCCTGAAGAGTCCAGAAGCTGGGAGAGTCAAAGAGTATGGTTGCGCTTCAGGTAAAATCCACTATCTAACTCCATTACGTTCCTATTCATTAATTCTTAATACATAATGTAATAAGATTGCATTTGAATGTTTTACAGGATCGGTGAAAAGAAAGGAAGCTTGGTGAAAGAGCAAGATGAATCTAATCAAAAGGAATGGATCTTGATCGCATGGACTTGAAGATTAGATTTTGAGCTTAGATAGTTATGATAGAGTTGTTAGAAATTTTCTTTTGAAATACATAGTTTTCAATGGATTTTGCATTGTAAGGACAAATGTTTTCCGCTGCTTTTATAAATAAAATAAATTTTCGTTTGACTTATTTATTTATTTCCTTGCAATGAAATCGTTATGAAAATTGGTGTTTGCATATTTCTACAACAAATGGATATGATTCTTATTTATGGTGTTTATGGAAAAGTCGAGAATTTACCAAATAGGGAGAGTTTCTCATCGCCTAAAGTTTCAATTGGACAGAAATTTGGAATCACGCAACTTGGTTGCACGATGAATGAGAAATTTCATATTTGGAAATTAGACAAATTCATTGACAAAGTGTCAAGTGAAGGACTAAGAGATCGAGCACACAATGTTGCGTATTGATCAAGACCACCATAAGAGTAACAATGATATTCGTCATGATTTACTAAAGGTTTAGTAAATATGATTATACTTACAAGATTAAGTGTAATTCTGAATTGATTAAAGGGTTTAGATCAATAGCAGAACGAATAAGAAGAATCAAGTAGGCAGAAAGATAAAAGTTTCTCCATTCTAAGAAGATGGGAGAGTACCTTTTATGCTTTATGATAGGTCTTAATGATTAAGAACCATATCTCAATTGATCCTCTAAGTGAGTCTTAGTACAATTGTATGTCTAAGAAGAGGAATCAAGAATTGAAGAAATGGCTAAATCAATAAGTCAATCATACTTCATTCCAATAACAAGTCTTAAAGTTAAGATTGTGACATTGAGTGAAAGGTATTAAGAAGGTTTGTAACTTTCATTAAATGTGGAAAGTTGTGATGTCTTGGATAAGACAAAGACCAACTATGACCAATTTATGAAGTCTTTTGATAAAAGCTACACTAACTCTTGAATATTTGTTTGTCAAGAAATGGTTTTTTGACAAGAGAATCTTATATGTCAAGGAGTCAGTGGGAGTCTTAATGGTCTTGAAAGGTTTCAAGAACAAATCAAATAAACCTTATCGATCATCACTAGCACACGAGTTGAGGTTTACAACCTATCGTGTTGACATTATTTTGATTCTGTGCCAATCCAATCGAGTTAATTATGCATGTGAGTTCTATGAGTTCTCATTTTGAACGCATAAAAGGCAAAGCACCTTAATCAATGAAAGGTACATTGATAGGAAAGGGTGAGCTGCTTAACTACTTGGAAGACATGGTGGGCAGCTGTGCTACCATAAAGGCAAGAAATCGAGATCAAGAAAGTTCGATCCATAAGAGTTTGAATTTGTCGTAAACCTTGGTTTTGACAAATTCACATGGATAGGAACAAATACACTGTTTAAATCTAAGTGTCATAAGATTTCCTCCTTCATGAAAATGATTGTCAGGAAATGCTTTCACTAAGACAGATTTTAAGAAGATAGTGATTGTCAAATTGCATTCTCGAATTCAATTATGGTTACGACATCCCTTTCCATAATTTGAATTATGAGGTTTGGCAATTAGTCTTAATTGTTTAGACACACATATGAACTATCGAAGGCAAATGTGTATAATATCAAGAAACGTTGATAAAAGATTATCAAAGCACTAAGTATTAGAAACATGAACTTAAGAAATTCAATAAGCATTGTTTTTCTGAAAGTTAAGATGTTTATGAATACATGTCGAAGCTAGTGGGAGCATAAGTGTTATGTTTTATAATAATCATCAAGATAGTGGGAGCATAAAAGTTATGATTGTATGATTATTAATGAAAGTATTGCAAGATTAGCAATATTAATTATAGAAAACAAGAGTCATACTTTGCAAAGTCGCAATAGTTGAAGAGTTGTTTTGCTATAATTAAGGGAGAGAATATTATGCTTCATTTCAAATCTAAAGGTTTAGGTTGAGAAATGTTAATAAAATTTAGTCAAAGGTACAAAGTGTATTCTTAAAATTTCGATTATGATTACGGCATCCCTCTTCACAATTCGAATTTTGAGAACATAGCAAATAAAACATTATGCGTCGTGTCCCATACGCTTCGGGTATAGGATCGATTGCAAATGCTTTAATGTTTGACCATTCTAAAATTTTCCGAATGTCTAGCACATTTAGAGGGAAAAAGGACTAGAATCGGTTTAGACTAAAATAATTAAACAACTATCAAAGGACAATCCAAGTTCGACGAGGATTGGTCGCTTGTGAGTAGCTGGAAGTATAGTATTGGAAAATATGGAAATGTTTCCATATTGGATGGACTATATCGACATCGTTACGAATAGATAAGATTCTATTAAGAATGAGTTGTCATATGGAACATATGGAAGTGTGTCCATATTGGGAATTGAATATTGAGAAATCTATGATTAGATTAGAAACTTCTATGCAAAAGGATGTTCAAAGAATGTACTTTGACTGAGAGACATCACGTCTATGGAATTGTTTTGTAACAATCTCCGATAGAGGACTTTGTAATATCATTGGCAATAGTCTTTATGACTTTGGTGCAGTGACATTACGAAAGGATAAGTTGCATAGAATGTTAGAATCTAGCATATTCTATAAGTAACAAGAATTTGATATTCTTTAACTTATGAAAAACGGATTTGGAGTTGTGAAATGAGAAGGATTGGAAATGTGTTCAATGTGATCTATTTCACAAAGTAAGAACCATAGGTAAACATTGTGTGCATGCTAGGAGCATGGGACAAGTGTTGGAATTCAAGTAAGAAGTTGATTACCCGAAACGACAAATAATGAGTAATCGATATGGTGATAAATAAAAGGAGTTTTATTTATACTCAAAGGTTTGAGGCCATATGGGATTAGTATTATTCTTGTGTTTCACATTTGCATGTTTTGACTTCCAGAATAATTGAGTTTATTAAGAATAATCGAATTATTCAAACGGGCCACAGTCGTTCATATGTTGGAAGTAGGTATGAATGAAGACTGTCGTGAATTGGTGTGTGGATTGTCTAAAAGAGTATTAGACATAAGCAAATGTTTGCTGCAACGTTCATGACTGCTTATGAATGTGATTTAAGCATTGGATTAAACCCACGCTCACTTGGATCACTCCATGGATTGTATCACGACTGATTGGTGAGACGATAACATCTTATGTTCTTGAGACCGAGATGTGTGAGTTGTATCTTGCAAATCGGTTGCACATTGATAATATGTAAACGCACCAGTAACTTGGTGTTATAAAACATATTGTTTTGTGTGATTTGGTGCGTGAGTACAAGCAAGCATTGTATCAAAGTTTATCCGTTCCTTTTATCCAAAGTAGGATAAAAGCGATATCTTTGGCCCCCTCGATGGTTTAGTGATGACAAACGTAAATGCTCGGCCGGGCTAGGGCTAATTTGATTTGTTCAATTAGTCAGTCGTCATAAATCGGAATCGAGATATAGTACAAAGAGAATGATTTGAAATCATATCTCATATGATATCTAGAATGGAGGAATATATGATCCCTTATCTAAGGACACGCGTATTTGATATGATCAGAGTTGACAGCGGCTTTGGAAAGCTACGATTGCAGATCGGGATCCGAAGTCATACGCAAAATAGTTGTTAGACTTATCCAAGTGGGAGACTGTTGGATTAGTGTCTAAGTCCATAACTATTTTGGTATGTACTTGACCCGATGGTGCATGGTCCTTTTGGGTTGCCTTCACCAAAGCAACTTGATTGGAGAAATAAATAGAGAGAGAGGTTATTATGATTTATTAATATGTTATAAGAATAATATACTAAAGGAGAAATCATATTTGTTTAATTAATATTGGTCAATAATTAATTAAGAATTAATTTTGTGATCAAGTGTAATTAATTAAACTAGAGGGGCTGAATTGTAATTATGTGATAGTTACAAAATAAGGTAAGGATTATCTTATATATATGGTGAACGAATTTGAGGTGTAAATCTCTTAGAATTCGACTAGGATAAGGATTTCTAGGACTTATCTTATGGTTGCTTGGTGGACAAGCAACTAGATAAGGATAAGGACTAAAACCCTAATCTTTACACCTATATAAACCCCCTAAGGCATAGGAATTCGTCCAACCCTTCCCAAGAAGTCCTACGGACGAATTCTAACCTCCCTCCTCTCTCTTTATACCTTCTCCACTTGCTTATGGTGTTTGTAAGCCATTAGAGGAGTGACACTTGTGACTCTCAGCTTTCCAAGGTCAATTCAAGGAGGAATTGGATTGTTATTGCTATATAACAATGAAGGTATGTTCTTAAACCTAATTATATGTTAATATTGATTTCCATATGTTAGAATTAGGGTTTATAGTCTTGGATTCAAAGTATGTACAATAGAGAAACCTAAATCCAAGCATTAGGGTTTGTATGAGCACATAGGATGTCTTATGACCAAAACCCATCAAAAAGTTCACGCTACGGAGCCAGAACTCACACTCGGAGAGTTTTGCGTATAGCTTATCAGTTCGCAGGGTTTCCAAGATTTGTCAGAGATGTTGGCCATGCTCTTCTTCTGTAACGCCTGTGTTTCTGGGCTTGCCATTTTTAGCAATGTAATAGTCTAGGTTAACCTTTGTAACTCCAATTTGAAATAATAAAATGCATTATTTGTGAATTATTGGAATTATGTGATTTATGTGTGTATTTTCTTAATTTTTATAATTTAATGAATTAAGAATAAAATAAGCGTCAAAATTAAAGTGTGAGGTAAGCCCGATATCTTTGCATAAAGTGGTAGTGGTTGAAACAAGGATTCCGGAGATATAAGGAATGCCAAAATCCGAGTTATAACGAAGAAGTTATGACATGTCGAAGGATGGGCAGTCCCGACAACACCGGCACGACGCCGAGTGACGTAAAATATGAATTTAAGATAGAGCGATATTTAGCCTTAGCGATCTAAACGAAAGTCGTAGAGTTCGTTAAACACAGAGCGTGCATAAAAGGAACGCCCAAATCTGACTTCGTGTGAGGAAGTTATGATTTTTCTAAGTTTCGACTTAACAGTATGCAACCCGAATACTCGATTTGAGATCGAGTGGTTTTTAGCTGAAACAATCTAAATGAGAATCGAAGATCTCGTTGTTAGTAGCGAAACGATGAAAAGATAGGCGAGAACGGACGTCGGAAGAAGAAGTTATGAATTTATAACGAAGTTTTTTCTGTCCCGGCCTTCTAAAAATAAATAATAAAAATAAAAGTCAAAATTAGCCGACGGAGTCTAAATGAAAGTTGTGGAGTATGGTCTGACCTTCGCGTGGATATAAAGAACGTCGAAAACGGAGTTCGTATGAAGGAGATATGAATTTTTGAAGTTTAATAAATATTTAATATTTATTTTTAATTAAACCTCCGATATTATCCGAAGAGGAGTTAGCCGGTCTATCCGAAGTACGCCCCGCGTACTGCTGTACGCCCCGCGTACAGCGAAGGATGACGAAGTCAGCACTCGAGTACCTCCGATGATGCAAGCGCTTACGAACCGAGGCGAACGCCCCGCGTAGCCTCGTACGCCCCGCATACGTGCGAGGGTTCAGCCTATAAAAGGGGATCCGAAGGCAGCTGAGTTTCTTTTGCAAATTCCATCCTTCTCTCTAGTCTTTTGCCTCGTTTTGCGTGCCGTTTGTACCCCGAAGCCCCGGTAATATTTCCGAGCCCCGAAGCAAGATCCGAATCCCCGAGGATCTTGAAGAGCATTATTCCCGAGTCGAAGCCCTGCCCGCGAGGAGCCCGGTTTTTGCGAAGATCTTCCAGATCTACGGAGAGACGCTGCTTCTATAAGCCGTAGTGTTGTCGGATCATCTTCTGATCAAGTGAGTGTGTAGTTATTTTCTTTCCAACGCAATATTATGAAGTATTTAATATAAAATACGTGCTACGTGTAAATATTTTGTGGTTATATGTGTGAATGTATATTCACTCTCTTCTATCTCATAGATCTGATAAATTCTCTATGAAATACGTGTTATGTATGTATGCCTCATCTGTTATGTGGAATATGTATTGATTAAAGCATGCTATATAGGTTTTATAAACAATATATAAAAATGTATATTTTTATCTACTAATATGTTGGGTAGAACATGGGTAGATAATTGGTGTGAAATAAACAGATGAGAGGCCTCGGTGTTATTGGTGTTATTCTAGTCATTCAGCAGAGTATGGATGACGACCACGGACTATTCTAGACTGTCCTGTGGAACACTAGCAGGCTCATTACCTGTAGGTGTTGTGAACGACGTGTTCACCGATGTACTCTATCCCCCACATGGTTGCCTTTAGGACACTTATTGTTGAGGAAGCCCCTCTGCAATGATGTCTGTCCCGATGAAAATCCTGAAATAAGTTCCTTAAAATAGACGTTATTTTTAGGAACGTAAGGTGAGGATAACGGGAATGGGTAATCGGGTTTATTGTTGATTGTTGTAATTAAATACAATTATTGTGGGTTTGAAAACCCTATATGCTCACCAGGCTCCCAAGCCTGACCCACTCAGTTTATTTGTATTACAGGAAGTGGCGCAAGAGCTTAAGATGGGCGAATCATCAAGTTGTTTTTGTTTACAAGTCTGTATATGTATATATTTGTTGAATGACTTGTAATGTTATCGTTTATGCTTTATGATCTGTATCGGAACATGACATCCCGACTTTTGATTATGAAATGAAATCATATTTTTATATGAAATGTTTTGATAAATATCTATTTTATCATGTTTTGTTTTTGGGAACAAATTCCGCATCTCTTTTAAAATCAAATGGATTTACTCTGAAAATGTTTAAAAAGCATAAATGAAATCGGTCTTTTCTGGCCGAGATTTTGGGGATGTCACATCTTCGCTTCGGGAATAGACTAGAATGTCGTCAATGAAAACAATAACAAAGTTGTCGAGGAATGGTCGGCATATTCGATTCATTAGGTCCATGAATGCGGCAGGGGCATTCGTTTGACAGAAGGGCATTACGACAAATTCATAATGTCCGTAACGAGTTCGGAAAGCGGTTTTGGGAATATCCTCTTCTCGGACCTTGAGTTGATGGTACCCAGATCGTAGATCTATCTTAGAAAAGTAACTGGCTCCTTGGAGCTGGTCAAATAGATCGTCGATTCGTGGGAGTGGACAACGATTTTTGACAGTGAGCTTGTTTAGTTCCCTGTAATCAATGCACATCCTAAAAGATCCGTCCTTCTTCTTGACAAAGAGGACTGGAGCTCCCCATGGCGAGAAGCTGGGTAGGATGAATCCCTTGCCCAGGAGTTCACTGAGTTGACTGGACAATTCCTGCATCTCAGCAGGAGCTAATCGGTAAGGCGATTTAGCGATGGGAGTAGCTCCTGGAACAAGATCAATTCGGAATTCAACTTGTCTCTCTGGGGGTACTCCAGGGAGATCTTCGGGAAATATGTCTGGGAATTCACGTGCTACTGGAATGTCTCAAACTTTAACCTCTTCCTTGGTTTTATCCACTATGTGCGCCAGGAACGTCAAGTCGTTCTTTCGCAGATGCTTCTGAGCCTGGATGCATGAGATGAGATGAAGGTTCGTGCTAGGTTTGTCTCCGTATATAACTAGGGTTTCGTGATCTGGGAGGTGAAGGCGAACGACCTTCTCGTGACACATAATTTCAGCATGGTGGGGGCTTAACCAGTCCATGCCAATAATCACATCAAAACTCCTGATGGATACGGGCATTAAGTCTATTTGGAAGACGTGTTGATTTAGAGTTAGGTTACATCCGATGTAAATTTCCCCAGTGGATTCGGTTTTCCCATTGGCCATTTCCACCGTAAAGGTTTCATTAAGCTTCTGGGGTTATTGTTTTAATAAATGTTTAAACTTATTGCTCACAAAACTTCGTTCTGCTCCGGTATCAAATAGGATGCATGCATAAGTGTGGTTTAGGAGCAGGCCCGACCCATGGGCAGGGTGACCTGTGCCATGGCCCAGGGCAGCAGTGGACTAAGGGGCATCATATTTTCAATAGCTCTAATAGGTATTGGGTAGGTACTTCTATTTGGGCCAAAGTTCATAATCTATTAAACATGTTAGTAGCTTAAGGAAATTTGGGTGCGAGATCAGCGGACAGTCACAATCAAAAAATGTGCATCGTCTTTCTTGGTAATCCAAACTCGCACGCTTAAATCAAAATTGAGGAGTTTGGTTGGAACATAAGCCGAAGAGAGTGGAGATGGCTTCTGAGTATAATTTATTGATTCAATTCTCCTTTTGTGTTTGTAAATTAATTCTTAAATAAAAAAACTTCTTCTCCTTCTAAGTTTTTTGAGTTATGACTGAGTTCTCCTTCTTCTCGCTTTTTTGGTGTTTAATATCGGAAATCACACTCCAGTTTGGTATTTGAGTTACAAGGTCTGAGTGCTGCTTCTGATTCTCGTTTATTATTTTTTTTCCAGTTATGATGTTCTCATTATTTGCTTCTGATTTTTAATTTTTTATTTCAAATTGAGGTAATTGTTCTACAATTCTTACATAGTGATATTTGTTTACTGAAATTATTAATGTTCTGATATAATGATATTCTGATTATAAAGAATTTAAGCTTTTATTATGAAGCGGTGATAGAATAAGAATAGGATAGTATACTTCCTGGAGATGCGTTACTAGAGAATTTTACCAATTGGAATATCATATCTTGACTTCGTCCACTGTTAACATGAAAATATGTTTTTAATGGCTTAAAATTCCATAGTTGCAGTTGTTATTTTGAAAACGTCATTTGTGATTATGCTTTGTAATGTGGGTGAAAGATCCCTCACTTGTAGTTAAATTATAGATAGGTTATGTTGTTAATTAACCTTCAACCAAGATCCTAATGATGCCGGCAAATATTATGCTTTCTCACTATCAGTGATTTGACATTTTTCATATTAAGATTTGTATAATTTGCTTTTTTTTTTAATTAAATCTATTCTATACGTACTGAACCGATCTCTTTCTAATCCTATGAACTTCAAATCTTATGGTTCATTCAAATATGCAATTTTCAGCTTTAAAAATTATTTGTTTGACTCATATCTCTATACAAAGCTGGAAGTATTAGTTCAGAATTTTTAAACAACTCATTGACATCGCAGGGAAGTAGAATTTCCAATCTCTCCATCAAGGTCAAAGGCCAAAGATTAAAGGGCAGGTGGAAAAGATACATAGAAGACTTCTTTGAAAAGAGTGATTTGTTAAACAAGTTATTTGATATATCATGAATTATATAAAAAAAGTTAGAATTTGCAATTATTATTTTAATTTGGAATGTGATTCTTAGTGGTTATGTGATTTGGTATGATTTTTTCAACTTCTCGATGATTTATTGTAAAAAGAAAAGTTAAAATGGTCATCTTTGTTCAACACATTCATTTAACAACCTTACAAAACATCTTTTTTATATATGTGATTTGGTTGCATAGGGGCACTATTTTATTGTCTAGCCCTAGGCATGAAAAATCATTGGACCGGCCCTGTTTAGGAGGAACGTACCGGTAACAACAACAGGGTCCTGAATCGCTTCTCCCTGACCCATGGTCAGCACTCTTCTTGTTCCTCCATTTCCGAGATTGTTGTTGTTGTTGGGGCAATTTCGACGGAAATGCCCAGTCCATCCACATGCATAGCAGGTGTGAGTTGGTCCTGCATTGTTGCCTCCATTGTCGGTGTTGTTGTTGTTGCGGTTATTGTTGTTGTTGTTTCCCTGTTGTTGGTTCTAAAGAGGGTAAGTCCTGCAGTAGTTTGTCGTGTGCCCCTTCCAATTGCAAATGGTGCACTGCATCTCTCTGCATTCTCCATTGTGATGGAGACCGCACTTGTTGCACTTGGGAAGATTACCGGAATAAGGTCTAGGAGCACTTGGAGCAGTTGAGGCTGGAGCAGGTGGTGTGGATGGAACTTGAGTGGTTGCAGCATTAACTGCCACCATTTGCTGTTTCTTGGATGATTCAGAGCCTTGACGTCCTTTCCTCTTACTGTTCTTCCCCTTTTAATTGTAACAGCCCGAAAACCAGGTACCCTTCTATTTATCCCTTCATCTTTGTTATGTTCTCTTTTTAAGGTTGCATGATTAGCGAGTACGCTGGGCGTACAAGGAGTACGTTGCAGGTACTCGTGCGCTTCATTTGGACGCGTTCACCCTCAGGTACGCTGGGCGTACCCAAGGTTACGCGGGGCGTAACCGGTCCAGACCTAAAAACCCTAATTCCTTGGAGGGGCTATAAAAGGAATGTGTGGCTCGACTTCTCAGCCACCATCCCTCAAAAAGAAACCCTAAAGAGAGTGTGCAACCGTTCTTAGGCCATTTGTGAGTATTCTAAGCTTGGTGGTGCCATATCAAGGTAACAAAGGAGAAGAGGAGCTCATTGGGGAAGGCTAGAAGTGGTACTCAAGTGTAGATCTGAGCTTAGCAAAGGTTGAGGCTTCATTTCAAGGTAAAAAGCTCGGATCTTGTCCTATAGTTCTTGTAATATGCTTCATGTACCATTTTCTAGGGTTTTAGTCCCAAAGGTGGAGACTTTTGAGCAAATGGTCTCCATAAGCTTAGATCCCTCGTATTTCTGGTCTATTTGAGTTGTAGACTCATAAAAATGCAATCTTGGTCGTGAACATTGCACCATGCATGAGATCTAGGTCCTTGAGTTGGAATAGAGTGATGTTATGAAGTGTTGGAGCCTTTACAGCCATGCCAAGGCTTAAAGGTCTCGACTTTATGGGAATAGACTCATAAATAGAGCCGGATCTAGAAGTTGGAGTAATGGCTTAACCGATTAAAACCAGAAATAATGTATGCTAAAGTTTGAGGGTTACGCTGGGCGTAACTTCCAGTACGCGCAGCTTACTGGGTGGAGACCCCGATCCATGGGTTGGCGATGTACACCCCGCATACATCATGCAGTACGCCCCGCGTACTCAAAGGGTTGACTTTTGTTGACTTTTTAGGGTTTTGGGTCAACATGAAGACTTTGGGTCAAGGAGGGGTAAAATGGTATTTTACCCTCTGAGGATGATGATAAGGGTTAAAGTTTAGTTGTGGAAGTCTTGACTATTAAATGATATTTTTATGATTAGGCGAGGTAGAGTCGTCATTGGGTTTTGGAGATAGCGAGTACGCAAGATCTTAGACTTTCCACGAGGTGAGTCTTCTCACTATATGTTACCTTGAGTGGTATTCTGGTTTGGCCAGAGGGTCTTATGTGCTATTTATGAGATTGTATGCTATGTGTTATTTGTATGCTGTATGACTATATAGACCGGACCGGAGGGTCCAACGACTCAGAACGGGCCTGAGGGTCCAATGAGCTACGACTGGACCGGAGGGTCCGACGAGCTGCAGGACTGGAGGGTCCCGCTGAGACATCTTGACCAGAGGGTCGGGTTTAGCCTCAAGTGGCGTATTTGTGGTATGTGGTATTTTGGGGAACTCACTAAGCATTATGCTTACAATTGTTGTGTTTGATGTCTCAGATACCAGCGAGGACCGTGGGAAGGCGACGGCTTGACTCGTACACACTCACACCGATGGAGTTCACATTTGAGAGATCTTGGGAATTTGTTTTGAAAACACTGTTGTTTCGGATTTGAAATTATGATATGATATACATTTGGTGGTTTTAAAAATTAAAAATTTAATTGGAATTTTACGTTGTTACATTTTTGTTGTCACTTTCCTTCTTTACTTCAGTCGCCACTGGCTTCTCACCCTTCTTATTGTTGTGGTCATACATCTTCTTGGCCAATCTCTTGGCACTGTCGAAAGTTTCGGGATTTGCAGCTATCACCTTTCCTTGGATCGGGGAGGTTAGTCCCTAGATGAATCGCTCGATCTTCTTTCCTTCTGAGGTGATCATGCCAGGGCATAGCAGAGACAGTTCACTGAACCTTGATATGTATGCATCTATATCCGCGTTTCGGACGGTGAGATTCCATAGCTCTTGTTCCATTTTCTGAATTTTGCCATGAGGGCAGTATTCGGCCATCAGCATTTCTTTCATTTCTGCCCATGGCATGGAATTTGCTACGGGGAGTGTCATGGCTTCCACGTGTCCGTTCCACCAAATGAGCGCTTGGTCAACAAGAGTGCACGTGGCAAATTTTACCTTCATCTCCTCAGGGCATTCACATATCTTGAACACCAATTCCACCTTATCGATCCATCGTTTCAGGGTAATTATTCCTCCAGTGCCGTTGAAGGTTCGTGGTTTGGCGTTGGTGAAGTCCTTGTAGGAGCATGTTTTGGTAGGTCCTTGATTCACCCCGTTGTTTTTACTTCCAGCTCCTGGTCCGTTGACTCCTCCATTCTTCCCTTGGTGAATTTGGGCCATTCCGCGGTGACCGCAGCCGACACCGCTGCCTGAAAAGCAACAGAGTTGAACTCGGGCGGGTTTGGCTCAGGGTTTCCGTCGGGTTGGTCGTCGAGACATCTTTCTGCCATGGAACAGAAAGATGTTGAGTATCTATGCTTTTTGGTGAGAGTGTGATCCTATGAGCTAGGTGTGTGGCATGAACTTAGGTACTTTCACAATTTGGCACACAATCATGGATTTATAACACATAGCAGATTACAACATCACATTAAAACATATAAATTTTTTACTAATATTATCCGCATTTGATACATGAAAATTTTGCTCAAAAGAGCATACCTAAGCGATACAAGTTCGACAGCATAATGGCTCTATGAGTAGTGTAGTCACTTAAACATAGAGTCGGGGTACATAGCATGGATTCTAATGACATAGTACTAAAGGCTGATAAGGCTAACCATAGTTACGGTGAGATGTGCCCGGGAGTGGTGCTGAGGAAGTGGATGCTCCCTGAAGACGAGCCACCTGTCGTTCTACGTCCTGGAGTCGGGACTCCCACCTCACTTTCCTCATGTGGAACTCTCGAAGGACGTCTCGTGTCTCCTGCTCTGCACACTCGACCCTAGTCCACATCTGACGTACCTGATCGGCGGTACTCTGAGCTAGATCGCCTGTGTTCCGTAATCGTCTCACCATGACCGGAAGGGCTCGATCGGCCGGTCTTCCATCCCCCAGGTCAAAGAACTCGCGTGACATGCCGAATGGAGGTCGCTGTCCCTGCTACCTGCTCCATCTCCAAAGATCAATACCCCAGGGGGGTGTAGGACCAGTGGGGCCCACCCGGTAAGCGGGCACCCTAATCGGGTAAGGGGGGTTGATGACTTCAGACTCCGCGTCCGAATCACCCCCTTCGTTATCGCTGGGTTCCTCCTCGAGGCTTCCTTCATCTTCTTCCTCCTCCTGTTCTTCTATTGGTTCGGCAGGTTCGCCCTCGACTTCTGCCTCCAGTTCCCCGTCAGATTCTTCCTCGGGCTCTTCTTCAGGCTCTTCGTCCAACCATCCGTTATTTCCATGGTCTGGGAAATAAGGATCCCCAGGGTGATGGAAACCAGCCATGTTGTCTGCGAGAGTGTATAATTATGCTAATATCATACCTATGCCGCTTTAGTTGTTAAATATACTGAATTGGTGTTCTCTTCTTAGGGATAAAGGGGTATGTTTTTAGGTTCCCTAGCTATCACGATTTCCTCAGGACATGTGATAGTTTTACCTTGGAGAAAATGTATTTGACCAGGCTACATCCACTCCTTGATACGACTAAGAACAGTCCTGGCTTAACCGAGATACTAGCATTATCTTGTTTGGTTTGGTATTATGTTCTTTTTCCTAATACAAGCAAGGGTGTTTTTATTGTTATGTTTTACTTGTTTTGTTCAGAGTTGTGTTAGTCCCTCCTTTTGGTTTATAGTTGCATATCAATGTGTGGTTAGATATGCTAGTTCACTATAAAAAGAGCTCTGATACCAACCTGTCACACCCCCGAACCGGACGGCGGAAACGTCCGAGGGCTCTTGTGACTCGAATTGAATACCATCACAATGAATATACATGAATCATAACATAATTATACACCATGCATTGGAATATTACAACTGATATTTTTTACATTCAGTACATTGTCTTAGACATTACAATTCCACAACATAAACTGTCTGATAGATAATTTAAGCAAAACACCATGACATTTCTTGATATTTATTCTTCAGCTTACCTGTTACCTGAGAATACAAGTTATTTTGGAAAAACGTAAACGTATGAAATGTTGGTGAGTTCATAAGTAATGTTATGGTAAAATGATTTTTGTGAAGTTTGAAAAACCCAAAAAATCCGATATTTTCTGAAAAGAGTATTTGTTTATAAAAAGTGTGAAGATCCGTAAATATGTTTGTCGATTTTTAAAACATGTATAATTGTTGAACTTTGTATACATCACACAGGTGAAAATGTTGAACTTTCCGGGAAAACCCGATGTTTTCCCAATACGTAAATTACATGACTTGTTTATTGTTATACCGATACGTCGAATGTTTTTTATTACCCAGGTGACATTGGATTAATTAGGGTTTGAGAGTTGTCACAATCACGCATTAATGAAAATGACTAGTTTATAACTACAGGTTACGAACGATCCTTAAGGCGTCGCCCGTACTACTCCCTTAATCCAACCACCCTGATTTCTCTTGACTAACGCCATGAATCTGTTTACTCGATTTCTCATAAGCCCAACAACCGAGGAGAAAGGAGGGTACGAAGCCCCCTTTATTTCCATAAGTTATTCAAGGTTTTCGGGAATGCGAAAGACACTTGGCCCAACTCGCATTTGACTTCTCGACCTCACTAGCAGTACTAATGGACCACTAGGGCCCAATAGCACAATAGAGCTGTTGAAAGTCCTTTTACATGGAATTGGGTCATAGGAGGCCCATTAACATGTAAGCGCGTTCCCTTTGGGCCCAAAGATCATGTTATTGGGCTAGCAAGGCCCAACAAGCATGATTTGAAACTTTCAAGCCCAAAGTTTGTGTGTTGACTCATCATAGCTATCGTGTGTTTAACGAATTACTTGGGCCTAACGATTTTGTTTTGGTATTGATTCGAGACCGAATCAATTTGTTTTGTAATGATCTGTGGTATTGAGAGTGTATTTGTTTTCCATTTCGTCGGTAGTTGTGGATCTTGTATTTTGATTTGAATTGTTTGTAAGTAGAGTTTGACCCATTTCATTACTCTTCCTTTTATAAAAATAACACTTTTGGTCCTTTTATATAAAAGAATTTCACTTTTAGCCCTTAATACACTTTTCTTGACACTTTTGTATAATTTATTTGACGAAAACACGTTTTTCTCCCAAAGTATATTTAGTTGATAGCTTCAGCCCCTCTAGCATAGTGATTCTCGGTTAAAGGCCCATTTTTCACAACTTTTACAATTTTGGCACAAAATCTAAAAAGTTTGCATCTTTAGTCCTTTTTGATAATGAAAAGCATTTTTGAACCTTATAAAAATTTTATTATGCTAATTACCCCCTGTTTTACGGAAATTTGCATTTCCAGCCCCTCAACTTGTAAAATTTTGCATTTTGAGGCTTATTGGGCCGAAAAGCCCAAATCTAGCCCATTAAATTCAAAATTTACATTTTAAGTCCCTTAAAAATAATGTTGTTCAGAAAAATTATTATAGAAACTGTTTGGACCCTTTTGACCCTCCAGAAACTATAATTTGCCGGTTTGTACCCTAAGTTTTGTATTTTTGACAATTTAAGCCCTAAAATGTGTTTTATGTTAGGATATGTTCATCTTAACCTTATAAACTATTTTTCTTGACATGATTAGTGTATAATAGCTTAAGTTATGTTTATTTCCTTTCTCATGCCTTAGATCACGGTTTTTACACACTTTTTGATAACATAATCAACACAAAACACATGATATCACCCATACACATGCATCAAATCACACATAGCATACATTTACACATAGATCTACACATTTTCTTGTATTCTCCCCCATAAAACTCATAAAAACCGAAAAGGAAGGGGTATGAAACTCACCTTGAGTTGTGATTTCAGTTTTGAAGAAGATCGGAAGAAGTTTGATGTTACTTTTGGCCCTAGCAAGCCCTCCTTTGTTGATTTCGAACTTAGAGGGTTTCTAAGAGAGTGATCATGATTTTTCATGGGTTAGGAAGAGATTTTTAATAAAACAAAGAATCTAGATCATATATCCATGCATGATCTTACCTTAGATGAAGAATTGTGGGATAATTTCCTTGAAGACTTCGTAGATCTCGAAAATTTTGGAGAGAAATGAAGAGAGATTCTTTGAGATATTTTTGAATGAAGTGTGTGTGTGTGTGTGTGCTTGGGTTCGGCCGAGAGCAAGAGAGAGGAGAAAAGGAAGAGAGTGCTTGCATGGAAAGATGAGAAGTGCATGGATGTTTGAAGTGTAATGCTTAGTTATCCCCCATACAAAAATGATGTGGCATGCAAGAAGTCAACTCTCCCCTTTCTTTTGTGCTTGGGCCGAGATTTGGAGAGGAAAAGGAAGGAATTGGGCCCTTAAATGCCTAAGTCCAAACCATAGCTAATTTAAATAACTATTGGCCCAAAATAAATCAAGAAATGTTTTTATGGCCCATTAGGGCTAATTAGGTTAGTTATGGCCCAATGAGGTCCATTAAGGTGTTTTATTTCATTCTAGGCCCAATATAACCCAAAATGTTAAAATAAATGAAAGTGGGTCCAATTAGAGCCCATTCAAGAGTTCTAAGCCCAAGATAGTCCAATTGGAAGCTTATTGGTCCATTGGGCCCAATAAGGAAATCCTAGTCCAAAATGGACTTAAACAAGGATTTCTAAGGTTTCCAATTGTTGGTTGGCTAGTTGCAGTGCATGTATGAATTGTTTGATTGCAATTTTGTTGTTAATGAATAAGCATCTTACTTGTTTTCCCATTGTTGGTTCGCGTTTATTATCATTGTTAAATGTTTACAAGGCTTCAAATTCATAGTTGTGACACAAGGACTTAACAACAAACATTACAGAGCATTCCAAAGGAGATCAACTCCTTGGTAACATCCTTCTTGCATTAAGTTTTTCTAATCTTGGACAGATTGAATAATTTCTAACTTTGAAACATTTCCATATTCCATTTTGACTATTACTTCTGAACAAGAGTTGCCTCCTTACAGATTATGTCAATACGGTCCTCCTAGAATTAACACTATACTTCTAACTGTCCTTGAGCAACCAATATTTGGTAAACCATAGATTATCCTCGACAATTGCTTAATCATTTTAGTCATATCCAATTCTAGACCTTTTCCCTTCTTAATGCTCCAGGCATTTGGAAAATTTTAGAAAGGATGAATATAGCACATGTAACCGATCATATATCCAAAGCATGTGGGACATGATTCATGATGTCTCACATAAAGACTAAACCAGACTTTTGATACAATATTTCCATTTCAATTTGCCAAGTTCTTATAATTCAGATTATGAAAAGGGATGCCGTAATCATAATCAAATTTTAGAACGCAAATAATGGACCCATATATAGAATTTCCTTATGTTGAGCCATTCCAACATGAAATTCATATATATATATATATATATATATATATATATATATATATATATATATATATATATATATATATATATATATATATATATATATATATTCTCAACTAAATACGATTAAAACCTCAATCTAAGATTTTAGATTTGAGATGAAGTATAATTTCCTCTCCCTTATTTATAGCAAAACAACTTTTTCCCAATTGAAACCTTTTATTTTCTGTAATTAACATTGCTAACTTGCAAACTTTTATCTTAATTATCATGCTCCCACTAACATGATGATTATTAGCATAACACTTATGCTCCCACTAGCTTTGACATGTACTCAGAAATCAACTGGACTTCTAGACATCAATACTTTATTGACTTTCTTACCAAAGTTCAGATATCTGATAATAGATTGCTTTGATAAAACTTTATCAATATCATACACTTTATCTTAGATAGCTTACAGGTATGTCTAAACAATTTTGAGAACTATGAAAAGGGATGCCGTAGTCATAGTCTCAATTGTTTAGACCTTTGCCACTTCTCACAAGTCCATGTTAATGTTCCGGTTAACCACACATGCTCCACTAACGACTTTGAGAATGCAAATATCACAATTTCTATCTAACTAAAATCTACTTAGTGAAAGTTTTTCCTCACCGTCATTTTTCATGAATCGGAGAGAAACCTTATGACACTTAGATTTAATGGTGTATGTGTTCTTATCCTTGTGAATTGTCAAAACCATAGTCACCAGACAAGGATAACGACAAATTCAAACTCATATGGACTGAACTCAATCTTAATTCCTTGCCACCTGGCAGCTCAAGGGCCTACCATTGCTTCCAAGTTGTTATGCAACCAATTGAGAACACTAAGAACTCATATGCAAAGCCAAATTTCACTGGAATGGGCACATAAATAGAGTAAGTCAACACGATAGGTTATAAACGTCACGTCGTATGCTAGTGAAGAACTTCAGGTTTTATTCTTGATTAGTTCTTGAGACTTTCAAGATCTTTAAGACTCCCACTGTCCTCTTGACATATAAGACTTTCTTGTCAGATATTCAAGAGATAGTGTGGATTCTAATCAAGACAAACACTTCACACAATTGGCCTTAGTTGGTCTTTGTTTTATTCAAAACATCACAACTTACCAATTTAAAATGTACAAGAGTAGAAATCTTTTACTCTTACATTTGACAAGTGTTTTAAACCTTCTTTAAGACATCTCACTCAAGTTACAATTTTAGAGTATAACTCTAAGAATTGTTTTGGACTGAAATATGACTCGTCTTCTTGATTTAACCACTTCAACAATCCGTAGCTCATCTTCATAGCTACCAGAATGCACTTAGAGGATGAATTTTGATAAGGTCTCTTAATCATTAAGATGATTATATAACATGAAACTAAAGTACTCCCCATTTTTTCAGATTTGAGAAACTTTTATCTTTTTGCCTAAGTTGATTCTTCATATTCGCTCTGTCATACATTGGAACCTTTTCCAATGTCTCATAATTACACTTAAGCATGTAAGTATAACCATATTTACTAAACTTGAGTAAATAATGACGAATAGTCTTAACGATCTTTTGTGGTGGACTTAACTAGTGCACAAGAATGTGTACTCAATCCCTTAGTCCTTTACTTGACTCACACATCCATGTGAACAAGTAGTTAGTCTTAATTTTTCCAATGCTTGAAAGTTCTCATTCATCATACTATACAACTTGTATGATTCCAAGTTTCTATCCAACTGAAACTTGGGTAATGAGAATCTTTCCTTATTTGGTAAATTTAGACACTACCACAAATGGAAAAATCAAATTCATATTTCCACTCTTGCTCTTAATGGAATCTTATAAGCAACAAAAATTTTCACAAATGCCATTGTAAGGATATTTTTTTAAAATAAATAAAATCCAAAATTTTCCTTTTATTTTAAAACTTTGCAAAAAAACTATCCTTACAATGCAAAAGCACATGAAAAACATGTTGTTATCTATTCCTAAACGATATATCATAACTCCTAAGAAGTAACTCAAGAATCTTATCTTCAAACTATGCGATCGAAATCCATCTACGTGATCAGATTCAGCATATTCTTTTATGTTACTTCACTTTTTCTTTGATTTTTAAAACATCAACATGTGACCCGGTCACATCATGTATCAAGAATCTTAGAATAGAAACTTAGCAGAGTTAGATAGTGGACTTTTCCTGAAGTAGAGTCAGACTTAATTACTTTATACATCCTTAGGTAAATTTGGCAGCTTCACAACCAATGCCCCTTTCTTTGGCAATGGACCCTTGATAATAGGACTATCTCAAACTTAGCCTCTCTCTTTACCATTTGGTCAACCGAGTTGACTATGGCCGATCCCTTTCCATTGCGAAGAGAGAGCTTTACTGGATATCAAATGTCATCATTGTCAATGTCCATAAAGTTTTAGGAAGTTGAACTTAGCAAATAGATAAGATCATTAAGGGTCTTGTCATAGTCTGTTTCAGAGGAGTCCATAAGGAACTCACTATGTGACTTACAAAATAGTTGAGCCATCAACTTTCTCAAGACTTTGACACCCAACTCTCCCGGCTTGTCAATATGTGACTACATCTCCAAGATGTGATCACACATAGACCTTTGTTTGCCAATAGGGCTCGAGTGACCTTAAACTTTTCAAGAACTTGTGGGTTAGGGAGAATAATTGGAGGAGGTGAAAGAAGTATGATTTCCATGGGACATCATCTTGATTTAGGAAAGTTTGTTTCAAGAGATTTGGGAGATCATAAATGTCTAAACCAGACATCTTTTGGGAGATATTCAAGATAGTTCATTTAAAGTCCTTAATATAACACCCAATATGAAATATTAAGGTTAGGACCCAACACAATACTTTTATAACTTGGAAGAGGGATGTCGTAATCCAAGCTATAAAATATTTGAAGGTAGGCGAATGACGATTCACCAATTTCGACCATGAAAACGAAATAATTTAATTATGTTTTACTTGGATTTGAAACTCCTAGATCTTTGAGATTCATTGAACTGTTCAATGGCATGTTTCAATCTCGAGTGTGCCCTTCAGGTTTTTTGACTACGATGCCGAGGATCACAAAACAAGGTGTGAATAACCATGCAAATATACTTGGTACCCTTAAAATTTACCCCTTAATCGATGTGTCGGTTAACCACCCACGCTCCACCGATACTATGATAAATATTAAGTTACCCTTTTCCTACCTTGTTAAATCCAGGTTAGTGTGTCGGTTAACCACACATGTTCCACTAACGACTTAAGCAAAGTGCAAAGTGTAATTTCTTGGGTTAGCACCAAATTCACATTTTCCTAAGTAACTAAGATTGGGTATTAATAGGAGTTTAGTTACTTAGTATTTATCATTAATACTTTTAACGAAGGGAGAATTATAGTATTTGTTCTACCCGTTCGGCTAACGACCCTCCACCAGTCAAGGAGGCGGTGGGTGACAGTGGACACCCATTAAACTACCATTTTATAGGCAGTAACCTTATACCCCCTTATAGACCGGCTTCATGAATGAGGCCTACTAACGGTAAGACTGACTTTACTCTTATACATATATATAAATATTATTAACTTATAATATTATAAAGTATAAGGGTTGAATTTTAACTTTTAAAATTCTAACGGCTAACTAGGAATTAAAGTATTCATAAGTGAAAACTTTTCAAATTCAAAAACTTGAGGGCAAGTTTTGAAACTATTCAAAACTAATTAATTCCATAACTTATGTGTTTAAAGTAGTTTTAATTAAAAAAATATTTAAGTTCCATAACTTGAGGACAAGTTATGGAAGACTTTAAACAAAAAAGAATGTAACTTTTTTTTTTATTTTGTAACTTATGGAATTAATTAAGGTTACACATATTATTACTTAATGAACTGACTCTTAAACCTCCATAACTCGAGGCAAAACTCTTTATTTTTGTAACCATTGCCAACTTTTATGAGTTTTATGAGACTTAAATGTGAGTTTTCATATAACTTGAGGACAAGTTACACAAACACATTTTAGAATCATCTCTTAGATTAAAATGGATTGAAAACACATAATCAATTAACTTATCTATTAATCTAAGCAACTTATATGAACAAAGATAATTCACATCAAACTTTTTTATGTAATTAGCACAACTCTTAAACTAATACAAAATGTGAATCTATTGACACTTATCTTTTAAATTGGATTAGCATGGACATTACCACATCAAAAACAACTTTACAAGTCCAAAAACAGCTTATGGTAATGTTCCTAGTCCAATTCCAGCCAAGATACACGAAAATATGTTGTCTGGAGGCCAAACCCATCAAGTTCTTCATGGCACTCGTCGAGTTCATGCTCTAATGCATGAACTCGTCGAGTTTTCTACCAGAACTCGTCGAGTTTTAGGCTCTGACAAAATCTTGGCTTCGAAAAATCTATTTGCATCAAGTATAAGAGAAAGCAAACCTGACTCTGATACCACTGTTGGGTTTCGAGCATTCTAACACTCCTAAGTGTACATGCAGCCCTAAATACCTTGGATCTATGTTTTCTCTATTATACATGAAAATATGAACTTTCCAAGGTATTCATCCTTACTAGCATAATAACATTGATTTATATGAGTATATCAAGTTAGAATTACATACCTCTTTGATGTAGAATGCCTTCATGAAGCATGAGTGCCTAGTGCCCTAAGTGTGACACCTCAAATGGTTCACACAACACCAAATACACTTGGAATAGATTAGAGAGAAATCCACACTTCATAAAAATCGGCTAGCCCTTTTCCACATATATTCTAGTGCCGATTTTGTCACCAATAAGATCTTTATATAGTGTCACAATTCGGGTAAACCCTAATTGTCATGGCTTTCCATTTCCTTGGATCCATGGGTTCAAATACACCATGGAGCATCCTATGGGTTTTAGCCCAACTTGATAATCCATGGAGTCTTAGACCACTATACAAGTATGGATGATTTACACAATCAATCAATATATTGAATTACTCTTCTTTTGATCACTTAATTAATCCTAGATTAATTCTTGATCAATACTAATTAAATAATATGATTAATATATTAGAACTTATAATATATTAGCAAACCTTAAGTGTTATTTCTCTCATTATAGTTTATCCAAATGCATGATGTCATGCAACCTAAATGGACCATGCCGGGTCGGATCAAGTCTTATCAATTATAGTTATGGACTTAGACATTAATCCAACAATATCTCGACACCAAATCAATCTTGGAGAACTAAGATGCACCCTGCAACTGATCGAAAAGATCATCTATCCTTAGGAGTGGATAACGGTTCTTCACCGTCAACTTGTTCAACTCCCTATAAGCAATGCACATCCGATGCGAACCGTCCTTCTTCCTGACGAAAAGGATCGGTGCTCCCCATGGAGAACTGCTAGGTCGAATGAGCTGCTTGCCCAACAGTTCCTGCAGCTGTGAAGATAGCTCCTGCATCTCGGGTGCGCCAACCGGTATGGAGCCTTGTCGATAGGCGCCGCACCTGGCACCATGTCGATCCAAAACTCGACCTGCCTCTTCGGAGGTATCCCTGGCAGCTCCTCTGGGAACACATCGGCAAACTCCCTAACCACTGGAACCTCTGAAATTGAAATCCGATCCCTGACCCGCGTATCCACCACATACGCTAGATAACCCGCACACCCTTGCTGAATATACTGCCGAGCCCTGACAGCCGAACAAAATCTTGATCCCACTCTGGTGCCCTCACCATATACAATAAGTCGTCCTCCACTTGGGGTTCGAACTACCACCTACTGGGCCTCAAAGTCAATCATGACACCGAATCGACTAAGCCAATCCATCCCTACAAACACACACACCTCCCCGATAGGGATCGGAATCAAGTATATCAGAAAAGATAATCCGAAAATCTCCAAATCACATCCTTGGTAGACCGAAGAAGCAGAAATCTCGTGTTCTTTGGCGATGGAGACTCGCAATGGACACTCTAGCTCACCTACTGGCACACTGATCTCCCTACTGAAAGTCTGAGATACAAACAACCGACTCGCCCCCGTGTCAAATAAATCCAATGCAGGCAAGGAGTTTACTAAGAACATACCTAGACACAGGTACAACAAATAAGCATAAAACATATATAATAAATGAGATAAAGGATAGAAACATACCAGCAACCACATCCGGTGCTGCCCTGGCCTCCTCTCCTATAGGCTGCAAGGCACGTCCCTGAGCCTTCAGAGGCTCTGCCTTAACTGGCCTCCCATCTGAAATTCTCAATGTAGCCGGTGCGGGAACCTGCACCGGCTTAGCGGCAAGCAACGGGCAGTTGGACTTCAAGTGGCTAACCTGATCATAGTGATAACATAACCTCAGACTCAGAACTGGAGTGGTCTAGCGACAATCCTTCGCATAATGCCCCTCCTTGCCACACCTGTGGCACCCCCTACCAGCTCGACAAACTCCAGAATGACCCTTGCCGCACTTTCCACAAGTGCGGCTCTGTTGACCCCTGGTCCTAGAATCAGAGGTCTTAGACCGCTTAGGCGCCGGCTGCGACTGTGTCGGGGCCTACCGCTGCTCCCTCAACTACAGCTCAATCTCCAACTCATGCCGCCTAGAGGCCTCCTGCAACTCCAAAAGAGTATCACATCACTGGGTACACACAAACTAACAGATGTCAGTCTTGAGCATGCTCAGATAAAGGGTCATCTAAGCCTGCTCAGAATCAAACTCTGGGCAGAACATCGCCCTCTCTGTGAACATGCGGGTGGTCTCCGTCACCGACTCCCCCTCATATTTCAAACTCAAGAACTCCTGAGCCAACCGTTCTCGCTCAACCCATGGGACGTATCAGGAGCGGAACATATCCCTGAACTGCTCCCAAGTAATATTAGTTCTCTGCTCATCAGTGTACAACCATGTCGTCAACCTGCACCAATCCTTGTACCCGAGCCTCAACATGTTCAAGGCACACTTGAACTTCTAGTCCGTAGGACATGAACACGTGAAGAAAAGGCTCTCCACGTCAGATAACCACCTCATGGCTCTAATCGAATCCTGGGTACCATCGAATGTCGGTGGCTTCATATTATCAAAGTCCCGGTACTGGAAGCCTAGACCGTCTCTACCTCCTCCTGTCGCTGATACAGCCGAGGAAGCTGCAGCGGCAGCCGTCTCTGCAAGGATGGCATAACGCTCGTCAAAGTACTAAACCATAGCGGTCTTAATAGACCCAAACATCTCCGGCAGCTATGCCTGGAACATAGCAGCAACCTCATCATGCAAGATCTCTCAAATCCTGGCATCCAACTCCTCTGTACCCATCTGCACCACGGGCTCAGGTGATGTTGGCCCCTCCTAGCCTCCGTCTCCTGATCCTGATCCTGAACCGGACCCAGTCACTTTATGACTCATCATCACCATTCTGAAACATACCACAAGATATCAGATAATCCACATAAGTAATTGGGAACCAACTCCCAACTAAACCCTAAGGGTTGTGACTTCCTTGATACGCGTATGGGTCCTATGCTTTTAGTAGTATGGGCCCATACTACCTTCCACACCTACCCATATTTGTCTCAACTATCACCGCAACACCCTAACAATTGCTCGATCCTCACTCCTAGAGGAAGGCTAACTGTCTCACAACTGACCTATCGATCCCACACAACCCACCCATCCATGAAACTTCCACCAACCTTGTATCACTAGTGTATGCTAGCCGTACATAATTCCGGACCCTATAGACTTTGGAATATCTAATCCTACACTAATCTCTAATCAATAATACAGAACATAAGGCCAAATCAAACATTCTCGGGCTATATGATCTTAATTATGTACAACCGTGATACATACACAAGTAAATACAGTAATGATGTCAATCTCATATAAGAAAACCCTAGGCTAGCATGCATCATGTAATCAGGAAATTCTATCATGCAATTCCTGAAGATCCCTAGCCTAGTACTAGCATGTTGTTCTAACATATCACAATATCAAATAACCGTATGGTATTTTGGGGTCTACTTACTAGCTCCGGCTGATTGTAAACTTCACATCCTCATTTACTTATTTTGGAAAACATAAAAAAAATTCATTTTGAAATCGTTCCTTGATTTGAGACTGGATTCACACGAGTGTTCCTCCAATTCACTCAAATAAAGGCTCTGATACCAACTTGTAACGCCCATAAAATTAAAGCCAATTTAAAACTTTTCAAAACATTTAAAACCAACAGTTATTACAGATTTGTTTTCAAAATTTATAATATCAGAGTTTTACCAGAAACATAAACAAATCATGAGGAGCTATACTATCATGCCTTCGCCTTGTCGCGGTCCCCTAATGTACCTAAAACAATAAACTGAAACTATAAGGCCGAAATCTTAGTGACTTCCCCCAAAATACTGATACACTACACATAATACATATACAATTAATAGTATATATTGGGTCCACATCTTTACAGACTGGATTACCCCCCTCGGCCCACAGTGTGAGTCTGGATTGCTTTCCTGGCGCACATCTCACATCTGGATTGCCACCGAGCCCACAGTACGAGTCTCCCTTAGCTCATATATGGAATGCTCCCGGGTTTATTGGTTACCGCACGGAGCAGTATCACCTCAACCCATCCCATATAATATGTCGACATATAACACAACTGATGCACGTACAGATAATCACATAATACTACAGGTCATCCTATAGATCTACCTAACTGGCATAGCAACTAGCATGCAACCCTAACTCATACTCATATACTACCAACTGCAAGGATATCATATCCACTGGGCATACAGATAATCAGATAATAACATAAGTAGTCCTACAGATCTACTAATCTAGTATATCAACTAGCATGCAAACTAACTCATACTCAATCATGATACCACTGCTAGGATAACATATCCAATGGCTCGGCCTTGGTGCCTTAGACCCCTTAGTATAGTGAGGTAACTCACCTCGCAAGTAGCTCGGAAGATAGTGTGAAACTCCTACAAATGTAACTCCAACTCCAACACCTATATTCACCAATGTTCTTCGCTATAATATCCAATATACCCAAAATACCCTGAGAAGTCATCTGGTCAACCCATGATCAAAGTCAAAGTCAAAGTCAACTGCCAAGGTCAACAGTCCATGTTGACCTCAACTCGTCGAGTACCCTCAGCTACTCGCCGAGTTCCTTGCAAAACTTGGCAACCCGCCGAGTCACTCGTCTGACATGTCGAGCCCAAGGCAATCTTCATCGGACTCGCCGAGTCACTCTACTGACTCGTCGGGTGTGACATCCCCTAATTTCTCGGCCAAAAAAGACCGATTTAATTTATGCTTTTTAAAATAAAATCAAAGAAATCTTTTTAAAAGATGTTGCGGAATTGGTCCCCAAACAAAATATGATAAAAGTTTATCAAAACCCTTCATTAAGAAGGTATATGTTTTCCATATATATATATATATCAAAACCTCGGGATGTCATGTTCCGATACAGATCAAAAGCATAAACAAGACATTATAAGCCTTTCAACAGTTATTTACAACTACTGGCCTATAATCCAAAAATCTCTCGTCGTCCTCCGACTATGCTCGGGGTCCACTACCTGTAACATAAAAGCTAAGTGGGTCAGGTTTAGGAGCCTGGTGAGCATATAGGGTTTTCAACCCACAATAATAATAAACTTATTAAGTTCACCAATCATCAATAACCCTGATTACCCATTCCCGTTATCCTCACTTTACGTCCCTAAACACTTTTCACAAGGGACCTAGCCTAAAGAATATCATCGGGATGGACACTACTGCTAAGGGGTTTCCTCAGCCATACATGTCCTAAAGGCAACCATGAGGGGGATGGAGTACAGCGAATGAACCCTCTTAGTTCATTAACACCTACTGGTTGCGGACCTGCTAATGTTTCCCACTGGACTGTCTCGAAAGTCCGTGGTCGTCATCCAAACTCCGCTAGATGACTTGATCTCAAAACACATCGAGGCCTCTCTTCAATTTTATTTTTATCACACATCACTATCTACCCATGTTCTACCCAACATAGTTGTAGATAAAAATACTTATATAGTTTAAAACTTGTATAAAACATCAACACAACAATCACCTCAAATATACAATTAATATATTTACACATAGCACGTATTATAAGGTAAATACTTCATATCCATGTGTAAAATGAAAGTGATTATACACTCACATAATTTGATGATAATCGGACAACAATTCGTTTTCTAAAACGATCGCTTCTGATAAAACCGGGAGTTTTATTGAGAAACCGAGCATTGCAAAAGTCGGGCTTCGAAACCGAAAATATAAATTTTCCGGGCTTCATGGGTGTGACAACCCGAAATTTCCATTTGTACGAACAATATCTATTCAATAGAAGTCAGTCCAATTTCAGTGATTTTCAGACTTTTCCGAACAAGTTAGTGTACCTTAGGGTTTACACTTTAGGAGATATCAGGAGAGTGGATGCTCCTGGGTTGGTGAAATTTGAACATTCCAAGTTTCATAATATTACAGTCCAAGTTCGAGAATAAAAAATATTTTCTGTCAAAATATTTCAGGACTATAAATAGTTTTCTGAATTAAATTAATTCATTATTCACAATTCCAGCTAGAGAAAAGCCATTTTCTCTCTGACAGATCTTCGGGTTTTTATCCCAGATTATGAGTAACTCTTTCTAGTAGTGTTAGAATACATATTAGATGCTTAAAACATGATTTAGATGGCTAAATCATTAGATCTAGGAGTTTACTCCCCAAGGTGTTCTTGGGCCGTAAACTCCTAAAAAGGGCACTAAGTGGTGCCTAATGCCTTCATATGCTAGGATTAAAAGTCTAGAACACATCCCACTAGTACAAGAGGCTTGAAAGCAACCAAGGAATCACCCCAAGGGAGTTTACGGCCGTAAACTCCAAGGGGAAATGTCCTTGAGGCCGTAAACTCCTATTTGGAGTACTTTTAGACCTTAAACCCTTCCAAGAACATAGCCACTAGGTTAGAATAATTCTAGAAAGCATATGGGACTTCAAAACACACCAAACACACATGGTTGGGAGTTTACGGCCGTAAACTCCATGTGTGATGGTTTAAGGAGACTAAACTCTCTTGTAGGGTCCTTTGGAAACCCTAAACTCAAGTACCCTGTCCCACAATAGCTTAGATGAAGTCCTTACGACTTAAAACACTTATATAAAGTGTTATCTATGTCTAGGATGTCTTAAACATTATCAATTAGTCTTTTGAGTCTAATTGAGTGCATATATGTGTGATTATATGTTCATTAGGATCATAGTGTGTGCACAAGTCCTCGCTTGACACCTAGCCATCCGATACCGTTCAGTTGATTTCAATCACCAACTACATGTGAGTTCATACCCCTTAATCAATGTTTTAAAGGATTTTAAATGCTTTAATGGGGGGGGGGGGGGGGGGGGAATACAAGTAGAAAACAATAAGTTATTAAATCAATTTTATGTATTTTATAACTGTGTTTTCACTCAGTAGATTTCACATATTTCAAAGGGAGTCACATGAAATGGTTTCTATCTTAAAATACTTGGATAACAAAAGTATTAGTTTTGAAATGTATAATGACTTCAAGTCACTTTAAATTATTATTCAAAACTCCTAGATATCTTGCAAAACCAGTATATTTTACCTTTTTGAATCAAACTATACTTATACGTATATGTTCATTTATATGTTAGAGATTATAGTTTTCATCCTTCGTTCAGTTTCCCGCACCCTGGCATTGCGAGGGTGCATAAACCTACTTGAACAACCACATACTTTCCAGTTAGCTATCATAGGGATAGTCAGAAGACATCAAACAAGAGTCAGTTCATTCATGAGTCTATACTAATGCCTTACATGATACATGAGTACACGTACTTAGGATTATATGATACATGAATATGTTTACATATACTTACCTGTTACATGAACATACTTACATGAATACCATACAGGGACACTTCTTCATAGGTGCATTATCCTGTATTTACTTACCTTGGATACTTGAACTTAGATCTAAGAGGATGATTTATTAGTATTTACTATGTAAATTGTCTTTCCTATCCCCGTTCAATGGGATGTTTCAGCGGGACTTACCATTCCGAACCTCACTGATTAGCACCAGTAGTCGATGACGTCTACGGATGTCTAAGGTAGTCACTTGATTTGTAGTCAGTGACGGGACTAACTATCCCTCTGTCCACTGTTGCAACAGTGGATGAGATGTGAATCTTCGGAGGATCATTAGATTGACGATCTGCATCAAGAGATCGATACAGGGACTAATCCTGCTGCTGCTACAGAGGATGAGGGGACATTCTTCGGATGTTCCTTAGGGTCTATCTTTCGCTTCAGCGATGTCGTGTTTGTCCTGGTAATCCAAGACAATAACACTTACATGATTATATTTTCCCTGTTTACTTTATTTTGTGATTACTTTCACATAAACGAGGAGTTAGACTAAGTGCTTTAGTACTAGTCAATAGAAAGGAAAAACTACACTTCATTCATACAAAACATTCGAGTCTTGGTAGAAGACTACACTTCATTCATACAAAACATTCGAGTCTTGGTAGAAGACTACACTTCATTCATACAAAACATTCGAGTCTTGGTAGAAGACTACACTTCATTCATACAAAACATTCGAGTCTTGGTAGAAGACTACCCTTCATTCATACAAAACGTTCGTGTCTTGGTAGAAGACTACACTTCATACATACAAAACATTTGAGTCTTGGTAGAAGACTACATTTCATACTTATAGAAAATAAGGGTTTTTCTAGGGATTTCATACTTAACCTCAACATTTTCACTTAAAGGTTTACATGGCATTCATAGCAGATTTTCACAAACAAAGCAATGACACTTATATACTTATGAACTCACTAGCTTTAAAGCTGATACTCTCTTTCAAAATAACTTGTGTTCTCAGGTCGCCAGTAGACAGGTACGGAGGACAGGTTTTGAGAAGACGGAGCAGTCAAGTATCGTCTTTTATTTTGATTGTATATTTTTTGTGTCTTATTACAATGAAAGAACACACATGTATAAAACTTTATTTATAATGCAATGGATGATGATGTTGCTTGTTTATTATATTACACTGTTGTGATACTGTACATGACGTCCTTCACCCCTGAACGTTTCCGCCGTTCGTGGTTTTGGGGTGTGACATTGGGCACTTCGTGGCGTATTTCGGGCTTTACAATCGATACCGGGGCTTTGGGGGATTCTAAGATGAAGAAAATATGAAGAGAGGGGATAAATATGGCAAAACTCCAAAAGTAACCGAGAGCCTTCGCATGTACCCTTCTATTTATAAGGTCCGAAATTCTGATCCAAGGGCTCAGAGTCTTCTGATCCGACGGCTAAGAGGCATCGCAGGGGGGGGGGGGGTGGCTCGCACATGGTCTGCGCATGCGAGGGCTCGCTGGCAGTCTGTGATTGGACCGAGGCGTGTGTCCGAAGTTGGTTTCTGTGTACAGGTGGTCGCACGTGCGAGGGTCTCGGTGGCACTAGCTGATTGGACCGTGGAGTCGTATCACACATGCGAGGCTCGGAGCTAGGCTATGCGAGGCTCGGTCCATATGCTAGCCTCGGATTGGACCTCCCTTCGGTCAAATCAGAATCCGACACGTGGCTTCGCATGACTCAGCAGCTTCGATAACTCAGCAGCTTGGTGACTCAGCAGGACACGTGGCACTTTTTCAGCGAGGGTGACGTGGCAAAGTGTGACTATGCGAATTTTTTCGATTTTCGCGCCAAAATTTCTAAAATCCATAACTTTCGCATACGAGCTAAAATCCGTTTTTGACTTTCTTTAGATGCACGCGTAGCTAAAATTACGCTCTACAACTTCCTTTTAGACTTCGTCAGCTAATTTTGACTTTAAATTTTATATTATTATTTTTAACAGACCGGGACAAGAAATCCGTTAAAAATTCATAACTTCTTCATCCGACGTCCGTTTTCGTCAGACTCTTTACCATTATGCTCCTAATGACGAGACCTTCAATTCTCTTTTAGGTTGTGTCGGCTAAAATTTGCTCGATCTAAAATTCGAGTTTTTAGCTGTTTACTGCTAAGCTGAAACTTCGAAAAATCATAACTTCCTCATACGAAGTCAAATTTGGGCGTTCTTTTTATCGAACTTCTCAGTTTAACGAATACTATGACTTTCGATTAGATCACTAAGGCTAAAAAGTAGTTTATCGAAAACTCACTTTTTACGACATTCAGCACCGTGCCGGTTTTGTCGCAAAACTTCGACAACTCATAACTTCGTCGTTATAACTCGGATTTTGTTATTCTTTATATCCCCAAAATCCTTGTTTCGACCACTACAACTTTATGTAAAGATATTGGGCTTATCTCACACTTTAATTTGACGCTTATTTTTATTCTTAATTAATTAAGCCCTAATAATTAAGCATAAAACACGTAATTCACATAATTCCTTTTCATTTCTTTAAAATGAGTTACAAAGGTTAACCTAGACTATCAACTCAATATAAATGCCTAGGCTAGAAACACAAGTGTTACAATTCTCTCCCCTTAGGATGATTCCGTCCCCGGAATCATATATCACCAAACAAATGCGGATAGCAAGTCATCATGTCACTCTCCGTTTCCCAAGTGAGATTTGGTCCATTCGTATGTTTCCAGCGCACAAGCACTAAATTAACCATCTTGCGTCGTAACTTCATAGTCTTATGGTCAACGATTGCCTCAGGTTCTTCGATCAACCTCTTGTTTTCATCCAACCTTAACTCAGAAATCGGAATTATGTTGGGCACATATCCCGTGAACTTTCTCAAGTAACACACATGAAAGGTGTTATGAATACCCTCCAGTTCTTCCGGTAACTCTAGCTTGTAAGCTTGATTCCCGATCTTCTGAAGAACTTTGAACGGTCCAATAAACCTTGGACTCAACTTTCCTCGTTTCCCAAATCTTATAAGTCCCTTCCACGGCGAGACTTTAAGTAAACCCGAATCTCCAACTTCAAAGGTTATCGGTTGTCTTTTCTTGTCAGCATAACTCTTTTGTCGATCTTGAGCACCTAACATCCTTTCCCTTATCACTTTCAACTTTTCGGCAGTCTGATGGACTATTTCAGGTCCCAAAAACTGCTTTTCCCCAGCTTCCAGCCAACATGATGGCGTTCGACACTTTTCCCCATACAAAGCGTGATAAGGTGCCATCTTAATGCTTGAGTGGAAACTATTATTATACGAGAATTCTACTAAAGGTAAGTGCTCATCCCAGTTACCTTGGAATTCTAGGGTACATGCTCTCAGCATATCCTCCAATGTTTGAATCGTTCGTTCGCTCTGACCATCGGTTTGCGGATGGTAAGCTGTACTCAAACACAACTTGGTACCCAATTCCTCTTGTAGACTCCTCCAAAATCTCGAGGTAAAACGGCTATCACGATCGGACACAATTGTTAACGGAACACCGTGAAGCCTCACAATTTCCTTCACGTAAGAATTCGTAAGTTTATCCATAGACCACTTCTCTTTAGCTGCTATGAAATGCGCACTCCTAGTGAAGCGATCAACGAACACCCAAATTAGGTCGTGACCGTTCCTTGTTCTGGGCAGTTTAGTCACAAAATCCATGGTGATGTCTTCCCATTTACCCATGGGTACGGGTAAAGGTTCTAAACTCTCATACGGTTTCTGATGTTGTGCCTTAACCCTAGCACAAGTTACACACTCGGCCACATACTTAGCCACATCGAGTACATGGTCTTGTGAGCTTCTTCCATCAGAAGATCTCTTACTCTGCCTGTCTTAGGTACCCAAATCCTATCTTGGAATACCTTTAACCCTTGGTTGTTTGTACCGAACACTAACGTTTTACCCAAACGTTATTCCTTTCGGTCATTTTTCTCCAAAGCTTCCTCTTGGGCTTTCTTTATACTTTCCACAATTGTCGAGACAAATTCAATTCTCAACGCTCTTGGCCTTTTCTTTTCAAGGTTTACCTTCCGACTGAGAGTATCAACAACAACATTTGCTTTACCAGGGTGGTAAAGTATCTCACAGTCGTAGTCCTTGAGTAACTCTAGCCAGCGTCGTTGCCTCATGTTTAATTCCTTCTGATTAAAGAGATATTGAAGACTCTTATGATCAGTGAAAAGTTTACACTTTGTGCCATAAAGATAATGCCTTCATATCTTTAGGGCGAATACTACCGCTGCCAACTCCAGATCATGAGTGGGGTAGTTCTTTTCATGTTCCTTCAATTGCCTCGATGCATACGCTATCACTTTATCCTTTTGGGTCAGAAAACAACCTAACCCAACTCCAGACGCATCGCTATAAACTGCGAAGTCATCAACTCCTTCAGGCAACGAAAGAATCGGTGCTTCACACAGTCTCTTCTTCAACTTCTCAAAGGCTTCCTTATGCTTCTCATTCCAAGCATAAGTAGCTCCTTTGTGGGTCAAAGCTGTTAATGGAGTAGCAATCGAAGAAAAGCCTTGGATAAACCTTCGGTAATATCCAGCTAATCCTAAAAAGATTCGAATCTCCGTAGGACTTTTTGGTTGTTCCCACTTCATTACAGCTTCAATCTTTGCTGGGTCAACCATTATTCCTTCTTGGTTAACCACATGACCTAAAAATTGGACTTCTTGAATCCAAACTTCACATTTGGAGAACTTTGCATACAACTTCTCCTTTTTCAGGACTTCTAGCACTTCACGCAGATGCTTTTCATGCTCCTGCTTGCTTTTCGAATAAATCAAGATGTCGTCAATGAATACTATCACAGATTTATCTAAGAATGGTTTACAAACCCTATTCATCAAATCCATGAAAGTTGCTGGGGCATTGGTTAGTCCGAACGACATAACCAAAAATTCATAGTCTCCATATCTTGTTCTAAACGCAGTCTTTTCGATATCCTGCTTTCTCACCTTTAGTTGATGGTATCCCGACCTAAGATCGATCTTTGAGAAATAGCTCGAACCCTGCAACTGGTCGAACAAGTCATCGATCCTTGGTAACGGGTACCAGTTCTTTATTGTCACTTTGTTCAGTTCTCTGTAATCGATGCACATTCTCATGCTTCCGTCTTTCTTCTTTACAAATAACATAGGGGCTCCCCAGGGTGATGAACTAGGTCGAATGAAACCCTTTTCCAATAAATCCTGAAGTTGTGTCATAAGTTCTTTCATCTCTGTTGGTGCTAATCGATATGGTGCTTTTGCTATCGGCATCGTTCCTGGTAACAAGTCGATACGAAATTCTACTTGTCGATCAGGGGGCAATCCGTGAAGATCTTCAGGAAAGACTTCTGGATAATCACACACCACCGGAATATTCTGCACCTCCTTCTTTTCCATCTTAGCATCGATCACGAATGCTAGATATGATGTACATCCTTTGGCCAAACACTTTCTGGCTTTCATTAGGGAAATGATTCCAGAATTTACTCTGGTTTTGTCTCCATACACCATAAACGACTCTTTCCCTGGCGGGTTTACTTTTACTATCTTCTTTCTACATAATATTTCTGCATCGTTGGCGCTAAGCCAATCCATTCCTAAAACTATGTCAAATCCATTTAACTCGATGGGCAATAATTCCTCATGGAACTTATTCCCATCCAAGTCAATGAGGATGTTTTTCATACGATGGCTAACAGGAGCAAACTTGCCACTAGCAATCTTGACTAATAACGCATTAACTAGCCTATCTACAGGCAAAGCTAGCTTTCTACCAAATTCATGCGATATAAAGGAGTAATTGGCTCCAGAATAAAACAAAATTTGGGCAGGCAATTCGTTTACAAGAAAGGTACTTGAAGCGACATTGACTTCTTCTTTTGCAGCTTCAAGTGTCATATTTATCCCCTCTCTTCATATTTTCTTCATCTTAGAATCCCCCAAAGCCCTGGTATCGATTGTAAAGCCCGAAATACGCCACGAAGTGCCCAAGAAGCCCGGAAATTTTATTTTTTCGGTTTCGAAGCCCGACTTTTGCAATGCCCGGTTTCTCAATAAAACACCCGGTTTTATCAGAAGCGATCGTTTTAGATGCACGCTTAGCTAAAATTACGCTCTACAACTTCCTTTTAGACTTCGTCGGCTAATTTTGACTCTAAATTTTATATTATTATTTTTAACAGACCGGGACAAGAAATCCGTTAAAAATTCATAACTTCTTCATCCGACGTCCGTTTTCGTCAGACTCTTTACCATTATGCTCCTAATGACGAGACCTTCAATTCTCGTTTAGGTTGTGTCGGCTAAAATTTGCTCGATCTAAAATTCGAGTTTTTAGCTGTCTACTGCTAAGCTGAAACTTCGAAAAATCATAACTTCCTCATACGAAGTCAGATTTGGGCGTTCTTTTTATCGAACTTCTCAGTTTAACGAATACTATGATTTTCGATTAGATCACAAAGGCTAAAAAGTAGTTTATCGAAAACTCACTTTTTACGACATTCAGCACCGTGCCGGTTTTGTCGCAAAACTTCGACAAGTCATAACTTCGTCGTTATAACTCGGATTTTGTTATTCTTTATATCCCCGAAATCCTTGTTTCGACCACTACAACTTTATGTAAAGATATCGGGCTTATCTCACACTTTAATTTGACGCTTATTTTTATTTTTAATTAATTAAGCCCTAATAATTAAGCATAAAACACGTAATTCACATAATTCCTTTTCATTTCTTTAAAATGAGTTACAAAGGTTAACCTAGACTATCAACTCAATATAAATGCCTAGGCTAGAAACACGAGTGTTACAATTCTCTCCCCTTAGGATGATTCCGTCCCCGGAATCATATATCACCAAACAAATGCGGGTAGCAAGTCATCATGTCACTCTCCGTTTCCCAAGTGAGATTTGGTCCATTCGTATGTTTCCAGCGCACAAGCACTAAATTAACCATCTTGCGTCGTAACTTCATAGTCTTATGGTCAACGATTGCCTCAGGTTCTTCGATCAACCTCTTGTTTTCATCCAACCTTAACTCAGAAATCGGAATTATGTTGGGCACATATCCCGTGAACTTTCTCAAGTAACACACATGAAAGGTGTTATGAATACCCTCCAGTTCTTCCGGTAACTCTAGCTTGTAAGCTTGATTCCCGATCTTCTGAAGAACTTTGAACGGTCCAATAAACCTTGGACTCAACTTTCCTCGTTTCCCAAATCTTATAAGTCCCTTCCACGGCGAGACTTTAAGTAAACCCGAATCTCCAACTTCGAAGGTTATCGGTTGTCTTTTCTTGTCAGCATAACTCTTTTGTCGATCTTGAGCACCTAACATCCTTTCCCTTATCACTTTCAACTTTTCGGCAGTCTGATGGACTATTTCAGGTCCCAAAAACTGCTTTTCCCCAGCTTCCAGCCAACATGATGGCGTTCGACACTTTTCCCCATACAAAGCGTGATAAGGTGCCATCTTAATGCTTGAGTGGAAACTATTATTATAGGAGAATTCTACTAAAGGTAAGTGTTCATCCCAGTTACCTTGGAATTCTAGGGTACATGCTCTCAGCATATCCTCCAATGTTTGAATCGTTCGTTTGCTCTGACCATCGGTTTGCGGATGGTAAGCTATACTCAAACACAACTTGGTACCCAATTCCTCTTGTAGAATCCTCCAAAATCTCGAGGTAAAACGGCTATCACGATCGGACACAATTGTTAACGGAACACCGTGAAGCCTCACAATTTCCTTCACGTAAGAATTCGTAAGTTTATCCATAGACCACTTCTCTTTAGCTGCTATGAAATGCGCACTCCTAGTGAAGCGATCAACGAACACCCAAATTAGGTCGTGACCGTTCCTTGTTCTGGGCAGTTTAGTCACAAAATCCATGGTGATGTCTTCCCATTTACCCATGGGTACGGGTAAAGGTTCTAAACTCCCATACGGTTTCTGATGTTGTGCCTTAACCCTAGCACAAGTTACACACTCGGCCACATACTTAGCCACATCGAGTACATGGTCTTGTGAGCTTCTTCCATCAGAAGATCTCTTACTCTGCCTGTCTTAGGTACCCAAATCCTATCTTGGAATACCTTTAACCCTTGGTTGTTTGTACCGAACACTAACATTTTGCCCAAACGTTATTCCTTTCGGTCATTTTTCTCCAAAGCTTCCTCTTGGGCTTTCTTTATACTTTCCACAATTGTCGAGACAACTTCAATTCTCAACGCTCTTGGCCTTTTCTTTTCAAGGTTTACCTTCCGACTGAGAGTATCAACAACAACATTTGCTTTACCAGGGTGGTAAAGTATCTCACAGTCGTAGTCCTTGAGTAACTCTAGCCAGCGTCGTTGCCTCATGTTTAATTCCTTCTGATTAAAGAGATATTGAAGACTCTTATGATCAGTGAAAAGTTTACACTTTGTGCCATAAAGATAATGCCTTCATATCTTTAGGGCGAATACTACCGCTGCCAACTCCAGATCATGAGTGGGGTAGTTCTTTTCATGTTCCTTCAATTTCCTCGATGCATACGCTATCACTTTATCCCTTTGGGTCAGAAAACAACCTAACCCAACTCCAGACGCATCGCTATAAACTGCGAAGTCATCAACTCCTTCAGGCAACGAAAGAATCGGTGCTTCACACAGTCTCTTCTTCAACTTCTCAAAGGCTTCCTTATGCTTCTCATTCCAAGCATAAGTAGCTCCTTTGTGGGTCAAAGCTGTTAATGGAGTAGCAATCGAAGAAAAGCCTTGGATAAACCTTCGGTAATATCCAGCTAATCCTAAAAAGATTTGAATCTCCGTAGGACTTTTTGGTTGTTCCCACTTCATTACAGCTTCAATCTTTGCTGGGTCAACCATTATTCCTTCTTGGTTAACCACATGACCTAAAAATTGGACTTCTTGAATCCAAACTTCACATTTGGAGAACTTTGCATACAACTTCTCCTTTTTCAGGACTTCTAGCACTTCACGCAGATGCTTTTCATGCTCCTGCTTGCTTTTCGAATAAATCAAGATGTCGTCAATGAATACTATCACAGATTTATCTAAGAATGGTTTACAAACCCTATTCATCAAATCCATGAAAGTTGCTGGGGCATTGGTTAGTCCGAACGACATAACCAAAAATTCATAGTCTCCATATCTTGTTCTAAACGCAGTCTTTTCGATATCCTGCTTTCTCACCTTTAGTTGATGGTATCCCGACCTAAGATCGATCTTTGAGAAATAGCTCGAACCCTGCAACTGGTCGAACAAGTCATCGATCCTTGGTAACGGGTACCAGTTCTTTATTGTCACTTTGTTCAGTTCTCTGTAATCGATGCACATTCTCATGCTTCCGTCTTTCTTCTTTACAAATAACATAGGGGCTCCCCAGGGTGATGAACTAGGTCGAATGAAACCCTTTTCCAATAAATCCTGAAGTTGTGTCATAAGTTCTTTCATCTCTGTTGGTGCTAATCGATATGGTGCTTTTTCTATCGGCATCGTTCCTGGTAACAAGTCGATACGAAATTCTACTTGTCGATCAGGGGGCAATCCGGGAAGATCTTCAGGAAAGACTTCTGGATAATCACACACCACCGGAATATTCTGCACCTCCTTCTTTTCCATCTTAGCATCGATCACGAATGCTAGATATGATGTACATCCTTTGGCCAAACACTTTCTGGCTTTCATTAGGGAAATGATTCCAGAATTTACT
Organism: Lactuca sativa; assembly: GCF_002870075.4. Classification (NCBI taxonomy): domain Eukaryota; kingdom Viridiplantae; phylum Streptophyta; class Magnoliopsida; order Asterales; family Asteraceae; genus Lactuca; species Lactuca sativa. The sequence goes on from NC_056627.2 coordinate 31,961,532, forward strand.
CTGGTTTTGTCTCCATACACCATAAACGACTCTTTCCCTGGCGGGTTTACTTTTACTATCTTCTTTCTACATAATATTTCTGCATCGTTGGCGCTAAGCCAATCCATTCCTAAAACTATGTCAAATCCATTTAACTCGATGGGCAATAATTCCTCATGGAACTTATTCCCATCCAAGTCAATGAGGATGTTTTTCATATGATGGCTAACAGGAGCAAACTTGCCACTAGCAATCTTGACTAATAACGCATTAACTAGCCGATCTACAGGCAAAGCTAGCTTTCTACTAAATTCATGCAATATAAAGGAGTAATTGGCTCCAGAATAAAACAAAATTTGGGCAGGCAATTCGTTTACAAGAAAGGTACTTGAAGCGACATTGACTTCTTTTTTTGCAGCTTCAAGTGTCATCTGAAAGGCTCTCGCCTTCGGCTTTGGTGGTATATTGGGCTTTGCGGCATCCTTCCTCTTCGGACAGTCTTTAAGAACATGCCCTACTTCATGGCACTCAAAACATACCCTCTTGTCGGATGGACACACGTTGGCATAATGCCCAGTCTTTCCACATTTGAAGCAAGTCACCTCCTCACTACATCTCCCAGAGTGCTTTTTCTTTCACTTCTCACACCATTTCACTTCACCTCCTCCTCCTCCAAACCTCTTGGACTTAGAAAATTTGCTTTTCTTGTTGGAACCTGAAGTTCCTTAAAATTTTCTCTTTTCACCAACTTCTTCCCTCTCCAGACCCTTCTCTTTGATCTGAACCTCAACATTCTTAGCAGCCCAGATGGCGGCTTTCAAAGTGGTTGCTTGCTTAACCATCGGACCAAAGTCTGCTGGTAACCCGAGCGCAAACTTGTTGACCTTAGAGAGTTCAGTTGGAACTAGATGAGGAACTAGCTTCATCTTTTCCATAAAACTAGCAGCGTATTCAGTAACGCTCATCTTTCCTTTCTTTAAATTTTGGAACTCATTGTTGATTTCTAGAAGATCCTGCTCAGAGAAGTACTGCAATTTCAGTTGTACCACAAAATCTTCCCAAAACATCTTACAAGCTTCACCCTTGGGCATCAAATCAACTAGTAACTTCCACCAGCTCAACACACCAGACTTTAACAGAGGGATTGCAAGTGCGGTCTTTTGTTTGTTGCTGCACTCGCAACTTTCAAACATCGTCTCCATTTCGGAGATCCAATTCATGACTTCCACCGGTGTCGGATTTCCAGATAGACACGGCGGTTTAGATGCCATGAAATCTTTGTATTTGCATCCGCGTCCATCAACTCCTCCATCCTGGTTGTTTTGTCTAACTATCGGTGGGTTGGCTTGACCAAGAGTCCCACTATAGTTCCCTCCTACTGATTACCCTTCATTCAATACGGTCCGTTCAACATGCATCGTAGTCTCTTCCCTATGTTGTTGTAGTAATCGCCTTGTCTCCTCCATTTGGCGATCTAACATTATTTGCATCATTGCTTGTACCCCAGCCATCGTCATTGGCTCAGGTGCAGCTCCTACAACAGGTACTTGCTCAACTACTTGAGGTTGAGGTTGTTGATCCTTGTTTCCATTTGCATTTGCAGCTCCACTACGAGTTCTGGCGATTACAATCTATATAACAAATAAGGCGAATTTAGGTATTTGTCCTTGTTAGACATGTCAATTCCCTTATCACTCTGAAACGTTTACATGTTAGTTCTAATCTCGTAATCATATGCTTAGAATCTAAAAACATAAGGTTTCCAGATCCGTTCGGCAACAGACCATAGATCCGAACAAATAATGGCACATATGGCAAACACATAGCATTTAGCACATAAGGACATTTTAGGCATCTTTCCTAAAATAAACTAGTGCTCGTGTCTAAAATATGGTAGACACTCATCTCACAATCATCACTTAGCAGTCTAAGTTCAAGTCTAGAAATTCTACAATTTCTTAGTTCACTTAAACTAATGCTCTGATACCAACTGTGACATCCCCTAATTTCTCGGCCAGAAAAAACGGATTTAATTTATGCTTTTTAAAATAAAATCAAAGAAATCTTTTTAAAAGATGTTGCGGAATTGGTCCCCAAACAAAATATGATAAAAGTTTATAAAAACCCTTCATTAAGAAGGTTTATGTTTTCCATATATATATCAAAACCTCGGGATGTCATGTTTCGATACAGATCAAAAGCATAAACAAGACATTATAAGCCTTTCAACAGTCATTTACAACTACTGGCCTATAATCCAAAAATCTCTCGTCGTCCTCCGACTATGCTCGGGGGCCACTACCTGTAACATAAAAGTTGAGTGGGTCAGGCTTGGGAGCCTGGTGAGCATATAGGGTTTTCAACCCACAATAATAATAAACTTATTAAGTTCACCAATCAACAATAACCCTGATTACCCGTTCCCGTTATCCTCACTTTATGTCCCTAAACTCTTTTCACAAGGGACCTAGCCTAAAGAATATCATCGGGATGGACACTACTGCTAAGGGGTTTCCTCAGCCATACATGTCCTAAAGGCAACCATGAGGGGGATGGAGTACAGCGAATGAACCCTCTTAGTTCATTAACACCTACAAGTTGCGGACCTGCTAATGTTTCCTACTAGACTGTCTAGAAAGTCCGTGGTCGTCATCCAAACTCCGCTAGATGACTTGATCTCAAAACACATCGAGGCCTCTCTTTAATTTTATTTTTATCACACATCACTATCTACCCATGTTCTACCCAACATATTTGTAGATAAAAATACTTATATAGTTTAAAACTTGTATAAAACATCAACACAATAGTCAACTCAAATATACAATTAATATATTTACACATTGCACGTATTATAAGGTAAATACTTCATATCCATGTGTAAAATGAAAGTGATTATACACTCACATAATTTGATGATAATCGGGCAACAATTCGTTTTCTAAAACGATCGCTTCTGATAAAACCGGGTGTTTTATTGAGAAACCGGGCATTGCAAAAGTCGGGCTTCGAAACCGAAAAAATAAATTTTCCGGGCTTCTTGGGCACTTCGTGGCGTATTTCGGGCTTTACAATCGATACCAGGGCTTTGGGGGATTCTAAGATGAAGAAAATATGAAGAGAGGGGATAAATATGGCAAAACTCCAAAAGTAACCGAGAGCCTTCGCATGTACCCTTCTATTTATAGGGTCCGAAATTCTGATCCAAGGGTTGAGAGTCTTCTGATCTGACGGCTAAGAGGCATCGTAGGGGGGGGGGGGGGGTGGCTCGCACATGGTCTGCGCATGCGAGGGCTCGCTGGCAGTCTGTGATTGGACTGAGGCGTGTGTCCGAAGTTGGTTTCTGTGTGCATGTGGTCGCACGTGCGAGGGTCTCGGTGGCACTAGCTGATTGGACCGCGGAGTCGTATCACACATGCGAGGCTCGGAGCTAGGCTATGCGAGGCTCGGTCAATATGCTAGCCTTGGATTGGACCTCCCTTCGGTCAAATCAGAATCCGACACGTGGCTTCGCATGACTCAGCAGCTTCGGTGACTCAACAGCTTGGTGACTCAGCAGGACATGTGGCACTTTTTCAGCGAGGGTGACGTGGCAAAGTGTGACTATGCGAATTTTCTCGATTTTCGCGCCAAAACTTCTAAAATCCATAACTTTTGCATACGAGCTCCGTTTTTGACGTTCTTTATATGCACGTGTAGCTAAAATTACACTCTATAACTTCCATTTAGACTTTGTCGGCTAATTATGCTTTTAAATTTTATATTTTTATTTTTAACAGACCGGGACAGGAAATCCGTTAAAAATTCATAACTTCTTCATCTGACGTCCGTTTTCTTCAGACTTTTTACTGTTGTGCTCCTAATGACGAGACCTTCAATTCTTGTTTAGGTTGTGTCGGCTAAAAATCGCTCGATCTAAAATTCGAGTTTTTAGCTGTCTACTGCTAAGCTGAAACTTCGAAAAATCGTAACTTTCTCATACGAAGTCAGATTTGGGCGTTCTTTTTATCGAACTTCTCGGTTTAACGAATACTACGACTTTTGTTTAGATCACTAAGGCTAAAAAGTAGTTTATCGAAAACTCACTTTTTACGACATTCAGCACCGTGCCGGTTTTGTCGCGAAACTTCGACAGGTCATAACTTCTTCGTTATAACTCGGATTCTGATATTCTTTATATCCCCGAAATCCTTGTTTCGACCACTACAACTTTATGTAAAGATATCGGGCTTAACTCATACTTTAATTTTGACGCTTATTTTTATTCTTAATTAATTAAGCCCTAATAATTAAGCATAAAACACATAATTCACATAATTCCTTTTCATTTCTTCAAAATGAGTTACAAAGGTTAACCTAGACTATCAACTCAATATAAATGCCTAGGCTAGAAACACGAGTGTTACATCGGGTCTATGACAATCTTCATCGGACTCGCCGGGTCGACCATGGCACTCGTCGAGTCCCTTTGGTCCTTTATCCACACAGATGCTTTTTAAGCCATGCTAAGGCTCCATACTATAGATCCAACTTCCTAAGGCATGTTTATCACGTAAAGTTGCAAAATTTACGTGCATGCAAGGCTCTAATGACTCAAAATGCCAAATCCAAACTTGAAATGGGGTCTAACTCAAATGGAAGGTTTCATACATGACAAGGCTAGAAACTTTATGAATCTAGATCCCAAGGAGGGTTCAAATCTGAAGTTGCAACTTCAGATCCAGCTCATACTCAACAATAGCTTTATAATCAAGCCAAAAATCCCTAAACATCATCCAAAGAGATTTCACAAAGAAATGAGGCCAAGATCATGAATTGATACCTCAAATGAAGCTAACTGAGATAGATTTTGTAGATCCACACGACTCCCTTGCTGCTAGCTACTTGACCTTCAAGCTCCCTTCACAAGTTCCACCTTCCAAAGTTCAAAACACACTCAATTGAAGCTCTCACACGAAATAAGGTTTGATAGACTCTCTAGAGGTTGTAAGGGACTAAGGGAGGCTAATGATTCCTCAAATAGAGTGAAAAACCCCGAAAATTAGGGTTTCACCCTCTAGCTCCAACTCGTCAAGTCACTCTTCTGACTCGGTGAGTTGGTCACTTAAACATGTGGCCCCAAACCCTCTGTTATTCGACGAGTCAGGACATCCAACTCGTCGAGTAGACCTTGAAACTTGAAAATTAAAGCCATAATATTAATACCTGAGAATTTGGGCGTTATACCAGGAGCCGCCTCCTGGTCTTTCATACAAAATGTCAAGGTCCACCCCCTGATCTTCCAATAATACATAAACCAAATGGGTCAGCTTTGGGGCCTTCGACCCATACAACAATGAGGAGACTCACCTCGAATGCTGAAGCTCATAGAAAGAAATTCCTAGTTGCCGCCCTAACGACTCCCTGAGCTATCAGTACAAAATAACACCCAAGTAACACTTGGGTTGCAATATATGGCCCATAATCCATACTTGGAGTAAAATGACCATTTTAACCCTAGCCTAGCTTTAACCAAACTTGAGGCCCAATTCCATAAACTAAAAGGCCCAAAACGAATAGATCCATAAGGCCCACTTATGGCCAGCCTAATTTTCCAAATTGGGCCCAATCCCCATATGGTCCTTATCCTAAAACCCAATAATTTCCTTAGTCCTAAATTTTGATTACAAATGGCCCAAAAGGCCCAAAGCAACAAAGTCCAAAGAAGTGGCATAAAGATGCAATGCCCAAAAACACAACAAGTCCAAAGCCCAGTTGAGCGTTGTACGTGGGGCATACGCTCAGCACGCTTGACGTACTCGACGAATCTAGATCACGACCAAAACTCGATACGTTAGGCGTACGTCAATTATGCAGGGTGTAAACTGACTTATTCCAAAACATATGTTATGGCTTAACCACTTAAGCACTTTGCACCCAAACTTCAGAGAATCTTAAAATAAAGCTCTTAATGCATAAAGTTCGCACATTTATGCATTTTCATGTCTTAATGGGACCCAACAACCATCTTAAATCCATTAAGACCCATATTAATCCAACTAGAACATGAATGGACCAAAAGCAAGGATCAAGATACCACTTTTACGAACTTATAAACTTAGAAAGGGCAAGATCTAGCAATCTTGGATCCTGGAGTGGCTCAAACTCTCAAGGAGGATTCAAAACCCTAAAATAAGCACAAATGTAGTCCTAAACCTATGGAGCATAACAACAAGCCACAGTATGAACTTGATACCTTAAATGAGCTGGAAATGAAGCCAAGAGTCTGTATGTATAAGTCTTCCTTTGAACCACAAGCTAGCACCAAACACGTTTTCCTTGAAAATCAGCAAAAGCACACAAAAATGCACACTTAGATCTCACAAACACTCAATGACAGATTAGGGTTTGCAAAATGAGGCTAGAGGTCACTATAAGCTATGAAATGAGAGAGCCTTAAGCTTATATGGATGTTTAAATAATGCCTAAACCCTAAAAACTAGGGTTTGTCACTCTGCCAATTACGTTGGGCGTATGCGGCCAAACATGCGCTGTAACATCCAGATTCCCAGGTATATTATTATTTATTCATTTATTTCGGAGTTTATGGAGGGACTCGGCGAGTTGGTGCTTAGACTCGTCGAGTAGGGTCGTAGATTCTCATCCGGGTTCATAACTGGACTCGACGAGTCCATGAGTGGACTCGGTGAGTCCATGCTGTTTAATGAAACCCTAATTTCCCAGGTTTGGGACCTATTTAAAGGCCCCTTAGGTCCGTCATTTGCGGCTACCAAATCCCAGAGAGAAACCCTAAGAGATCTAGAGCGTTTGTGAGGAAGGAGAGGCCAATTTTGATCATTTTGTTGGTGTGATTGCAAGAAGGAGGTGACCAAGGCAAGAAGAGGCTGAAGGAGGTGCGATTCTGGTGATTTCAGAGTTCAGATACTTCATCTTGCGGTATTTATTCGGACCTTCTTCAGATTTGGTGTTGATTCTTAGAGTTGGGGTTTTCTAACCCCTATAGAGGATGGATATGTGGAGCAATTGTTCCCTTCTCGAGTTTATGCTTTGGATCTGGACTCAAAGAGGTCCAGAGACCTTAAGCCTTGGAGCTTTATGAGTTATCTTGGGAGCCATGAACTTAGGATGTTGTTTTTGGGGCTAAATCACCAAGTGAAACCATCTAGATGTTATATGAGTGTCAAGGTCTGAACTTTACGTGATTATCATGCTTGGGAAGGTCAGATTTATGGATTAAAGGAACAGATCTGACCTCACGAGGTCAATGGAGTTTGTGCATGGCATGAACTCGCCGAGTCCAAAGATCAGACTCGGCGAGTAGGGTTAGGGTTTCCTGTAAATCACTCAGTGAGTAGACTTGCCGACTTGGGGGAATAACTCTGTGAGTCAAAGGGGGATTAGAGGACTGGAGTTCAAGGCGGAACTCGCCGAGTTGTTCTTGAGACTCGGCGAGTTGAGTCGGGGTGGCCCCGCGATTCATGCCAGGTGTGACTCATCGAGCAAGGGGAGGGACTTGACGTGCCAAGCGGGACTAAAGAGTTAGTGGATACGTGTAGACTCGCCGAGTCGGCCAAGTGCACTCGACGAGTCGGGTCAAAGTTTGACCCTTAACTTTTGTTGAGTTTTAGGGTTTTGTCAGCAATGTGGCCTTTAAGCCAAGAGAGGGGTAAAATGGTCTTTTAGCCTTCTGAGAGTGCTAAGAGTGGGTTGAGTATAGTTATATTTATGAGAGTATTTACTTTATGTGATTAGGCGGAGGCTAGATCGTATTTCTATCGAGTCAGAGATTTACGGAGACATCTGAGGTGAGTATTCTCACTATAATTTACCTAGTGTGGTAACAAAGTTATGTGACAGAGTTTTTTTGTGTTACATGCCAGTGTATTTGCATGTTATTTATGTGTTGTGATTTATTGTGATATGTGATATGCATGATTCAGAGTTTATAGAGTTAGGACCTTCGGGTCCATAGAGTTAGGGCCAGAGGACCCATAAAGAGTTGGGGCTAGAGGGCCCCACTAAGACACATTGACCAGAGGGTCGACAGAGTTATAGCCTTGAGTGGCAAATATGTGTTAGAGTGGTATTTTAGGGAACTCACTAAGCAATTATGCTTACAGTGTTATGTGTTATGTGTTTCAGGTACCAGCAATGATCGCGGGAAGGCGCCGGCATGATTCGTACACACGTACACCGGAGTTTATATGTTTTGATCTTGGGGTTTTGTATTGAGATAATGTTGATACAATGTTTTGAAACATGAATGTGAATGATATTTTATGGTTTTTAAAAAAGTGAAAAATTATTTAAATTTTTACGGTGTTACAAGTTGGTATCAGAGCCTTGGTTTGAGGGATTTGGATGCATCTTCGGGCGTATCTGAACTCAAACTGAGGATTTGAGGAAAATTTTGATAATAAAGTAAAATTTTTGAAAAGAGTAAAATGAGTTTTGAGACAAACAGAGCAGAGCCGTGTGTACGATCATCCAGCTCCCGAACAGTGATTTCCTAAAATACCCTTACAAAAAGTGCTATCATATATGTTATGTTATGTTATATGATGAATTATGATATGCATGATAGAGTAGACTAGGTATTCGTATTAGGACTAGAGTGGCCTGATATATGATGCCATAGTCTAGGGGTTTTGCTGCTAGAAATGCTTGAGAGTGTTTAGATAGCAGCGAGGTGCTTATGAGAGATCTGCTAGTGAGTAGCACATGATTAGAGAGAGTACAGTACATGGGATTTGGGACTCTAGGAGGAGGACTTAGGATGAAAGTTGATGCAGTATGGACGGTAGTATTAGGCCCGTACTATTGAAGATACCAAGTCAGTGCGCAATCCAAGTAAGAATCCCTAGAGTACTAAGGAACAAGTAGGGTGGAGTTATCGAGTGTGATTATACTCAAGTGAGTCCCCAATATTCTTATGTTGTATTTCAGAGGGAGATCATAATAGGGATACGCCACACACCAGAGAGCAGTGGTAGGAGCGATGCAGAGATCCGTAGGATCATTCATGAGGAGGTGGTTGCGGCCATCAAGGCAGAGATACCAGAGATGTTCAGGTCTATCAAGACCACTCTGATTGAGACATTTGATGAGAGATATGCTGCTCTTTTTGAGGCTGTTGTTGCTGCGGCCACTACAGCTATAGTTGCGACGAGGCCACAGGGTCGTGATGCGTTGCTGTTCCGAGAATTCAGCAACACGAAACCACCAGAGTTCGATGGGACCCAGGACCCGATTGCAGCAAGGAGGTGGATATCAGACATAGATGGGTGTTTCTTTACTTGCTCATCCCCTGAGCATTTGAGAGTCCAGTTCGCGCTGAACCAGCTTCGCTTGGGAGCGAAGGACTCATGGAAGTTTGTGACGGCGCACTACACGCCTGCTGAACTTGCTGCAGTAACCTGGGAGAGGTTCACTGCTATGTTTCGAGACGAGTACATTCCACAGGTGGAGAGGGAGCGATTGGCACAGGAGTTTCTGACCCTCAAGCAGGGTACCGAGTCTGTTACAGCGATTACTCGGATGTTCCATGAGAGGGAAATGTTTTGCCCAGAGAATGTGTCCTCCGAGTAGGCACATATGAGCCGGTATTTGAGTGTGTTAAGGAGGGATATACGAGAGTTCGTGGCAAACTCGACGTACCGGACATTTGCTAAGCTTCAGGTAAATGCCCGAAATAGGGAGATAGAGTTAGAGACCCAAGCTAGGGAGGAGGCTGAGTCTTAGGGAAGGGATCGGCGGCCGGCTCAGTCCCAGCCGGCAGCCAAGTGGGCCAAACCTGCTGATTCGAGATCTGGGAACTAGAAGGGCTGCACTTGTGGCAAGTGCGGCAGGAGTCACGATGGGGTGTGCAGAGCAGGGTCTTGCTACAAATGTGGCAAGGAGGGGCATATGGCCAAGGATTGCCCCAAGGGGTTTGCAGTATGTTTTCACTGCTACCAAACCGGACACCGAAAGGCAGTGTGTCCACAGTTGCGAGGGACAATTCAGGGAGCATCTCAGGGATCTGCTCCTGCTGCAGTGAGAGTTATGGATAGTCGGCCTGCGAAGGTCGAGGCACCGAAGGCACGGGGGAGAGCCTTGTAGTTGACTGCGGAGGAGGTCCGCACAGCGCCTGATGTCGTGGCCGGTATGTATTCTTTCATGTATTTATTTTTATGTTTAGATATTGGGCTTATATTATGTTATGCGTAGGTACTTTTCTTGTGGGTTGTGTACTTGCCCTAGTGTTATTTGACTCGGGTGCGAGTCGATCTTTTGTATCGTTGACTTTTAGCCACCACATCAGTATTAGTCGGGAGATGTTGAGTCGACCACTGAGAGTTTCCATAGCGGATGAGAGAGCGGTGTATGCCACAGAGGTGATTCGAGGTTGTGTATTCGAGATTTTCGGGGTAGATTTTCCGATTGACTTAGTCCCTATCGCAATGGGAGATGACTGTGTCATCGTGGGCATGGATTGGTTGAGCAGATTTGGAGCAGTCATCGACTGTGAGCGACAGCTGGTGACCATACGAGACCCTAGTGGGGGATTTCTTACGGTGTACGGCGAGGGTACACATTCTGGGTCGGCACTTTATTCGGCCGCTAGAGCGACACAGAATCTACAGTAGGGTTGTAAAGGGTTTGTGGCATATGTGATGGATACGAGGGTCTATTCAGAGAGACCAAGGCCAGTTGATGAGGTTCCGATAGTGCGTGAGTTCCCGGATGTATTTCTAGAAGAGTTTTCGGGTTGCCTCCCAAGAGGCAAGTAGAGTTCTGTATCGATTTGGTACCGGGGGCTGCGCCTATTGCCAAGGCGCCCTATCGCCTTACGCCTCCAGAGATGCAGGAGTTATCCTTGTAGCTTCAACAGCTGCTGGGGAAGGGGTTTGTTGGGCCGAGCAGTTCGTCGTGGGGAGCGCCTATCGTTTTTGTCAAGAAAAAGGATGGTTCACACCAGATGTGCATTGATTACCAGGAGTTGAACAAGTTGACGGTCAAGAACCGTTACCCGTTGCCAAGGAACGACGATTTGTTCGATCAGTTAAAGGGAGCATCTTGGTTCTACAAGATCGATTTGAGGTCAGGATATCATCAGGTGATGGTGCGAGATGAGGATATCCAGAAGACAATGTTCAGGACTCGTTATGGGCATTACGAGTTCATAGTGATGCCTTTCGGTCTCACAAATGCACCGGCGGTGTTCATGGATCTCATGAACAGGGTGTTCAAGCCGATGTTGGATCGCTCGGTGATCATGTTCATCGATGACATATTGGTGCATTCGAGATCCAGAGAGTAGCATGAGGAGCATTTGAGAGAGATCCTCAGAGTTTTGAGATCAGAGAGGCTTTATGCCAAATTCTCCAAGTCTGATTTCTGGTTACGAGAGGTCCAGTTCCTACGGCACCTCGTTAACCAGAAAGGGATATTGGTAGATCCGGTCAAGATCGAGGCAGTGAGGAGTTGGGAGGTGTCGAGATCACCTACCGACATCAGGAGTTTCCTAGGGTTGGCTGGTTATTATTCGAGATTTATCAGGGATTTCTCCAAGATCACCGTGCCACTCACCAAGTTGACCCGGAAGGGTATTGCTTTTTCATGGGGCCCTGAGCAACAGGCCTCCTTCGAGACACTTCGCCAGAGAATATGCGAAGCCCCGGTGTTAGCCCTTCCGAGGGAATGGAGGATTTCGTAGTGTATTGTGACGCGTCGATATCAGGGTTGGGAGCGGTGCTTATGCAGAGGGGGCATGTGATAGCATACGCATCAAGGCAGCTGAAGCCTAATGAGACGATGTATCCCACCCACGATCTAGAGTTAGGAGCAGTAGTGTTCGCCCTTAAGATCTGGCATCACTATCTCTATGGGGTTGGGTGTACCATATACACTAACCACAAGAGCTTGAAGTACCTGATGGATCAGCTCAACCTGAATATGCGCCAGAGGAGATGGTTGGATGTGTTAAAGGATTATGACTGCGAGATGCTGTATCACCCGGGCAAGGATAATATCGTAGCCGATGCCCTGAGCCATAGGGCGGAGGGCGCACCGATGCGAGATGTTTCCATGAGTTTGACAGTGATGACTTCGGTGTTGGACACCATTCGTGGGGCCCAGGCTAAGGCCGTGAGACCAGAGAACTGTAAGAGAGAACGGGTTATCGGGCGGGTATCGGAGTTCGTTACCGATAGCCGGAGGCTTATGACATTTCAGGGTCAGATTTGGGTACCGTTTGTAGCCAGAACGCATACCATTTTGATGGAGGAGGCGCATCGATCAAGGTTCTCGATCCATCCCGAGGCCAATAAGATGTATTTGGACCTGAAGAGAGAGTATTGGTGGCCCTGTATGAAGAGGGATGCCGCATGGTTTGTAGAGAGATACATGACCTGTCGTAGGGTTAAGGCCGAGCACCAGCATTCACATGGTAAGCTGTAGCCATTAGAGATTCCCGAGTGGAAGTGGGAACAGATTACCATGGATTTCATCACCAAATTGCCGAAGACTACGAGAGGTGTCGATGCAATTTGATTGATTGTGGACAGGTTGACAAAGAGCACTCACTTTCTTGCTATTATTGCGGGCTCTTCTATAGAGAGGCTGGCAGAGTTGTACGTGAGAGAGGTGGTATCGCGGCATGGGGTACCGGTCTCGATTGTTTCAGATAGAGATGTGTGTTTCACTTCCATGTTCTTGAAGAAATTTCATGAGGAATTGGGTACGGGGCTGCATTTTAGTACCGTATACCACCCACAGACTGACGGACAGAGCGAGCGGACGATTCAGACGCTCGAGGACATGCTTCGGGCATGTGTATTGGACTTCAGAGGAAGTTGGGACATGTACTTACCCTTGGTTGAGTTTTCATTTAACAACAGCCGCCATCATTCGAGCACAGGTATGCCACCTTTTGAGCTGTTGTATGGGAGGAGGTGTCGGACCTCTATTTGCTGGGGAGAGGTAGGGAAACGTGTGATGGGTAGTACCGAGATTGTGCTTCAGACGACTGAGCAGATTCAGCAGGTCAGACAGAGCTTACTGACGGCCCAGAGCCGTCAGAAGAGTTATGCGGATAGACGGCGGTCAGAGCTCGAGTTCCAGGTCGGTGACTTCGTACTCCTGAAGGTATCTCCTTGGAAAGGAGTGATCCGGTTCAGGAAGAAGGGCAAGTTGGGACCCCGTTATATTGGTCCATTCCGAGTGGTTGTGAGAGTAGGCCAGTTGGGCCAGATTCATGACACCTTTCACGTATCACAGCTGAGGAAGTGTATAGCCGACGAGTCGGCAGTGGTACCATTAGAGGATATTCATGTGGATGCGAGCCTGAACTATGTTCAGGGACCGGTTGCGATTTTGGATCGGAGGATCAAGGATTTGAGGAACAAGGAAGTGCCCCTGGTGCAGGTCCAGTGGCAGCTTTGGAAGGGGTCCGAGCTGACTTGGGAGCCAGGGCGAGAAATGCATGAGCAGTATCCAGAGTTGTTTGCGGAGTAAGACTTCGAGGACGAAGTATGATTCTAGTGGGGGAGAATTGTAACATTCGGGTTCCCAGGTACATTATATACTCATTTATTTTGGAGATTTTGAAGGGACTCTAAAAGTTGATGCGTAGACTCGCCGAGTAGGGTCGTGAATTATATCCGGGTTAATGATCGGACTCAGCGAGTCGACTAGTGGACTCGGCGAGTCCACGTTGTTTCATGAAGCCCTAATTCCCGGGGATTGAGACCTATTTAAAGGGGCTTATAGCCACCATTTGCAGCTACCAGACCCCTGAGTGAAACCCTAAGCGATCTAGAGTGGTTGTGAGGAAGAAGAGGCCATTTTTGATCTTTATGTGGGTGTTTTTGCAAGAAGAAGGTGACCAAGGCAAGAGGGAACTTAAGAGGGTGCTATTATGTGGATTTCAGAGCTTAGAGACTTCATCCTTAGGTAAATATTCGATCCTCCTTCAGTTTTGGTGTTAATCTTTGAGAGTTAGGGTTTCTAGCCCCCTTTTTAGTATGATTTGTGAAGCAATTGGTCCCTTCTTGTGTTGAGGCTTCGAATCTGGATCCAAAGAGGTCCAGAGACCTTAACTTCTTGATCTTTATGGGTGGCCGCTAGAGCGAGACAGAGTCTACAGCAGGGATGTAAGGGATTTGTAGCGTATGTGACGGACACGAGGATTGATTTAGATAGACTGCGGTCAGTTGATGAGGTTCCGATAGTGCGTGAGTTCCAGGATGTATTTCCGGAGGAGTTTCCGGTTATGCCTCCCAAGAGGCAGGTAGAGTTCAGTATCGACTTGGTTCAGGGGGCTACGCCAATCGCCAAGGCTCCCTATCGCCTTGCGCCTCCAGAGATGCAGGAGTTATCCTCGCAGCTTCAGGAGCTGCTGGGGAAGGGGTTTATTCGGACGAGCAGTTCGCCGTGGGGAGAACCTATCCTCTTTGTCAAGAAAAAGGATGGTTCACACCGGATGTGCATTGATTACCGGGAGTTGAACAAGTTGATGGTCAAGAACCGTTACCTTTTGCCGAGGATCGATGATTTGTTCTATCAGTTACAGGGAGCATCTTGGTTCTCCAAGATCGATTTGAGGTCTGGATATCATCAGGTGAGGGTGCGAGATGAGGATATCCAGAAGACAGCGTTCAGGACTCGTTACGGGCATTACGAGTTCGTGGTGATGCCTTTCGGGCTCACCAATGCACCGGCGGTGTTCATGGATCTCATGAACAGGGTGTGCAGGCCGATGTTGGATCGCTCGGTGATCGTATTCATTGACGACATTTTGGTGTATTCGAGAAACAGAGAGCAGCATGAGGAGCATTTGAGGGAAATCCTCGGGGTTTTGTGGTCGGAAAGGCTTTATGCCAAATTCTCCAAGTGTGATTTCTGGTTTAGAGAAGTCTAGTTCCTAGGGCACCTTATTAACTAGAAAGGGATATTGGTCGATCCGGCCAAGATCAAGGCAGTGATGAGTTGGGAGGTGTCGAGGTCACCCACAGAGAACAGGAGTTTTCTAGGATTGGCAGGCTATTACCGGAGATTTATCAGAGATTTCTCCAAGATCGCCGTGCCACTCACCAGGTTGACCCGGAAGGGTGTTGCTTTTTCATGGGGCCAAGAGCAGCAGGCCTCCTTCGAGACACTTCGCCAGAGACTATGCGAAGCCCCGGTGTTAGCCCTTCCGGAGGGAATGGAGGATTTCATAGTGTATTGTGACGCATCGATATCAGGGTTGGGAGCAGTGCTTATGCAGAGGGGCATGTGATAGCATACATATCGAGGCAGCTACAGCCTCATGAGACAAGGTATCCCACCCACGATCTAGAGTTGGGAGCAGTAGTGTTCGCCCTTAAGATCTGGCGTCACTACCTGTATGGGGTCCGGTGTACCATATACACGTATCACAAGAGTCTGAAGTACTTGATCGATCCGCCCAACCTGAATATGCGGCAAAGGAGATGGTTAGACGTGGTAAAGGATTTTGATTGCGAGATCCTGTACCACCCGGGTAAGTCTAACGTTGTAGCCGATGCCCTAAGCCGTAGGGCGGAGAGCGTCCCTATGCGAGACGTTTGCATGAGATTGACATTGATGAATCCGGTATTGGACACCATTTGAGGGGCCCAGTGTGAGGCCGTGAGACCAGAAAACCAGAAGAGAGCGCGAGTTATCGGACAGGTATCGGAGTTCGTTACCGATAGTTGGGGGCTTATGAAATTTCAGGGGCGGATTAAGGTACCGTTTGTAGGCGGGACGCGTACCATTTTGATGGAGGAGGCATATCGATCGAAGTTCTTGATCCATCCAGGGGCCACTAAGATGTATTTGGACCTGAAGAGGGAATATTGGTGGCCCTGTATGAAGAGGGACGTCATGTGGTTCGTGGAGAGGCGCCTAACCTATCGTAGGGTTAAGGCCGAGCATCAAAGACCGCATGGTAATTTGCAGCTGTTAGAGGTTCCCGAGTGGAAGTCGGAACAGATTACTAAGGATTTTTATCACCAAATTGCCGAGGACTGCGAGGGGCGTCAATGCAATTTGGGTGATTGTAGACCGGTTGACGAAGAGCTCTCATTTCCTTGCTATCAGTGTGAGCTATTCCGCAGAGAAGTTGGCAGACATGTACGTGAGGGAGGTGGTATCATGGCGTGGAGTACCGATCTCGATTGTCTCAGATCGAGATGTGTGTTCGCTTCCAGATTCTGGAAGAAATTTCATGAGGAATTGGGTACGCGGCTGCATTTTAGTACCGCATACCACCCACAGACTGACGGACAGAGCGAGCGAACAATTCAGACGCTCGAGGACATGCTCTGAGCATGTGTATTGGATTTTGACAGGAGTTGGGACACGTATTTGCCCTTGGCAGAGTTTTCCTACAACAACAACCATCATTCGATCATTGGTATGCCACCCTTTAAGCTGTTGTATGGGAGGAGGTGTCGGGCCCCTATTTGCTGGGGAGAGGTAGGGCAACATGTGATGGGTAGTACAGAGGTTGTTGACCGCTCAGAGTCGTCAAAAGAGTTATGCGGACAGGCGCCACTCCGAGCTCGAGTTTTAGGTCGGCGACTTCGTGCTCCTAAAGGTCTCTCCTTGGAAAGGAGTGATTCGATACAGGAAGAGGGGCAAGTTCGAGCCCCGATATATTGTTCCTTTCAGGGTGATCATGAGAACAGACAACATAGCCTACCGTTTGGAGCTACCTGCAGAGTCGGGCCAGATTCATGACACCTACCACGTGTCGCAGCTGAGAAAGTGCATAGCCGACGAGTCGGAAATGGTACCATTAGAGGATATTCAGGTGGATGTGATCCTGAACTATGTTGAGAGACCGGTAGCGATTAGGGAACGGAAGATCAAGGTTCTGAGGAACAAGGAAGTGCCTCTGGTGCAGCTCCAGTGGCAGCATCGGAAAGGGTCGAAGTTGACTTAGGAGCCGGAGCGCGAGATGCGTGAGCAGCATCCAGAGTTGTTTGCAGAGTGAGACTTTGAGGGCGAAGTCTGATTCTAGTGGGGGAGAATTGTAACCTCCGGATTCCCAGGTATATTATTTTATTCATTTATTTTGGAGTTTATAGAGGGACTCGGCGAGTTGGTGCTTAGACTCGCCGAGTAGGGTCGCGGATTCTCATCCAGGTTCATGACTGGACTCGGCGAGTCCACACTGTTTAATGAAACCCTAATTACCCGGGTTTGGGACCTATTTAAAGGCCCTTAGGGCCGTCATTTGCAGCTATTAAACTCTAGAGAGAAACCCTAAGAGATCTAGAGCGTTTGTGAGGAAGGAGAGGCCCTTTTTGATCATTTTGTTGGTGTGATTGCAAGAAGGAGGTGACCAAGGCAAGAGGAGGCTGAAGGAGGTGCAATTCTAGTGATTTCAGAGTTCAAAGACTTCATCTTGAGGTATTTATTCGGACCTTCTTCAGATTTGGTGTTGATTCTTAGAGTTAGGGTTTTCTAACCCCTATAGAGGATGGATATGTGGAGCAATTGGTCCCTTCTCAAGTTTATGCTTTGGATCTGGACTCAAAGAGGTCCAGAGACCTTAACCCTTGGAGATTTATGAGTTATCTTGGGAGCCATGAACTTAGGATATTATTTTTGGGGCTAAATCACCAAGTGAAACCATCTAGATGTTATGTGAGTGTCAAGGTCTGAACTTTACGTGATTATCATGCTTGGGAAGGTCAGATCTATGGATTAAAGGAACAGATCTGACCTCAGGAGGTCAATGGAGTTTGTGCATGGCATGAACTCGCCGAGTCCAAAGATCAGACTCGGCGAGTAGGGTTAGGGTTTCCCGTAAATCACTCAATGAGTAGACTTGCCGAGTTGGGGGGATAATGCAGTGAGTCAGAGGGGGATTAAAGGACTTGAGTTCAAGGCAGAACTCGCCAAGTTGTTCTTGAGACTCGGCGAGTTGAGTCAGGGTGGCCCCGCGATTCATGCCAGGTGTGACTCGTCGAGCAAGCGGAGGGAATCGACGTGCCAAGCGGGACTAAAGAGTTAGTGGACACGTGTAGACTCGCCGAGTCGGCCAAGTGCACTCGACGAGTCGGGTCAAAGTTTGGCCATTGACTTTTGTTGACTTTTAGGGTTTGGTCAACAATGTGGACTTTAAGCCAAGAGAGGGGTGAAATGGTCTTTTACCCTTCTGAGGGTGCTAAGAGAGGGTTGAGTATGGTTATATTTATGAGATTATTTACTTTATGTGATTAGGCGGAGGCTAGATCGTATTTCTACGGAGTCAGAGATTTACTGAGACATCTGAGGTGAGTCTTCTCACTATACTTTACCTAGTGTGGTAACAGAGTTATGTGACAAAGTATTTTAGAGTTACATGCCAGTCTATTTGTTGGAATAGTGTCTAAGGCTGCAACTATATTAGGCAAGTATTTGACCCGGTTGTGCATGGTCCTTTTGGGTTGCCTTCACCATAGCAACTTGACAGGATGATTTATTATGAGAGAATAAATATTATTAATATATTATGAGAATAATATAAGGAATAATAATATTATTATTTGATTAATATAAGTCATAAATTAATTAGCAATTAACTTGGTGACTTAAAGAGATTAATTGAATAAAGGGGCATAAACTGTCAATTGTATGATAGTTGTACTTTCGGCTACAATCCCTTATGGATAAGGGGTGGACGATTTCTACGGCTTAGGATAAGCTTAGAATTCGTCCAAGAGCTTATAAATTAGGGTATTGGATTGCTTAGGGCCTAAGTTATCCAATTAGGGTTTAAGGGTGAAACCGTAGGAGCCTTACAAGTATAAATAGACCCTAAGGTTTAAGGAAATCGGACCTATTCTCTAAGAACAAACCCTGGCCGATACTTCATCCCCTCTCCTCTCTCTCAAATCATCCTCTTGCTATTTGGTGTTTGTAAGCCATTAGAGGAGTGACAATTGTGACTCTAAAGCTCCAAGGACAAGAAGATCAAGCAAGTGATTCAAGGTAGACTTCTAATTCTTATTTCTTATTGTTATTATACTCTATTAGCCATTAGAAGTCTTGGATTCAATGGATGTTCAATTAGAGAAACCTAGATCCAAGCATTAGGGTTTGCATGTGCACATAGGAATGTTCATATGGCTAAAACCCATCAGTGGTATCAGAGCCTAAATTGGTTTCTATTGAATTGATGCATTGGTTGCTTGTTTAATGCTTGCTAAATTCGAATTTTATGTTTTTGTCTGATGGACTCGGCGAGTAGGCTCGACTCGGCGAGTCCATTGGGGTACTCGGCGAGTCCAAGCATCAGAAAGAGCAAATATTGGGATTTCTTGTTGTTTATCATTGAGATACTTGCCTTTATCATATTATATCAATATAAATCCGATTTTATGATATATATGAGTATATTCTTGATCTAATTGAAGATATTTATCAATTAATAAAATATTTATTTCCTTATATGATAATTGATTAATTATTTTGATTAAATTGGTGAATTGTTTTGCAAGAAATTATTAAATAAATCAAATATCAATAATTATGTAATTAAATGTTAATTTAGATTATTTGTTATTTGACCCCCTATGTTTTGAAAAGTTTAAAACTTGCCCTCAAGTTTTGAAATTTATTGTTTTGTGATTAAAAGTTTAATTTAGACAATTTAAATTTCAAACCCTATAATTTTACAAGTTTAAAATTCAACCATATAGTAATATAATATTACAAGACAAATATATATATATATATATATATATATATATATATATATATATATATATATATATATATATATATATATATATATGTATAATTAAAATGCTAGTCTTACCGTTAGTAGGCCTCACTCACGAAGCCGGTTTATAAGGTGGGTATAAGGTTGCGGCCTATAAAATGGCGCTTAATGGGTGTTCACTCACACCCACCGATTGCTTGATCGGTGGAGGGTTGTTAGCCGAACGGGTAGGATAGGGAAACCTCATCTCTTCATTAAAAGTATAATATGAAATACAAAGTAACTACATGTTTTTCAAAAAATTCCCAATCCTAGTTACTTTAGGAAAAGTGAATTGATGCAATCCCATGAAATTACACTTTGCACCCTTGCTAAGAAGTTAGTAGAGCGTGTGTGGTTTACCGGCACACTAATTGGTTCTAAGCAAAGGTGGCAAAGGGTGATTCATTGTTTATCAGAGTTCGATGGAGCGTGTGTGGTTTACCGGCACATCGAATAGGTGATTGTTACAATGAAGGCACCATGTGAATTTGCATGGTAATTCACACCCACTTTCTGATCCTCGGTATCCCAGTCACAAACAAGAGGGGCATATCGAGATTTAAACATGCCATTGAAAAGTTTCAATGAATCTCATCCAAACCTAGGAATTCTCAATACATTTAGAACTTAAAGTTATGTTTTCGTGATGGAGAATTAGTGAATCATCATTCACTTACCTTCAAATTGTTTGCATGTTAGATTACAACATCCCTTTTCTAATATGTAAATATTGTTGTTGGATCCTAGCCCTAATTTTTCTTATTGGATGACAATTAGGGATTCAAATTCCAATCTATCTTTGTCCTTTTTATTTGTAGATGTCGAACGCGACAAACGCTGCTGCTAGTTCGTTTACATTGATGAGCCTTTTCCAAAAGGTGACTTTCGATGGAACAAACATTAGCGAATGGATAAGATACATTCGCACAATTGCTCATTACGAGGACAAGGAGTATGTCCTCGATGAGAAGCTCGAGAAGATCAACATAGAAATCGCTACTCCGGCTGAAATGACTGCTTTTGAAACTCATGAACATGATGCAACGAAGGTTCATTGCATCATGATAGCCAAAATGAACGCCGAATTCCAAAATTCCTATGAGGACATGTATCCGTACGAAATGCACCAAGACTTGTTGGAGAGATACCACCAAAACGCGAGGCAGGAGCGTTACGAGATTTTCACTAACATGATCTCCGCCAAAATGGGTCATGGAGAATCTCTAACCGTGCACCTGCAAAAGATGCAAAGGTATGTCGATCGTCTTTGCAAGTTGAATGTTGACTTTGGGGAAGACTTGGCGATCGACATGGTGCTTCACTCTTTGCCTCCGTGTTACAATCAATTTAGGATGACCTACCACATGAACAAAGAAGAGGTCACCCTAAGTAAGCTCCAAGGTCTCCTTAGGGTTGCTGAAAGCAACCTCAAGGACAAGTATGTTGCACCCACTCCTAATCCACCCGCTGCTCCTGTTTTGGCCATTGGGCAAAGAAGAGGCAAGAAGAGGAAGGCTCCGTCTAAGAGCCACCGCAAGGGAAAGTCCCGAGATGGTTCCTCTTCTAGTGGGACCAAAGTTGATCCTGCTAAGCCTAACCCTAACCCAAAAGAGGCATAGTACCATCATTGCCATAAAATAGGGCATTGGAAGAGAAGTTGCCCAGACTACCTGCAAGCCATAAGGGAAGGAAAGATCAAGTCGTCTTTCGCAGGTATATACACAATTAAATCTAGCGATTCATCTCATGCTATTTCTTGGGTCCTTGATACCGGTTGTGGTTACCACATTTGTTCTGAATTGCAGGGACTAAGAAGAAATAGGGATGTGGAGCATGGAAGAATAAATCTAATCATGGGGAACAGAAGATCGTCGCGTGTGACCAAGATTGGAGTGTATTCTTTAGTGCTTAGGAATGGTTTATGTTTAGATTTGAACAATTGTTGCTATTCGCCAGAAATGGCAAGAAACATCATTTCATTTCATGGTTTGTTTAGACAAGGTTTTAGATTTTCTATTAAGAATGAGAATGGTTCTATTCTTGCTTATCTAAATGGTGTCTTATATTTTGAAGCAATACCGTGTAATGGAATTTATGAAACTGTTCTGATTGTAGATAACTTAGGAAATGATGTTTTATGCATGGATTCTTCCAATGGTATGGATAGAGCATCCTTGTAGCATTGTCATCTTGAACATGTCAACAAGAAGCGCATAGCCCAACTCCAAAAGGATGGAGTGTTGGAGTCATTCGACCTTAGGGAAGATGAAACATGCGTGTCTTGTTTGCTTGGAAAGATGACTAAGTCACCCTTCACTAGTATATGTGAAAGGGGCGAGGGTCTATTGGACCTAATACATACCGATGTATGTGGACCGTTTAGATCAACCACGAAGGATGGAAACCGCTTCTATGTGACTTTTACCGATGACTATAGTAGATATGGGTATATCTACTTAATCAAGGAAAAGTCAAAAACGCTTGAAAAGTTCAAAGAGTTCAAGAATGAAGTGGAGAATCAATTGGGCAGGAAAATCAAGATGCTTCGATCCGATCGAGGAGGAGAGTACCTAAGTCTTGAATTCCACGACTATCTCAAGGAGTGTGGAATAGTTTCACAATTTACGCCGCCTAGGACACCGCAGTTGAATGGTGTGGCAGAAAGGCATAATCAAACCTTGTTGGACATGGTTCGCTCTATGATGAGTCGTGCTTCACTACCTATCTCATTCCGGGGGTATGCCTTAGAGACTGCCGCCCATATCCTTAACCGAGTCCCTACTAAGAAGGTTGCCAAAACACCTCATGAGATGTGGACAAGGAAAGCTCCCTCGTTAGCACATATCAAGTTTTGGGGTTGCGAGGCTTTCATAAGACGAGATACTCACGACAAGCTCGAACCTTATAGTGAGCGATGTATTTTCATCGGCTACCCACAGAAATCCTTTGGATATATCTCTTCTATAGACCGAAGGACAATGTTGTCTTTGTTGCGAGGATAGGAGTTTTCCGAGAGCGAGAACTCATAAGCCAAGGAGACAGTGGGAGGAAAATCGAGCTTGAAGAGATTCAAGAGTCGATAGAAGAAGGAACCTCTACCGCTGGCACTCAACCCGAGGAGGAAACTCCGGTTGAACCGATTGACGAGTCATTACCTCTTAGACGTTCCGAAAGAGTTAGAGTTCAACCCCTGTTTTATGGTTTTCATATTACTACTGAAGGGGATACGTATATTAGTGATGGTACACTAACAAATCTAGATGAACCTAATAGCTATAAGGAAGCCATGGCAGGCCCGGAGTCTGCGAAATGGAAAGAGGCAATGGACAGCGAGATCCAGTCCATGTATGACAACCAAGTTTGGAATTTGGTTAATAATGTGCCCAGACGTAAGACCGTTGGGTGAAAATGGGTCTTCAAGAAGAAGACCGACGGGGATGGAAACGTACACACATATAAGGCGCGATTGGTTGCAAAGGGCTTTACTCAAACTCCCGGAGTTGACTATGATGAGACCTTCTCACCAGTTGCGAAGATAAAGTATATTAGAGTGATGCTAGCTATTGCCGCATTTCATGATTATGAGATTTGGCAAATGGATGTCAAAACCGCTTTCCTTAATGGAAAGTTGGCTAAGGATGTTTACATGGCTCAGCCAGAGGGTTTTGTCGATCCGAAGCATCCAAATAGAGTGTGTAAGCTTGAGAAGTCCATTTATGGACTTAAGCAAGCGTCTCGCAGATGGAATCTTTGCTTCGATGAGAAAGTCAAAGAGTTTGGATTTGTACGAAGCGAAGATGAATCATGTGTATATGTCAAAGCCAGTGGGAGTATAGTAAGCTTCCTCGTTCTGTATGTCGATGACATACTACTCATAGGAAACGACGTCCCGACTCTGCAGGAGGTTAAGTCCTGGCTCGGGAAGTGCTTCGCTATAAAGGACCTCGGAGAGGATTCTTATATTTTGGGAATAAGGATAGTGAGAGAACGAAGTAAGAGACTAATAGGACTTAGTCAGAACACTTACTTAGATAAAGTACTAAAACGTTTTAGAATGGAAAATTCGAAGAAGGGAGAATTACCGATAAAAAGTAATGCCAAGTTGGGTAAGACTCAAAGTCCGAGTACCGAAGCTGAAATAGCAGAAATGAGCCGAGTTCCATACGCTTCCGCAGTTGGCTCAATCATGTATGCTATGACTTGTACTCGCCCTGATGTAGCCTTTGCTTTGAGCATGGATAGTAGATATCAAGGGAACCCTGGCAGAGCCCATTGGATTGTGGTCAAGAATATCCTTAAGTACCTTTGGAGGACGAAGGAATGGTTCTTAGTCCTCGGAGGGAGTGATGACTTGAAGGTGCGAGGGTATAGTGACGTCAGCTTTCAGACCGACAGGGACAACTACCGTTCGCAGTCGGGCTGGGTCTTTACCCTGAATGGAGGAGCAGTGACTTGGAAAAGTTCCAAGCAAGAAACTGTAGCTGATTCAACGTGCGAATCAGATAACATTGCAGCGAGCGAAGCGTCAAAGGAGGCAATATGTTTGAAGAACTTCATCGGTGATCTAGGAGTTGTACCTGCCATAAAGGACCGGTTGCCTTGACCAAGGAACCGAGGGATCATGGTAGATGTCGACATATCGACAGAAAATATCACTTTATTAGACATCGTGTAGAAGAGGGACAACTCGTGGTGAAGAGGATATCATCAGAAGATAACCCAGTAGATCCGCTTACGAATGGATTGAGTAGGGTTAAGCACTTGCAGCATGCTAGGAGTATTGGGCTGAAGGATGATATTAGCATAGATTAGATAGTAGTAGAAACGTGTAATAGATAAATGTAATTAACATTTGATCATTAAATAAAAGAGTATTATTTATGAGTAATGTTACTGTCTTATGTTAATTGTTTAACTATTGTTTCACTTTGCATGTTTTGACTTCCAGATTAATTGAGTTTATTAAGAATAATCGAATTATTCAAATTGTCCACAATGGTTCATATGTTGGAAGTAGGTATGAATGAAGATTTTCATGAATTGGTGTGTAGATTGTCTAAATGGTATTAGACATAGCAAAAGGTTGCTGCAACGTTCATGAGTGCTTATGAACTAGTATTGAGCATTGGAACAAACTCGCGCTTGCTGGAATCACCTTATGGAATGTGATAAAAAAGGTGATCGCAAGACGATAATATCATATGGTCTTAAAACCAAGATATATGGTTTGTTATTTGTTAATTGGTTGTACATTGATAATGCGAAACCGCATCAGTGACACGATGTTATAAAACGCATTGTTGTGTATAGTTGATTAATGAATAAGTAAATGCATATAAGTTGAAGTTTGTTTGTTACTTTTATCCTAAGAGGGTAAAAGCGATATCTCGGCCGCTCGATGATTTGATTTGACTTATGTGTCGGGCCCGGTCAGAACTGAATTGATATGTTCGATTAAGTTCTATGTCAAATGAATCGGAGATAGAGAAACCAAATGCTAGACAAATTTGTTCCATAGAATTGTCAGCATGATATCTAAACAGAGGACTGTACGATCCCTTATCTAAAGGACAAGATTGATTAGATCAGATTTTGACAGCGTCTTTGAGAGCTACGATTGCTAATCGGATTATACTTGTGTATATAGTTACTAGACTTATCCAAGTGGGAGACTGTTGGAATAGTGTCTAAGGCTGCAACTATATTAGGCAAGTATTTGACCCGGTTGTGCATGGTCCTTTTGGGTTGCCTTCACCATAGCAACTTGACAGGATGATTTATTATGAGAGAATAAATAGTATTAATATATATTATGAGAATAATATAAGGAATAATAATATTATTATTTGATTAATATAAGTCATAAATTAATTAGGAATTAATTTGGTGACTTAAAGAGATTAATTGAATAAAGGGGCATAAACTGTCAATTGTATGATAGTTGTACTTTGGGCTATAATCCCTTATGGATAAGGGGTGGACGATTTCTAGGGCTTAGGATAAGCTTAGAATTCGTCCAAGAGCTTATTAATTAGGGTATTTGATTGCTTAGGGCCTAAGTTATCCAATTAGGGTTTAAGGGTGAAACCCTAGGAGCCTTACAAGTATAAATAGACCCTAAGGGTTAAGGAAATCAGACCTATGCTCTAAGAAGAAACCCTGGTCGATTCTTGATCCCCTCTCCTCTCTCTCAAATCATCCTCTTGCTAGTTGGTGTTTGTAAGCCATTAGAGGAGTGACAATTGTGACTCTAAAGCTCCAAGGACAAGAAGATCAAGCAAGTGATTCAAGGTAAACTTCTAATTCTGATTTCTTATTGTTATTATACTCTATTAGCCATTAGAAGTCTGAGATTCAATGTATGTTCAATTAGAGAAACCTAGATCCAAGCATTAGGGTTTGCATGTGCACATAGGAATGTTCATATGGCTAAAACCCATTAGTATTTGCATGTTATTTATGTGTTGTGATTTATTGTGATATGTGATATGCATGATTCAGAGTTTATAGAGTTAGGACCTTCGGGTCCATAGAGTTAGGGCCAGAGGGCCCACGGAGAGTTGGCGCTGGAGGGCCCCACTGAGACAGATTGACCAGAGGGTCGATAGAGTTATAGCCCTGAGTGTAAAATATGTGTTAGAGTGGTATTTTGGGGAACTTACTAAGCAATTATGCTTACAGTGTTATGTGTTATGTGTTTCAGGTACCAGCGATGATTGCGGGAAGGCGCCGACATGATTCATACACACGCACACCGGAGTTTATATGTTTTGATCTTGGGGTTTTGTATTGAGATAATGTTGATACAATGTTTTGAAAAATGAATGTGAATGATATTTTATGGTTTTTAAAAAAAGTGAAAAATTATTTAAATTTTTATGGTGTTACACGCACCTTCCCTCCTTGCATACATGAGACCAACTTGCAAACCTTTTCCACTAAGGGCCATATCTGCCATTTATTCAAATAGGCATAACTCCCTCTTCTTAGGTCTATTTCGTACGAACATTATAACCACAGAAAGGTGACGAGAAGCCCTACACTTTTGTCAACTCACCTTTGCCTTAAAACTTCCCGAACAGAAACCCAAATTCATAAATGCCCGAACTAACAAATTACGATCAAAGGCTTAAGCTTTGAATCGTCATTAAACACTCGTCTCACTTAAAATATAGCACCTAACATCTAAAAAGGGCCAAAGCCTTTATTCCCTAAGGCCCTAAGCCTCACGACAACTAATGATTAGGCCACAGCCCCGAACAATGAAGCAATCTGAAACCGAGTGTTACAACTCTCCCCCATTTAAATTAGATTTCATTCTCGAAATCGCTCCTTACTAACACTTAGATCATACCAAACAACCCCCATATGGGCCTTATCCTAAAGCCCAATAATTTCCTTAGTCCTAAAGTTTGATTACAAATGGCCCAAAAGGCCCAAAGCAACAAAGTCCAAAGAAGTGGCATAAAGATGCAATTCCCAAAAATACAACAAGTCCAAAGCCCAGTTGAGCGTTGTACGTGGGGTGTACGCTCAACACGCTAGACGTACTCGACGAATCTAGATCGCGACCAAAACTTGGTACGTTAGGCGTACATCAATTACGCAGGGTGTAAACTGACTTATTCCAAAACATATGTTATGGCTTAACAACTTAAGCACTTTGCACCCAAAATTCAGAGAATCTTAAAATAAAGCTCTTAATGCATAAACTTCGCACCTTTATGCATTTGCATGTCTTAATGGGACCCAACAACCATCTTAAATCCATTAAGACCCATATTAATCCAACTAAAACATGAATGGACCAAAAGCAAGGATCAAGATGCCACTTTTACAAACTTATAAACTTAGAAAGGGCAAGATCTAGCAATCTTGGATCCTGGAGTGGCTCAAACTCTCAAGGAGGATTCAAAACCCTAAAATAAGCACAAATGTAGTCCTAAACCTATGGAGCATAACAACAAGCCACAGTATGAACTTGCTACCTTAAATGAGCTGGAAATGAAGCCAAGAGTCTGTATGTATAAGTCTTCCTTTGAACCACAAGCTAGCACCAAACACATTTTCCTTGAAAATCAGCAAAAGCACACCAAAATGCACACTTAGATCTCACAAACACTCAATGACAGATTAGGGTTTGCAAAATGAGGCTAGAGGTCACGGTAAGCTGTGAAATGAGAGAGCCTTAAGCTTATATGGATGTCTCTGCCAATTACGTTGGGCGTATGCGGCCAAACACACGCCTTCCCTCCTTGCATGCATGAGACCAACTTGCAAACCTTTTCCACTAAGGGCCATATCTGCCATTTATTCAAATAGCCATAACCCTCTCTTCTTAGGTCTATTTTCTACGAACATTATAACCATAGAAAGGTGACGATAAGCCCTACACTTCTGTCAACTCACCTTTGCCTTAAAACTTCCCGAACAAAAACCCACATTCATAAAAGCCCGAACTAACAAATTACGATCAAAGCCTTAAGCTTTGAATCGTCATTAAACACTCGTATCACTTAAAATATAGCACCTAACATCTAAAAAGGGCCAAATCCTTTCTTCCCTAAGGCCCTAAGCCTCACGACAACTGATGATTAGGCCACAGCCCCGAACAATGAAGCAATCTGAAACCGAGTGTTACAACTCTCCCCCATTTAAATTAGATTTCATTCTCGAAATCGCTCCTTACTCACACTTAGATCATACCAAACAACCCGAGGAAAGAAAACGATAATCCTAAGCATAAAACGACCTTCCCAAGGCAACCTAACCGAACTCAAATAGAAACTTCCAATCCAAAGAAGAATAATGAAGCAATCTAAAAATGAGTGTTACAGTTACTTTGACATTAGATCCAACTAATGGATGATGATTATGTCGATTCTTAATGTTCATGGAAGGATTTTATGGAGTAGGTGCCGACATTAGGTTGGGTGTGTATGGTAGGTTCCCAACAAGCGACCTTTAGACCTCTCCAAATTTTTTGATTTATAGCAACATTTAGCTGCTAGTGGACCTCTCCAGAATTTTGTTTCACGGATGTTCAATGATATTTGGTTGTGTTTCCTAAGTGTGGAACCAATAATGTTATTTTTCAATGGAAAATTCAATTCATAAAAAAACATGTCAAGATATCTTTAAATCCAAACATCGATGAACTGTACATGCATTATTATAACCAAGAAGAATGTAGTGAACAGAAATAGTTGCCCCTGCCCTCGCCCATGAAATCAGTTGTTGCCCTGCCCCGGTCCTGCCCCCGGTTACCTCCATCGCCTCAGGTCCCTCCCCGTTCCCCTGGTTTATAGGCTTAAAAATGGATTTTCTTTAATTTTTTTTTTGCTAAAAAACTGCTTTGATTTAGGCAAGGTGACTATTTTTAATAACTTTAAAAGCTTAAAACCTAATCTTTTAGAAACTAAAAAATTAAAAATCCAACAACAATACATTATGGCTCAACCATCATCACCAGAAAGCTTAACAAACGTTGTGTTAATATGAGTGTGACTTAATTTATATATCAAATAATGATAAAATTAATTAACATGGACCAAAATCAAGAAGAATACAACACAACACCAAACCATAAGATGTGTTTATATATCAATGATTGCCCATTTCCCAAAGAGAGAAATCAGGCTATAAGATGTGTTTGAATTAAATGATAGATGAAAAAGACCTCGAGATCTATTGCCAGAAAGAAGGATCTATCGTGTCTAAATGTCCTTAACTTAAAACTCACATGAGTCAAGTTCAAAGAAACAATTATTATCGTTAGAGAATTAGAGAATGGATAATAGAGGTTTTTGAAACTTAGTAATAAATACAACATTGTTTAGTTAGAAAGATCAATTTTTATAATGAATAGAAAATTTACCAACATGAGAAATGGGTGTTGGGAATTTAACAACACAAGTGAAGCAGCTTCAGACAAGCAACAAACAATTATAGTATATCACACCAAAATACAAGAAATCTACTACAAAAAAAATAACATAGTATTTAACGTTTTCAGTCAAAAGGACCTATGTCTACCAGCAAACGAAAAAATAAAGGGTTTTATTAACTTTCAAGAAAAATTACAATCACTTAACAAATGTGTCACTTCATTTGAGCTCTTAAATAAAAGTAATACCTTATAATGACAGTTCTCGTAAAATTTGTACACTCACACACACAACTCGCACAAATATTGAAGTAGATGGGAGTGCCTATTTATAGGAAAACATGTGGATGTCATAATTCTAATGAACCAAGGCCATCAATAATTAGGTCCTAAATGGAATTAGCCAACCACAGGATGCTATACAGTTTCTCCTAGAATCTCCAACCTTAGGTGATGTGTGTGGCCACCTGTCATGCACCTTATAATGCATTCTCATCAGCATATCATCAAGATTCGATTTTAGAAGCACATCATCAATAACACATCATCAACAACGCATTATCATCAGTGCATCATCGGTAACACATCATCATCAATAGTATATTCTCAACAATACATCATAACCAGCATATTCGCACAAGAGCGTCATCAGCAACACATTCTCAACAGCGAATCATCAATAATGCATCGTCATCGGCAACATATTCTCAGCAATGTGTCATTATATGAAGCCTAATATTGACTCTCCAAAAGATTCATTTATGGAGAGAGAGAGAGAGAGAGAGAGAGAGGAGATTCCAATATACATAGCCATATAAGACTATGTCACATCAATATGGGATACAATAACACTCCCCTTTAGAGTCAGAGGTCGGATAAGGATATGCAAGTATGTAATGAATGAAAGGGATGCATGACACCAGCTCTGATACCGTGTAAAAATATGTGGAACCCAAGTTTATCTCTCCTAAAGATCCATTTATGAAGAGAGGGGAGTCTCCAACCTATATTACCATAGAAGAATGTGTCTGTAACGACCCAATTTTCAAGGCCAAAATTTTCATTTTTGAATTAACAAATTTAATAAACATTTTATCAAAACATTGTCGATAAAACATCCCATTACAAAATCATATTGTTGTGTCTCAAATCATAACATCAAAACTAATGAAAATCATAGTACAATCCCAAAAACTCGTTGTGGAAACCATGTGTGTGTGTGATGCGCTGCTACACTGCCGGCTCCTTCCCCTTCGACGAAGAGGTACCTGAAACAAAAACCAAAACTGTAAGAACAAAGCTTAGTGAGTTCCCCCATCATACCACATACCATACAATATCGTCGGTATCTTTCAACCAGTAACCATCATTGGTATCTTTCAACCGGTAATCATCATTGGTATCTTTCAACCGGGAATCATCATCGGTATCTTTCAACAGGTATCCGTCATCGGACTCTTTGAACCAGTAACTGGGGACTATTTCACCCCTACCACTAGCATACAATCAACAGATATAAGCATACAGTCAGACATATCCGAGTACTGACCTACCCTTTGGTCCTAAGGACCGCTGTTAGAGAAACTAATCCCTACAATACACATAACATATCATCCAGATAAATCTCATAACCTAAAAACATAACCAGGCCAAGATAATTATCATAAATACCATTATCTTCTAAATACCCCTTTTTGGTGGGCCGACATTGTGGCCTTAGACCCAGCCCTACTGGAAGGTAACTCACCTCAATGTCATGTAGTGTTTGAGTTATCCTCGGTGCACAAGTCGACTCCCTACGACTCCACGATCCCTACACGACAACCTTCAAGTCAACACACAGCACATACAACCCTAAATAGGGTTAGTCCAAGTCTAGTCAAAGTCAACTTCATGTTGACTCGACTCGCCGAATTGGGTTGTCAACTCGTCGAGTCCCTCACCCTTTTCTCACCCTTATCCACGTCTTGACTCGTCGAGTTTGGCATCGACTCGAAGAGTTCCTCACTTATATTAACATCACATGAAACTCATCCGACTCGCCGAGTTGTATGAACACTCGTCGAGTCCTCCTTCGTCTGATGAACAAGTTCTGTCCTTGACTCGCCGAGTTGTATGAACACTCGTCAAATTCACCTTCATCTGATGAACAAGTCCTGTCCTCGACTCGCCGAGTTGTATGAACAACTCGTCGAGTTCATCTTTAATCTTAAGAAGATTACCTTGGACTCGCCGAGTCTGTTCCAGTACTCGTCGAGTCCCATGAACTCCAGGTCTAAGATTACGTCCAATGCATTGGGTCACTCTTTATGTCCGATTACAACCCTTCTAACACTCAATTGGGTCCCTTTGACCCTCAACGGTTATGGGACTCAAAGCCTCGGACTCGTCGAGTCCCAAAAATGGACTCGCCAAGTCGGTCACGTCCACACTCTAAATCCTCGATTTTTGATGTACAACCTTTGATCAAAAGATAGATCCAAGCTTCTACAATCGATCTAGCATGTAAAGTTACAAACTTTACGTGCTTGCATGGGACTTTGAGCTCAAAGAGACATAAAACAAGCTCTTTTGATGCATGGGACCTTTCATGGGTGCAAAAGCAACCCCAAACTGCCTTGTGACTCCTTTAATGACGTGATTCAGAAGCTTTAACACCCAACCATGTTTGCAAGCATGTTTGGCCATCAAAAATGGCTTATAAAAGCCCTAAATCTCCCCGAAGAGGGATCTAACAAATGAGTGAGCAAGTTAATAGCTTTTTACCTTCAATGAACTGTAGAAGGCGCACAAACTTAGGTTCCCTTGGCCTCTACTTGCTTCCTCAAGCTTTTCTCTTTCCTTCTTAAAACAACAAGCACCAAAATCCACCAATAAAGCTCAGATTGCTTCATTAACGGCTACGGTTTCAATGAGAGGTTTTTTGGGAGCATAAGGGACAATATGGCCGACATAATATGGTTTAAATAGGGTGCAAACCCTCGGATTAAGGCTTTTGTCCAGATAGCGCCTACTCGTTGAGTCTGGGGTCTGACTCGTCGAGTCCATCGCTTAAATCCCGCGTCCCATCCCGCTTCTACTCGGCGAGTTGGTCCTTCAACTTGCCGAGTCCATGGCCAAAATACAAGATTTAAACTAATTAATAAAAATAAATTTGTACCAAGAACCAGGTGCTACAAATCTCCCCCGCTTATTTTACACTTCGTCCTCGAAGTCTGCTGCTTGTTCCTGAAACAACTCTGGGTAATGCTCCGTCATCTCATCCATCGGTTCCCAAGTCCATTCTGAGCCCTTCCAGTGTTGCCATTGCACCTTCACGATTTCCACTCTCTTGTTCCTCAGATCCTTTGACTTCCGGTTGAGGATCGCCACGGGCCGCTCGATGTAATTCAGGTTGTCATCAACCTGAATGTCCTCTAAGGGTACCACTGCTGAGTCGTCCACCAGGCAGTTTCGCAGCTGAGAAACATTGAAAGTGTTGTGTATCTGACTGAGTTCGACTGGCAGATCAAGCCTATACGCCACCTTGCCTACCTGGGCTATAACCCTGAACGATCCAATGTACATGGGGACCAACTTGCCCCGTTTCCTGAATCGGATAACGCATTTCCATGGCGACACCTTCAGGAGAACCATATCCCCGACCTGGAACTCCAGGTCTGATCGACGCTTATCGGCATAGCTTTTCTGCCGACTCTGAGCAGTCTAAAGCCTGCTCCATACCTGCTGAATCTTCTCTGTCGTCTTGAGCAGTACCTCAGTGCTCCTCATTACCCTCTGGCCAACCTCGCCCCAACATATCTGGGTCCTACACCTCCTTCCATATAGCATCTCGAAGGGAGGGCAGTCAATGCTCGCATGATAACCATTGTTGAAGGAGAACTCTGCCAATGGAAGGTTGGTATCCCAACTACCTCCGATGTCTAACACGCATGCTCGTAGCATATCCTCCAGAGTCTGGATGGTCCGCTCGCTCCGACCATCCGTCTATGGGTGAAAGGTCGTGCTAAAATGAAGACGAGTACCCAACTCGTCATGAAACATCTTCCAAAACCTGGAATTGAACTGCACATCCCTGTCTGAAATCAGAGAAACTGGCACCTCATGCCGTGCCACCACCTCCCTGATGTAGATGTCTGCTAACTTCTCGGTCGAGATGATGTCCGAAATCGAAATAAAATGAGCGCTCTTGGTCAATAGATCGACAATGACCCAAATTGAATCCACTCCTCACGCGGTCCTGGCACGCTTTGTGATAAAATCCATCGTGATGTCTTCCCATTTCCACAGCGGAATATCCAACAGTTGCATCTTGTCGTGGGGTCTCTGATACTCGGCCTTGACCTTCCTGCAGGTCAAGCACCGCTCTACGTACCATGCCACATCCCGCTTCATGCAGGGACACCAATAGTCCAGACGAAGATCCCTATACTTCTTCGTCGCCCCGGGATGAATGGCGAATCAAGATTTGTGCGCCTCCTCCATCAGAACCTAGCACACTCCCCCATGGTACAGCACCCACACCCTATGATGTACTGTCAGTAGCCCTCGACTGTCATAGTCGAAGGAGGAAACTTTCCCTACTATCCGCTCGCTCTTCTGATGTTTCTCCTTCATGGCCTCCTATTGGGCCTCCCGAATCCGCTCCAACAGCGGAGTCGCCACTGTCATCCTCAGACAGACATCCCTAATCGACACTGCCTTGCGGCTAAGCGTAGCGGCCACCACATTGGCCTTCACCGGATGGTAAAGGATCTTGCAATCGTAATCCTTCACCATGTCCAACCACCGACGTTGCCTCATGTTTAGATTCGGCTGATCCACGAGGTACCTCAAACTTTTGTGGTATGTGTAGATGGTACACCGGATCCCATAGAGGTAATGACACCTAATCTTGAGGGACAATACAATAGCCCCCAACTCCAAATCATGTGTCAGGTAGTTCGCCTCGTGAGGCTTCAGCTACCTTGAAGCGTAAGCAATGACATGCCCTCTTTGCATCAATATTGCACCCAAACCCGAGGTGGACGCATTGCAGTACACAAAAAAATCCTCCATGCCCTCCGACAGGGCTAATATTGGCGCCTCGCACAATCTCTGTCTCAGTGTCTTAAACGCAGTCTGCTGCTCAGGCCCCCAACGAAATACCACGGCCTTCCTTGTTAGCCTGGGCAGGGGCACGACTATCTTGGAGAAATCCTGGATGAATCTCCGATAGTAGCCGGCTAATCCTAGGAAACTCCGAATCTCATATGGAGACGTTGAAACCTCCCACCTCATCACGGCCTCCACCTTGGCCGGATCTACCGAAATCCCGTTCTGGTTGACAAGGTGCCCAAGAAATTGCACCTCGCACAACCAAAACTCACACTTGGACAACTTAGCATACAATTTCTCCCTCCTCAAGGTCTCCAGAACCTCTCGCAGATGCTCCTCGTGCTCCCTCTGCGTCTTGGAATAAACAAAGATATCATCAATAAACACTACCACCGACAGGTCTAACATCGGTCTACACACGCGGTTCATGAGGTCCATGAACGCGACACGAGCATTGGTGAGCCCGAAGGGCATCACCACAAACATGTAATGGCCATAGCGCGTCTGGAACGTAGTCTTCTAGACATCCTCCTCTCTGACCCTCATCTGGTGGTATCTAGAATGCAAATCGATCTCGGAGAACCAAGATGCTCCCTGTAGCTGGTCAAAGAGGTCATCAATCCTCGAGAGTGGGTAACGGTTCTTCACTGTCACCTTATTCAGCTCTAGATAATCTATACACATCCGATGCGACCCGTCCTTCTTCTTCACAAACAGAATCGGGGCTCCCCAGGGTGAACTGCTCGGTCTAATGAACCCCTTGTCTAACAACTCCTACAGCTGTGTAGACAACTCCTGCATCTCAGGAGGATCCAGCCCATACGGTGCCTTGGCAATCGGAGCCGCACCAGGGACTAGGTCGATCCTAAACTCCACCTGCCTCTCCTAAGGTATCCCAGGCAACTCCTCGGGAATACGTCCATAAACTCACGTACCACAGGCACATCACCCACCGTCGCCTTACCCGCCTCCTGGGTTTCCATAACACAGGTGACATATCCTACGTAACCTTGCCGAAGGTAACGCCTAGCTCTCGATGCTGAACATACTGCTGGTCCTTGCTGTGGCCTCTCGCTCTGAACTACCAACTCTCCCCTAATTGGGGTTCTGATCTAAACCAGCTGTTGTGCGTAATCTATCACTGCCTCATTAGGGCTCAACCAATCCATGCCTATAATCACCTTGCTCCTCGTCAATGAAATAGGAACCAGGTCTACCAGGTAACGTTCCTCGAAAAGCCTCAAAACACAATCCGATAGACTTCCGACACTTGTATCAACCGGTCGTCCGCAATCTCAACCTCTAGAGGGCAATCCAACATGCCCGAAGACTCCAAAAACTTCTTGCTAAGTGCAAGAGAGACAAATGATCGGGTGGCACCACAATCAAACAACACCTAAACTTGGATACCGTTCACATGGAACGATCCTAAACAAGGCACATAATGTATCAAAATCATAGCGACATAATATAAAAGCATAAATATAAGAAATCATACCCGTCACCACGTCGGGTGCAGCGCGTGCCTCCTCGGTTGTTAGCTGAAACACTCGGCTCCGAACCACTGGAGCCTCCAAGTAGGCCTTTCGGCCATCCACAACCCGTCCTGTCGCTGGAGTCGGCGCCACTGCCGGCGCCGCTGCTGCTGTCAATCTAGGGCAATTGACCTTTTTATGGCCCTTCGAATTGCAATGAAAGCAAATTAGGTTTGACATCTGAATCGCAGGAGTAGGGGCAGCACAATCCCTGCCAAAATGCCCAACCTTGACGCACTTATAGCAGCCTGAACCCGGCCCAATGCGACAAGCTCCCTCGTGTGACCGACCACATTTCCCACAGCGATCCTGCCCCGAATGGCCCTTTGGCCTGCCATCGGATCCCTTGGGCTTCTTCCCCGGAGCCCCCGTCGTGAGCCCCTCCGCTGCCTTCCTTTTCCGTATGTGCTCCAGATCAATCTCCCTCTCCTTAGCCCTGGCAATCATGGAATCCAGGGTAGGGCAAGCCGAGAAACTGACATGCTCCCGGATGTCTGCTCGTAGCATGTCATGGTAGCGGGTCCTCTTCATGTCTTCATCACCCACATACTGGGGCACCAGCGGAGGGCCAAAAATCACATTTATATTTTTATAGGGCCATAATTAACCTAATCTAGCCTAATAAAGCATAAAAATCACATTTATATTTTTATAGGGCCAAAAATCATTCAACCTAACTATAACATGGGCATAAGGGCAAAAAGCCCAAAAACCTCCTCTCACCCTTCCCATTCTCGGCCCAAGCCCAAGAGAAAGAGGAGTTGACTTTGTGAGTGACACCTCACCATTATTCATGGGACATCCATGCATGAGAACTCAAACATCCATGCACTCACATACTTCCAAGCTTAGCCACTCTTTTCTCCTTCTCTCTCTCTTGCTCTTGGCGGATTCCAAGCACACACACACACACACATTTCACTCACTATTCTCTCAAGAAACTCTCTCATTCTCCTCCATATTTTCGAGATCTAAGGAGCTTTCAAGAAGATATCTCCACAAATTCTTCATCTAAGGTAAGATCAAGTTTGGATCTATGATCTAGATTCTTTTTTTTTTTTTATCAAAATCTCCTTCTAATCCATGTAAAAATCATGATCACTCTCTTAGAAACCCTCTAAGTTCGAGATCTCCAAGGAAGGTTGCTAAGGCCGAATTTTCTTCTGATTTTCTTCCAAAAACCGAAACCACACCCAAAGGTGAGCTTCATACCCCCTCTTTTTCGGTTTTTATAAGTTTTGCGAGGGAGAATACAAGCAAATGTGTAGATCTATGAGTATATGTATGCCTTGTATGATTTTTATGCGTATATGTATGATCTTATGTGATTGTGATGTTTATACTAGCCAAAAAGAACCTAAAAATCAAGATCTACAATATGATGAATGAAATAAGTATAACTTATACCATTTCACACTAATCAAGTCTAGAAAAATAACCAAGTTGGTTAATATGAACATTTTTTGGACTTAAAACCCATTTTTGGGCTCAAAATGCTAAAAATACAAAACTAAAGGGCCCAAAACGAAAATATATGAATTCGGAAGGTTGAGATGAGTCTAAACAGTTTCTAATGTGTATTTTCTGAATATCAACACTTTTAAGGGGTTAAAACTATGAATTTTAAACATATTGGGCCAAAATGCGCTTTTCGGCTCAATAAAGCCCCAAATTGCGAAATTTTTGATTTGGAGGGGGCTGAAACTGCACATTTCTATAAAACAGGGGATTTCTAGTGTACCAAGTCCATTTCAAGGGTCAAAAATGCTTTTCAAATTAAAAAGGGACCAAAGATGCAAAAAATTTCCTTTTTGGGCCAAAATTGTAAAAGTTGCGAAAATGGAGGTTTCAACCGAGAAAATTTCATTTTTGAAGGACTTAAGTTGTTTATCAAGTATGTTTGTGCTAAAAATGTATTTCCAACAAGTTTTGATACTAAAATGTCAAGAAAAATAGTTTAAGGACTAAAATGGAAATTCTTTTATACACAAAGGGTTAAAAGTGTAAATTTTATCCAAGAAAGGGCTTAAAAAGATAAACTCTAATTCTTAAAACAACAAATCCCTTCAGATAAAAATACTAGTACTACGTCTACGGGCGAAACGTAATAATAAATACACCTTCAACAACAAAATCGTTATCAAACGAATTGATTCGGTCTCGAATCAATAACGAATCAAAAATCAATAAACGATGGTACTTCAATACACACGCGGAAAATTCACGAGAATTCAATACACCATCTTTGGGCTCAAAAGTTTCAAATCGTGCTTGTTGGGCCTAGCTAGCCCAATGACAAGATCTTTAGGCCCGAAGGGAACGCGCTTACATGTTATTGGGCGTTATATGACCTAGTTTCGTGTAAAAGGACTTTCAATAGCTTTATTGTGCTGTTGCGCCCCAAGGGTCCTTTGGTACTGCTAGCAAAGTCAAGAAGTCAAATGCAAGTAGGGCCAAGGGCCTTTCGCATTCACGATAGCTTTGAACGACTCTGGGAAATAACGGGAGCTTCGTACCCTCTTTTCTCCTCGGTTGTGGGGCTATGAGAATTCAGGGTGGTTGGATTAAGTGAGTAGTACGGACGAGGCCTAAGGGATCGTTTGTATAGTTGTAAACTAGTCATTTTGATTAAGGCGTGATTATAACGACTCACAACCCGTAATTAATCCAATTTCACCTGGAATTATCGAAAAAACGTCGTATCGGAATAATACTACGTACTTTAATGTATTGGGAAAACATTGGGTTTTCCTGGGAAATTCAACGCTCTTAACTATGTGATATATACAAAGTTTAACCATTATTTATATTCATAATAATCAACAAGCATACTTACGGATCTTCACACTTTTTCTTATATACAACATTTCTTTTTAGAAAATATCAGATTTTCTGTGGTTTTCAAAATTATACAAATCATTTCTTTTCAAACCTTACTTATGAAATCACCAACATTTCATATGTTGACGTTTTCCAAAATACTTCTATTCTCAGGTAATAGGTAAATCGAAGGAAAAATGTACCTAGTGATGTCATGTTGTTTGTTTAATTAGTATCGAACAATTTACGTTTAGGAAATGTAATGTTTTGAAACAATGTACTAAATGTAAACAAAACCGGTTGTAATATTTCAATGCATGGTGATGAATGATGTTATGTTTCATGTATATTCAATGTGATGGTATTCAATTGAGTCACAATAGCCCTCAGACGTTTCCGCCGTCTGGTTCGGGGGGTGTGACAGGTTGGTATCAGAGCTCTGTTTATAGTGAACTAGCATATCTAGCCACACATTGATATGCAACTATAAACCAAAAGAGGGACTAACAAAACTCTGAACAAAACAAGTAAAACATAACAAAAAACACCCTTTCTTGTATTAGGAACGAGAACCTAACACCGAATCAAACAAGATAATGCTAGTATCTCGGTTAATCCAGGACTGTTCTTAGTTATATCAAGGAACGAATGTAGCCTGATCAACTACATTCCTACCAAGGTATCACTACCACACGTCCTGAGGAGATCGTGATAGCTAGGGAACCTAAAAACATACCCCTTTATCACCAAAAAGAGAACGTCTGTTTAGTCCGTACATTAGTTGTAGCATTCTAGGAATGATGGTAGCATATTTACACACTCTCGCAGACAGCATGGCTGGTTTCCATCACCCCGAAGATCCTTACTTCCCTAACCAGGGAAATAACGGATGGATCGACGAAGAGCTGTGGAACCTCACTGTACAGAATGCTGATATCAATGCCTACATATCCAGATTTAGTGAACCATCTCTGTTATGTCTTGGCATGATCACCTCGGAAGGAAAGAAGATTGAGCAATTCATCTGGGGACTAACCTCTCTGATCCAAGGAAACGTGATAGCTGCAAATCCCAAAACTTTCGACAGTGCTAAGAGATTGGCAAAGAAGCTGTATGACCACAACAACAAGAAGGGTGAGAAGCCAGCGGAGGCTAAAGGCAAGAAGGAAGGTGATGGAAAGAAGGGGAAGAACAACAAGAGGAAGGGGCGTCAAGGCCCCGAGACTTCTAAGAAGCAACAGACAGTGGCAGTTAATGCTGCCACCGCACAAGTTCCGGCCACACCACATGCTCCAGCCTCAGCTGCTTCGAATGCTCCTAAACCTTATTCCAGTAATCTTCCCAAGTGCAACAAATGTGGTTTCCATCACAATGGAGAGTGCAAGGAGCTATAGTGCACCAGTTGCAATTGGAAGGGGCACACAACAAGGTAATGCAGGACTTACCCTCCTCAGAATCAACAACAGGGAAACAGCAACAACAACAACAACAACCGCAACGACAACAACATCAACATCGGCGGTAACAATGTAGGGCCTAGCCACACCTGCTATGGGTGTGGGAGGACTGGGCATTTCCGTCGAGATTGCCCTAACAACAACAATCTCGGAAATGGAAGAACAGGAAGGGTGCTGACTATGGGTTAGGGGGAGGCGATTCAGGATCCCACTGTTGTTACCGGTACGTTTCCCCTAAACCACACTTATGCATGCATCCTATTTGACACCGGAGCCGAGCGAAGTTTTGTGAGCAATAAATTTAAACATTTATTAAAACAACAACCCCAGAAGCTCAATGAAACCTTTACGGTGGAAATGGCCAATGGGAAAACCGAATCCACTAGGGAAATCTACACCGGATGTACCCTAACCTTAAATCAACACGTCTTTCGAATAGACTTAATGCCTGTTTCCATTAGGAGTTTCGATGTGATTATTGGCATGGACTGCTTAAGCCCCCACCATGCTGAAATTATGTGTCACGAGAAGGCCGTTCACCTTCACCTTCCCAATCACGAAAAACCCTAGTTATTTACGGAGACAAACCTAGCACGAACCTTCGCCTCATCTCGTGCATCCAGGCACAGAAGCATCTACGAAATAACGATTTGACGTTTCTGGCTCACATAGTGGATAAAACCAAGGAAGAGGTTAGCATTCAAGACATTCCCGTAGCACGTGAATTCCCATACGTATTTCCTGAAGATCTTCCTGGAGTACCCCCACAGAGACAAGTTGAGTTCCGAATTGACCTCGTTCCAGGAGCAACCCCTCTCGCTAAATCGCCCTACCGGCTAGCCCCTGCTGAAATGCAGGAATTGTCCAACCAACTCAGCGAACTCCTGGGAAAGGGATTCATCCGACCCAGCTACTCGCCATGGGGAGCTTCGTTCCTCTTTGTCAAAAAGAAGGATAGATCTTTTAGAATGTGCATCAATTATAGGGAGTTAAATAAACTCACTGTCAAAAATCGCTATCCACTCCCACGAATCGACGATCTATTTGACCAGCTCCAAGGAGCTAGTTACTTCTCTAAGATAGATCTACGGTCCGGATACCATCAACTCAAAGTCCGGGAAGAGGATATTCCAAAAACCGCTTTCCGAACTCATTACGGACATTATGAGTTTGTCGTAATGCCCTCCGGTCTAACAAATGCCCCTGCCGCATTTATGGATCTGATGAACCGAATCTGTCGACCATTCCTCAACAACTTTTTCATCGTCTTCATTGACGACATTCTCGTTTATTCCCGAAGCGAGGAAGAGCATGGCCAACATCTCCGACAAATCCTAGAAACTCTGCGATCAGAAAAGCAATACGCAAAACTCTCCAAGTGTGAGTTCTGGCTCTGTAGCGTGAACTTCCTAGGTCATGTTGTTAGCCAAGATGGAATTCATGTGGATCCCTCTAAGGTCAAAGCCGTTGAAGGATGGGCCGTTCCGACAACACCCACAGAAATTCGTCAATTCTTAGGCCTAGCGGGCTACTATAAGAGGTTCATTCAAAACTTCTCTAAGATTGCCAAGCCACTTACCTCACTTACACAAAAGGGCGTACCATTCAAATGGACGGACAAACAAGAAGTTGCATTCCGAACCCTGAAGCAGATGCTCTGCAGCGCCCCGGTACTGTCTCTACCAGAGGGAACGGAAGATTTTGTGGTCTGTTGTGACGCGTCAAATCAGGGTTTAGGTTGTTTTCTCTTGCAACGTGGAAGGGTGATAGCTTACGCATCCCGCCAACTAAAGACACACGAAGTGAATTATACAACCCATGATCTGGAATTGGGAGCGGTAGTCTTTGCTCTGAAGATTTGGAGGCATTACCTTTATGGTACGAAGTGCACCATCTTCATGGACCACAAAAGTCTCCAGCATATCTTGAATCAGAAAGAGTTGAATATGAGGCAACGAATATGGGTTGAATTATTAAACGATTACGAGTGTGAAATCAAGTACCACCCGGGCAAGGCCAACGTGGTAGCTGATGCATTGAGTCCGAAGGAGTACTCTAATAGTCGTGCGAAAACTCTCTCAATAACCATCCAATCTCACCTAACCACTCAGATCGGGGTAGCCCAGTCAAAGGCCATGAAAACGGAAAACAGAGCAAGCGAAGCATTACGCGGGATGGAGAAGAATCTAGAGGTAAAGGAGAACGGAGTATACTATTTCATGAACCGTATTTGGGTCCCTAAACTTAGAGGATTTAGGGAGGTAGTCATGGATGAAGCTCACAAGACACGATACTCTATCCATCTTGGCTCGGACAAGATGTATTTGGATATTAAACAACACTATTGGTGGCCTAACATGAAGGAAGAAATTGCCACCTATGTCAGTAAATGCCTTACTTGTGCCAAAGTAAATGTGGAGTACCAGAAGCCCTCGGAGTTATTACAGCAACCGGTGATCCCTGAGTGGAAATGGGAAGGGATTTCAATGGATTTTGTGACCAAGCTACCCAAGACGCCGGACGGATTAGACACTATATGGGTAATAGTCGACCGACTGACGAAATCCGCCCATTTCCTGCCAATAAAAGAATCCTACAAGATGGAGAGACTGACGCGTTTATACATTCGAGAAATCGTGAGACTTCATGGAATACCAGTGTCTATCATCTCAGATAGAGACAGTAGATTCACTTCACGTTTTTGGAAATCACTTCAGAAAGCACTTGGAAACCATCTCGACATGAGCACCGCTTATCACCCACAAACGGACGGTCAAAGCGAACGAACCATTCAGACGCTCGAAGACATGCTTCGCGCATGTGTGATTGACTTTGGGAAGTCTTAGGACATCCACTTACCCTTAGTTGAATTCTCTTATAACAACAATTACCATTCGAGCATCAAAGTCGCTCCTTTCGAAGCACTATATGGACGTAAGTGTAGATCACCGTTGTGTTGGGCTGAGGTGGGCGACACCTAGCTAGCAAAGACACTAGCATCGGACAAGGCGCTAACGGGACCGGAGATCATTCATGAAACCACAGAAAAGATAGTTCAAATCAGAGCTCGATTACAAGCATCACGCGACCGACAGAAGAGCTACGCCGATAAACGGTGAAAGCCCTTAGAGTTTCAGGTCGGGGATCGAGTGCTGTTAAAAGTCTCACCTTGGAAAGGAGTCATTCGTTTCGGAAAACGGGGAAAAATGAACCCACAATACATTGGACCTTTTGAGATCATTCCCCGAATAGGTCTAGTGGCGTACAAACTGCA
This sequence comes from Lactuca sativa, assembly GCF_002870075.4. Classification (NCBI taxonomy): domain Eukaryota; kingdom Viridiplantae; phylum Streptophyta; class Magnoliopsida; order Asterales; family Asteraceae; genus Lactuca; species Lactuca sativa. The sequence continues at coordinate 32,005,324 of NC_056627.2, forward strand.
GCTACCCGCTGAGCTAAACATTGTACACCCCGTGTTCCATGTCTCCAATTTAAAGAAGTGCCTATCAGATGAAACACTCGTCATTCCCCTTAACGAGATTGAAATCAACGAGAATCTCTTGTTCGTTGAAGAACCAGTCGAAATCATGGACAGGGAGGTGAAGCGTACTAAGCAAAGTCACATGCCGATCGTGAAAGTACGGTGGAACGCGAAACGTGGGCCAGAATTCACATGGGAACGCGAAGACCAAATGAAGCAAAAGTACCCTCATCTATTCTAGCATTCTCAAATCTAGCATTCAAAAAGAATTTCGGGACGAAATTCCCTCTAACGGGGGGATGATGTCACAACTAGAAATTTTTGTGCCTTGTAACTACAACACTTAAGCCAAATTATGAATCAAAGACATGAGAGCATGTATGATGCATACTCTATAACAACATAATTTCAATCAAACACCTCATACAAGCATTTCAATGTAGTCATTAAGCAATTCGAAACCCTAGAAGTCCTTGTTTAAGTCCATTATGGACTAGGACTTCCTTATTGGGCCCAATGGACCAATAAGCTTCCAATTTGACTACCTTGGGCTTAGAACTCTTAAATGGGCTCTAAATGGACCCACTTTCATTCATTTTAACATTTTGGGCCATATTGGGCCTAGAACGAAATGGATTAATTATATGAACCATTTTGGACCATAATTAACCTAATCTAGCCTAATAAAGCATAAAAATCACATTTATATTTTTATAGGGCCAAAAATCATTCAACCTAACTATAACATGGGCTTAAGGGCAAAAAGCCCAAAAACCTCCTCTCACCCTCCCCATTCTCGGCCCAAGCCCAAGAGAAAGAGGAGTTGACTTTGTGAGTGACACCTCACCATTATTCATGGGACATCCATGCATGAGAACTCAAACATCCATGCACTCACATACTTCCAAGCTTAGCAACTCTTTTCTCATTCTCTCTCTCTTGCTCTCGGCCGATTCCAAGCACACACACACACATTTCACTCACTATTCTCTCAAGAAACTCTCTCATTCTCCTCCATATTTTCGAGATCTAAGGAGCTTTCAAGAAGATATCTCCACAAATTCTTCATCTAAGGTAAGATCAAGTTTAGATCTATGATCTAGATTCTTTTTTTTATCAAAATCTCCTTCTAATCCATGTAAAAATCATGATCACTCTCTTAGAAACCCTCTAAGTTCGAGATCTCCAAGGAAGGTTGCTAAGGCCGAATTTTCTTCTCATTTTCTTCCAAAAACCGAAACCACACCCAAAGGTGAGCTTCATACCCCCTCTTTTTCGGTTTTTATAAGTTTTGCGGGGGAGAATACAAGCAAATGTGTAGATCTATGAGTATATGTATGCCTTGTATGATTTTTATGCGTATATGTATGATCTTATGTGATTGTGATGTTTATACTAGCCAAAAAGAACCTAAAAATCGAAATCTACAATATGATGAATGAAATAAGTAAAACTTATACCATTTCACACTAATCAAGTCTAGAAAAATAACCAAGTTGGTTAATATGAACATTTTTTGGACTTAAAACCCATTTTTGGGCTCAAAATGCTAAAAATACAAAACTAAAGGGCCCAAAACGACAATATATGAATTCTGAAGGTTGAGATGAGTCTAGACAGTTTCTAATGTGTATTTGCTGAATATCAACACTTTTGAGGGGTTAAAAATATGAATTTTAAACATAATGGGCCAAAATGGGCTTTTCGGCTCAATAAAGTCCCAAATTGCGAAAATTTTGATTTGGAGGGGGCTGAAACTGCACATTTCTATAAAACAGGGGATTTCTAGTGTACCAAGTCCATTTCAAGGGTCAAAAATGCTTTTCAAATTAAAAAGGGACCAAAGATGCAAAAAATTTCCTTTTTGGGCCAAAATTGTAAAAGTTGCGAAAATGGAGGTTTCAACCGAGAAAATTTCATTTTTGAAGGACTTAAGTTGTTTATCAAGTATGTTTGTGCTAAAAATGTATTTCCAACAAGTTTTGATACTAAAATGTCAAGAAAAATAGTTTAAGGACTAAAATGGAAATTCTTTTATACACAAAGGGTTAAAAGTGTAAATTTTATCCAAGAAAGGGCTTAAAAAGATAAACTCTGATTCTTAAAACAAGAAATCCCTTAAGATAAAAATACTAGTACTACGTCTACCGGCGAAACATAATAATAAATACACCTTCAACACCAAAATCGTTATCAAACGAATTGATTCGGTCTCGAATCAATAACGAATCAAAAATCAATAAACGATGGTACTTCAATACACATGCGGAAAATTCACGAGAAGTCAATACACCATCTTTGGGCTCAAAAGTTTCAAATCGTGCTTGTTGGGCCTAGCTAGCCCAATGACATGATCTTTAGGCCCGAAGGGAACGCGCTTACATGTTATTGGGCCTTATATGACCTAGTTTCGTGTAAAAGGACTTTCAATAGCTTTATTGTGTTGTTGGGCCCCAATGGTCCTTTGGTACTGCTAGCAAAGTCAAGAAGTCAAATGCGAGTCGGGCCAAAGGCCTTTCGTATTCACGATAGCCTTGAACGACTCAGGGAAATAACGGGGGCTTCGTACCCTCTTTTCTCCTTGGTTGTGGGGCTATGAGAAGTCAGGGTGGTTGGATTAAGTGAGTAGTACGGACGACGCCTAAGGGATCGTTTGTATAGTTGTAAACTAGTCATTTTCATTAATGCGTGATTATAACGACTCACAACCCGTAATTAATCCAATGTCACCTGGATTATCGAAAACAACGTCGTATCGGAATAATACTAACTCAACTACGTAATTTAATGTATTGGGAAAGCGTCGGTTTTTCCTGGGAAATTCAACGCTCTTAACTACGTGATATATACAAATTTTAACCATTATTCACATTCATAATAATCAACAAGCGTACTTACGGATCTTCACACTTTTTCTTATATACAACATTTCTTTTTAGAAAATATCAGATTTTCTGTGGTTTTCAAAATTATACAAATCATTTCTTTTCAAACCATACTTATGAACTCACCAACATTTCATATGTTGACGTTTTTCAAAATACTTGTATTCTCAGGTAATAGGTAAATCGAAGGAAAAATGTACCTAGTGATGTCATGTTGTTTGTTTAATTACTATCGAACAATTTACGTTTTGGAAATGTAATGTTTTGAAACAATGTACTAAATGTAAACAATACCGGTTGTAATATTTCAATGCATGGTGATGAATGATGTTATGTTTCATGTATATTCATTGTGATGGTATTCAATTGAGTCACAATAGCCCTCGGACGTTTCCGTCGTCTGGTTCGGGGGTGTGACAGTCACATATACTTTTAGAGGTCTCACACACTTTCAAGTTCCCTGGTTCCATCTAGGCCCTCCTTGATTCGAGTACGGATCCTCTTCTTTCAGTAGTACGGGCCCATACTACCTTCCACATCTATCCATACTTTCCTCAAGGATTACTTCGGCTTCACCAAGTCCCTTTTACCGATACCCTTTCCACTATCCTCATCCTAGCCTTCCCTAGGGCACTCCCCGACCTACACTCTACCATCAGCTGCACTAGGAGTCCCCACCACCTCCCCCTAACTAGCTTGCGGATACTGTTACATATTCGCTCCTTAGTTAGTTGGAGCTGGCCAGAACCCCCATAGCACAAAGCAAGCAACATTAGTGCATTGAGTAACCAAACCATGCATAACCTATACAGGCCATCCTACTACTGACTAAACTGTCCTAGCATACAACTCATACAACAGGCACATAAGGCATCCTTCCTAGATCCTTAGCCCTAACTAGCATGCACTTTCAAAATCATATATCAGGCACACAAGGCATCTTCCTAGATCCTTAGTCCTATTCTAGCATGCAGTTCTATGAATCAGACCATATAACATAACATAGTAAGTATGGGTATCTTGGGGAAAACTTACTTGAGCCCGGCCGGTCGCACTCATCACATACTTCGTCTTTCTTAAAATTTCTCAATTTACATTTTGGAAAACCATTTTCTTTGTAAAAAAATCTTTTAGTCCCCCGTTTGAGTTCAGACACCCCTGAAGATGTGTCCGAATCCCTCAAACTAGGGCTTGATACCAACTTGTAACGACCCAATTTTCAAGGCCAAAAATTTTATTTGTGAATTAACAAATTTAATAAACATTTTACCAAAACATTGTCGATAAAACATCTCATTACAAAATCATATTGTTGTGTCTCAAATCATAACATCAAAAGTAATGAAAATCAGAGTACAGTCCCAAAAACTCCTTGCGGAAACCATGTGTGTGTGATGCGTTGCTACACTGCCGGCTTCTTCCCCTTCGACGAAGAGGTACCTAAAATCAAAACCAAAACTGTAAGCACAAAGCTTAGTGAGTTCCCCCATCATACCACATACCATACAATATCGTCGGTATCTTTCAACCGGTAACCATCATCAGTATCTTTCAAACGGTAACCTTCATCGGTATCTTTCAACTAGTAACCATCATCGGTATCTTTCAACCGGGAATCATCATCGGTATCTTTGAACCGATATCCATCATCGGTATCTTTCAACCGGAAACTGGGGATTATTTCACCACTACCACTAGCATACAATCAACAGATATAAGCATACAGTCAGGCATATCCGGGTACTGACCTATCCTTTGGTCCTAAGGACCGCTGTCAGAGAAACTAATCCCTACTATATGCATAACATATCATCCAGAAAAATCTCATAACCAGGCCAAGATAATTATCATAAAGACCATTATCTTCTAAATACCCCTTTTTGGTGGGCCGACATTGTGGCCTTAGACCCAGCCCTACTGGAAGGTAACTCGCCTCAATGTCATGTAGTGTTTGAGTTATCCTCGGTGCACAAGTCGACTCCCTATGACTCCTCGATCCCTACACGGCAACCTTCAAGTCAACACACAACACATACAACCCTAAACAGGGTTAGTCCAAGTCCAGTCAAAGTCAACTTCATGTTGACCCGACTCGCCGAGTTGGGCCGTCAACTCGCCGAGTCCCTCACCCTATACTCGCCCTTATCCACGTCTCGAATCGTCGAGTTTGGCATCGACTCGACGAGTTCCTCACTTATATGAACATCGCATGAAACTCATCCGACTCGCCAAGTCCGCCTTCATCTGATGAACAAGTCATGTCCTCGACTCGCCGAGTAGTATGAACACTCGTTGAGTCCACCTTCATCTGATGAACAAGTCCTGTCCTCGACTCGCCGAGTTGTATGAACAACTCGTCGAGTTCATCTTCAATCTTAAGAAGATTGCCTTGGACTCGCCGAGTCTGTTCTAGTACTCGTCGAGTCCCATGAACTCCAGGTCTAAGATTACGTCCAATGCGTTGGGTCACTCTTTCTGTCCGGTTACAACCATTCTAACACTCAACTGGGTCCCTTTGACCCACAACGGTTATGGGACTCAAAGCCTTGGACTCGTCGAAATGCATTGGGTCACTTTTTCTGTCCGGTTACAACCCTTCTAACACTCAGCTGGGTCCTTTTGACCCTCAACAGTTATGGGACTCAAAGCCTCGGACTCGCCGATTCGGTCATGTCCACACTCTAAATCCTCGATTTCTAATGTACAACCTTTGATCAAAAGATATATCCAAGCTTCTAAAATCGATCTAGCACATAAAGTTTCAAACTTTACGTGCTTGCATGCGACTTTGAGCTCAAAAAGACATAAAACAAGCTCTTATGATGCATGGGACCTTTCATGGGTGCAAAAGCAACCCCAAACTGCCTTGTGACTCCTTTAATGACGTGATTCAGAAGCTTTAACTCCCAACCATGTTTGGAAACATGGTTGGCCATCAAAAATGGCTTATAAAAGCCTTAAATCTCCCCAAAGAGGGATCTAAAAAATGAGTGAGCAAGTTAACAGCTTTTTACCTTCAATGAATTGTAGAAGGTGCACAAACTCGGGTTCCCTTGGCCTCTACTTGCTTCCTCAAGCTTTTCTCCTTCCTTCTTAAAACAACAAGCACTAAAATCCACCAACAAAGCTTAGATTACTTCAATAACGGCTAGGGTTTCAATGAGAGGTGTTTTGGGAGCATAAGGGACGATATGGCTGACATAATATGGTTTAAATAGGGCACAAACCCTCAGATTAGGGTTTTTGTCCAGACAGTGTCTACTCGTCGAGTCCGGGGTCCGACTTGTCGAGTCCATCGCTTAAATCCTGCATCCCATCCCGCTTCTACTCGACAAGTTGGTCCTTCAACTCGCCGAGTCCAAGGCCAAAATACAAGATTTAAAACAATTAATAAAAATAAATACGTACCAACAACCAGGTGCTACAGTGTCATACCGATGTAAGATACAATAACACATATTTTCTTAATTCTTCACATCTAAACAATGAGAAAGCTTTTACCATTACCAATAATCATTGAACTTTTACATTTATATGGTGAACACCCAATTACATTGGAGGGGTACGATGATATGTGGTTTGTTGCACTTGAGTCCAAGACGTATAGTTCAATCTGTGAAAAGTAAGTTGTATTGTTATGATGTACATATACTTTGACATCATGTCCATATTGATAACACAGTGGAAATGCAATATTGGGGTGAAAAACATGGTATATATGGTAGTTTATAAGTAAAATTCCTCTACCATAGGAGTTTCATCCTCTTGATGAACCTCGCCACTACGGCTACCTTTGTTTTTCCAAATGTAATTGTTGCTTAATTATGGCTAAACTGATTTCCACCTCTATCATCATGTCCATATTGATAACACATTTGACTTGTAGTATTCTGGTTAAAAAGTGACCTATATGGGAGAGTATATGTAGAATTCCCTTATGATGGGAATTTCCTCCTCCAGATGAACCTCTTGTACAACTATTTCCACTACGACTACCTTTGTTATTCTGACTATAATTGTTGCTGTACTATTGACTGCCCTAATTTCCAACTTTACGTGTGTTATTATAATCACAATCTTGTCCTTCCGATTTCTATTTTTGTTGGAACAAAGAGATAAATTAGGTTGAGATGGGCATGTTTTGGCTGTATTTAGGGTTATGTATTGCTCAATCGGAATTGTAAACTTTTGTTGTAACATCTCTTCATTAAGAAGTAATTTTGTCAATATATCAACATTAAGGAATTTTCTAAAATAAGATGGGAGTTGTCAAGGTGAGAAATTCTTTGGATTCTACACCAAGCCAACCAAGAATACATTGAATAAGTTCTAAGTCTTTAAGTGGTTTTCCTATTGTGGTGAGTGGGTAGGAACTGGTTTTTGGTTGGGAGAAAATAGTTTGATATAGAGAGGTTCATTGGTTTTTTGCAGTTATGAAGACACTCTAGTAGGTTTCTAATTTGGATTGTCGATGTGGAGCCAAATTGTTTAGCCAAGACACTCGACGTCGTAGATCCGTGTCACATGAGTTTAACTAGGGTTGAATTGTTAGGGTAATGTTTCCTTTTATCCAACAAATCAAATATATAGCCTTCTATCATGCTTCATGATAAGGATTATTTTTACCATCAACAAGGGTTTTAGGAGGTAGGGTATAGAATCAACTACAAACAATAGTTTGATGAGCACGAAAAATAGTTTTGAAAAGTGTACTTATATTTACATAGTTGTCTTTGGTAAGATAAATATGAGCCATGATGGCACTTAGCTTATAGAAGATGAGAAAGAGAATGTGAAGATTCAAAGTCCATGGCTATGATTTGCTACCATAAAAGACTATACACAAAAAAATAGTGAAGATAAATGCGTTTTAGAAAGGAGAAAGAGAAGATATTAGTAGAAGAGGTTGAAAATTGAGCATGTATTCCTATTTTCTTATTATGAGTATATATAAAGAACATATAAGGATAAAAAAAAACTACTCATAATTATAGGACTAAACTTATGCCTGAATCAGAAGGCATAAATTGATTATTGACGAGGCTTAGTCGATCAAATGAAACTTATGTGCAACATATTATTTTTGGTTTGGGTCATTTTTAGTCACTGGATTTTTTTGGATTTCTTATTTTGGTCATTATACGTTGACCAACTATAACCTAAACAAAGTATAATGATTAAAATAAAATACAAAAAAAAATCAATGATTAATTATAATATTGACTATGTGGTTCCATTTTATACACCGAGTATCACCGGTTAGAATAACTAAAACGAATAAAAAGAAATAAGTTCAATGATCAATGATAATTTAAAAAAAGTATAATCATCAAAATAAAACACCAAAAAAAATTCAATGACTAAAAGTGACTTAAACCTTAACATTTTTTTAATATATTTAAATTTATTTAACGTTTTTTATTATTTCTTTTGGATTTTTGGTTAAGTTTCTATTTGTTTGGAAACCTTATTATAACGTTTGGTTTAATATAAAATCATTCTAGATATAGAAAGATTTTAACTTTGTGAAAACACAACACTCGTTTTCACTAAACTTGACAAAAAAACGAATTCTTGTGTGTTTCCTCCATTCGACCCTCACTTATCTTGTACAACCTTCGCCTTTCTCTTCTCCATGTAGAAAAACCCAACCAACGAAACAATCGAAAATGCAGAAAAACAAATCGATGCAACATCAATCGACACATGGCGACCCGTGATCGCTTCAACATGAAACAAGTCAGTAACTTTGGTTGCATCCGTGTTTTGACCATAGGCTACCTGGACTTGTTGACTATCAAGCGCGTATGCCCTCACAAAGAACGAAGCAGAAGGGACATCTCTTTCAATTCTCCAAGTGAATGAATTATTTGAAGGGGTGTAAGGCCTTTCAACGATCTTGTGTTGACATGTTTTGTCCTTGTTAAGCTCGTCAACTGTTTTGCGCCATGGTCGGTTTTTCTGGCTAACTGGTGCATAGCATAGCTTCACTTTGATGGTCTTGTAGCTCGAGTCTATGCCCGCTGGGAATGTTTCGTTGAATGCCCATGTGATTGTGAGTTCATCCTCCCCAGCTGTTAGAACTGCAAGATTTGGGGAACAAGCTGAGACTCCAAGTAAGTGTGTGTGTGTGTGTGTGAGAGAGAGAGAGAGAGAGAGAGAGAGAGAGAGAGAGAGAGAGAGAGAGAGAGAGAGAGAGAGAGAGAGAGAGAGAGAACCATGGCCTTTTGGGGAAGAAGCTGAGAGTACAACAGTCTTGTGAAGGGAAGAGAAGGTGACACCATAGCCGCTTGCTACAAAACTGGAAACGATAAGATAACGAACAACACAACCAGCACGAAACTCCATGAAAATTGACTTCTTCAAATCTTGAAGCTCAACGTCAAAAAACTATGGTCGTTGATCACAATACACACGAGTTCAAGCCATTCGCTTTATATATATCACATGCAAGCATATACTAGTATTCTATTCGACAAGGACAAATAAAACTGTCAAGATTTGAGCTTTAAAATACCTACTTTAATTGAACAATGTGTCAAACTAGATGTTATAAAAGAGGGGTGATTTTTACTTAAAACTTGATGTCATTTTAAAACCAAGTTACCAAGTTTAATTGCAGAGCTCAAGTTTAGTACTATGGAGTGAATTAGTGAGCGTAATACAATTTTATTTTTCTTTATTAATATTATAAAGTTTTATGTATTAAATATGATTAAAAAAAAAAAGCCAAATTAGATGTAAAAGGAAAGTATATATAGTCGATATTTATCTTAAGGAACACACTTCATATATAATAGGATGAAATGCTGATGTATCCGGCTTCCACGTAAACACCACCACAAGGTGGCGCGTTTGCCGTCGTGGTTGATAGTGACGTGGCCAGAGACCATGCCTTTTTCCGGCTTAACGACTCCGGATAGCCTTATTTGGTATTTGGTAACATGATTACTTATTTGAGTATAAACTATACATTATTCATTCAAATGTTGACTATATAACTATGTTCGCTAGATAGAAAGACTAAAAACATATTCTTTGTAGTTTGTACGTAGTTTGGTATCAATTTAAATGCTTTTTTTTCAGCTTGTTTTCTTTTTATCAGCTTATTTGTCTGTTTTATCCTTTGAACCTGTTGAAACTTAAAAAACTGGCCCAAAACAATCCAATTTAAATAAGTTAATCAAAATGGTTTCCTCTGCTTTTAACCTGAAAACCGATAAAGCTATTTTAATTTTGAATTAAAAACAACTTAACCATGTGGAAAACCCATTTACTGTTCTTACAAAGAAGAATATCTTGGATAATCTTGGGAAGGTTTGAGAGAGTCAAGATAGAAGAAGTCAAAATTGGCCATATTTTATATGTAAGATGACTCTTAAGCATGCTCAAGGGGTCAGTTATTTTGTCAGTATAAGCTTCTTGTGTTTGGAAGTTAGTTTCTTTGTGTTAAAGTTTTCAAGAATTTTGGATGATTCGGAAAGATTTGGAAAGGGCAAAAATAGAAACCAAAAACGGGGTGAAGAGGATCATCATTGTCAGAATAGACTACACGTCATTTTATTGCCGTCCAACACATGTACATAAAGTATAAGATATACCATCATTTTCATACGTAAGAGAAAAGAAAGAACTATTGTTATGTATAGAAAACACGTAATCTTTTCAGGATACAGGACGTACGCCACATCGTATAGTACTAAATAGAAGAATAGAATTATGATATCGATGAAACCGAACCATTTTTTAGATTTATCATTTATGTATGCTTTGGGAAGAGTTACAAAAAAGTTTCGAACGTGTAATATCATGGAGTTCAAAATTAGAAGTAAATCTGTTCAACTAAACATCTATTCTTCAACAGTTGTAATCCATGGTACGTAGTTTGATAAAGTTATTTGAAAGTTTCTTCTCGTGAACATTTTAGTTAATGAGGGACTAAATTGGTAGCTAGTAGAAGTTTAGCAGTAATTGTCTAAAACAAAAATTGGGGTACCAAAAAATATAATTCAAAAACTCTTATTATAAAATATGATGTATGATAATGTGTGAGAACTTTTATTCTAATATTTATGATGAAATCATTAACTTTTTAATACATATGGTTTATTATTTATACTAACAAAATAAAATAAAAGATGATTTATAATATGAATGCCTATTATGATTGTGCATTATTATATTCATAAAACATATTAAAGTGTTGTTACTAATGCTAAATAATGATAGAGAATAATGAGAGAAATGAGGAATCCAATCATAATTCACAAACTAATATTTAATAATACTTCCTCTTGAATGACGATAGTATCATGCCTCTTAGAACTTTAATAGGTAAAACAACATAGGAAAAACCATTTATTAAGGAAAAAAAGAATACATGATTAACAATAGATATTGGGAACATTTGTCTCGTTCAAAATTTTGCTAAGAAAACTCAATGGGAAAAACATAGTTAAGGAAAAGAATACAATATGTTTCCAACTCCACATAATCATCACATCACTTGATTTCCTTAAAGCACTGCATGCCAATGTTTCATACCATGTTTTCAAATTTGGATGTAGGAAGCGTTTTAATGAACAAATTGGCCAAGTTGATACTTGATTGAATTTTCTGGATGTTGATGTCACGCTCTTTTTGAAGATTATGAGTGAAAAAAAAAACATTATTTTGATAGATGTTTGGTTCTGTCTCCTTTGATAAACCCTTCCTTGAATTGGGCTATACAAGCCGCATTATTTTCATATTGTATGGTTGGAACGTCTCTGTTAGAAGTTAGATCATAATTCTTACGAATATGATGAGTTAAATTTCTTAACCAAATATATTCATGATGTAACAGCCCAAAATTTTCAACAAGTTTAAAGCTTTCAAAAACGAACCAATTATTAATAAAAGTGTTTACAAACTATTATTTCCAAAACGTTATTTAAAATCAGAGTCTCCGAAGATCCAGTCAGTTGTAAAACCAAGGATGTGTAAGGTCACGCCTTCGCCTTGCCATTGTCTATTGAGGTACCTGAAACCATAAACCAAACCGTAAGCACAAAACTTTGTGAGTTCCTTCAAAATACCACGACACAAACAGATAACCTAGCAAACAAAAACATGCATACAAAGCCTTAAGCCTAACTGGAATGCCTACAAGCTTACAGTCTATCTGGTACGCTCATAGAGCCTTTAGCCTGACTTAAACGCCCCACTAGCCTACAGTTTATCTGGTATGCTCACAGAATCTTCAGCATGCTGGTAAGCCTCATCGAGCCTTCAGCCTATCTGGAACGTTCTTCGGGCGTTCAGCCAGACTGGTACACCCCTCAGGCCTGCAGTCTATTTGGGATGCCCTGGGTCTCTTGGCCTTCAGCGCATAGTAGGACTGCCTCAACCCAACCACACACATCATGTCAACATATACATATCAAAAACACATATAAGCCCAGCAAACCATAACAACATATCGATATAAACATTACCGGGTTTGATGACTGACAGCACAAAGTAGTACAGTCTCAACCTACCCACACTAGAACGACATATAACCAATCAACAGACAACCAGGCAGATCTTACAGACCACTAAGCATAGCATCATCCTATACACCGGATAAAGATCTAAAAGATCACTACATAATACCAACATGCGATAAACCAATATATAATCCAAGGGGTCGGCTTTGGTGCCTTTGACCCAAAAGTACAGTGAGGAAGACTCACCTCGCAAACCTGACAAAAGTTGATGAGGTCCCGACTCCGAATCCCAGCTCTCAAACCAACACCTACTCCAACTAAAAGACCAAACACAATCAAACTCCCCAAAATACCCTCAAGGTCCAACTTGGTTAAAGTCAAAGTTAATTGGTCAAGGTCCAAAAGTCAATATCTCTTCCAGCAGAGTACGACCTACGTACCAAGAGAGTACGCCCAGCGTACTCTGATGTTGACCAAAAGCAAGCGTTGGCAACGTGCGCACAGCGTACCACCAGGTACGCCCAACATACGGAGCCCAGTCCCAAAACTCCATTAAGAGCTTATACCATTAATTTCTTACATCCAAAACTCATATCCAAGCCCAAAATGATGTCCTTAGTCATAAAGTTTCCAACTTTATGACTTTGCATGGCTAAAAAGTGCTTAATGTCCAAAACCCTAAGTTATGAACCTAAGAAGACATCACAACTCTTGCATGAAAGGGATAGAAGGGCCAAGCTCACATTTTTATAGTTCATAATAACTTTATAATGGATAAAGTTTCCAACTTTATCCACTAGAATGGCCCTAATGTCACAACTAGGAAATTTTGATACGTTGTAAACACTTAACAAAGAATGACAATGTAGCTAAAACTTGAAAACATGTATGGTGTTTGTTCAATGACAATAAAATTCCATCAAATACCCTATACAACCATTCAAATACTCAACAAAACTTGGAAACCCTAAAAATCCCGGTTTAAGTCCATTTTGGACTACGGTTTTCTTATTGGGCCCAATGGACCAATAAGCTTCCAATTTGACTATTTTGGGCTTAGAACTCTTAAATGGGCCCTAATTGAACCCATTTGCATGAAACTTAACATTTTGGGCCTCATAAGCCTAGAATGGACTAGTTTTTTCTTTAATGGGCCTTATTGGGCCATAACAAATCTAATTAGCCCTAATGGGCCATAAAACTCATACTTTGATGAATATTGGGCCGTAAACCATCTCCAAAGACCAAATTGGCCGAAAATCATCAAAATTGGCCCATAATATGGACTCAAGAACACAAACGACCAAACTATTCTTTTTCGTCTCCTTTTCTCGGCCCAAGTAGAAAAAAAAAAGAGAAATTAGGGGATTAAGGAGGATTAGCCACCTCCTTATTACCTATAGGAATTCCATTCAAATATCACATAATTCCATGCATCCAACCTTTCACCTCTCTCTCTTCTCCTCTTCTTCTTATCTCTCGGCCAAAGGGAAAACACACACACACACACACAATTCACTTAAATTTCTCTTAAGAACTCACAACAACTTCTTCACTTCTCCTTCAAAATTTTCGAGAGTTAGGGCTTTTCAAGAAGGTTGTTCCACAATAATCATCATCATTGGTAAGTTATTGTTTAGATCCATAACCTAGTCTCTTTATTTCATCAAAACTTCTTCCTAACTCACACAATTTTCATGATCTACTCCTTAGAAGCTTCTTAAGTTCGAAATCAACCCAAGAAAGCTTGCTAGGGCCGAAAAATAGCATCAAACTCTTCCCTTTCTTCTTCAAATCGAAAAAAAGCAAAGGTGAGTTCATACCCCTCTCTTTTTGGTTTTCACAAGTTTTATGGGGGAGAATACAATTAAAATGTGTAGATTTAAGTGTATATGTATGTTATGTGTGATTTCATGTGTTTATGTGGTAAATATGTAACAAAAATAAAAAAAAAATCTCGAGATCTATGCCTCAAGGGGGAACATAAACATGATCTAAGATATATTACACTAAACAAGTCAATAAAAATTACCCTCTAAGGTGATAATAAACATATTGCAACATAAAACTCATTTTTGGGCTATAATTGTCAAATAAACAAAAGTTGGGTTGAAAATTGTCATTCACGATTTTCTTAAGGACCAAAAGAGTCAAAACAGTAAAAATAAATGTTTTTATGAATATTATACTCTTTAAAGGACTAGAAATGTAATTTGTAGCTTAATGGGCCAATTTTTGGGCTTTTCGGCCCATAGGCCCAAAAATTGCGAAAATATGGTTTTCAAGGGATTGAAATGGTAAATTTACCAAAACAAGGGGTAAAAAGGGTAAAAAAAACTGTTACAGGGGTTAAAAATGATTTTTTTTTCCAAAAAGGATCAAACATGTAAGAATTTCGAAATTTGAGTCATGCGAGCCCTCAGACGTTTCCGCCGTCTGGTTCGGGGGTGTGATAGGTTGGTATCAGAGCTCTGTTTATAGTGAACTGGCATATCTAACCACACGCTGATATGCAACTATAAACCAAAGAGGGACTAAAACAACTCTGAACAAAACAAATAAAACACAACGATAAAACACCTCTACTTGTACGATATAGGAAAAATAACATAATACCAAATCAAATAAGATGATACTGGCATCTCGGTTAAGTCGGGATTGTTCATAGTGGTATTAAGGGGTGAATGTAGCCTGATCATCTACATTTCCTCCGAAGTACAACTATCACATGCCCCGGGGAAATCGCGATGCTCGGTAAACCTAAAAACATACCCCTTTGTTACCAAGAAGGGGAACACCAGGGCATTCAGTTTCATCAGGTCTTAGTGGCCTACGGGATGATCGAGGATGAGACCGTGGGAGATCAGGAGGGAGCACATGACGTTGGGCATGACGAGTACACGGAAACAGACTATGAGTTTGATGGGACCGATGACGACATGGAGGAAGAACAAGACACAGACAAGGATTCCGCCACATCACCTACCAGCAAGACGCAACAGGACCACCCTGCCCCACCAGGGAATCCCACGAAAGAGATAATCGCTCACCGGAAACTGTGATTGCCGCTCTGTGGCAACATCTATTCGCCATGGAAGCACGAGCGGTGCAGGCTAAACAGGAAAGAGATGAAGTTATTGGAGAAATGACTGAGATGGCCCGGTTGTTGGCACAACACTTCGGTATATGACCTCGTTGCCGTCGTCGGGTGCTCCTTAGAGTGTTAGGACCAGCCTTACCCTACTAGCACTATGATCTATGCTATGTACCATCGACTCCATGTTTAAGTGATTACACTACTCATAGAGTCGTTACGCTGCCGAACTTGCACCACTTATGTATGCTCTTTAGTGCAAATTTTCGTGTATCAAAGTACGGATATTATTAGTGGAAAAATATATGTGTTCTGTTGTGATGTTGTTATATGTTATGTGTTATTAACATGTGAAACTACTTAAGTACATGCAATACACCTAGGTTATAGGACCACAAACTCCCAAAAATCATAAGCACTCAACATCTTTCTGTTCCATGACAGAAAGATGCCTCAACGACCAACCCGTGGAAACTCTGGGCCAACTCCACCCAAAATCAACTCAGCTGCATTTCAAGCAGCTGTATCTGCTGCGGTCACCGCAGCCAGGGCGCAAATCCACCAAGGGAACAATGGTGGATGCAATGGACAAGGGGCTGGAAGTTCGAACAACGGAATAAATCAAGGACCTACCAAGACGTGCTCTTACAAAGATTTCACCAATGCCAAGCCACGAACCTTTAATGGCACAGGTGGAATGATAACCCTAAAGAGATGGATCGAAAAGGTGGAATCGGTATTTGAGATATGCAAATGCCCTGAGGAGATGAAAGTGAAGTTTGCCGCATGCACGTTCGTTGACCAAGCTCTCACCTAGTGGAATGGACACGTAGAAGCCATGACTCTCCCCGTAGCCAACGCCATGTCGTGGATAGAGTTGAAATAAATGCTGATGGCCGAGTACTGCCCGCGAGGCAAAATTCAGAAAATGGAGCAAGAGTTATGGAATCTCACCGTCCGAAACTCTGACATTGATGCATACATATCAAGGTTTAGCGAACTGTCACTGTTGTGCCCTGACATGATTACTTCAGAGGGAAAGAAAATCGAACAATTCATCTGGGGATTAACCTCCCCAATTCAAGGAAATGTGATAGTTGCAAATCCTGAAACCTTCGACAGTGCCAAAAGGTAGGCCAAGAAATTGTACGACCACAACAAGAAGAAGGGCGAGAAGCCAGGGGAAACTGAAGGTAAGAAGGAGAGTGACAACAAGAAAGGAAAGAATAACAAGAGAAAGGGGCAACAAGGCTCAGAGTCGTCAAAGAAGCAACAAACAATGACAGTCAATGCTGCAACCACCCAAGTTCCCTCCACACCACATGCTCCAGTCTTAGCTACTCCTAGTGCCCCTAGGCAGTATTCCGGGAATCTCCCAAAGTGCAACAAGTGCAGTCTCCATCATAATGGCGAATGCAGGGAGATGCATTGTACCAGTTGCAATCGAAAGGGTCACACGGAAAAATATTGCAGGACCTATCCTCCTCAGAACCAGCAGCAAGGAAACAACAACAAAAACAACCGCAACAAAAACAACAACAACAACAACAAAAACAAAAACACCAACAACGGCAACGGCAACAATGCGGGACCAAGCCACACCTGCTATGGATGTGGAAAGACTGGGCATTTCCTTTGAAACTGCCCCAACAGCAACAACCCTGGGAATGAAGGAACGGGGAGAGTGCTGACCATGGGTCAGGGAGAAACGGTTCAGGATCCTGTTGTTGTCACTAGTACGTTTCTCCTAAATCACACTTATGCATGCATCCTATTTGATATCAGGGCAGAACGAAGCTTTGTGAGTAATAGATTCAAACACTTGTTAAAACAACAACCCCAGAAGCTCAATGAAACCTTTATGGTGGAAATGGCTAATGGGAAAACAGAATCCACTGGGGAAATCTACATCGGATGTACCCTGATCTTGAACCAACACGTCTTTCAGATAAACTTAATGCATGTTTCCATTAGGAGTTTTGATGTGATTATCGGCATGGACTGGTTAAGCCCCCACCGTGCTGAAATTATGTGTCATGAGAAGTCCGTTCGCCTTCACCTCCCAAATCACAAAATCCTAATTATTTACGGAGACAAACCCAGCACGAACCTTCGCCTTATCTCGTGCATTAAGACACAGAAGTATATACGAAAGAAGGACTTGAAGTTTCTGACTCATATTGTGGATAAGTCTAAAGAAGAGGTCAATATTCGAGACACCCCAGTGGCTTGCGAGTTTCCGAATATCTTTCCCGAAGATCTTCTGGGGATACCCCCAGAAAGACAAGTCGAGTTCCGAATTGACCTCGTGCCAGGAGCTACACCCATCGCCAAATTGCCCTACGGATTGGCTCCTGCGGAGATGCAAGGGATGTCCAGCCAACTCAACGAACTTTTGGACAAAGGATTCATCCGATCCAGTTTCTCACCCTGCAGAGCTCCGAATCTCTTTGTTAAGAAGAAATACGGTACCTTTAGGATGTGTATTAATTACAGGGAACTAAATAAGCTCACTATCAAAAATCGCTATCCACTTCCGCGAATCGACGATCTATTTGACCAACTCCAAGGAGCAAGCTACTTCTCAAAGATAAATTTGCGATCCGAATACCACCAACTCAAAGTATGGGAAGAGGATATCCACAAAACTGCTTTCCGAACTCGTTATGGACATTATGAGTTTGTCGTAATGCCTTTCGGTCTAACGAACGCCCCTGCCGCATTCATGGACCTAATTAATCGAATATGCCAACCATTCCTCGACAACATTGTCATCGTTTTCATTGACGATATTCTAGTCTATTCTCGAAGCGAAGAGGAGCATGGCCGACATCTCCGGAAAATCTTAGAAACCCTAAGAACCGAAAGGCTATACGCAAAACTTTCTAAGTGTGAGTTCTGGCTCCGTAGTGTGAACTTTTTGGGTCATGTTGTTAGTCAAGAAGGCATACATGTGGATCCTTCTAAGGTCAAAGTCATTGAAGGATGGGCGATCCCAACGACAGCCACATAAATTTATCAATTTTTAGGTCTCGTAGGCTATTACAGAAGGTTCATTCAGAACTTCTCCAAAATAGCCAAGCCACTTACCTTGCTTATGCAAAAGGGGGTACCCTTTGAATGGACAGATAAGCAAGAAATTGCATTTCGAACTCTGAAGCAAGCACTCTGCAGTGCACCGGTACTATCACTACCAAAGGGAACAGAGGACTTCGTAGTTTACTGCGATGGGTCGAATCAGGGTTTAGGCTGTGTGCTTATGCAACATGGGAAGGTGATAGCTTATGCGTCCCGACAACTAAAGACACATGAGGTGAATTATACCACCCATGATCTTGAATTGGGAGTTGTGGTCTTCGCCTTGATGATTTGGAGGCACTACCTTTACGGTACAAAGTGCACCATTTTCACGGACCACAAGAGTCTCCAACACATTTTAAATCAAAAAGAGTTGAATATGAGGCAATGAAGATGGATTGAACTGCTAAACGATTATGAGTGCGAAATCAAGTACCACCTAGGTAAGGCTAACGTGGTAGCTGATGCCTTGAGTCGAAAAGAATACTCAAATCGTCGTGTGAAGACTCTCTCCATAACCATCCAATCCCACTTGACCTCGCAAATCAGAGCAGCTCAATTCGATGCCATGAAGGCAGAGAACAAAACAAGCGAAGCGTTACGCGGAATGGAAAAGAATTTCAAAGTGAAGGAGGACGGAGCATATTATTTCATGAACCGCATTTGCATCCCTAAACTTGGGGGATTCAGAGAAGTAGTCATGAATGAAGCCCACAAGACACGATACTCCATCCATCCGGGTGCAGATAAAATGTATTTGGATATCAAACAACATTATTGGTGGCCTAACATGAAGGCTAAAATTGCCACTTACCTTAGCAAGTGCCTCACGTGTGCTAAAGTAAAGGTGGAATACCAGAAGTCCTCGGGATTACTACAGCAACCAGTAATTCTCGAGTGGAAATGGGAAAGGATTACTATGGACTTTGTGACCAAACTACCCAAGACGACTGATGGTTTGGATACCATATGGGTAATAGTTGACAGGTTGAAAAATCTGCTCATTTCCTGCTGATAAAAGAGTCATACAAGATGGAACGACTGACGAGCACCTATATCAAGGAAATCGTGAGACTCCACGGAGTGCCAATATCTATCATCTCAGATAGAGATAGTAGGTTTACTTCATGCCTTTGGCAATCACTTTAGAAAGCTATGGGAACACAGCTCGACATGAGCACTGCCTACCACCCAGAAACGGATGGTCAAAGCGAGCGAACCATTCAAACGCTAGAAGATATGCTTTGCGCATGTGTGATAGAATTTGGAAGGTCATGGGATACCCACTTGCCCTTGATCGCATTCTCGTACAACAACAGTTATCACACGAGCATCAAATTTGCTCCCTTCGAGGCGTTGTATGGACGTAAATGTAGATCGATGTTGTGTTAGGCCGAAGTAGGTGACTCCCAGCTAGCAATAGGAAAAACACCAAGAAATGCATTAACGGGACCAGAAATCATAAGCGAAACGAAAGAGAAGATAATTCAAGTCAGAGCTCGACTACAAGCATCACGAGACCAACAGAAGAGCTACGTTGATAAATGACGAAAGCCCTAAGAATTTCAAGTCGGGGATCGGGTGTTGTTAAAAGTCTCTCCCTGGAAAGGGGTGATTCATTATGGGAAACGGGGAAAACTGAACCAACGATACATTGGACCCTTCGAGATTCTTGCCCGAATCGGTCTAGTGGCTTATAGACTGCAGTTACCTACCGAGCTCAACAGTGTACACCCCGTGTTCCGTGTTTCCAATTTAAAGAAATGCTTGTCCGACGAAACTCTCATCATTCCATTAGAAGAAATCAAAATCAACGAGAATCTCCTGTTCATCGAAGAACCCGACGGAATTATGGACAGGGAAGTGAAACGTACTAAGCAAAGTCGCATTCCGATTGTCGAAGTTCGATGGAACGCGAAACACGGATGATATGTGTATTTTTATATATATTTTTATACATTATATCTTAATATTTTGGCATTTATTATTCTTTTTTAGAACTAAAAAGTACTCATAATGCTTTGAATTATGTTTTTGCAGCCATTCGTTGTTGATAAAGCACAAAAGAAAAGACTGAAGTGGAAATCGGGCATAGAAGATAAAAGAGAGGAAAAATGTTGGAGGAGCCAATTACGCCCCGCGTAAGTTTCTTGTACGCTAAGCGTAACGACCAAATTCAAATTACGCCCAGCATAATTCTTGATTACGCCCCGCGTAATGGTTGGCATCGGATAACTCCAATCGCGTATAAATCCTTAGTACGCCCAGCATAATCCGACTTACGCCCAGCGTACGTAAGTCGGTTACAAAGGTTATAAAAGTCGATTATCAGCTAACCAGAAAGGGGGATTCGACTTTCAACTTAATTTAGTCGATATTAAACTTCTGTTAAGCCGTTTTGAGGGTCTAGAAGGCGGCTGGAAGGCCGTTAAGCTAACGGGAGCGGAGATCGAAAGGGTTGGAGAGCGGATACGTGTCGGTAATCATATGGGTTGCTAACGTGACCATGTTTAGCATTCCATTGTGTTACTGTTCTGTATTTAGTTTCTGATTTGGGTGTAAAAACCTTTTACTTTGTGTTTATGATTGAATGAAGCCTTGATTATTAGACTAATTGCTATATTGAATTGTTTATTTATGTTTAATTTATCTTGCCAAGCTTGTTAAAAGATCCTTACGTATTAATGATAATTATTTGCTGTTAATTATTAGGTGGATTGAGTTGTATGAACATCTGCTTGATTGCTTGTCTCTTATGATTTTGATGACCATCGAGATTATAAGTTTAGGAATAACGAATGTGAAACTAGGATTAACTTGGAAATAAGTAAGTTAATGAGTGAGCCTTGTTTGATGACCATCAACAAGAGGTTAATTGAATAATCAATTTGATTAACTATATTTACAAGTCTTGCTTGATACAAACTGAACATTAGGAAGCATGTTAGTTTAATCAACTGATCACTATTTGAATTGACTTGTTTGCTAAAGGATTAGTTATAGTGAACGCGAATCTAATCATTTTAGGAATCGTTGAACATGAATAAATGAATTTGTGTATGCAATTGTCTATGCTTTTAAGGTGTAATTTATCTAAACCAAAGTACCTGAAGAGATTTGCCTTCCTATTAGTTTATCGAGAGTTAATTGTTAGTTTGAGATTTATTAAACTATTTCTTTTCATGTGACCTGTAACCTATAATCAAATATTTTAAATTAATTCACCACCGTTCCCTGTGATCGACACCCGACTTACCTAAGCTATACTGTAATCTGACTAGGTACTCTGCCTATAAGTGCATAGTTAGTCTAAGTTTGTTAGGTTATAAATATTAAAATTAGTGGGTACTTTTGTGCACATCAAGTTTTTGGCGCCGTTGCCGGGGAACGGCTTGTCATTAATTTAGTTTATTTGATTATTCGCTATTTGTTTAGTTAGTTTTTTATTTTATTTTTTAGAGTTTATTTTCGATGATATCATTTCACTTGTCGGGAAGGTTCTTGTTGTTATTTGCAGGAATTTGGGATTGTACACATTGCTTGAATTTACTTTTTGCATGGGTTTCGGGAATGCAAGCGATTAGGGAATTTTTTACCTGCTTAGCCTACTACTTTGTTGATTTGTCCAACTCAATCCATGAGGCGTAGTATAGCAAGGCGTATTGTGGTGGTTAAGTGGAAGACCGAGCTCTTGTTGTTCTTGACTAGTTAGGTCACTTCTTGTTCCGCTTTTAATTAAAGGTGCAAAGAAAACAAAGGAAATATTATAACGGGTCCCGAAAGTGGGTGTTTTCGCAAACCAATTCTTGCGTGCAAAGGTTTTTAATCAACCATTGTTGTTTGATCTTGACAAAGATAAGTGATTATGACGTCTCATTTTTTATGTCACTCATCGGAAACTCGTCAGTTGCTGAAGAAATTAAAAAGAAAAATAATTGTAATTATAAGTCCCTAAATTAATTAATTAAAAGAAAGGAATTTCAAATACAGAAAAAGGAAATATTTCATTCAAATTACGCCCAGTGTACATTTAATGTACGCCAAGCGTAATTCAACCACGGATCGCGGTAGCTTCTTTCCGTAGATAGGGTTACGCCAGCGTAAATCGGCGACCAGGTTATATCTTTTGACCCTTGACTTTTTTGTTACTTTTTTCACAAACACTTCCTTCACACACACGCTGTGACGACGAACTTCTTCACAAAGTCTCGATTCTTCTTCTTTTCTTGTAAAATTCGGCACACAAATTATGGCCCGAAGAACTCAAAGGACCAACCCACCCAAGGATGTGACCGATCACCGTTTCTTACAATTTCCGCAAACGCTGAACGATGCAACCCGGGCACGATATGTCAACAGTTTGAGTTTGCTGCTCACCAAGGAGATCGACATATCACCCTCATTTGATTGGGACTTGGCGACCCGGACTGGACTTGCTGCACTGATCCAGGATTTTTTGCAATACACGCACTCGGACGCGAGTGGTGTGGGTTTGTTCATATGTCAGGGATGGGCACGATTGTTCAGGATCAGGAGCCTGTTTATCGGGAATTTTTGTTGGAGTTCTACGCTATAGTTTCCTATGATCCTAGGAAGGCACCCGATGACAGGACAACTTTTGCCTTCAGACTGGGGGAGTGTGCCGGGAATGCAGTGTCATAGAGCTTGCGACTCGAGTGGGTATATACACAACAGATGAGACGAGGAGTGTCCACTTCCTGGCATTCCTTGCTGATTGTCTTACGGAGCGGCCAGATGACTATAACGAAAACACTTTTTAGGCCGAGATTACGGGAGGAGTTTATACGCCATCTACTACACGGGGTAGGATGATTCGGTCTACTACATACAGACTGCTGCACCGGTTGATTTCCATGACTCTCACGCATCACAAGAACAGTGAGAGAGTGCCTTCGACAGACTTGTATTTCCTATGGGCACTTGTTACTCCAGGGAGGCACCTGAACCTTCCAGTTGCTTTAGCTGCATATTTGGGACGGAGGGCCAGGGGACTTCGGGAGGATAGCCCGATTTGCGAAGGGCATTTTATCACGCGTTTAGCTCGATCATATCAGTTGCTGACGCATGAGATCACGAGATCGATGGTGTTCCACGATATGAGGCTGATGAGCCTTCAGTTCTTAGAGTCGATGCGTGTATTGGAGCGGGGCGGAGATGGTGTCTTGCGAGTACGAGCAGATGATGGGGATGCGTTGACACTTTCCTATGTTGTGGGAGATTTTTCATCGCGAGAAGAGGATGTCATTCTTGACGAGACGACGTGGTCGACTCTTTCCCACGTCATGGTTACTGCACATTGCATTTATTTGCAATATTGTGCACCACATTTTTGAAGTCGGTAGTCTTGATGTTATTTTTCGACAAATTCAAAAGCACCAGTTCCAGTTTTCAGTCTTTCAGCGATATTTGGAGCAACTTGTAGCAGCTGCATTCGATCTCGCCACAACTACCCAGGGGAGTCTGTTCCTTTTGCTCCCTTTTTATGTTCTTAATTCGTTTTAGGATAATTGTGGGGTAGGGGGTCGGTAAAAGTAAATTAAAATTAAAAGAAAAAATGAAATAATAGTTAGGAAATTGCTAGATTTAGGAAATTTAAAAATTTTAAAACTTGAAATAATAGTTTAATCTAGTGATAATTTAAATTTTGCTAATATTGTATGAGATGATCCGATGAAAACTCAAATGTTTAGTTGAGCCAATATACGTTATAGTACATTTATGGCCTCCCTTATTTTAGTGAAATCATGGAACAAAAACATAACCCCGCTTGGTTTGAGGGATGCAATATGTTTAGCAACCTAAACCTGAAATGTATCCAGGAAAATTATTATCATTAACCAATAAAGGTTGAGGTTGAGCGCCTCTGCTTAAGCATGTAGGTTTTGAGTGAAAAAGTGAGGTACATGTATTATATAGAAAAATGAGAGAATTACGAGTAAAGTTTGAAGAATTTTGGAGCAAATAAAGTGAATATTAAAAGATCAAAATTCCAAGAAATTCAAAAAGTTGAAGATACCAGAAATCAAATCAAATAAGGTGGTGAATTCAAAGAAATCAAAGATCAACTGTCAAAGAAGTGAAGAATTCCAAAAGAGCTCCATAGTGGTATCATAGATTGTAATTCTAGATTATATATGCTTAGGTTGCTCAACTAAAAATACTTTGAGGATAAGGAGGTTTTCTGCGGATGGATTCGGAGGGTTGCATAAAATGAGCATTGTTCGGAAATAGTGGGCAAGTGTTTATGAAGATTGTGAGTATTTAAAGTATGGGGGGGTACTCTAGGAAAATTTTAGACACAAATGCATGCGTTGCGGTCTTGACATAATGGCTAAGTTTTAAATGCATTGTTTAATGCGATATTGGTAAAATAAAATTAAAATTTGCTTGGGGGCAAGCAAAGGCTAAGTGTGGGGTATTTTGATATGTGTATTTTTATATATATTTTTATACATTATATCTTAATATTTTTGCATTTATTATTCTCTTTTAGAACTAAAAAGTACTCATAATGCTTTGAATTATGTTTTTGCAGCTATTCGTTTTCGATAAAGCACAAAAGAAAAGACTGAAGCGGAAATCGGGCTTAGAAGATAAAAGAGAGGAAAAATGTTGGAGGAGCCAATTACGCCCCGCGTAAGTTTCTTGTACGCTAAGCGTAACGACCAAATTCAAATTACGCCCAGCGTAATTCTTGATTATGCCCTGCGTAATGGTTGGCATCGGATAACTCCAATCGCGTATAAATCCTTAGTACGCCCAGCATAATCCGACTTACGCCCAGCGTACGTAAGTCGGTTACAAAGGTTATAAAAGTCGATTATCAGCTAACCAGAAAGGGGGATTCGACTTTCAACTTAATTTAGTCGATATTAAACTTCTGTTAAGCCGTTTTGAGGGTCTAGAAGGCGGCTGGAAGGCCGTTAAGCTAACGGGAGCGGAGATCGAAAGGGTTGGAGAGCGGATACGTGTCGGTAATCATATGGGTTGCTAACGTGACCATGTTTAGCATTCCATTGTGTTACTGTTCTGTATTTAGTTTCTGATTTGGGTGTAAAAACCTTTTACTTTGTGTTTATGATTGAATGAAGCCTTGATTATTAGACTAATTGCTATATTGAATTGTTTATTTATGTTTAATTTATCCTGCCAAGCTTGTTAAAAGATCCTTACGTATTAATGATAATTATTTGCTGTTAATTATTAGGTGGATTGAGTTGTATGAACATCTGCTTGATTGCTTGTCTCTTATGATTTTGATGACCATCGAGATTATAAGTTTAGGAATAACGAATGTGAAACTAGGATTAACTTGGAAATAAGTAAGTTAATGAGTGAGCCTTGTTTGATGACCATCAACAAGAGGTTAATTGAATAATCAATTTGATTAACTATATTTACAAGTCTTGCTTGATACAAACTGAACATTAGGAAGCATGTTAGTTTAATCAACTGATCACTATTTGAATTGACTTGTTTGCTAAAGGATTAGTTATAGTGAACGCGAATCTAATCATTTTAGGAATCGTTGAACATGAATAAATGAATTTGTGTATGCAATTGTCTATGCTTTTAAGGTGTAATTTATCTAAACCAAAGTACCTGAAGAGATTTTCCTTCCTATTAGTTTATCGAGAGTTAATTGTTAGTTTGAGATTTATTAAACTATTTCTTTTCATGTGACCTGTAACCTATAATCAAATATTTTAAATTAATTCACCACCGTTCCCTGTGATCGACACCCGACTTACTTAAGCTATACTGTAATCTGACTAGGTACTCTGCCTATAAGTGCATAGTTAGTCTAAGTTTGTTAGGTTATAAATATTAAAATTAGTGGGTACTTTTGTGCACATCAAGTTTTTGGCGCCGTTGTCGGGGAACGGCTTGTCATTAATTTAGTTTATTTGATTATTCGCTATTTGTTTAGTTAGTTTTTTATTTTATTTTTTAGAGTTTATTTTCGATGATATCATTTCACTTGTCGGGAAGGTTCTTGTTGTTATTTGCAGGAATTTTGGATTGTACACATTGCTTGAATTTACTTTTTGCATGGGTTTCGGGAATGCAAGCGATTAGGGAATTTTTGACCTGCTTAGCCTACTACTTTGTTGATTTGTCCAACTCAATCCATGAGGCGTAGTATAGCAAGGCGTATTGTGGTGGTTAAGTGGAAGACCGAGCTCTTGTTGTTCTTGACTAGTTAGGTCACTTCTTGTTCCGCTTTTAGTTAAAGGTGCAAAGAAAACAAAGGAAATATTATAACGGGTCCCGAAAGTGGGTGTTTTCGCAAACCAATTCTTGCGTGCAAAGGTTTTTAATCAACCATTGTTGTTTGATCTTGACAAAGATAAGTGATTATGACGTCTCATTTTTTATGAAGAAATTAAAAAGAAAAATAATTGTAATTATAAGTCCCTAAATTAATTAATTAAAAGAAAGGAATTTCAAATACAGAAAAAGGAAATATTTCATTTAAATTACGCCCAGTGTACATTTAATGTACGCCAAGCGTAATTCAACCACGGACCGTGGATGCTTCTTTCCGGAGATAGGGTTACGCCCAACTTAACTTCGAGTTACGCCCAACGTAAATCGGCGACCAGGTTATATCTTTTGACCCTTGACTTTTTTGTTACTTTTTTCACAAACACTTCCTTCACACACACGCTGTGACGACGAACTTCTTCTCAAAGTCTCGATTCTTCTTCTTTTCTTGTAAAATTCGGCACACAAATTATGGCCCGAAGAACTCAAAGGACCAACCCACCCAAGGATGTGACCGATCACCGTTTCTTACAATTTCCGCAAACGCTGAACGATGCAACCCGGGCACGATATGTCAACAGTTTGAGTTTGCTGCTCACCAAGGAGATCGACATATCACCCTCATTTGATTGGGACTTGGCGACCCGGACTGGACTTGCTGCACTGATCCAGGATTTTTTGCAATACACGCACTCGGACGCGAGTAGTGTGGGTTTGTTCATTTGTCAGGGATGGGCACGATTGTTCAGGATCAGGAGCCTGTTTATCGGGAATTTTTGTTGGAGTTCTACGCTATAGTTTCCTATGATCCTAGGAAGGCACCCGATGACAGGACAACTTTTGCCTTCAGACTGGGGGAGTGTGCCGGGAATGCAGTGTCATAGAGCTTGCGACTCGAGTGGGTATATACACAACAGATGAGACGAGGAGTGTCCACTTCCTGGCATTCCTTGCTGATTGTCTTACGGAGCGGCCAGATGACTATAACGAAAACACTTTTTGGGCCGAGATTACGGGAGGAGTTTATACGCCATCTACTACACGGGGTAGGATGATTCGGTCTACTACATACAGACTGCTGCACCGGTTGATTTCCATGACTCTCACGCATCACAAGAACAGTGAGAGAGTGCCTTCAACAGACTTGTATTTCCTATGGGCACTTGTTACTCCAGGGAGGCACCTGAACCTTCCAGTTGCTTTAGCTGCATATTTGGGACGGAGGGCCAGGGGACTTCGGGAGGATAGCCCGATTTGCGGAGGGCATTTTATCACGCGTTTAGCTCGATCATATCAGTTGCTGACGCATGAGATCACGAGATCGATGGTGTTCCACGATATGAGGCTGATGAGCCTTCAGTTCTTAGAGTCGATGCGTGTATTGGAGCGGGGCGGAGATGGTGTCTTGCGAGTACGAGCAGATGATGTGGCGGACGAGGAGGGTGCCGCCGAGCCACAGCCGAGACGGGTCCAGCAGCGTAGACCTGCTCCTGGGGGTGCGCAGCAGGGACCTGGGCCGGAGATTGATATGCCCTACCTAGCTCAGGGTATTGACCGTCTTGACATGAGGGTCCAGAACCTTAGTGAGTATGTTGCACATGTGGACAGGCAACAGCAGTGGTATGGGGATGCGTTGACTGCATTCTTTGCTCACCAAGGGTTTCAGTACTCGGTTCCCTACCCTCCACCATTCCAGCCACGACATGATGGGGCAGGTACTTCTGGGACACAGCAGCATGATGATGAAGATGATGAGTGATTCAGTTATCCTTTTTATTTTTATGTTATTTTTAGTTTATTTTTGGGTTGCTAGTTTTAGTTTTTTTATTTGGTATGTAATTAAACTTTAATTTAGGGTGTTTTTACTTTTGTTTTCCATGTTAATGCTCTTTGTTGTTTAGATCTCTGCAGAATTTTCGCCCTTAGAAAGCTGGCAGTAAGTTCAGCAGCTAGGTCCAACTGTTGCTAGAGAGAGCCGTGTGAGAGTTCGAAGATTATAGTCAAGACCCACAATTTTTCATATGTGTGGGGTGCATATTGATTTCGTGAGCGATTGTTTAGAAGATTGGCATTTTTACGATATTTTGATTCCTATGGTACGGATGAGTTGTTCCCCCACCAAAGAGTTCTATTCCGATGCAAGGAAGACGTATCGTCCCGGCTGCCATGACATGGTTGACACTTTCCTATGTTGTGGGGGATTTTTCATCGCGAGAAGAGGATGTCATTCTTGACGAGACGACGTGGTCGACACTTTCCCACGTCATGGTAACTACACATTGCATTTATTTGCAATATTGTGCACCACATTTTTGAAGTTGGCAGTCTTGATTTTATTTTTCGACAAATTCAGAAGCATCAGTTCCAGTTTTCAGTCTTTCAGCGATATTTGGAGCAACTTGTAGCAGCCCCATTCGATCTCGCCACAACTACCCAGGGGAGTCTGTTCCTTTTCTCCCTTTTTATGTTTTTAATTCGTTTTAGCATACAATGAGGGCATTGTATGAAATAAGTGTGGGGTAGGGGGTCGGTAAAAGTAAATTAAAATTAAAAGAAAAAATGAAATAATAGTTAGGAAATTGCTAGATTTAGGAAATTTAAAAATTTTAAAACTTGAAATAATAGTTTAATCTAGTGATAATTTAAATTTTGCTAATATTGTATGAGATGATCCGATGAAAACTCAAATGTTTAGTTGAGCCAATATACGTTATAGTGCATTTGTGGCCTCCCTTATTTTACTGAAATCATGGAACAAAAACATAACCCCGCTTGGTTTGAGGGATGCAATATGTTTAGCAGCCTAAACCTGAAATGTATCCAGGAAAATTATTATCATTAACCAATAAAGGTTGAGGTTGAGCGCCTCTGCTTAAGCATGTAGGTTTTGAGTGAAAAAGTGAGGTACATGTATTATATAGAAAAATGAGAGAATTACGAGTAAAGTTTGAAGAATTTTGGAGCAAATAAAGTGAATATTAAAAGATCAAAATTCCAAGAAATTCAAAAAGTTGAAGATACCAGAAATCAAATCAAATAAGGTGGTGAATTCAAAGAAATCAAAGATCAACTGTCAAAGAAGTGAAGAATTCCAAAAGAGCTCCATAGTGGTATCATAGATTGTAATTCTAGATTATATATGCTTAGGTTGCTCAACTAAAAATACTTTGAGGATAAGGAGGTTTTCTGCGGATGGATTCGGAGGGTTGCATAAAATGAGCATTGTTCGGAAATAGTGGGCAAGTGTTTATGAAGATTGTGAGTATTTAAAGTATGGGGGGGTACTCTAGGAAAATTTTAGACACAAATGCATGAGTTGCGGTCTTGACATAATGGCTAAGTTTTAAATGCATTGTTTAATGCGATATTGGTAAAATAAAATTAAAATTTGCTTGGGGGCAAGCAAAGGCTAAGTGTGGGGTATTTTGATATGTGTATTTTTATATATATTTTTATACATTATATCTTAATATTTTTGCATTTATTATTCTCTTTTAGAACTAAAAAGTACTCATAATGCTTTGAATTATGTTTTTGCAGCTATTCGTTTTCGATAAAGCACAAAAGAAAAGACTGAAGCGGAAATCGGGCTTAGAAGATAAAAGAGAGGAAAAATGTTGGAGGAGCCAATTACGCCCCGCGTAAGTTTCTTGTACGCTAAGCGTAACGACCAAATTCAAATTACGCCCAGCGTAATTCTTGATTATGCCCTGCGTAATGGTTGGCATCGGATAACTCCAATCGCGTATAAATCCTTAGTACGCCCAGCATAATCCGACTTACGCCCAGCGTACGTAAGTCGGTTACAAAGGTTATAAAAGTCGATTATCAGCTAACCAGAAAGGGGGATTCGACTTTCAACTTAATTTAGTCGATATTAAACTTCTGTTAAGCCGTTTTGAGGGTCTAGAAGGCGGCTGGAAGGCCGTTAAGCTAACGGGAGCGGAGATCGAAAGGGTTGGAGAGCGGATACGTGTCGGTAATCATATGGGTTGCTAACGTGACCATGTTTAGCATTCCATTGTGTTACTGTTCTGTATTTAGTTTCTGATTTGGGTGTAAAAACCTTTTACTTTGTGTTTATGATTGAATGAAGCCTTGATTATTAGACTAATTGCTATATTGAATTGTTTATTTATGTTTAATTTATCCTGCCAAGCTTGTTAAAAGATCCTTACGTATTAATGATAATTATTTGCTGTTAATTATTAGGTGGATTGAGTTGTATGAACATCTGCTTGATTGCTTGTCTCTTATGATTTTGATGACCATCGAGATTATAAGTTTAGGAATAACGAATGTGAAACTAGGATTAACTTGGAAATAAGTAAGTTAATGAGTGAGCCTTGTTTGATGACCATCAACAAGAGGTTAATTGAATAATCAATTTGATTAACTATATTTACAAGTCTTGCTTGATACAAACTGAACATTAGGAAGCATGTTAGTTTAATCAACTGATCACTATTTGAATTGACTTGTTTGCTAAAGGATTAGTTATAGTGAACGCGAATCTAATCATTTTAGGAATCGTTGAACATGAATAAATGAATTTGTGTATGCAATTGTCTATGCTTTTAAGGTGTAATTTATCTAAACCAAAGTACCTGAAGAGATTTTCCTTCCTATTAGTTTATCGAGAGTTAATTGTTAGTTTGAGATTTATTAAACTATTTCTTTTCATGTGACCTGTAACCTATAATCAAATATTTTAAATTAATTCACCACCGTTCCCTGTGATCGACACCCGACTTACCTAAGCTATACTGTAATCTGACTAGGTACTCTGCCTATAAGTGCATAGTTAGTCTAAGTTTGTTAGGTTATAAATATTAAAATTAGTGGGTACTTTTGTGCACATCAAGTTTTTGGCGCCGTTGTCGGGGAACGGCTTGTCATTAATTTAGTTTATTTGATTATTCGCTATTTGTTTAGTTAGTTTTTTATTTTATTTTTTAGAGTTTATTTTCGATGATATCATTTCACTTGTCGGGAAGGTTCTTGTTGTTATTTGCAGGAATTTTGGATTGTACACATTGCTTGAATTTACTTTTTGCATGGGTTTCGGGAATGCAAGCGATTAGGGAATTTTTGACCTGCTTAGCCTACTACTTTGTTGATTTGTCCAACTCAATCCATGAGGCGTAGTATAGCAAGGCGTATTGTGGTGGTTAAGTGGAAGACCGAGCTCTTGTTGTTCTTGACTAGTTAGGTCACTTCTTGTTCCGCTTTTAGTTAAAGGTGCAAAGAAAACAAAGGAAATATTATAACGGGTCCCGAAAGTGGGTGTTTTCGCAAACCAATTCTTGCGTGCAAAGGTTTTTAATCAACCATTGTTGTTTGATCTTGACAAAGATAAGTGATTATGACGTCTCATTTTTTATGAAGAAATTAAAAAGAAAAATAATTGTAATTATAAGTCCCTAAATTAATTAATTAAAAGAAAGGAATTTCAAATACAGAAAAAGGAAATATTTCATTTAAATTACGCCCAGTGTACATTTAATGTACGCCAAGCGTAATTCAACCACGGACCGTGGATGCTTCTTTCCGGAGATAGGGTTACGCCCAACTTAACTTCGAGTTACGCCCAACGTAAATCGGCGACCAGGTTATATCTTTTGACCCTTGACTTTTTTGTTACTTTTTTCACAAACACTTCCTTCACACACACGCTGTGACGACGAACTTCTTCTCAAAGTCTCGATTCTTCTTCTTTTCTTGTAAAATTCGGCACACAAATTATGGCCCGAAGAACTCAAAGGACCAACCCACCCAAGGATGTGACCGATCACCGTTTCTTACAATTTCCGCAAACGCTGAACGATGCAACCCGGGCACGATATGTCAACAGTTTGAGTTTGCTGCTCACCAAGGAGATCGACATATCACCCTCATTTGATTGGGACTTGGCGACCCGGACTGGACTTGCTGCACTGATCCAGGATTTTTTGCAATACACGCACTCGGACGCGAGTAGTGTGGGTTTGTTCATTTGTCAGGGATGGGCACGATTGTTCAGGATCAGGAGCCTGTTTATCGGGAATTTTTGTTGGAGTTCTACGCTATAGTTTCCTATGATCCTAGGAAGGCACCCGATGACAGGACAACTTTTGCCTTCAGACTGGGGGAGTGTGCCGGGAATGCAGTGTCATAGAGCTTGCGACTCGAGTGGGTATATACACAACAGATGAGACGAGGAGTGTCCACTTCCTGGCATTCCTTGCTGATTGTCTTACGGAGCGGCCAGATGACTATAACGAAAACACTTTTTGGGCCGAGATTACGGGAGGAGTTTATACGCCATCTACTACACGGGGTAGGATGATTCGGTCTACTACATACAGACTGCTGCACCGGTTGATTTCCATGACTCTCACGCATCACAAGAACAGTGAGAGAGTGCCTTCAACAGACTTGTATTTCCTATGGGCACTTGTTACTCCAGGGAGGCACCTGAACCTTCCAGTTGCTTTAGCTGCATATTTGGGACGGAGGGCCAGGGGACTTCGGGAGGATAGCCCGATTTGCGGAGGGCATTTTATCACGCGTTTAGCTCGATCATATCAGTTGCTGACGCATGAGATCACGAGATCGATGGTGTTCCACGATATGAGGCTGATGAGCCTTCAGTTCTTAGAGTCGATGCGTGTATTGGAGCGGGGCGGAGATGGTGTCTTGCGAGTACGAGCAGATGATGTGGCGGACGAGGAGGGTGCCGCCGAGCCACAGCCGAGACGGGTCCAGCAGCGTAGACCTGCTCCTGGGGGTGCGCAGCAGGGACCTGGGCCGGAGATTGATATGCCCTACCTAGCTCAGGGTATTGACCGTCTTGACATGAGGGTCCAGAACCTTAGTGAGTATGTTGCACATGTGGACAGGCAACAGCAGTGGTATGGGGATGCGTTGACTGCATTCTTTGCTCACCAAGGGTTTCAGTACTCGGTTCCCTACCCTCCACCATTCCAGCCACGACATGATGGGGCAGGTACTTCTGGGACACAGCAGCATGATGATGAAGATGATGAGTGATTCAGTTATCCTTTTTATTTTTATGTTATTTTTAGTTTATTTTTGGGTTGCTAGTTTTAGTTTTTTTATTTGGTATGTAATTAAACTTTAATTTAGGGTGTTTTTACTTTTGTTTTCCATGTTAATGCTCTTTGTTGTTTAGATCTCTGCAGAATTTTCGCCCTTAGAAAGCTGGCAGTAAGTTCAGCAGCTAGGTCCAACTGTTGCTAGAGAGAGCCGTGTGAGAGTTCGAAGATTATAGTCAAGACCCACAATTTTTCATATGTGTGGGGTGCATATTGATTTCGTGAGCGATTGTTTAGAAGATTGGCATTTTTACGATATTTTGATTCCTATGGTACGGATGAGTTGTTCCCCCACCAAAGAGTTCTATTCCGATGCAAGGAAGACGTATCGTCCCGGCTGCCATGACATGGTTGACACTTTCCTATGTTGTGGGGGATTTTTCATCGCGAGAAGAGGATGTCATTCTTGACGAGACGACGTGGTCGACACTTTCCCACGTCATGGTAACTACACATTGCATTTATTTGCAATATTGTGCACCACATTTTTGAAGTTGGCAGTCTTGATTTTATTTTTCGACAAATTCAGAAGCATCAGTTCCAGTTTTCAGTCTTTCAGCGATATTTGGAGCAACTTGTAGCAGCCCCATTCGATCTCGCCACAACTACCCAGGGGAGTCTGTTCCTTTTCTCCCTTTTTATGTTTTTAATTCGTTTTAGCATACAATGAGGGCATTGTATGAAATAAGTGTGGGGTAGGGGGTCGGTAAAAGTAAATTAAAATTAAAAGAAAAAATGAAATAATAGTTAGGAAATTGCTAGATTTAGGAAATTTAAAAATTTTAAAACTTGAAATAATAGTTTAATCTAGTGATAATTTAAATTTTGCTAATATTGTATGAGATGATCCGATGAAAACTCAAATGTTTAGTTGAGCCAATATACGTTATAGTGCATTTGTGGCCTCCCTTATTTTACTGAAATCATGGAACAAAAACATAACCCCGCTTGGTTTGAGGGATGCAATATGTTTAGCAGCCTAAACCTGAAATGTATCCAGGAAAATTATTATCATTAACCAATAAAGGTTGAGGTTAAGCGCCTCTGCTTAAGCATGTAGGTTTTGAGTGAAAAAGTGAGCTACATGTATTATATAAAAAAAAAAAGAGAATTACGAGTAACGTTTGAATAATTTTGGAGAAAATAAAGTGAAGATTAAAATATCAAAATTCCAAGAAATTCAAAAAGTTGAAGATACCAGAAATCAAATCAAATAAGGTGGTGAATTCAAAGAAATCAAAGAAATCAAAGATCAAATGTCAAAGAAGTGAAGAATTCCAAAAGAGCTACATAATGGTATCATAGATTGTAATTCTAGATTATATATGCTTAGGTTGCTCAACTAAAAATACCTTGAGGATAAGGAGGTTTTCTACGGATGGATTCGGAGGGTTGCATAAAATGAGCATGGTTCGGAAAAAGTGGACAAGTGTTTATGAAGATTGTGAGTATTTAAAGTATGGGGGGTACTCTAGGAAAATTTTAGACACAAATGCATGTGTTGCGGTCTTGACATAATGGCTGAGTTTTAATTGGATGGTTTAATGCGATACTGGTAAAATAAAATTAAATTTTGCTTGGGGGCAAGCAAAGGCTAAGTGTAGGGTATTTTGATATGTGTATTTTTATATATATTTTTATACATTATATCTTAATATTTTGGCATTTATTATTCGCTTTTAGAACTAAAAAGTATTCATAATGCTTTGAATTATGTTTTTGCAGCTATTCGTTGTCGATAAAGCACAAAAGAAAAGGCTGAAGCGGAAATCAGGCTTAGAAGATAAAAGAGAGGAAAAATGCTGGAGGAGCCAATTACGCCCCGCGTAAGTTTCTTGTACGCTAAGCATAACGACCAAATTCAAATTACGCCCAACGTAATTCTTGATTACCCCCTGCGTAATGGCTGGCATCGGATAACTCCAATCGCGTATAAATCCTTAGTACGCCCAGCATAATCCGACTTACGCCCAGCATACGTAAGTCAGTTACAAAGGTTATAAAAGTCGATTATCAGCTAACCAAAAGGGGGGATTCGACTTTCAACTTAATTTAGTCGATATTAAACTTCTGTTAAGCCGTTTTGAGGGTCTAGAAGGCGGCTGGAAGGCCGTTAAGCTAACGGGAGCGGAGATCAGAAGGGTTGAAGAGCGGATACGTGTCGGTAATCATATGGGTTGCTAACGTGACCATGTTTAGCATTCCATTGTGTTACTATTCTGTATTTAGTTTCTGATTTGGGTGTAAAAACCTTTTACTTTGTGTTTATGATTGAATGAAACTTTGATTATTAGACTAATTGCTATATTGAATTGTTTATTTATGTTTAATTTATCTTGCCAAGCTTGTTAAAAGATCCTTACGTATTAATGATAATTATTTGCTGTTAGTTGTTAAGTGAATTGAGTTGTATGAACATATGCTTGATTGCTTGTCTCTTATGATTTTGATGACCATCGAGATTATAAGTCTAGGAATAATGAATGTGAAACTAGGATTAACTTGGAAATAAGTAAGTTAATGTGTGAGCCTTGTTTGATGACCATCAACAAGAGGTTAATTGAATAATCAATTTGATTAACTATATTTACAAGTCTTGTTTGATACGAACTGAACATTAGGAAGCATGTTAGTTTAATCAACTGATCACTGTTTGAATTGACTTGTTTGCTAAAAGATTAGTTATAGTGAACGCGAAGCTAATCATTTTTGGAATTGGTGAACATGAATAAATGAATTTGTGTATGCAATTGTCTATGCTTTTAAGGTGTAATTTATCTAAACCAATGTACCTGAAGAGATTTGCCTTCATGTTAGGTTATCGAGAGTTAATTGTTAGTTAGAGATTTATTAAACTATTTCTTTTCATGTGCCCTGTAACCTATAATCAAATATTTTAAATTAATTCACCACCGTTCCCTGTGATCGACACCCGAATTACCTAAGCTATACTGTAATCTGACTAGGTACACTGCCTATAAGTGCATAGTTAGTCTAAGTTTGTTAGGTTATAAATATTAAAATTAGTGGGTACTTTTGTGCACATCAATGGACTAGAATTCACATGGGAACACGAAGACCAGATGAAGCAGAAGTACCCTCACCTATTCTCGCATTCTCGAATCTAGCTTCAAAAAGAATTTCGGGACGAAATTCCCTCTAACGGTGGGATGATGTCACAACTAGGAATTCTGATACGTTGTAAACACTTAACAAAGAATGGCAGTGTAGCTAAAACTTGAAAACATGTATGGTGTATGTTCAGTGACAACAAAATTCCAACAAATACCCTATACAAACATTCAAATGGTCAACAAAAGTTGGAAACCCTAAAAATCCCAGTTTAAGTCCATTTTGGACTAGGATTTTCTTATTGGGCCTAATAGACCAATAAGCTTCCAATTTGACTATTTTGGGCTTAGAACTCTTAAATGGGCCCTAATTGAACCCATTTGCATGAAACTTAACATTTTGGCCCTCATAAGCCTAGAATGGACTAGTTTTTCTTTAATGGGCCTTATTGGGCCATAACAAATCTAATTAGCCCTAATGGGCCATAAAACTCATACTTTGATGAATATTGGGCCGTAAACCATCTCCAAAGACCAAATGGGCCGAAAATCATCAAAATGGGCCCATAATATGGACTCAAGAACACAAAGGCCCAAACTATTCTTTTTCTTCTCCCTTTCTCGGCCCAAGTAGGAAAAAAAAGAAATTAGGGGATTAAGGAGGATTAGCCACCTCCTTATTACCTATGGGATTTCCATGCAAATCTCACATACTTCCATGCATCCATCCTTTCACCTCTCTCTTTTCTCCTTCTCTTCTTCTTATCTCTCGGCCAAAGGGAAAACACACACACACACAATTCACTTAAGCTTCTCTCAAGAACTCACCACAACTTCTTCACTTCTCCTTCAAAATTTTCGAGAGTTAGGGATTTTCAAGAAGGTTGTTCCACAATAATCATCATCATTGGTAAGTTATTGTTTAGATCCATAACCTAGTCTCTTTATTTGATCAAAACTTCTTCCTAAATCACACAATTTTCATGATCTATTCCTTAGAAGCTTCTTAAGTTCGAAATCAACCCAAGAAAGCTTGCTAGGGCCGAAAAATAGCATCAAACTCTTCCCTTTCTACTTCAAATCGAAAACAACAAGCAAAGGTGAGTTCATACTCCTTTATTTTCGGTTTTCACAAGTTTTATAGAGGAGAATACAATTAAAATGTGTAGATCTAAGTGTTGGGATTTGAGCATTCTAGCACTCCTAAGTGTACATGCAACCCTAAATACCTTGGATCTATGTTTTCTCTATTATACATGCAAATATGAAATTTCCAAGGTATTCATCCTAACTAGCATAATAACATTGATTCATATGAATATAACAAGTTAGAATTACATACCTCTTTGATGTAGAATGTCTTCATGAAGCTTGAGTGCCTAGTGCCCCAAGTGTGACACCTCAAATGGTTCACACAACACCAAATACACTTGGAATAGATTAGAGAGAAATCCACACTTCATGAAAATCGGCTAGCCCTTTCACATATATTCTAGTGCCGATTTTGTCAACGATAAGATGCTTATATAGTTACACAATTAGGGTAAACCCTAATTGTCATGGCTTTCCATTTCCTTGGATCCATGGGTTCAAATATGTCACACCCCGAAACCTAGGGCGGAAACGTTCCGGAGCGGAGGTGACTTCATGTTAAGTATCATAACCAATGTACATAGTACGCGAAGTAAACAACCATTACATTACATAATAGAATTTACATTTGTTTAAAAGTAAAGTGTTATACATATGTATATATGAACAAAACTAAAGACGTGTCTTCTACGAACTCCATCTTTGCCAAAAGGATTGTTGAGTACCTGTCTAATGTGGACCTGAGAATACAACCAGTTTGAAAATCAGCATAAAGCTGGTGAGTTCATAAGTGTTTTGTTTTCTGAAAATGAACATGTTTCCTTTAATTTTCTGAAAAAGTTGTTATCCAATAAAATCCCATATATTTTGTTATTAAGACAGTTTAATATGTATAACTCTAGATTGAAAACCATGGGAATACCATCCCGTATCACAATAGGTAGTTTTAATACATAAAACTATAGATTGAAAATCATGGGAATACTATCCCCTACTAGATAGTTTTAATACCTAAAACTATTAAAAACCATGGGAATACCATCCCATAATAGATCAAAGATAGATATAACAATCTATGAATAAACTTATATTAATACGTATTGTGAGTCGGGTAACCATGTCAATATGAAAACGAGACCTCCTTGACGTTCTTCAGGCTTCGGACGATATCCAGAATTTATCACCACAGGCATGCCCGCCTAACTGTAGCTAGCAGTTTAGGTGTGGGATTGTCAGTCCCGAATAGATCTATTCACAAATTCCACGCTCTCCCTCCAGGAGACTCTGGTTACAATTCCGGGGAGGATTTACTAATAACCCGAAGGGTTTAATGAAGATACATCTCACAAGCTAGTATTAAATTATTCACGGTATACTCGGTGGTTGTCAAACATCATACAGTAAAAACAGTTTAATACAATGAAATTATCTGGCATGATATTCTAAATTAACAGAGATAAACTGGATCATACATAGTTTATCTATTAACTTTGCATGTAATGTGTCCATAAAACAAGAACTGAAGATCCCAAATTATTCCTATAATAATTTGATTAATTTAATTGTTTCCTTTACTATAGTTGAAATTCCATGTCATTTGATTAGATAAAACATCCCTTATGCTCCGCATAATACATAAGGGGGTAAAGATATCTAAAAGTTTGCCAGATATTTATAAAATTACATCAGTTTTAAGTTTCGAAAACATTTATAGTTTGCTTGTATTCCCCCCTGAAAACATTGAAAAACATTGAAAAAGGTGTAGGGTATGAACTCACCAGTTGGGAAACGAGTCGGTTTGGATGCTAAGTGTCAGTTCGGGGCTTGATAACGCGCGAGGTTCCTATGTAATATGAAATGATACATAATTGTATCTAATTAGACTTCAAACCACTAATTAGATAGGAGTAAACACTTCTAGACGTAAAAACACTTCAATTCAAGTGTTTGGAGTGACCCGGGTAGCATCTATGGACGAGTATGGCTTAGATATGGAGTTTACTCTTCAAGAGTAAACTCCTTTAGGAGTTTACTGTCCAAATGACCCACTCCCCATGAGTTTACGGCCGTAAACTCATGGCGGGGTGTTCTTGGTTGATAATAGCCTTATAACTCATGAGGGGTGATGCTAGGCTTGGTTTCAATGCATTTGAATGAGATTTGAACATCCTAAGGACCATTTGAGGAGTTTACGGCAGTAAACTATGAATTTACGGCCGTAAACTCTTATGTTCCATGTCTAAATGTGTTTTGGTGGTCATAGGTCACTACAATGCACAAAGGAAGGTTCTAGGGTTGATTCCATGGCTTAGGAAGTGATTGGGACTTGAATTGACCTTGGAAAAGTAGTTTACAGTCTATGAAGATGTTCTTGGGAGTTTAATACCTTAAACACATGAGTTTACAACCGTAAACTCATGTTTGTCCATGATTCATGGGTTTTAGTGGTTGTAGGTTAAGCATACAAAGTTCTAGGTCCAATTCCAAGCCATACAGGGTGTTAAAGGCACTTTAACACCCATTGGTGGAGTTTATGGTCTAAGGAGGTGTGTTTACGGTCCAAGAATGTTCTTGGGCCATAAACTCAAGTTTGTCCCATTTGTGTATGTTTTGGTGCATTTCTTGAAGGATTATAAGGTTCTATGCACTCATGGAAGTTTATGGAGGCTTTTGGAGGTGTTTAAGGGCAATTTAACACCTTAAAAAGGTGTTTATGGTCCATGAATGAGGTTTTACGGTCCAAGCATGTTCTTGGGCCATAAACTCATGTCCATACATCAAATGGTACGATTTTGTTGTTCTAAGTCCATTCCTGCAAGTCCAAAGGTCTTAACTAAGCACTAGAAGTGATTTCGAGGGGTTTTGGGGCTTCAAAACCCTCTTTAGAAGAGTTCATGGTTTTGGGAGGGTTCCCAAACCGTAAACACTTGTTCATGAGTGTTTTGGATTATTCAAACATGAATTTGCATACCAATGAAGTTAGACAACAAGTTAGGATAGATTGCTTACCAAATTGAGGCTTGAAAGGGGGTTTTTGGATCAATCTCGAGTTCTAGAGAGAGAGAGAGTAGTAAGAGAAAGTGTTTTAAGAGAGAGAAAAAGCTTCAAAATGATGTCACTTAATCCCTTATATAGGGGTTGAGTTTATGGACCGGTGGAAATCTACCCGATACTGACGTTAAACGGGGCTTTTGGTCGTACCCGATTAAGTTACCGTAATCACGACTTAGATGAAACTAAATATTTTCCAAACGAATATAGAAAATATTTTAAATGTTTAAAATGTATCCTGACACTTATGAAACCTAAATAAAAGTCGCAATTAAATTAATGACTTAATTTAATAACGAAACGGAAACAATTCGAAAACGGAAAATTTTATTGACGAAACGGGTTACAGATGACGGAACAAACTTCGGGTTGTTACATTATTGCCCCGTTAGAGGGAATTTCTGTTGGATTCGTGTCTATGTCCATAACTATTTTGGTATGTACTTGACCCGATGGTGCATGGTCCTTTTGGGTTGCCTTCACCAAAGCAACTTGATAGAATGAATTATGGAGAGAAAGGATTAAATATGATTTATTAATATATTATGAGAATAATATATTAAAGGAGAAATCACATTGTTTAATTAATATTAGTCAATAATTAATTAGTAGTTAGTTTTGTGACTAAAAGAGATTAATTAAACTTAAGGGACTGGAACTATAATTATAAGATAATTGAAATTTGGGCTATGGATTGTCTTAAATTAAGGAGTGGACGAATTCTATGGGGAAACCCATAAGGAAATCGCCCAAGGCCTTAATTAAAGGAGTCCATGGGTTGCTTAGGGCTTAAGCATCCAAATTAGGGTTTCCTTGTTAGATAACCCTAATAGCCTCACTATATATAGATCCCTTTTGGACCAAAAACAAGGCTAACACTTGTTCTAGGGTTTCACACGATTTTTGGGCAGCCTACATCCCCTCTCCTCTTCATCCTCTTGCTTATGGTGTTTGTGAACCATTAGAGGAGTGACATTTGTGACTCTAAGCTTTCTAAAGTCATTACAATGAGATTTGGGATTGTTATTGCTACATTACAATCAAGGTAATATCTTAAACCCATTCTTATGTTAATATGATTACTTGTATGCTAGAATTAGGGTTTATAGTCTTGGATAACTTGCATGTACAATAGAGAAACCTAGATCCAAGCATTAGGGTTTGTATGAGCACATAGGATGTTCTTATGACCAAAACCCATCAGTGGTATCAGAGCCTTGATTGGTTTCTATTGTATTGATGCCTTGTGTGTTTATTCAAGTTGCAAAATCGATTTTTGGGCTCCCTGGCTGATGAACTCGGCGAGTACCACAGTGTACTCGGCGAGTAGGCCTCAACTTGGCGAGTAC
The DNA here is from genome assembly GCF_002870075.4 of Lactuca sativa. Classification (NCBI taxonomy): domain Eukaryota; kingdom Viridiplantae; phylum Streptophyta; class Magnoliopsida; order Asterales; family Asteraceae; genus Lactuca; species Lactuca sativa. The sequence continues at coordinate 32,047,839 of NC_056627.2, forward strand.
AGTGTGGTACTCGGCGAGTTCGAGCGTCAGATGGAGTTATTTTCGGGATTTCTTGTTGTTTATCTTTGAAATACTTGCCTTTATCATATTAGATCAATATAAATCCGATTTTATGATATATATGACTATATTCTTAATCTAATTGAAGATATTTATCAATTAATAAAATATTTGTTTCCTTATGAGATAATTGACTAAGTATTTTGATTAAATTGGTAAATTGTTTTGCAAGAAATCATTAAATAAATCAAATATGGATAATTATGTGATTAAATGTTAATTTAGGTTATTTGTTATTTGAACCTTGTGATATGAAATGTTTCATATTTTCCCCCCTTAGGTTTTATAATTTAAATTTGAACCCAAAAGTTTTATTGTTTTGAAATTTAAATAGTTGAAACCCTAATGTTTTGAAAAGGTTTCAAAACTTGCCCTCAAGTTTTGGAATTTAAATTTTTATTAATAGTTTAATTTTGATGTATATTTAAATTCTAAACCCTAATGTTTTGAAATGTTTCAAAACTTGCCCTCAAGTTTTGGAATTTAAAAGTTGATTAAAAGTTTAATTAGGAATGTTAAATTCTAAAACCCTAGTATTGATTTGAAAAAGTTCAAATCACACCCTTATGCTTTTATTAATTAATTAAGGTGTATAATTAAAAGAGTTTTAATAAATCCATAAAGTTTTTGGTTTAAAATTTAATTGAATTAAAAGTATAATTGCTAAATTTGACCACCTAATATTTTAAAAGTGTAAAATACGCCGTATACTATATATATATATATATATATATATATATATATATATATATATATATATATATATATATATAACATTAAAAGTCTAACATTATATATGTATGAGTAAAAGTCAGTCTTAACGTTAGTAGGCCTCATTCACGAAGCTGGTCTATAACGGGTGTTTAAGGAAATTGCCTATAAAATGGCGATTGAATGGGTATCCACTCTTACCCACCGCACTCTTGACTAGTGGAGGGTCGTTAGCCGAACGGGTAGGATAGGACGAAACCTTCCATTATAAGTATAATGAATTACTAAAGTAACTAAATGTTTTTCAAATTCCCAATCTTAGTTACTTAGGCAAAGTGAATTGATGTAATTCCATGAAATTACACTTTGTACCCTTGCGAAGACGTTAGTGGAGCGTGTGTGGTTTACCGGAACACTAAATGGTTCTAAGCAAAGGTAGCAAAGGGTGACTCAATGTTTGTCATAGTTCGGTGGAGCGTGTGTGGTTTACCGGCACATCGAATAGGTGACTGTAACATGTGGGGGCACCATGTAGTTGGCATGGTTATTCACACCCGCTTTGTGATCCTCGGCATCCCAGTCACAAACAAGAGGGGCATATCAAGATTTAAACATGCCATTGAAATGATTCAATGAATCTCATAGGATCTAGGAGTTTTTATAGATTTAAAACTTAAATTTCTTTTTCGTTTTTCATGGTGGAAATTAGTGAATCGTCATTCACTTACCTTCAAATGTTCTACAATTTGGGTTACGGCATCCCTCTCCCGAGTTGTAGAATATTGTGTTGGGTCTTAGCCTTAGTATCTCATTTGGGTGATTTACTAAGGACTCAATCAATCAACTAACTTGAATTCGTTTTCTCCCGTTTTGTAGATGTCAAAGTTTGACAACTATGGTCTTCCCAAATCCCGTGGAACAAGCTTTCCACATGAAGATGATATTCCATGATTCGATCGAGGAACAAGAAATCATGCTTCACTTCCTCCACCTCTTCCAATTGTTCTCCCTAACCCACAAGATCGAAGAATTGAAAGGTTCAATATCACTAAATCCCTATTGGAAATGAAACATGAAGATGGTAAACCCGTGTGTGCCCACGTTCTAGGAATGAAATCACACATTGATAGGTTGATAATGTTGGATGTGTCATTCCCGGATGAGTTGGCTGTGAATTGGGTTTTGCAGTCACTTCCTGAATCATATAATGAGTTCAAAAGAAAGTATTATATGATGGATCATGACGACAACCTCATTGACCTAACTTACATGCACATTGCTGCTGAATCAGAAATGATTTGGCGAAGTAATCGAGCGTATTTGTTGGGAAAGTCAACCGACCATGCTTCCGAGGACGTTCTAGGAGAACCGACCTGCGTTTGCTACCAAAAGAAAGGGCGTTGGATACAAGTCTGCCCAAAGAGCCTGAAGATTCCAGAAGATGGGAGAGTCAAAGAGTATGGCTGCGCTTCAGGTAAAATCCACTATCTAACTCCGTTAAGTACCTATTCATTGATTCTTAATACATGATGTGATAAGATTGCATTTGAATGTTTTGCAGGATCGGTGAAAAGAAAGGAAGCTTGGTGAAAGAGCAAGATGAATCTAATCACAAGGAATGGATCTTGATCGCATGGACTTGAAGATTAGATTTTGAGCTTAGATAGTTATGATAGAGTTGTTAGAAATTTTCCTTTTGAAATACATAGTTTTCAATGGATTTTGCATTGTAAGGACAAATGTTTTCCGCTGCTTTTATAAATAAAATAAATTTTGGTTTGACTTATTTATTTATTTGTTTATTTCCTTGCAATGAAATCGTTATGAAAATTGATGTTTGCATATTTCTACAAAGAATGGATATGATTCTTATTTATGGTAATTATGGAAATGTCGAGAATTTACCAAATTGGGAGAGTTTCTCATCGCCCAAGTTTCAATTGGACAGAAATTTGGAATCACGCAACTTGGTTGCACGATGAATGAGAAATTTCATATTTGGAAATTAGACTAATTCATTGACAAAGTGTCAAATGAAGGACTAGGAGATCGAGTACACAAAGTTGTGTGTTGATCAAGTCCACCATAAGAGTAACAATGATATTCGTCATGATTTACTAAAGGTTTAGTAAATATGATTATACTTACAAGATTAAGTGTAATTATGAATTGATTGAATAAGTTTAAATCAATAGCAAAACGAATAAGAAGAATCAAGTAGGCAGAAAGATAAAAGTTTCTCCATTATAAGAAGAACGGAGAGTACCTTTTATGCTTTATGATAGGTCTTAATGATTAAGAACCATATCTCAATTGATCCTCTAAGAAAGTCTTAGTACAATTGTATGTTTAAGAAGAGGAATCAAGAATTGAAGAAATGGTTAAATCAAGAGGTCAATCATACTTCGCTCCAAAAAAAGTCTTAGAGTTAAGATTGCGACGTTGAGTGATAAGTATTAAGAAGGTTTATAGCATTCATCAAATGTAGAAAAGTTGTGATGTCTTGGATAAGACAAAGACCAACTAGGACCAATTTATGAAGTGTTTTGATAAAAGCTACACTAACTCTTGAATATTTGTTTGTCAAGAAATGTTTATTGACAAGAGAATCTTATATGTCAAGAAGTCAGTGGGAGTCTTAATGGTCTTGAAAAGTTTCAAGAACAAATCAAAATAGACCTTATCGATCATCACTAGCACACGAGTTGAGGTTTACAACCTATCGTGTTGACACTATTTTGTTTCTGTGCCATTCCAATTGAGTTAATTATGCATGTGAGTTCTATGAATTCTCATTTGAATGCATAAAAGGCAAGGACCTTGATCAATGGAAAGTACATTGATAGGAAAAGGTAAGCTGCTTAACTACTTGGAACACATGATGGGCAACTGTGCTACCATAAGGCAAGAAATCGAGACTAAGAAAGTTCAGTCCATATGAGTTTGAATTTGTCGTAAACTTTGGTTTTGACAAATTCACATGGATAGGAACACATACGCCGTTTAAATCTAAGTGTCATAAGATTTCCTCCTTCATGAAAATGATTGTGAGGAAATGCTTTCACTAAGAAAGATTTTAAGAAGATAGTGATTGTAAAATTACATTCTCGAATTCGATTATGGTTACAGTATCCCTTTCCATAATTTGAGTTGAGAGGTTTGGTCATTAGTCTTAATTGTTTAGACGCACATATAAACTATCTAAGGCAAAGGTATATAAGTTCAAGAAGCCTTGATAAAAGATTATCAAAGCACTAAGTATTAGAAACATGAACTTAAGAAATTCAATAAGTATTGTTTGTCTGAAAGTTAAGATGTTTCTAAAGACATGTCAAAGCTAGTGGGAGCATAAGTGTTATGTTTATAATAATCATCATGATAGTGGGAGCATAAAAGTTATGATTGTATGATTATTATGGAAAGTATTGCAAGTTGGCAATATTAATTATAGAAAGCAAGAGTCATTCTTTGCAAAGTCGTAAGGATGGAATAGTTGTTTTGCTATAATTAAGGGAGAGAATATTATGCTTCATTTCAAATCTAAAGGCTTAGGTTGTGGAATGTTAATAAATTTAGTCAAAGGTACATAGTGTGTTCTTAAAATTACGATTATGATTACGGCATTCCTCTTCACAATTCGAATTTTGAGAACATAGCAAATAAAAGATTATGGAAGAAGATTGATGAAGTATCAAATATTTATGTAAGACATTATGCATTGTGTCCCATACGCTTCGGGTATAGGATCGATTGCATAGGCTATAATATTTGAGCATTCTAAAATTTTCCAAATGTCTAGCGCATTTAGAGGGAAAAAGGACTAGAATCGGTTTTGACTAAAATAATTAAACAATTATCAAAGGACAATCCAAAGTTCGTCGAGGATTGGTCGCTTGTGAGTAGTTGGAAGTATAGTATTGGAAAATATGGAAATGTTTCCATATTGGATGGACCATATCGACATTATTATGAATATATAAGATTCGATTAAGAATGAGTTTTCATATGGAAAATATGGAAACGTTTCCATATTGGGAATTGAATATTGAAAATCTATGACTAGATTAGAAACTTTTATGCAAAAGGATGTTCAAAGGAATGTACCTTGAGTGAGAGACATCATATCTAAGGAATTGTATTGTAACAATTTCCGATAGAGGACTTTGTAATTTCATTGGCAATAGTCTTTGTGACTTTGGTGCAGTGACATTACAAAAGGATCATTGCATAAAATGTTAGAATCTAGCATATTCTATAAGTAGCAAGAATTTGATATTCTTTCACTTATGGAAAAAGGATTTGGAGTTGTGAAATGAGAATGATTGGAAATGTGCTCAATTTGGTCTATTTCACAAAGTAAGAACCATAGGTAAACATTGTGCGCATGCTAGGAGCATGGGACAAGTGTAATAATTCAAGTAAGAAGTTGATTACCCGAAACGACAAATAATGAGTAATCGATATGGTGATAAATAAAAGGTGTTTTATTTATGCTCAAAGGTTTGAGGCCATATGGGATTAGTATTATTCTTATGTTTCACTTTGCATGTTTTGACTTCCAGAATAATTGAGTTTATTAAGAATAATCGAATTATTCAAACGGACCACAGTTAGTCATACGTTGGAAGTAAGTATGAATGAAGACTATCATGAATTGGTTTGTAGATTGTCTAGAGCGTATTAGACATAGCAAAGGTTTGCTGCAATGTTTGTGAGTGCTTATGAATATGATTTGAGCATTGGATTAAACCCACGCTCACTTGGATCACTCCATAGATTGTGTCACGAGTGATTGGTGAAATGATAACATCTTATATTCTTGAAACCGAGATGTGTAAGTTGTATCTTGCAAATTGGTTTCACATTGATAATATGTAAACGCACCAGTAACTTGGTGTTATAAAACATATTGTTGTGTGTGATTCGGTGAGTGAGTGCAACCAAGAATTGTATCAAAGTTTATCCGTTCCTTTTATCCAAAGAAGGATAAAAGCGATATCTTTGGGCCCCTCGATGGTTTAGTGATGACAAACGTAAATGCTCGGCCGGGCTAGGGCTAATTTGATTTGTTCAGTTAGTTAGTCGTCATAAATCGGGAATCGAGAAATAGTACAAAGAGAATGATTCGAAATCGTGTCTCATACGATATCTAGAATGGAGGAATATATGATCCCTTATCCAAGGACACGTGTATCTGATAAGATCAGAGTTGACAGCGGCTTTGGAAAGCTACGATTGCAGATCAGGATCTGAAGTCATACGCATAATAGTTATTAGACTTATCCAAGTGGGAGACTGTTGGATTAGTGTCTAAGTCCATAACTATTTTGGTATGTACTTGACCCGATGGTGCATGGTCCTTTTGGGTTACCTTCACCAAAGCAACTTGATAGGATGAATTATGGAGAGAAAGGATTAAATATGATTTATTAATATATTATGAGAATAATATATTAAAGGAGAAATCATATTGTTTAATTAATATTAGTCAATAATTAATTAGTAATTAGTTTTGTGACTAAAAGAGATTAATTAAACTTAAGGGACTGGAATTGTAATTATAAGATAATTGAAATTTGGGCTATGGATTGTCTTAAATTAAGGAGTGGACGAATTCTATGGGGAAAACCATAAGGAAATCGTCCAAAGCCTTAATTAAATGAGTCCATGGGTTGCTTAGGGCTTAAGCATCCAAATTAGGGTTTCCTTGTTAGATAATCCTAATAGCCTCACTATATATAGATCCCTTTTGGACCAAAAACGTGGCTAAGACTTGTTCTAGGGTTTCACATGATTTTTGGGCAGCCTACATCCTCTTGCTTATGGTGTTTGTGAACCATTAGAGGAGTGACATTTGTGACTCTAAGCTTTCTAAAGTCATTACAAGGAGATTTGGGATTGTTATTGCTACATTACAATCAAGGTAATATCTTAAACCCATTCTTATGTTAATATGATTACTTGTATGCTAGAATTAGGGTTTATAGTCTTGGATAACTTGCATTTACAATAGAGAAACCTAGATCCAAGCATTAGGGTTTGTATGAGCACATAGGATGTTCTTATGACCAAAACTCATCAATTTCGTCCCGAAATTCAAGATTAAGATACAAATCATGGATCTGGAAATAAATGCGGATACTTCTGTTTCATCGAGTCTTCACGCTCCCTAGTGAATTCTGGTCCCCGCTTGGCATTCCAGCGAACCTTCACTATCGGGATGCGGCTTTGCTCCGTACATTTGATCTCTCGATCCATGATTTCGATAGGTTCCTCCACAAAGTTCAAGTTTTCGTTGATCTCAATCTCGTCCAGAGGGATCACGATGGTTTCGTCGGATAAACACTTCTTAAGATTCGAGACATGGAAGACAGGATGAATGTTACTAAGTTCTTGGGGTAATCGGAGTTTATAGGCTACAGGACCGATCTTGGCGAGGATCTTGAAAGGTCCAATGTACCTTGGGTTAAGTTTCCCGCGCTTCCCGAAGCGTACCATGCCTTTCGAGGGCGAGACTTTCAACAGAACACGGTCTCCAACCTGGAACTCCAGAGGTTTCCGTCATATATCGACGTAACTCTTCTGTCGGTCTCGTGAGGCTTTCAGTCGTTCTTGGATTTGGATGATTTTCTCGGTGGTTTCATGGATAATTTCAGGACCAGTGAGAGAACTGTCGGGGAATCGACTCTTGGCTAGCTATGTGTCCCCTACCTCGGCCCAGCATAGAGGGGATCTGCACTTACGACCGTAGAGGGCTTCAAATGGGGAAGCCTTGATGTTGGAGTGGTAACTGTTGTTATACGAGAACTCTATCAAAGGTAAATGTGTGTCCCACGACTTTCCAAAATCAATGACGCATGCTCTAAGCATGTCTTCCAAGTTTTGGATAGTTCTTTCACTCTGTCCGTCGGTCTGAGGATGATAAGTCGTACTCATATCCAGCCTAGTTCCGAGAGCTTTCTAAAGAGACTGCCAAAACCTTGAGGTAAACCTGCTATCTCGATCGGAGATAATGGACACAGGCACACCATGCAGTCGGACTATTTCTTGGATGTAGACCCGCGTGAGTCTTTCCATCTTGAATGATTCTTTGATCGGAATGAAATGAGCGGATTTTGTCAAGCGATCGACAATTACCCAAATGGTATCGTACCCACTCGGAGATTTGGGTAACTTGGTGATGAAATCCATGGTAATCATCTCCCATTTCCATTCAGGTATTTCGGGCTGCTGGAGCAAACCCGAGGGTTTCTGGTACTCAACTTTTACCTTGGCGCAAGTCAAGCACTTGCCCACAAAAGTAGCGATCTCGGCTTTCATGTTTGGCCACCAATATTGTCTCTTGAGATTCAGGTACATTTTATCCAAACCCGGGTGAACAGAGTATCTGGTCTTGTGTGCTTCCTCCATGACAACTTCCCTAAATCCTCCAAACTTTGGGGTCCAGATTCGGTCCATGAAACAGTAGACTCCGTCACCTCTAATCTCAAGTTTCTTATCCATTCCCCTCAAGGCTTCTTTTGACACATTCTCTGGTTTGAGGGCTTCCAACTGGGCTTCCCGGATTTGCATGGATAAGTGAGATTGAATAGTCATCGTCAGTGTCTTCACTTTGCGGCTTGAACTTTCTTTTCGGCTAAGGGCATCTGCTACCACATTAGCCTTGCCGGGATGGTAGCGGATTTCACACTCGTAATCGCTGAGCAGCTCTACCCATCGCCGTTGCCTCAAATTTAAGTCCTTCTTATTGAAGATGTGTTGTAGGATCTTATGGTCAGTTAAGATCGTACACTTGGTTCCATAGAGATAATGTCTCCAGATCTTCAGTGCAAAGACCACAGCTCCTAGTTCCAAGTCATGAGTGGTATAGTTGACCTCGTGTGCCTTCAGCTGTCTCGAGGCATAAGCAATTACTTTTCACCTTTGCATAAGCACACAGCCCAAGCCCTGGTTGGACGCATCACAATAAACAACGAAGTCCTCCGTTCCTTCGGGCAGGGACAGGACCGGTGCGCTGCACAAGGCTCGCTTTAACGTTTGGAATGCGGTTTCTTGCTTTTCACTCCAACAGAAGGGTACACCTTTCTGTGTCAGAGTGGTTAAGGGTTTGGCGATTTTGGAAAAATTCCGGATGAATCTCCGATAATAGTCGGGGAGGCCCAAGATTTGACGAATTTCTGTGGGTGTCTTCGGTGCCGACCAACTCTCTATTGCTTTGATCATGGAAGGGTCCATGTGTATACCCTCTTCGCTAACCACATGACCAAGGAAAGTTACCTTCTGAATCCAAAATTCGCACTTGGAGAATTTCGCGTACAGCTTTTCGGAACTAAGGGTTTCCAACACTGACCTCAAGTGTTGTTTGTGATCTTCTTCACTTCTGGAGTAGACAAGTATGTCATCAATGAACACGATGATGAACTTGTCTAAGAAGGGACGACACACCCGGTTCATCAGGTCCATGAACACAGCAGGTGCATTGGTTAGACCGAAGGGCATCACTACGAACTCGTAGTGTCCATACCGAGTCCTGAAAGTTGTTTTGGAAACATCTGTCTCATGAACTCATAGCTGATCGTACCCTGACCTAAGGTCTATCTTTGAGAAGTAGTTGGCTCCCTGAAGTTGATCGAAGAGGTCATCTATTCGAGGAAGAGGATATCGGTTCTTGACAGTCAACTTATTTAGCTCACGATAGTCGATGCACATTCGGAAGGATCCATCTTTCTTCTTTACAAACAGAACCGGAGCTCCCCAGGGTAAGGAACTTGGTCTGATGAACCCTTTGTTGGGTAGCTCGTTGAGTTGGCTAGATAACTCCTGCATTTCTGCTGGAGCTAAACGATATGGAGACTTGGCTAGGGGGTAGCTCCAGGGATTAGATCGATACGAAATTCAACTTGACGTTTAGGAGGAATTCCCGGGAGCTCTTCGGGAAAGACATCAGGAAAGTTGCAGACTTCGGGAATGCTCACCATGTCTTTAACTTCCTCTTTCTCATTGATGACATGGGCTAGGAATGCTTGGCACTCCTTCCGCAGAAGCTTTTGAGCTTTGATGTAGGAAATGATGCGAAGATTGGAGCTAAGCTTATCGCCATAGATCATGAGAGTTTGTCCCGAGGGGAGGTTGACACGGATGGATTTTTCGTAACAAAGGATATCAGCATGATTGGGACTCAACCAATCCATGTCAATGACAACATCAAAGCTCTATATGGAGACTGGCATAAGATTGATGGGAAAAGAATGGTCGTTTAGGGTAAGGGTACAGCCTATGAATATATCGCTAACGTTTTCTTTTTCACCGTTAGCCATCTCGACAGTAAATGTTTCGGTTAATGGTTGGGGATTATGTTTAAGAAGGCGTTTGAATGAATGGCTAACAAAAACTACTTTCAGCACCAGAATCGAAAAGGATACTAGCATAAGAGTTGTCGAGAAGAAACGTACCCGAGACAACAGTGGGGTCAGCGACAGCCTCATCTCGTCCCATAGCTAGGACTCTTCCTGTATTTCCAGTTGTTGCTGCCTTGGGGCAGTTCCTCTTGAAGTGCCCAACTTCACCACAATTATAGCAGGACTGGCCAACACCCGCTCCGGAAGATTGATTTGTTGATTGGGCTGGCTTTCTGCAGTTTTGAGCAATGTGGCCCTTCTTGCCACAGTTGTTGCAGAGTCTTTCGCGACATGGCCCGAGAGTACGATGATGGCAGCTGCACTTGTCGCACCAAGGAAGGGTACTGGTATATCCGCTGGTAGGAGTCTGAGTTATGGATCCAACAGCAGAAACAGCAGAAGGGGCAGTAGCAGCATGGACTGCTACCGTTTGTTGTTTCTTAAAGGATCCTTGTGAACTTTGGGCCTTCCGTTTGTTCCAGAATTTCTTTTTACCTCCACCACTACTTTTAACCGGCCCAGGAGTGGTGGTCTCCTCATTAGGGTTGTCTTCGTGGTCAATCAGGGTTTGTGCCAGACATTTAGCGTTGTCGAAAGTGTCTGGCTTTGCGGTCAAAACATTCCCTTTGGTTGGCTGGGTCAGCCCCCAGATAAACCTTTCTATCTTTTTACTCTCTGGGGTAACCATTCCCGGACAGAGCAACGCCAAGTCTTCGAATCTAGAGGTATAGGCGACAATATCGGAACCCTTCATCTTTAGATTCCATAGTTCATGCTTCAATTTCTGCATCTCGCCCCATGGGCAGTACTCAGCAAGAAGAAGATCCTTCATGGCCTCCCACCACATAGCATTAGCTACAGGTAGAGTTAAGGATTTGACTCGGCCGTTCCACCAAGTCAAGGCTTTATCGGTGAAGGTACAAGCGGCAAACTTCACCTTATCAGATTCCGAACAGGCACAGACTTCAAAAATAGATTCGATCTTCTTGAACCATCGGGTTAAGGAAATGACACCTCTAGTGCCATCGAAGGATGTGGGCTTCGCACTCATAAAATCTTTATAGGAACACTCCTTCTGATGTCCCTGGCTACCTTCCTGGTTTTGGGGCTGGGGACCACCTCCTGAACCTCTGGGGTTCATTTGCGACATGGCGGCTGCCACCGCGGTGGTAACAGCTGCCTGGAACATTACAGGATCAAATTGAGGAGGAGGTGGTGGCGGAGGAGGAATGTTGTTCTTTGAGCTGGGTCTCTTTCTTGGAGGCATCTTGATCTATAAAGATCAGGAAAGAGAGGATGATAAGTCCTCTGAATCGAATCAAGAGATATGACAGATATTGAATTCTATTAAGCGATAAAGCAGGAATGAGTTATCAAAGCAGATAAACTATCGCTAAAGAAGGAACGAGTATCAATACTCGGAATGAATTTCCACAACGTACTCGGATTTGGCTAAAATACTCCCATAGTATTTTATGATTTGCTGCGACGACGACTCTTTGTTTGGATATTGGGTAAGTTTTAGGCATATTGAACACCACAGTCACTCCCAAGCACATGTTGGCCGTGTCTCGAATGAATATAGTTGATCAGGCTATATTGACCATAGACACGACTACATAACTGCCTAAGTTTAACCGCAGTGTACAACACCCATTTACTTATGTTTTGTTCTATTCGTAGTTACGGATTTCGACGGTTAGGTATACTTATATATTTTTGAAAATACTTATATTTTGAAGTATACTTTTAGTTCAGAGCACTTAGCCCCCTTAATGTTTATAGTCTTATACCATGTAAGGTTTGGTATACTTAGTTCACTATAAACAAGGGCTCTAATACCAATCTGTCACACCTCGAAACCAAGGGCGGAAACGTTCCGGGGCGGAGGTGACTTCATGTTACGTATCATAACCAATGTAGATAGTAAGCAAAGTGAACAACCATTACATTACATAATAGAATTTACATTTGTTTAAAAGTAAAGTGTTACAAGTGTTATACATATGTATATATGAACAAAACTAAAGACGTGTCTTCTACGAACTCCATCTTTGCCAAAAGGGTTGTTGAGTACCTGTCTAATGTGGACCTGAGAATACAAGCAGTTTGAAAATCAACATAAAGCTGGTGATTTCATAAGTGTTTTGTTTTCTGAAAATGAACATGTTTCCTTTAGTTTTTTGAAAAAGTTGTTATCCAAGAAAATCCCATATTTTCTTATTAAGACAGTTTAATATGTATAACTCTAGACTAAAAACCATGGGAATACCATCCCGTATCATAGTAGGTAGTTTTAATACATAAAACTATAGATTTAAAATCATGGGAATACTTAACCTAAAACTATTAAAAACCATGGGAATACCATCCCATAATAGATCAAAGATAGATATAACAATCCGTGAATAAACTTATATTAATATGTATTGTGAGTCGGGTAACCATGCTAATATGACAACGAGACCTCCTTGACGTTCTTCAGGCATCGGACGATATCCAGAATTTGTCACCCCAGGCATGCCCGCCTAACTGTAGCTAGCAGTTTAGGTGTGGGATTGTCAATGTCGAATAGATCTATTCACAAATTCCACGCTCTCCCTCCAGGAGACTCTGGTTACACTTCCGGGGAGGATTGACTAATAACCCGAAGGGTTTAATGAAGATACATCTCACAAGCTAGTATTAAATTATTCACGGTATACTCGGTGGTTGTCAAACATCATATAGTAAAAACAGTTTAATACAATGTAATTATCTGGCATGATATTCTAAATTAACAAAGATAAATTGGATCAAACATAGTTTATCTATTAACTTTTCATGTAATTTGTGTCCGTTAAACAAGAACTAAAGATCCCAAATTATTCCTATAATAATTTGATTAGTTTAATTGTTTCCTTTACTGTTGTTGAAATTCCACGTCATTTGATTCGATAAAACATCCCTTATGCTCCGCATAATACATAAGGGGGTAAAGATATCTAAAAGTTTTCCAGATATTTATAAAATTACATCAGTTTTAAGTTTCGAAAACATTTATAATTTGCTTGTATTCCCCCCCCCCCCCCCCTGAAAACATTGAAAAACATTGAAAAAGGTGTAGGGGTATGAACTCACCAGTTGGGAAACGAGTCGGTTTGGATGCTAATTGTCTGTTCGGGGCTTGATAACGCGCGAGGTTCCTATGTAATATGAAATGATACATAATTGTATCTAATTAGACTTCAAACCACTAATTAGATAAGAGTAAACACTTCTAGACGCGAAAACACTTCAATTCAAGTGTTTGGAGTGACCCGGGTAGCATCTATGGACGAGTATGGATTGGATATGGAGTTTACTCTTCAAGAGTAAACTCCTTTAGGAGTTTACGGTTCAAATGACCCACTCCCCATGAGTTTACGGCCGTAAACTCATGGCGGGGTGTTCTTGGTTTATAATAGCCTTATAACTCATGAGGGGTGATGCTAGGCTTGGTTTCAATGCATTTGAATGAGATTTGAACATCCTAAGGACCATTTGAGGCGTTTACGGCCGTAAACTCTTATGTGCCATGTCTAAAGGTGTTTTGGTGGTCATAGGTCACTACAATGCACAAAGGAAGGTTCTAGGGTTGATTCCATGGCCTAGGAAGTGATTGGGACTTGAATTGACCTTGGAAAAGTAGTTTACGGTCTATGAAGATGTTCTTGGGAGTTTATTACCTTAAACACATGAGTTTACAACCGTAAACTCATGGTTGACCATGATTCATGGGTTTTAGTGGTTGTAGGTTAAGCATACAAAGTTCTAGGTCAATTCTAAGTCGTACAAGGTGTTAAAGGCACTTTAACACCCATTGGTGGAGTTTATGGTCTAAGGAGGTGTGTTTACGGTCCAAGAATGTTCTTGGGCCATAAACTCAAGTTTTTCCCATTTGTGTATGTTTTGGTGCATTTCTTGAAGGATTATAAGGTTCTATGCACTCATGGAAGTTCATGGAGGCTTTTGGAGGTGTTTAAGGGCAATTTAACACCTTAAAAAGGTGTTTATGGTCCATGAATGAGGTTTTACGGTCCAAGCATGTTCTTGGGCCGTAAACTCATGTCCATACATCAAATGGTACGATTTTGTTGCTCTAAGTCCATTCCTGCAAGTCCAAAGGTCTTAACTAAGCACTAGAAGTGATTTCGAGGGGTTTTGGGGCTTCAAAACCCTCTTTAGAAGAGTTCACGGTTTTAGGAGGGTTCCCAAACCGTAAACACTTGTTCATGAGTGTTTTGGATTATTCAAACATGAATTTGCATACCAATCAAGTTAGACAACAAGTTAGGATAGATTGCTTACCAAAATGAGGCTTGAAAGGGGGTTGTTGGATCAATCCTGAGTTCTAGAGAGAGAGTAGTGAGAGAAGGTGTTTTAAGAGAGAGAAAAAGCTTCAAAATGATGTCACTTAATCCCTTGTATAGGGGTTGAGTTTATGGCCCGGTGGAAATCTACCCGATACTGACGTTAAACGGGGCTTTTGGTCGTACCCGATTAAGTTACCGTAATCACGACTTAGATGAAACTAAATATTTTCCAAACGAATATAGAAAATATTTTAAATGTTTAAAATTTATCCCGACACTTATGAAACCTAAATAGAATTCGCAATTAAATTAATGACTTAATTTAATAACGAAACGGAAACAATTCGAAAACGGCAAATTTTATTGACAAAACGGGTTACAAATGACGGAACAAACTTCGGGTTGTTACAAAATACACCATGGAGCATCCATGGAGCATCCTATGGTTTTTATCCCAACTTGATAATCCGTGGAGTCTTAGCCCACTCTACAAGTATGGATGATTTACACAATCAACCCATATATTTAATTAGTCTTCTTTTGATCACTTAATTAATCCTAGATTAATTTTTGATCAGTACTAGTTAAGTAATCTTATTAATATATTAGAACTTATAATATATTAACAAACCTTAAGTGTTATGGACTTAGACATTAATCCAACAGTCTCCCACTTGGCTAAGTCTAAAACTATTATTGCAAGTATGACTTCAAGAACTGACTGGCAATCGTAGCTCTCAAAAGCTTCTGCCGAACTCTGACATTGTCGATGATCTCTGACCTTTGTCAATGACTTGTCCATTAGATAAGGGATCATATATTCCTCCATTCTAGATATCATATGGACTGAGACATGGATTATAATCATTCTCTATATCCATTTGTTGTTTCCCAATTTTCGATTTATGACGACTGACTAATTGAACAAATCAAATCAGTCCTGGCCCGGCCCGGCCGAGCACTTACATTTTTCATCACCAAATCATCGAGGGGCCCACAGATATCGCTTTTATCCTGAAGGTAAAAGGAATGGATAAACTTCGACTCATATGGCTTGTTCTACTACTTGTTGATTCATTCACAAATGCACATTTTATAACATCGAGTTACCAATGCGTTTTCGTGCAATCAATGTATAACCAACTCATAGTAACAAATCATATCTCTAGGTTTGAAGAATATAAGATATTATCGTCTCATGATCACTCGTGATAAAATCCATGAAGTGATTCCAATGAGCGCGGGTTGAATCCAATACTCAGCACTTATGAGCACTCATGAGTGTTGTAGCACCACCTTGTCCAACATCTTAGACCTCTACAAGCCCAACCCATGACTGTCTTGATTCATATCTACTTCCAACGTATGACCGACTGTGGATGGTTTGAATAACTTAGTCATTCATAACAGTGAACTAGTTATTCTGGAAGTCAAAACATGCAAAATGAAACAAAAGAATAATTGAATCCAATATGGTCTCATAACTTATGAATATAAATAAAAAAAACCTTTTATTTATCACCATATGATTACACATTATTCATTGCATATTGTTTCAACTATCAACTTTATTCTTGAATTTAAAACAATAGCAGTCCCATGCTCCAAGCATGTACACTATGTTTTTCTAAACACTAGTCATGCCACACACCAAGTATGCATACTATGTTTTTCTATGATCTTTACTTTGTGAAATAGATCAATTGAACATAACTCCAATGATCCTCTTTTCACAGTCCCATATCCTTACTTCAAATGCAAGAATTCCAAATTCTTGTCATTTACTAAAATCTGTTAGATTCTAAACTTATATGCATTGATCCTCTTGTAATGATTATGCACAAAGTCAAAAAGACTTGACAACAAACATTACAGAGCATTCCAAAGGAGATCAAGTCCTTGGAAACACCCTTCTTGCATTAAGTTTCTTCTAATATTACACAGATTGAATAATTTTTTAACTTTGAAACATTTCCATATTCCATTTTGACTATCACTTCTGAACAAGAGTTGCCTTTTTTTCAGAATATGTCAATATGGTCCTTCCAACAATTAACACTATACTTCCAACTGTCCTTGAGCAACCAATCTTTCGTAAACCTTAGATTGTCCTCGACAATTGCATAATCATTTTAGTCATATCCAATTCTAGACCTTTTTCCCTTCTTAATGCCCAAGGCATTTGGAAAATTTAGAAAGGATGAATATAGCACATGTAATCCATCCTATATTCGAAGCATATGGGACACGATTCATGATGTCTCACATAAAGACTAAACCAGTCTTTTGCTATAATATTTCCATTTCAATTTGCCAAGTTCTCATAATTCAGATTATGAAAAGGGATGCCGTAATCATAATCGAATTTTAGAACGCAAATAATAGACCCATATATAGAATTTCCTTATGTTCAGCCATTCCAACATGAAATTCATATATATCCTTGACTGAATATGATTAAAATCTCAATCTAAGCTTTTAGATTTGAGATGAAGTATAATTTCCTCTCCCTTAATTATAGCAAAACAACTTTTTCCCAATTGAAACCTTTTGTTTTCTATAATTAACATTGCTAACTTGCAACCTTTATCATAATTATCATGCTCCCACTAACATGATGATTATTAGCATAACACTTATGCTCCCACTAGCTTTGACATGTACTCCGAAATCAACTGGACTTCTAGAAATCAATAACTTATTGACTTTCTTACCAAACTTCAGATTTCTGATACTAGATTGCTTTGATAAAACTTTATCAATATCACGCACCTTATCTTAGATAGCTCACAGGTGTGTCTAAACAATTTTAAGAACTATGAAAAGGGATGTCGTAATCATAATCTCAATAGTTTAGACCTTTTCCACTTCTCACAAGTCCATGTTAGTGTGCCGGTTAACCACACATACTCCACTAACGACTTTGAGAATGCAAATATCACAATTGCTATCGAGCTAAAATCTACTTAGTGAAAATGTTTCCTCACCATCATTTTCATGAATCAGAGAGAAACCTTACGACACATAGATTTAATGGTGTATGTAACACCCAGTTTCTCAGGTATATTGATTTATGTTGTATTTATTTAATTATGTAAGGTGACTCGACGAGTTGGTGCTCAGACTCATCGAGTCTGGTCGCGACTGCTTGACGTGGTTAATGAGGGGACTCGACGAGACAAGGGCGTGACTCACCAAGTCAGAGTTGACAAAAGAAACCCTAATTTCTCGGGTTTGGGACCCATTTAAAGGCCCTTATGGCCTTCATTTGCGGCTACCAGTCCATAGAGAGAAACCCTAGAGTGCTTGAGCGTTTTAAGAGAGAAGGGAAGCCATTCTTGACCTTTGTGGTGTTGTTTAGCAAGAAGAAGGAGCTCCTAGCCAAGAGGAAGCAAAGGAGGTTGCTATTCTATGGTTTTGAAGCTAAGATCATCACATTTGAGGTATTAATTCGGCTCTTCTTCTGTTTTATGAAGAATATATGGATTTATGGTATCTTGTGCCCTTTGCTAGGTTGATTTGATGTCCAAATAGTCCCTTTCTAGTGATGAGGCTTTGGATCTGGATCCATAGAGGTCCAGAGAGCCTTACTCATCAAGCTTTATGAAGAGCAATGGAGGTTATGACCTTGGGTTAAGGTACTTGGGGCTAAATCATCATATATGGTCATATAGATGTTGCATGTGCATCAAGATAGAGACTTTGCGTGATTACTGAACTTGGGAAGGTTAGATCTAAGGGTTAGAGGAATAGATCTGGCCTCAGAAGGTTGTTTGAGGTTGTGCATGAAATGAACTCGGCGAGTCCATGAGCGGACTCGACGAGTCGGAGCGGGTTGTCCCGTGACTCAGATCTGTGGATAACTCGCCGAGTTAAGTGAGTGACTCGGTGAGTCAAAAAGGATTCAAAGGACTCGAGTTCACGTATGGACTCGACGAGTCTATGCGTGACTCGACGAGTCGGGTCAAAGGTTGACCGTTGACCAGCATTGACCAGGGTTGACTAGTGTTGACTTAATAGTGTTAGTCAAAATAAGCCAGGAAAGTATTAATTAGAGATGCATTTATGATATAGGAGGACGATAGGTCGGGGAATCGAGCATGAGTGATTATACGACATCCAGCGAGGTAAGTCTTCTCACTATACTTTACCTTGAGTGGTAATTAGAGTTATGTGACAGAGTTATTGTATGTTATTTATGTGATGTGTTGCACTGCATTATTTCTATGTGATTTATGTTGTGTGTATATCAGTGTATATCCGAGTTAGAACCAGAAGGTTCACAGATCTAGGACTAGAGGGTCCACAGATTTAGGGCCCAAGGGCCCACAGAGTTATAGCCTCGAGTGTCTAGTATGTGTTATGTGTGGTATTTTTGGGAACTCACTAAGCTTCGTACTTACAGTGTTTTGTGTTATGCGTTTCAGGTACTACTGAGGATCGCGGGAAGGCGCCGGCATGATCAGTACACACACACACGCGGGGTTTTATACATGATATGATCTTGGATTTTGACTTATTTTTAGATATGTGGAACAATGAGTTTTATAATATTGTGAAATAAAGTGTTTTTAAAATGTGAAAATTTGTTTGAAATTTTACGACGTTACAAGTTGGTATCAGAGCCTTGGTTTGAGGGACTCGGATGCACCTTCGGGCATATCTGAACTCAAACTGAGGATTTGAGGAAAATTTTTGATAATAAAGTAATTATCAAAGAGTAAAAGAGTTTTGAAACAAACAGAGCAAAGTCGTGTGTACGATCTGCCAGCGCCCGAACGGTGATTTCCCAAAATACCCTTACAATAAGTGTTATGAGATATGTTATGCTATGATGTATGATGAGTTATATTATGCATCCTAGAGTAGACTAGGTATTCTTAATAGGACTAGAGTGGCCTGATTTGTGATGCCTTAGTTTAGGATTTTTGCTGCTAGGGATGCTTGAGAGTGATTAGGTAGCAGCGAGGAGCTTATGAGGGATCTGGTAGTAAGTAGCATATGATTAGAGATAGTAGAGTACTTGGGACTTGGTACTATGGGAGGAGGACTTGGGGTGGATGCTGATGCGGTGTAAGCAGTAGTATTGGGCCCGTACTACTGAAGACACCGGATCAGTGCACAGCCCAAGTAAGAATCCTTGGAGAACTAAGGAACAAGTAAGGTGGAGTTATCGAGTGCGAGTATACTCGAGCGAGTCCTTGATATTCCTTATGTTGTATTTCAAAGACATCATGGTTGGGACATGCCACACACCAGAGAGCAGCGGTACTAGTGATGAGGAGATTCGTAGGATCATTCATGAGGAGGTGGCTGCGGCCATCATGGCAGAGATACCAGAGATGTTTGGGTCTATCAAGACCACACTGATAGAGACTTTCGATAAGTGATATGTTGCTCTTTCTGATGCTGTTGTTGATGTGGCCACTACAGCTGTAGCTGCGGCTAGACCGCAGGGTGGTGATGCGTTGCTGTTCCGGGAGTTCAGCAACACAAAACCACCAGAGTTTGATGGGACGCAGGATTCGGTTGCGGCAATGAGCTGGATTTCAAACATCGAGAGGTGTTTCTTTATGTGCTCTTGTCCAGAGCATTTGAGGGTTCGGTTCGCGCTGAACCAGCTTCGCTTGGGAGCGAAGGACTGCTGGAAGTTTGTGACGGTGCACTATTCGCCTGCTGAGCTTGTTGCAGTGACCTGGGAGAGGTTCACTACTATGTTCCGAGATGAGTACGTTCCCCAGGTGGAGAGGGAGCGTTTGGCCCAGGAGTTTCTGATCCTCAAGCAGGGTACTGAGACTGTTACAGTGATTACGAGGATGTTCCATGAGCGGGCGATGTTCTGCCCAGAGCACGTGTCCTCCGAGAAGGCACGTATGAGCCGATATCTGAGCATTTTGAGGAGGGATATACGAGAGTTCGTGGCAAACTCGTCGTACCGGACATTTTCCGAGCTTCAGGAAAATGCTCAGAAGAGGGAGATAGAGATGGAGACTCAGGCTAGGGAGGAGGCGGAGTCTCAGGGGAGGGATCGGCGACCGGCACAGTCTCAGCCAGTAGCCAAGCATGCCAAGCCCGCCAATCCCAGATCAGGGAACCAGAAGGGCTGCACTTTTGGAAAGTGCGGAAAGTGTCATGATGGGGTTTGCAGAGCGGGGTCTTTCTACAAGTGTGGCAAGGAGGGGCATATGGCCAAGGATTACCCTAAGGGGTTCGCAGTCTGTTTCCACTGCAACCAGACCAAACATCGGAAGGCAGAGTGTCCGCAGCTGCGGGGATCATCACAGGGATCACCTTAGGGATCTGCCCCTACTACTATCAGAGCTATCGAGAGCCGGCCAGTAAAGGCCGAGGCACCGAAGGAACGAGAGAGAGCCTTCCAGTTGACCACGGAGGAGGTCCGTGCAGCGCCCGATGTCGTGGCTGGTATGTATTCTTTCATGTATTTATTTTGATGATTGAGATATTGTGTTTATATTATGTTATGTGTAGGTACTTTTCTTGTGAGTTATGTACCTGCCTTGGTGTTATTTGACTCGGGTGCGAGTCGGTCTTTTGTATCCTTGGCTTTTAGTCAGCACATCAGTATTAGTTAAGAGGCGTTGAGTCGACCTCTGAGAGTTTCCATAGCTGACGAAAGGGCGGTGTATGCCACAGAGGTGATCTAAGGGTGTGTACTCGAGATTTTCGGCGTTGAGTTCCCGATTGATTTAGTTCCTATTGCGATGGGAGATGTCTGTGTCATCATGGGCATGGACTGGTTGAGCAAATTTGGAGCGGTTATCGACTGCGAGCGACAGCTGGTGACCATACAAGACCCTAGTGGGGGAGTTCTTACGGTGTACGGAGAGGGTACACGTTCTGGGTCAGCATTTTGTTCGGCCGCTAGAGCGAGGCAGAGTCTACATCAGGGCTGTAGTGGGTTTCTGGCATGTGTGATGGATACGAGGGTTGATTCAGGGAGGCTGAGGTCAGTTGATGAGGTTCCGATAGTGCGAGAGTTCCCGGATGTTTTCCCGGAGGAGTTGCCAGGCGTGCCTCCTGAGAGGCAGGTAGAGTTTCGTATCGATTTGGTTCCGGGGGCAGCACATATCGCCAAGGCGCCCTATCGCCTTGCACCTCCAGAGATGTAGGAGTTATCCTCGCAGCCTCAGGAGCTGCTGGGGAAGGCGTTTATTCGGCCGAGCAGTTCGCCGTAGGGAGCGCCTATCCACTTTGTTAAGAAAAAGGATGGTTCACATCGGATGTGCATTGATTACCGGGACTTGAACAAGTTGACGGTCAAGAATCGTTACCCGTTGCCGAGGATCGACGATTTGTTCGATCAGTTAAAGGGAGCATCTTGGTTCTCCAAGATCGATTTGAGGTCCGAATATCATCAAATGAGGGTGCGAGATGAGGATATCCAGAAGACAACGTTCAGGACTCGTTACGGGCATTACGAGTTCATGGTGATGCCTTTCGGGCTCACCAATGCACCGGCGGTGTTCATGGATCTCATGAACAGAGGTACAAGCCGATGTTGGATCGCTCAGTGATCGTGTTCATCGACAATATTTTGGTGTATTCGAAATCCAGAGACCAGCATAAGAGCATTTAAGGGAGATCCTTGGAGTTTTGAGATCGGAGAGGCTTTATGCCAAATTCTCCAAGTGTGATTTCTGGTTACGAGAGGTCCAGTTCCTTGGGCACCTCGTTAACTAGAATGGGATATTGGTCGACCCGGCCAAGATTGAGGCAGTGATGAGTTGGGGGGTGCCGAGATCCCCCACCGAGATCATGAGTTTCCTAGGGTTGGCTGGCTATTATAGGAGATTCATCAGGGATTTCTCCAAGATCGCCGTGCCACTCACTAGATTGGCCCAAAAGGGTGTTGATTTTTCATGGGGCCCAGAGCAGCAGACCTCCTTCGAGACACTTCGCCAGAGACTGTGCGAAGCCCCAATGTTAGCCCTTCCGGAGGGGATGGAGGACTTTGTGGTGTATTGTGACGCGTCGACATCGGGGCTGGGAGTGGTGCTAATGCAGAGAGGGCATGTGATAGCGTACGAATTGAGGCAGTTGAAGCCTCATGAGGCGAGGTATCCCACACACGATCTGGAACTAGGATCAGTAGTGTTCACCCTCAAGATCTGGCGTCACTATCTGTATGGGGTTCGGTGTACCATATACACGGACCACAAGAGCTTGAGTATTTGATGGATCAGCCCAACCTGAACATGCGCCAGCGGAGATGGTTGGATGTGGTGAAGGATTACGATTGTGAGATCCTGTACCACCCGAGCAAGGCTAACGTTGTAGTCGATGCCCTGAGTCGTAGGGTGGAGGGCGCCTCGATACGAGACGTTTGTATGAGAATGATACTGATGACTCCGGTATTGGACACCATTTGAGGGGCCCAGGCTGAGGCCGTGAGACCGGAGAACCGTAAGAGAGAGCGGGTTATCGGGCAGGTATCAGAGTTCGTTACCGATAACTGAGGGCTTATGACCTTTCAGGGTCGGATTTGGGTACCGTTTATGGGCAGAACGCGTACCATCTTGATGGAAGAGGCGCATAGATTGAGGTTCTCGATCCATCCCAGGGCCACTAAGATGTATTTGGATCTGAAAAGAGAGTATTGGTGGCCCTGTATGAAGAGGGATGTTGCATGGTTCATTGAGAGGTGTTTGACATGTCGCAGGGTTAAGGTCGAGCACCAGCGTCCGCATGGAAAGTTATAGCCTTTGGAGATTCCCGAATGGAAGTGGGAACAGATTACCATGGACTTTATCACCAAATTTCCAAGGACTGCGAGAGGTCTCGATGCAATTTGGGTGATCGTGGACAGGTTGACAAAGAGCGCCCATTTTCTTGCTATCAGTGAGAGTTCTTCCGCTGAGAGGCTGGCAGAGTTGTACGTGAGAGAAGTGGTATCGCGGCATGGAGTACCGATATCGATCGTCTCAGATCGAGATGTGCGCTTCACTTCCAGGTTCTGGAAGAAATTTCATGAGGAGTTGGGTACGAGGCTACATTTTAGCACCGCATACCACCCACAGACCGACGGGCAGAGCGAGCGTACGATTCAGACGCTCGAGCACATGCTTCGGGCATGTGTATTGGACTTCGGAGGGAGTTAGGACACATATTTATCTTTGGCTGAGATTTCCTATAACAACAGCCATCATTCGAGCATTGGTATGCCACCCTTTGAGTTGTTGTATGGGAGGAGGTGTCGGACTCACATTTGCTGGGGTGAGGTCGGTCAACGTGTGATGGGTAGTACAAAGATAGTACTTCAGACGACTGAGCAGATACAACAGGTCAGGAAGAGGTTACTGACGGCTCAGAGTCGTCAGAAGAGCTACGCAGACAGGTGTCGCTTGGAGCTCGAGTTTCAAGTTGGTGACTTCGTACTCCTGAAGGTATCTCCTTGGAAAGGAGTGATCCGATTCAGGAAGAGAGGCAAGTTGGGGCCTCGGTATATTGGTCCTTTCAGGGTGACCGCCAGGGTTGGCAGGATACCATACCGTTTGGAGCTACCTGCAGAGTTGAGTCGGATTCATGATACCTTCCACGTGTCTCAGTTGAGGAAGTGTATCATCGATGAGTCGGCAATGGTTCCATTAGAGGACATTCAGGTGGATGCGAGCCTGAACTATGTTGAGAGGCCGATCGAGATTTAGGATAGGAGGATCAAGGTTTTGAGAAACAAGGAGTTTCCATTGGTTCAGGTCCTGTGGCAACATCGGAAGGGTTCCGAGATGACCTGGGAGCCGGAGTTAGAGATGCGTGAGTAGTATCCAGAGTTATTTGCGGAAAGAGACTTCGAGGGCGAAGTCTAATTCTAGTGGATGAGAATAGTAACACCCAGTTTCCAAGGTATATTGATTTATGTTGTATTTATTTAATTATGTAAGGTAACTCGACGAGTTGGTGCTCAGACTCGTCGAGTCTGGTCGCGACTGGTTGACGTGGTTAATGAGGGGACTCGACGAGTCAAGGGAGTGACTCGCCGAGTCAGAGCTGAGGAAAGAAACCCTAATTTCTTGGGTTTGGGACCTATTTAAAGTCCCTTATGGCCTTCATTTGCGGCTACCAGTCCATAGAGAGAAACCCTAGAGTGCTTGAGCGTTTTGAGAGAGAAGGGAAGCCATTCTTGACCTTTGTGGTGTTGTTTAGCAAGAAGAAGGAGGTCCTAGCCAAGAGGAAGCAAAGGAGGTTGATATTATGTGGTTTTGAAGCTAAGATCATCGCATTTGAGGTATTAATTCGGCTCTTCTTCTGTTTTATGAAGAATATATGGATTTAGGGTATCTTGTGCCCTTTGCTAGGCCGATTTGATGTCCAAATAGTTCCTTTCTGGTGATGAGGCTTTGGATGTGGATCCATAGAGGTCCAGAGAGCCTTACTCATCAAGCTTTATGAAGAGCAATGGAGGTTATGACCTTGGGTTAAGGTATTTGGGGCTATATCATCATATATGGTCATATAGATGTTACATGTGCATCAAGATAGAGACTTTGAGTCATTATTGAACTTGGGAAGGTTAGATCTAAGGGTTAGAGGAATAGATCTGGCCTCAGAAGGTTGTTTGAGGTTGTACATGAAATGAACTCACCAAGTCCATGAGTGGACTCGACGAGTCGGAGCGGGTTGTCCCGTGACTCAGATCTGTGCATGACTCGTCGAGTTGGGTGAGTGACTCGGTGTGTCATAAAGGATTCAAAGGACTCGAGTTCACGTATGGACTCGACGAGTCTATGCGTGACTCGACGAGTCGGGTCAAAGGTTGACCGTTGACCAGCATTGACAGGGTTAACTAGTGTTGACTTAATAGTGTTAGTCAAAATAAGCCAGGAAAGTATTAATTAGAGATGCATTTATGATATAGGAGGACGATAGGTCGGGGAATCGAGAACGAGTGATTATCCGACATCCAGCAAGGTGAGTCTTCTCACTATACTTTACCTTGAGTGGTAATTAGAGTTATGTGACAGATTTATTGTATGCTATTTATTTGATGTGTTGCACTGCATTATTTCTATGTGATTTATGTTATGTGTATATCAGTGTATATCAGAGTTAGAACTAGAAGGTTCACAGAGCTAGGACCAGAGGGTCCATAGAGTTAGGGCCCAAAGGCCCACAGAGTTATAGCCTCGAGTGGCTAGTATGTGTCATGTGTGGTGTTTTGGGGAAATCACTAAGCTTCGTGCTTACAGTGTTTTGTGTTATGCGTTTCAGGTACTAGTGAGGATCGCGGGAAGGCGTCGGCATGATCAGTACATACACACGCGGAGTTTTATACATTATATGATCTTGGGATTTTGACTTATGTTTGGATATGTGGAACAATGACTTTTATAATATTGTGAAATAAAGTGTTTTTAAAATGTGAAAATTTGTTTGAAATTTTACGACGTTATAGTGTATGTGTTCTTATCCATGTGAATTGTCAAAACCATATTCAGAAGACAAGGATAATGACAAATCCAAACTCACATGGACAGAACTCGATCTTAATTTCTTACCATCTGGCAGCTCAAGGGCCTGCCATTGCTTCCAAGTTGTTGTGCAACCAATTGAGAACTCTAAGAACTCATATGTAAAGCTAACTTTAACTAGAATGGGCACAAAATATGTCAACACGATAGGTTATAAACCTCAAGTTGTGTGCTAGTGAAGAACTTTAGGTTTTACTCTTGATTAGTTCTTGAGACTTTCAAGACCTTTAAGACTCCCACTGTCCTCTTGACATAAAAGACTTTCTTGTCAGATACTCAAGAGATAGTGTGGATTCTAATCAAGAAAAACACTTCACACAATTGGACTTAGTTGGTCTTTGTTTTATCCAAAACATCACAACTTACCAATTTCAAATGTACAAGAGTAGAAAACTTTTACTCTTACATTTGACAAGTGTTTTTAAACCTTCTTTTAGACATGTCACTCAAGTTACAATCTTGGAGTATGACTCTAAGAATTGTTTTGGAATGAAATATGACTCATCTTCTTGATTTAACCACTTCAACAATTCATAACTCCTCTTCTTAGCTATCAGAATGCACTTAGAGGATGAATTGTGATAAGGTCTCTTAATCATTAAGATGATCATATAATATGATACTAAAGTACTCTCCCATCTTTTCAAATTTGAGAAACTTTTATCCTTCTACCTAATTTGATTCTTCTTATTCGCTCTACCATACACTGAAATTTTTCCAATGCTTCAGAATTATACTTAAGCCTGTAAGTAAAACCATATTTACTAAACTTCAGTAAATCATGACGAATAGTCGTATCGATCTTTTGTGTTGCACTTGATCAGTGCACAAGAATGTGTACTTGATCCCTTAGTCCTTTACTTGACTTACACATCCATGTGAACAAGTAGTTAGTCTTAATTTTTCCAATGCTTGAAAGTTCTCATTCATCATGCTATACAACTTGCATGATTCCAAGTTTCTATCCAACTGAAAACTTGGGTGATGAGAAACTTTCCTTTTTTGGTAAATTTAGACACTACCACAAATGAAAGAATCAAATTCATATTTCCACTCTTGCTCTTAATGGAATCTTATAAGCAACAAAAGTTTTCACAAATGCCATTGTAAGGATATTTTACAATAAATAAAATCAAAATTTTCCTTTTATTTTAAAACTTTGCGGAAAAACTATCCTTACAGTGCAAAAGCCCATGAAAACTTTGTTGTTATCTATTCCTAAGCAATATATCATAACTCCTAAGAAGTAGCTCAAGAATCCAATCTTCAAACTATGCGATAGAAATCTATCTACGCGATCAGATTCAGCATATTCTTTCTTTAAGTTTCTTCACTTTTCTTTGATTCTTAAAACATCACCATGTGACCCAATCACATCATGTATCAAGAATCTCAGAATAGAAACTTAATAGAGTTAGACAATTGACTTTACCTAAAGTAGAGTCAAACTTATTGACTTTAACATCCTTAGGTAAGTTTGGCAGCTTCACAACTAATGCCCCTTTCTTTGGCAATGGACCCTTGATAAAGGGACTATCTCAGACTTAGTCTCTCTCTTTACCATTTGGTCAACCGAGTTGACTATGGCCGATCCTTTTCCATTCGAAAGAGAGAGCTTTACTAGATATCTAATGTCATCATTGTCAATGTCCATAAAGTTTTTTTTTGGAATTTGATCTTAGCAAATAGATAAGATTATTAAGGATCTTGCCATAGTCTATTTCATAGGTGTCCCAAAGGAACTCACTATGTGACTTAGAAAGTAGTTGAGCCACCAACTTTCTCAAGACCTTGACACCCAACTCTCCCGGCTTGTCAATATGTGACTACACCTCCAAGATGTGATCACACATAGACCTTTGTTTACTAATAGGGCTTGAGTGACCTTAAACTTTTCAATAACTTGTGGGTTAGAGAGAATAATTGGAGGAGGTAGAGGAAGTGAAGTTCCAAGAGATTCGGGAAGATCATAAATGTCTAAACTAGACATCTTTTTGGGAGATATTCAAGATAGTTGATTGAAATTCCTTAATATAACACCCAATATGAAATATTAAGGCTAGGACCCTACAAACTATTTTATAACTCGGAAGAGGGATGCCGTAATCCAAGCTATAAAATATTTGAAGGTAGGTGAATGACGATTCACCAATTTCCACCATGAAAATGAAATAATTTAATTAGGTTTTACTTGGATTTGAAACTCCTAGATCTTTTGAGATTCATTAAACTTTTCAATGGCATTGTTGAATCATAAAAGTGACGCTCTTGAACTCAACTACCGAAACCTTCTCTTTACTACTGCAACGGTTCAGCTGCCGCAGCCAATCCAGCACCCGGAATCATCAAGTCTTCAGCATCTGCAGTCTTAGTTATTTCTTTTACTTATTTTATGTAATGTACTCTATTATCCAGCATGCCTTGCACGGCTGCTTATAGAGTAGTTTATTTCTGAATCTCTATAAATAGACTCATTCTCTTGTATCAAACTACTTCTTACTACGACTCCCTACTGTTAACTTATGAACTTATTCTGAATATATTTCCCTAAGTTATCTTCTTCATTTCTCTATCTTATTACTCTTCACACTCAAACTGCTACTGGAATATAACCTCTCTTCGGAGCAAGTCCTCTAGACTTAATCACTAAACTTGATCTCACTTACTAACTCAGAGTGAATGCATTCCTTGTTATGAATCAGTTTAAGTGTATTCTTGATATAACAACTGTTGTCACTTATATTTCTTTACTTTCCGCAACTAACTATCTAACTATTTTATTGTTGAGCTTTTAGATCCTTTGAGATTAACACTATTCCGCAATATACTTGTACAAATGTTTGTTCAAGTGTGTCTCCAAGTTTTTCTCTCAACAATTGGTATCAAAGCCAAAGTGGTTGCTTTTTGGATATTGGAACTTTGATTTTCTCATTAAGCCTTCTATACCACTAAAGCTCATTTCTAAAAAAAACAAAAAAAAACAAAATGGAATAATCGTTATCTCTGAATGTCTCCAATAGTGTTGGTGGTTCTAACCGAGCTTCGATACTGGTAGCAAATGAATATCATCACTGGTCACAAAGAATGGAGAGGTACTTAAGAAGACTGGGTAGAGATGTATGGCGATCCGTGGAAGAAGGACCACACATTTCAGTCCTCACACCAATTCAAACTGACGGCGCGGCAACCAGACTAGGAGGAGGTCAACCAACTATGAGCCGTCCTACCAAGGATGATCTCGATAAAATGGAAAATGATGCTATTGCTTTTTATTAAATTTCTTGTGGTGTCGCTCTTGACAACTTTGATATTATCATAAGCTGCAAGTCAGCAAAAGAGATCTGGGATGTACTCAAAAACCTGTACGAAGGCTCAGAACAAGCACAAGATAAGAAGCTCACTACCGCACTCAACGACTTCAACAACTTCAAAGCTCATGCTGGTGAAAGTTTGGAAGACTCCTTCAAGAGATTCAACCTGATAGTCACAAAGTTGTCAAATGCTGGTACCATCCGCAGCAACCATGAAACCAATCTCAAGTTCCTTAATGGCTTAGGACGACATTGGACTACGGCCAAAATGATAGTCCAAGGTAATAGGAAGATTCACTCTTTATCACTCTACAAACTCTATGGAGAACTTCAAGCACAAGAATCCACTGTACTCAAAGACTGTGTTGACTTCGGACGACCACTTGCTCTCATAGCACAAGCTCCACCGCAGTCACCTTACTCTTCATCGTATGATACCCCACCACAGTCATACGAAGCGGATTCTGAGTATGATGATGAAGAAGAATTTCAGAAGGCTATTGCTCTAGTTAGCCAACAGTTCAACCGCATACCACCTTCTTCTTTCTGCAAGAATCAACAATTCAGCAAACCTCCATTCAACCGTAACTTCGGTCCTCAGAACAACCACTCTCGGTATCCTAAAGGCTTCAGAACAATCAACCCAAGGAGGTACTGCGGTCTCCTCAGAACAATGACTCTGGTACTCAATCAGAAGACAATACTGATGTTGTGATTTATCACAAATGCAATAAAGAAAATCACTTCGCAAAAGATTGTAAGGCCAATGTAGTCAAGGACAGAGCATTCTATCTTAGAATGACTCAAGAGTTGGAAAAAAAAGGCAAGGGCATATGTGGCTCAAGTTAAAAGAGACCATCAAGTTTGGTAATCAGGGGATGAAGAAGAGACCATCAGCAGTGTTAAGGGAAAAGGGAAAATATGCATGTTGGCCACTGCGGATGATGATGGGTCAGCAATGTTGAACAAAAAATACTGCTACATGGCGAAAGATGGGACCCTAAGCATCGGTTAACAGGTAAAAGTCATGATCCAAACTTTAAATTATAGCATGCATGACTGCCAACCCTACATAGATGATCTTAATGACACTTGTGTTGCTGTCCTTTCAGACTGTAACAAAGCCCTAGATGAGAAGAATATTACGTCCCAAGAGATGTTCCATGTGAGAGGAAGACTGGATAACAAGAGACTTAAGATAGCAATGTTAGAGAAAGATCTAGAGTTAGAGAAAGATGCTAGAATGTTAAGTGAAACCCAGTTAGAGATAGCCTTGAATCAAAGAGATTTAGCTCAGAGAGAAATTGTACGATTGAATCTCTTAATTGAAAATTTGTTAAAGTGAGGCTATTGAAAATTTGGTAAATAATGGAATCGTGGACAATAAATATAATTGGGGTTGGTCAAATTGGTATCCTACCGCAATGGATTCCTCACCCCCGTTCAACAAAGACAGAGTGTATGTCCCTCCTGATAGAGAATTTCAATTCCCTGTCAATGACAAGACTTTTCCCGAAGATATCAAAAATCACTTTGGTAGATTGCACAACTTGAGCAATAATTGTGTCATTGAGGAAATTGTGCCCGAGGATTCTAGTCACACATGTGATCAAACTCCCATCAGTGGCACCACTCATTCAAATTCTCAAACTTCATCCGAAGTTGATGAAGAAATTGTTGTTGAAAACCCCGAAGTCTCAAAGGACTGTCCATCTTTGTCCTCAGACCATAGTATTCCACACTATAGTCAATTGTCCCAGAAGTGTCCCACCGCAGTCTCATCGAAAACCTACTCTGCGGTAGTCGAATCATCTTCATCGCAGTTGAATAACAATGACTGCAACTCTTCAATTCAAGGAACTACAACTCTTCAACCGATTTTTTACGAATTACCTATAGAAAATTTTGAAGTAGGCCAATGCTCTCAAATTCCAGAATCCTCAAGTTCTGATGATTCTAGTCCGTGTTTTCAAAATTGTTCAAAAAATCTTAGAAAACCGCAGTTGAATAACAATGACTACGGTTCACCAAAATTTTTGGCAAAAAGAGCTTTCAAAGAAAAAATTAGATCTCGAAAAAAAACAGAAAAAGTTTTTCAAAAAATAAGAAACATGTGAAAATTCCAAAATCCAGGAGTCCAAAAAAATTCGTTTTCACCAATTACATTTCAAAAAAATCTTCTTTCATGAAAACAAACAAAAAGGGAAGTTCAGTTTCAAAAGCCACACCTGCTACTTCTGACACAACCCAAAAAGGTATCAAATTTGTAAGAAACTACTTTTTTCAGGTCTATTCCCAAAATGACCCCAAGTGGAAAGCAATTTTACCCACTCCAACACTATTAAAATCACATCAAAATAAGTGGAAAGGAATTTTACCAAATCCACCTAGAGGAACTCAAAGATTTCCACGTACGAAACCTCGTTCAAAACAAACTTTTTAGAATTCAAATGTCAAATCTTTCAGAAGTTACCCACCTCTGACCAATTTCAAGTCCAATTCACTCCATAAACCGCTGACCAAGCACAATGTCAGATTCAATGACAAACCCTCTTTTTGTAAATGTCAGTGCAGCTGTCAAAAGTTTTTATCTCATGACAAGTCAAATAAAAGTCAGAAATCTCGTACTTTTCAGAAACCTCGTAATAATCCAAATCTGAACAAACACCCAGGATTAGGTCTAAAAGTTGACAAAAGACCTGTCCATGCAACCTCGGACCATGCATCATTTAAGAATACATCAATCGTCCCTGGCTCCAAAATTGTTTGGATGCCTAAACTAACCGTGTAATTCTCAGGCTTTGTGCAAGGAGGAACAAGAAGAAGAATGGTTAATTGACAGTGCCTGCTCCTTGCACATGAGCGGAAGGTTAGAGTACCTTCGGGATTTCAGGCCTATATGCAATGGTGGAAATGTCACGTTTGGAAACAATGCAAACAGTGTCATCCGAGGTTACGGTGTTCTCACTACGGGAAACTTTTCCATTCAGAAGGTTGCTTATGTAGAAGGTCTTAAACACAATCTCATCAGTGTTGACCAACTATGTAAAGCAGGACATCGGGTTGAATTTGACAATCAATTCTGTTACATAATGACGAATGATCGCAGCACTTGCTTAATCAAATCTCGCTCCGAAGGCACGATGTACCCTCTTGATGTTTCTCTCATCATTGGTAAACCGCAGCTGTGTTTTCTGTCCAAAGTTGTATCCGAAGTCTGCTGGCTATGGCACCGCAAGCTAGATCATCTCAACTTTCGATACATCAACAACCTCGTCACAGGAGAACTAGTCCGTGGTTTTCCCATTCTCAAATTCAGCAACGATACTCTTTGTCCAGCGTGTGAATGCGGTAAACAATCAAAAGCAAGCCATCCTCTGATAATGGATTCTTCTATCTCTGAACCACTGGAACTATTACACATTGATCTCTGCGGTCCCTCAACCGTATCCAGTCTTCGCCACAAAAAATATATACTGGTTATTGTTGATGACTACACACGCTTCACATGGGTCTTCTTTCTTAGACTCAAATCAGAGACACCGCAGATCTTCATTAACTTCATCAAAGAAATCGAACTTCAAATCAAGCTTCCAGTCAGATGCATCCGTAGTGACAATGGAACTGAATTCACTAATCATCTTCTGAACAGTTTCCTAGTTTCCAAAGGCATCTCTCACAACTTTTCAGCACCCTATACACCGCAACAAAATGGTGTAGTAGAAAGAAGGAACCGCACTCTCGTTGAAGCAGCCAGATCCATGCTTAACTTCGCCCAACTTCCTCTCTACTTCTGGGTCGAAGCAGTAGCAACAACATGCTTTGTCCAAAACCGAAGTATTGTATGCAAGCGTCTCAATAAAACACCATATGAAGGTCTCAACAATCGCAAACCCAATGTTCGTTTCTTTCATATCTTTGGATGTAGATGCTTTGTGATCAACAACAGAGACCAACTCAACAAGTTTGCACCAAATTCTGGTGAAGGTATATTCCTTGGTTATTCTACTAACAAGGTTGCATATCGAGTGCTCATCAGAAGAACAAGGTTAATCATCGAAAGCTTTGATGTAAAATTTGATGACTCTCACATCCGCAATGCACCTCCATCCACCGAAACCACTGCAATCATGGAAAGTGACATTCCAGCCACTTCCGGACCTCTGAATCTAGGTAAAATCAATTATGATGATCTGTTTGATCCCATTGAAACGGCGAAACTATCTGAAGTCTTAGTGTCACGCTCAGCTCAACAACAACATGCCGACGTATCTGGACCATCTATATCTGAAGTAGTATCGCTCAATACTTCCACCGCTCCGGTTGAGGGGGAAAGCTCTACTCCGGATCATTTTGCAACTGTTGAGGTTCCAGTACCTGATGCTACTTACATTCCTACCCAAAGTGAAGCTTCTCCATCAAACGAACCTTCGGAGGACTCAGATGACGAATTCATAGAAAATATTGACACTAGATCCGATCCTAGCATTGTCACTCTCCCATCTGCATTCCAGGGGGAACCTTCTCAGGTTCCAGAGAAACTCCCATCCGCAATCCAGGGGGAACCTCAATCTCTGCCGATTCCTCAAGTAAATTCTGCTCCAATAGATCAAGATGATTCAGCAGGATGCTCTCAAATCCAGAGGGAACTGCCTTCCCCAACCGCAGATTCCTCTGACATCCAAGATATTCCTTCTACCGCAACTGCTGATCATCTGATGCCATGACTTCATGTATGGACAAGAGACCACCCACCAGGTCAAATTATTGGCAACCCATCCGCAGGTATCCAAACTCGGTCTTCCAAGGACTTATCTGACCACTGCCATTATGCAGCATTTATGTCTTCGGTTGAACCTAGAACGATCAAAGAAGCATTGCTTGAACCAGACTGGATAGCCGCAATGCAAGAAGAATTAGAAGAATTTGAAAGAAACAAAGTATGACAACTTGTTCCTCTTCCACAAGGTCATACTATTGTTGGTACAAGATGGGTTTTCAAGAACAAGCTAGACGAATCTGGCTCAGTCATCAGAAACAAGGCAAGACTTGTTGCCAAGGGCTACAGTCAACTAGAAGAATTGACTATGATGAAACGTATGCTCCGGTAGCACGCATGGAAGCCATCCGGATCTTTCTAGCATACGCAGTGCAAAAAATGTCAAGGTACACCAAATGGACGTTAAGAGTGCTTTCCTCAATGGTGAACTAAAAGAGGAGGTTTATCTTCAGCAACCTCCAGGCTTTGAAAATGTTGAATTTCCAAACCACTGCTATAAGCTTGAAAAAGCAGTCTACAGTCTGAAACAAGCCCCAAGAGCTTGGTATGAGACACTCTATGAATTTCTTGTCTCATCTGGGTACAAAAGAGGAGTGATTGATCCCACATTATTCAGAAAAGCAAATGGTGACCACCTTATGTTGGTACAAATATATGTGGATGATATCATCTTCGGATCGATTGATCATGGAATGGTGGATGAATTTGCTAAGCTCATGACCAACAAATTCAAAATGAGCATGAATAGAGCGATTAATTTCTTTCTAGGTCTTCAAGTCAAACAAATTCAGCAAGGAATTTTTATTCATCAAGAAAAATACACCACCGAACTTCTGAAGAAATATTCAATGGACAACTTCTCTTCTGCTAAGGTCCCTATGGCCTTCAGTTATAAGATCTCTTCTGATCCCTCTGGTGAATCTGTGGATCATAAGACTTATAGAGGTATCATTGGTTCGCTGATGCACCTCACCGCAAGCAGACCCGACATTGTCTTCGCAACTGGTGTATGTGCAAGATACCAGGCTGATCCAAAAGTGTCTCACATGACCGCAGCCAAACAAATTCTTCGGTGTCTTAAAGGAAGCAAATCGATGGGGTTATGGTATCCCGCAGGCAACGACTTCAGTCTTCAAGCCGTCATCGATGCGGATCATGAAAATTGTAAGCTCGATAGAAAAAGTACATCCGGTGGATGCCAATTCCTAGGAGGAAGACTTGTAAGCTAGTACTCAAGAAAACAAATGTGCGTATCTCTATCTACTGCAGAAGCAGAATATGTGGCCGCAGCCAGCCGTTGTTCCCAAGTTCTTTGGATGAAGACACAATTGTCAGACTACGGGTACAGAATGCTGCGGATACCAATTTACTGTGACTCTGAAAGTGCTATAACAATCTCTCATAATCCTATTCAGCACTCCAAGACAAAACATATTGATTTACGGTATCATTTCATCAAATATCATATTCTGAAAGGTAATATTGAACTCATCTTTATTCCTACTCATGAAGAGATTGTTGATGTTTTCACAAAAGCTCTTGACTCTACAAAACTCAATGCATTCTTACAAATGTTGGGAATTATGAATCCAGATCCACAATTCTTTATGAAGTGTTAGCTACCGCAGACCATCATTGGTCTTCATTGCGGTTCTAACTGAGAATTACATATGATAGATGGTTTTGATACCGTAATCTAGGTACCGCAACCATATGTCATACGTATCTCTCATGGGTTTTAATGTTCTTTTATTTCTAATTTTTGTACAAGTGTTTTCTCACAGATTCTCTATGAAATCTTTCTTTGCTCATCCGCGATGGAGTTTCTCAACCGCAATGATGAATTCATCCGCAATCGTCTTAAATAAATTCCAACAAATCATTAACTCTCGAATCCTTGTGTGCTATTTAATGATCCTTCATTAAATAAAATACAAACATTCCCTTTAGAAACTGTCACATTCTCTTTCTGAATAAACCCAGGATCAGACCTATTTTAGGGATGATGACAAAAAAAACGATTCCCAAATCAATCCATCCTCAACTTATCTTTTCCTCTCCCTACCACGTCCCATCAGCTACAACTTTCTCTCTCATCACCCCACGTTTACCTGACGTATTATCATGCGTCTAATCCACCATTAAATGCAAACCCCTTTTAATATTTCTCAAAATCTCTCCAAAAACCGTTTCATATTCGTGTGGCTGAGATTCAATCCCAGAATCATTGATTCCCCCCAAAAACCCCCATTCAACTTCTTACCCCCCTTCTATCTTTTACCTAGGGTTAAAATCCTTTTACCCCCTTTATAAACCCACCTTCTTCTCTAAAATCGTTTACGCTTTCTATTAATCGATTATTTTCTCAAAACTCCCAAAAGCTCTCAAGAACTCCAATCTCACATCTCTCAATGGCGAAATCAGGTGCATCCAAGAAGCAATCCAAGGCTTCAGGCTCCATGAATCAAACTGGTTCCACATCTCCGTCGATCGCCTCAAGAAACTTCTGAGCAGTGTTTGAAGATCATCAATCATATAATGCTCCAACAAAATTGATGATCAAGCATCTCAAGAACCACATCTTATTTGGCCCATCCGACGCATTCACTGACGTTGTTCCCGTTTCTACACTCTTCAAGTGTGCTCTTTCTGCATACAGACCACTGGAAAACCCACAAGAAGTGTATCTTAACCTCATCAATGATTCTTTGGTCATCTTGACCAAAGAGAAGTTCTTGACTGCCATAAACCTTCTGATTCATCCCTCCATCAAGATCTGCACACCATCTTTATCTGACATCACCACCGCACTCTACCAAATGGGTTATCATAAACCAATCCGAGGGATTGGTGAGTTCAAGAAGAACCAACTGCCTGCGGTTTGGCAGTTCGTATGCCACTTTGTCATCCGCTGTCTGTCTGGCAGGACCGGAGGCATCGACAACATGGGTTAAAGTTGCTAGAATTGGTATGGAGCATCTTCACAGGCCACGATGTCAATTACGCCCAGATTCTTTGGGATGACTTCCTCCAATACATTCCCAAAGAGCACCCCAAAGAGAACCCAACCGAGCTCACCTTTGCTCGATTTTGGTCTTTATGTATTTCTGATCTACATGCGGATGCTGGTCTCGACTTGGGCAGTGACATCAACTTTTTTGTCACCAAGGATCTCAAAAGGTACACTCCTTCCTCTGATCAAACTCTATTTGGACCTATCCGCAGGCTTCCCACACACATTCTTACCTTGCTTGGTCTTGAGACTGATGATGTCTCAGATCATATAGAGGCCACGGAGGGTATTATCCCATACCTTTCTACCCCACCTCTTCCTTCTACAACCATTCTCCCTGAGGGTACCGCAGTCCCCTCTGCCACTACACTTTCTAAAATTTCTCAATAAAGAAAATATGTGGCTTCTAAAAAGAAAGCTACCATACCCAAGAAGAAATCCCCAAAACAAACTGCACCTTCTAAGAAATGAAAAACCAAAACCACCACTGTATCGAGCAGTGATTCTGATGAAGATAGACAACCTATAGCTATCCTCAAGAAAAGAAAGACAACCAAAACCACTGGCCAAATGCGTGACCGGACTGATACTGCAGCCTCTCAACAGGCTCTGGTAGTCCTTGGGATGGCTGCACATCCATTCAATACCACACTCGAATACCACTCAACCTCATCATGTGAGATTGTTTCATCCTCTTCTTCATCCGAACGTGGAGACAGCCCCCCAGTTTTATCTCAAGTAGATAAATCTGGAAATCGCCCTAAGGTCTCCAGGGCTTCCAGACTGCATATTTTTTCTTCTGAGGAGTTAGAATCCATCCTTTTGCAAGTATCCCAAACACTTCAAACACCACTCCATCTGCAGGGCATCTCTTTCGCCCATGCCAGGACTGGGCCGAGGCCAGAGTTGACCATGGGTTAAGGAGACCGAGGAAGCCCAGGAAATCCTACTCTGCTTACATCTTTATCAGGTGGTTTAGGCATGGTGAGCACTAAGGTGCAAGGATCCGTGAACCCAAGGGACACCTTGGTGCGAACACAAGGAATTGACGGCGAAGATTCTAGTGATTCTTGGAGTCGGTATCAGCCAACTACTGATGCTGAAATCAAGAAATATGTTGCTTTTAAAAGAGCATTCCAAGCCTGCAAGGAGCAACAGGTCAAACAACAACAACAGAAGGAACAAGAAATCCTGTTTGTGGCCAAGTACTGGGCAAATGCCATCATCAATGCCCATACTGCTGCCACAATCCAAAAGGTTCAAACCTGGATGGATCAAATGGCCAAAACTGTATTGAAGCTCAAGACTCAACCGCAGCCGCAGGTACATCTAATGTTCCTCCTACTTCAACTCCTGTTCCACCTACCGCAGTCAACCCATCTCAAGACGAAGAGCCAGCTATTGAACTCAGCTCAGCCCCAACCTTCGGTTTTGATGATGAAGACATCCAAGAGGTCAACAAACCAAATCCTTCAGATGACGACCTAATGATGTTCGAAGAAAAATAAGAATCCCAGCGGTTCTCAACATTCAACTTCTAAGCCCAAGGAAAAGAAAAAGAAAAAGAAGAAAGTTGTTGTCACCAGA
Organism: Lactuca sativa; assembly: GCF_002870075.4. Taxonomy (NCBI): domain Eukaryota; kingdom Viridiplantae; phylum Streptophyta; class Magnoliopsida; order Asterales; family Asteraceae; genus Lactuca; species Lactuca sativa. Next base: position 32,086,519 of record NC_056627.2, read on the forward strand.
AAAGAATTCCTCAATCTCCAAGCCAAAGTCGATCAAATTTTGGCTGCAGTTAAGCCGACCTAACCCCCACCTGAAGATACTCCGGGACCGCAGTCCCTCATTGAACGCATTGAACGACTTGAGACAAGAGAGCGTATGGCTGCTGATCGCATCTCTCTCAAAGTCGAAATGGGGATTCGATCTCTTGACAACAACCGCAGGGCCGATCATCAAGACTTTATGGCCGCAGCGGAACGCCTCATTACTGAGGTAACCGCAATCAAACAAGGCTTACAAACAGCCATTGCGGATCAAGCTGCGTAATCTCAAAGGGTGATAGATGAGACTCATACTGCCTATGAGTCCACTATCTCTGTTCTTCATGCAACAATCAACCGGATGCAGAAATCCCTTACCTCCAATTTCCATGGCCCTGAGATACTTCAGCTTACCAAAGACATACACAAGTTGTTCTTCAACTCTGCCACTCCAAATAACTCACAACTAGCCGAAAAGATGAAAATTCACTTAGCAGAAGTATGTGCCAAAGTGGATGGCCTCAACCAATGGCTTGAGGAAGCACTGGGGTTGCGTTCCTCAAGAGGGGGAAGTGATGAAGAAGGCCATCGCTCAGATACATCCATTCGTCAGAGCCCTCCAATCACCACAAAGAAAAGTCCCACACCGCAGCCTTCACCACAACCATCTCAACATACTCCAACTCCCCCCTCTTCACCTCCTAAAGACACATCCAAAAGGCCTGAGACTCCTCCTCATTTCAAAAACCTTGAGGAACATATGTCATCAGAGAGATCCACAGACTCCCCTGCCACAGCTCAAAGAAAACAAGACTGGAAAGCAGCCAAGTTAGTTGAACTCATCTGGAGAGAGTGCGGATTTGACACTATGATCGATGAATCGCTGATCAACTCATGGGTCAATCTGCACCGCAGGCTGCTAGATGAAGACTACACTCCCCATCTCATGTATGTTGAACCACCATCTGATGGTTATTGGGATATTCCAATTTCTCCCAATGCCAAGTATTTTGTTGTCTTCGAATCCTTTGACCGCAGTCTTCCTGATCACAAGCGTCTACCGATGGAATTTGAAAGACTCACTCACTTCTATGCGAAGCATAGCTCTTCAGTAGAAAACATATGGTCTAACGATAGACCATCCGCAGTGAAAAACTACAAGATGCGGAAGTTCATGAAAGCAGACTTTGCTCAATTCACTCTTACCAGAAGAGAGCATGACTACATACGCACCCAGGCGGACTTTCCTTGCATGAATCCTGAAGGAATATTTCTCATTGCCAGAGTTTTTCAAAACAAGACAGAGAAGCATCCGAGGATGCAAATAGCTCTTGACAAAGCCAAATCCTTTCTAAAGGACACTGTTTGCGACTTTGCCAAAATCGACGCGGACATCCACCCCACCATCCTCAAGAAATTTGACCTTCCACCACTTGAACATGTGCCAATGATTACCGAAGGCAATGAAGAAAGATCTCTAGGCGCAACCAACTTCCCGGAACTTGGCATCATATTCAAACGGAAGACAGACAATGTCAAATACTTCATTCCAATGAATGCCATGCACCGCCTGCCCAAGAAGCAACTTGACATCTACAAGACTGCAGTAGAAAGATCAAAGCACACTACTGCTGAAGTCAAGTTTGAGATCACAAGAAAAATCACTTGGCTGGAAAATGTTAGAAAATTTTGGTGGATTTTGATCAAGTTCCTCAAACTTGATAACAGAACCGGACTTAAAGAGGTCACTTAGGGGGAAATTTTTGAATCATAAAAGTGACCCTCTTGAACTCAACTACCAAAACCTTCTCTTTACTACCGCAACGGTTCACTTCCCGCAGCCAATCCAGCACCCGGAGTCATCAAGTCTTCAGCATCCGCAGTCTTAGTTATTTCTTTTACTTATTTTATGTAATGTACTCTATTATCCAGCATGCCTTGCACGGCTGCTTATAGAGTAGTTTATTTCTGAATCTCTATAAATAGAGACTCATTCTCTTGTATCAAACTACTTCTTACTACGAATCCTTACTGTTAACTTATGAACTTATTCTGAATATATTTATCTAAGTTATCTTCTTCATTTCTCTATCTTATTACTCTTCACACTCAAACTGCTACTGGAATATAACCTCTCTTCGGAGCAAGTCCTCTAGACTTAATCACTAAATTTGATCTCGCTTACTAACTCGGAGTGAATGCATTCCTTGTTATGAATCAGTTTAAGTGTATTCTTGATATAACAACTATTGTCATTTATATTTCTTTACTTTCCGCAACTAACTATCTAACTATCTAACTATTTTATTCTTGAGCTTTTAGATCCTTTGAGATTAACTCTATTCCGCAATATACTTGTACTAACGTTTGTTCAAGTGTGTCTCCAAGTTTTTCTCTCAATAGGCATGTTTCAATCTCGAGTGTGCCCTTCAGGTTTTGTGACTGGGATGCCGAGGATCACAAAACAAGGTGTGAAGTAACCATGCAAATATACTTGGTACCCTTAAGTGTTTACCCCTCAATTAATGTGCCGGTTAACCACACACGCTCCATAGATACTATGATAAACATTAATTTACCCTTTGCATACCTTGTTAAGTCTAGGTTAGTGTGCCGGTTAACCACACACGCTCCACTAACGGCTGAAACAAAGTGAAAAGTGTAATTTCATGGATTAGCACCTTATTCACATTTTCCTAAGTAACTAAGATTGGGTATTAATAGGTTTAGTTACTTAGTATTTATCATTAATACTTTTAATGAAGGGAAAATTCTAGTCCTTGTCCTACTCGTTCGGCTAACGACTCTCCACCGGTCAAGGAAGCGGTGGGTGAGAGTGGACACCCATTAAACTGCCATTTTATAGACAGTAACCTTATACCCCCTTATGGACCGGCTTCGTGAATGAGGCCTACTAACGGTAAGACTGACTTGCTCTTATACATATATATATATATATATATATATATATATATATATATATATATATATATATATATATATATATTAACTTATAATATTATAAAGTATAAGGGTTGAATTTTAACTTTTAAAATTCTAAGGGCTTAACTTGGAATTAAAGTATTCATAAGTGAAAACTTTTCAAATTCCAAAACTTGAGGGCAAGTTTTGAAACTATTCAAAACTAATTAATTCCATAACCTATGTGTTTAAAGTATTTTTAATCCAAAAACTCTTCAAGTTCCATAACTTGAGGACAAGTTATGGAAGACTTTAAACTATAAAAGAATGTAACTTTTCTTTATTTTGTAACTTATGGAATTAACTAAGGTTACACATTTTATTACTTAATGAAGTGACTCTTGAACCTCCATAACTTGAGGACAAGGCTCTTTATTTTTGGTAACCATTGTCAACTTTTATGAGTTTTATGAAACTTAAATGTGACTTCTCATATAACTTCAGGACAAATTACAAAAACACATTTTAGAATCAACTCTTAGATTAAAATGGATTGAAAACACATAATCAATTAACTTTTCTATTAATCTAAGCAACTCATAAGAACAAGATAATTCAAATCAAACTTTTTCATGTAATTAGCCTAATCACTAAACTAATACAAAACATGAATCTATTGACAATTATCTTTGAAATTGGATTAGTATGAACATTACCACATCAAAAATAAGATTATAAGTCAAAAAACATCTTAGGGTAAGGTTCCTAGTCCAATTCCAGCCAAAAAAGTCGAATATATGCTATCTGGGGGTTCAACTCGTCGAGTGCACGAACAAACTTGGCGAGTTGGATGCATTTTGCCTTGGGATTTCCATGAAAATCTCACACACTTCCATGCATCCATCCTTTCACCTCTCTCTCTTCTCCTCTTCTTCTTATCTCTCGGCCAAAGGGAAAACACACAAACACACACAATTCACTTAAGTTTCTCTCAAGAACTCACAACAACTTCCTCACTTCTCCTTCAAAATTTTCGAGAGTTAGGGCTTTTCAAGAAGGTTGTTCCATAATAATCATCATCATTGGTAAGTTATTGTTTAGATTCATAACCTAGTCTTTTTATTTCATGAAAACTTCTTCCTAACTCACACAATTTTCATGATCTGCTCCTTAAAAGCTTCTTAAGTTCGAAATCAACCCTAGAAAGCTTGCTAGGGCCGAAAAATAGCATCAAACTCTTCCCTTTCTTCTTCAAATCGAAAAAAACAAGCAAAGGTGAGTTCATACCCCTCTCTTTTTGGTTTTCACAAGTTTTATGGGGTAGAATACAAGTAAAATGTGTAGATGTAAGTGTATGTGTATGTTATGTGTGATTTCATGTGTTAATGTGGTAAATATGTAACAAAAATTAAAGAAATCTCGAGATCTATGGTTCAAGGAGGAAGATAAACATGATCTAAGATATATTACACTAAACAAGTCAAGAAAAATTACCCTCTAAGCTGGTAATAAACATATTGCAACATAAAACTCATTTTTGGGCTATAATTGTCAAATAAACAAAAGTTGGGTTGAAAATTGTCATCCACGGTTTTCTTAAGGACCAAAAGAATCAAAACAGTAAAAATAAATGTTTTTATGAATATTATACTCTTTAAAGGACTAGAAATGTAATTTGTAGCTTAATGGGCCAATTTTTGGGCTTTTCGGCCCATAGGCCCAAAAATTGCGAAAATATGGTTTTCAAGGGATTGAAATGGTAAATTTCCCAAAACAGGGGGTAAAAAAGGTAAACAAAACTGTTACAGGGGTTAAAAATGATTTTATTTTTCCAAAAAGGATAAAAAAATGTTAGAATTTTGAAATTTGAGTCACGCGAGCCCTCGGACGTTTCCGCCGTCTGGTTTGGGGATGTGACACCTAACAAGAAGATCTAGTCTTTAAGTCTCAAAGGGACCCAAAAGTTCATCTTTTTCATCTTAATCCATTAATTACAAGTCTCTAACTTTCCGATTTGAATCAAAATGATGTTTAAATAGATAAACTTTCCAACTTTATCCATAACAAGGTCACAAACTTTCAAGATCTAAACTTTATGCACTAAAATAACCAAAACCTCATAACATCCAAAACTAGTTAGATCTAACAAATGGATCATTAAAATTGAAACTTTATACCTCTAGAAGATAGATCAAGGTGAACAAAGTCCAGATCTACAATCTCCAATGCAACCAACACTTCTCCAAGAAGTTCCTTCTTCTCCAAGGTGCACCATGCATACTCAAAAGCACTCAAAAACACCTTATTTTAGCACACAAGGCTCAACTAGGGTTAGGGTTTCATGGAAGGGGTGTTGGAGGGGTCGAGGATGAGAATGGAGTGGGTTTCGGGGAGTTAAGGAGCTTAAATAGGGCTCAAACCACGAAAATAGGATTTGGGAACTGATTATGTATGCCCAACGTACTTCTGTTACGCCCAGTGTACACAGGGTGCCTAAGTACGCCCAACGTACGCCCCTCTGTATGCCCATCGTAATCAGCATAACCCAAAACTGACCAAACTTCAAACAAGCATAAATTCCTCATTCTAACTCTGATTTTGATGTTCTTTATATCCACGGAAAGGTAAAGAGAATCTCTACATGTCTATCAACTCATCATTTCCTTAAACCTTTGAGAACAAAAATCCAAATTTTATAAAAGCCTGAACTGACACTTTACCGAAATACCCCTTGGCGCCAAAACACAAATCGAACTCCCGGGTCATCCAAATTACATTACCCACACCCAAATGAGTCTAAATCTATTTTCTCAAAGGCCCTAAGCCTTATGATACTCGGTCTTCGGGTCACCATCCCCACATAGGAAATGATTCGGAACAGGGCACTACATATGACTTGCCTCATGAATTGCTATAATCTCTGCATGGTTAGAAGAAGCAGCAACTAAAGTTTGTTTATCAGAACCCCAAGAAAGTACTACCACCTCCATAAGTGAATAAATAACCTATTTGGGATCGAGCTTTGTGCGGATCAAACAAATATCCAGCATCTGCATAACCAATTAACTTCGCATTTGATGAATTTGAATAGTATAAGCTCATATCCATTGTTCCTTAAAGATATCAAAGAATGTGTTTGACTCCATTCCAATGTCATCTTGTTAGGAAAGAACTATATCTTGCTAATACATTTATGGAAAAAGATATATCAGGTCTTGTATTATTAGCAAGATACATTAGTGCACCAATAGCACTAATATATGGTAGTTCGGGACCCAAGAAGTTTTTCATGTTTTTCACAAGGTCGAAATTGGTCCTTTTTAGCATCTAAGTGTCTTACCACCATCGAGTTACTCAATGGATGCAATTTCTCCATATAAAACCTTTTAAGCACCTTTTCTAGATAATTGATTTATGTACAAAAACTCCCTTTTTGGTGTGCTCAATTTGAAGACCCAAACAAAATTTCGTTTTCCCAAGATCTTTCATTTTAAATATTTCTTTCAAACAAGAAGTGGTCTTTTCCAGTTCTCTAGAAGTTCCAGTTATGTTCAATTTCGTTTTCCCAAGATCTTTCGTTTAAAATTTTTCTTTCAAACAAGAAGTTGTCTTTTCCAGTTCTCTAGAAGTTCCAGTTATGTTATTATCACAAATTTTGATCTGGATCTTTTTATGAATACACATGGGCTTAATGGATCACTTTTATAGCCATCTTTCAACAAAAATGTACTTACACAATTGAACCACATACGACCAGATTGTTTCAATCCATACAAAGATTTATTTGATTTTACCGAATATACTTCTTGAGAATTAGAAGTGTGTGCTTCTGGAACCTTAAACCCTTTTGGGATTTCCATATAAATATCTTATTCTCAAGTGAACCATATAAATAGGTGCTAACTACATCCATCAGACGCATATCTGGTTTTGCATGTGTTGCTCAACTTATTAGATAACATAATGTACTTGCATCAACCACATGAGAGTATTTTTCTTCATAGTCAATTTCGGGCCTTTGGGTAAAACCTTGTGCAAAAAATCTTTTTTTCTATCTCACAACTTCATTTTTCTCATTTTTTTGCGCACAAAAACCCATTTGTGTCCTACTGGTCTTTCTCCATTTGGTGTACGGACTGCAGGTCCAAAAACTTTTCGTTGAGTAAAAGAATTAAGCTCTTTGTTGATTGCATCTTTCCTTTTGGCCAATCTTTTCTGCTTCAACATTTCTCTATAGATTCAAGTTCACGATCCTCTTTTTCTTCCGTAATCTCGCACGCAACATGATATACGAATTTATCGTCGACGGATGTCTTATTTCGGTTCCATCTTATTTCTGACATGACATAATTTATTGAGATCTCATCATTTTCATAATTCTAAGGTATATTAGTTTCTTTTATTATGCCATTGGGATCTTCTAGAGCTTCATTAATCTTTTCAAGAGATTTTGTTTTCTCTTTTGGATCATCAATTGTATTTGCTCCCTTTTGTTTTCGAGGATTTTTATCTTTGGAACCGGCTGGTCTTCCACGCTTTAGATGTGCCTTAGATTCATTTGTAGTTGTATTTTTTCCTTATGTGATATCAATTCTAATTAGAGCATTTACAATTGGTACATGAGACTTTGTTACTCTCTTAGGGCCAGTAAATGCATCTGGCAATTGATTTGCTATATTTTATAAATGAATTATCTTTTTCACTTCAAGTTCACATTGACTTGAAAGATGATCTAAATGTTGGATTAGGTGTCTAAACCAATAACTAAATTGGTATATACTTAAATTGTTAACAAAATCCTTTTAGGTTGCCCTCAAATCTGGTAATTTAATTGGATGACTTTTAGAGAGAGAGAGATTGATTTATTAATTTATTATATGATTAATAAATAGCAATAAATGATTTATTAATATGTAATGAGAATAATATATTACTTAGAAATAGTATTATTTAATTAAGTATTAATCATAAATTAATTGAAATTAATTTTGGGATTAATTAGATTAATTGAAATTGCAAGGACCTAAGTTATAATTGTTCAATAGTTGAACAACATATGGAATCTAGAATAGTCCTAGGATGCAATAGTCCTAGGATGCCCGAGGCTTCCTTAGGGTTCTAGAATATGCCTTGGAGATAATTAGGAAACCAGATAATTAAGATATTTTAATCAAGTAAGGGTTATCAAGGATTCCTAATGTAATTATAAAAGGGACCTTAGGGTTAGAAATTTTGGCCACTCCTTCTTATCAAGAGATAGCCGAAATTCACTTCTCATCCTCTCTCCTAAGAAGTTTTCCTAGTTGTTAGGTTTTGGATATGAACGAACAGAGGCACGAGATTTCTGGTGCTAGCTTCCAAGGTTTTTCAATAAGGATTGTATGATTGTTAGTACAACAATCAAAAGGTATGTAATCTTCTATGAATTTCGAAATTAAGTAGGGTTATAGGGGTCTTGCTTCAATAGAATGTTACTTTAATAGTGTTATAATGAGATCTAATAGGTTACATATACCCTTAAGTGTATAAAGATTTATTCGCGTTATTGCATGTAAAACTCATCATTAGTATCAGAGCGTATGCTTATCTAACAATTGAATGTACATTGCTTAAACATGAACAAAACCCAAATTGGAGGAAAGACAAAATCGTCATTCTGTTGCGGCACCATGTCATGGTGTTCTTCCGTCACCTCAGCTAATTCTTTTTTTTCAACGGCACAAATCAAAGCAAAATTCAAAATATCATCACCCATCTGATTTCTTAAATTTGATTTCACAAGCTTCATAGCTGGAAAACATCTCTCAACCGTTGCGGTTGCAACGGGAAACCCCAACATCAACTTTACTAATCGATACACCAAGTAAAAAGAAATATGTTTTCTTGTTTCCACCATAACTCTAGAAAGGTCAACGATTCCATTCAAGTTAGAAACCGAGCATCTTCTTCCATAACATCATAATAAAAATCAAGTTGTTGCACAAGATTCCTCATTTCCTTCTCCGTAAAATCATTTGGATATAACATACTCAATTATACTAACTTTGATGCGTCGAATTGAGAAAATGAGCAACAAGGGCTCAAAGTCGCTATATTTGTAAGCAATTCGGATCTTGTCTCGCTAAAACGATCAAGGGAATCTTGAAGTTGTATATCAAGAACCTTGTTAAAGATATCAACTTTATAATTATGTAGATCGTTGTTGTTGGTATTTTCTCTCCAGTTCCTTGCATAACTTTCCAACATGTCTACTTTATAATTTCATACTTTTCACAAAAAGTATATACTTCCTCTATAAGATCTTCAAATCCATCATCTCTAAACTTATGCAACTTTTTCTTTTTCAGTTGCACCAATGAAACCGCTTCAAGGATTTCTTGATCTTTTTGAAGAGCTTGAGACAACATATTTGTAAGCTCTAAATTGTGCAACATCAAGTGCAAATAAAACTCAAAATCAAATGTTTCGATATACAAAGTAATATCACGTGCTTGGCTCCGAAAAAATCCATTTATACCTTGCTTTTCAACATATTCAAGGACATTAATAACCTCCGGGAATAAATAAACCAAACTTGACATTGTTTTATAATGAGAACCTCATTGTTTATCTTTGGCTCGTATAAGTGAAAGCTCTTGGTTTAAATTTATCCCAGTTTCAATTTCATTGTTACCAATTGCTTCTTGCACTCTTTTTTATAACCTTCTAGAATCATATCTTTTTGATGACAAGAAGCACAAACCACATTCATAACAAGGGAAAACATATCGGAGAAGTTTCCAACACCAGTGTGGTTTCTTGTAATTACCACAACCATTAATTGAAGTTGGTGAAAAAACCAATGTACATAAAAAGCCAAAATTTTATCTTTCAAATTAAAGCTTTCAATCCATTGTACTCACGTGATATATTGTTTGCTCCATCATAACCTTGTCTTCTTACTTTTTTCATTTTCAATCCATGTTGAGAAAATAAAAGGTCTATGGAATATTTAAGAGATTTGGAAGATGTATCTATGACATGAGCAATGCCTACAAATCTCTCCTTAACAAGCCCAAGTTTATCAACATATCGCAAAAACACGGTCATTTGTTTTTTCTTTGATATATCACTAGACTCATCAACTAATAGTGCAAATACATCATCACCAATTTCTTGAAAGATAGCTTTAAGTATTTCTTGCGAAAAGCAATAACCTTTTAATATTTGGTGAAACCACTTGATTATTCTTTGGAATACTTTCTAATGTAACTTTACGAACATCCTCACAAAGTTTCTGAACTACTTTTATTGTTTACAAGAATTGTCCTCTATGCAAAGACATTTTCGACTCGTCATGTCCACGAAATGGAATGCACTATTAAGTAAATGTTTACACACCTCAACGGAAGCATTTAATCGGATGCGATACTCTTTCCTTGCGCTTTCACTTTGCCTATGAAAGGCGACATAAATGGATTGATGTTGTTTCACTGTATCTTTAAATTTCTTTAAGGCTTTGTCGTGAAAACTATTAATCCTACCAACATGCCTCAACATAAATGAATTGATGTTGTTTCACTAGATCTTCACATTTCTTTAAGGCTTTGTGCCCCAAAAGTCTTTCTGATTTGTTCCAACCATCAAAGCCCCTCAGTGACAAGTGCATTATTACCGGCTTGTTGTCCAATATTATCTCTAAATAAATAACAACATAAACAAAATGTTTTATTCTTCTTAATCCTATACTCTAGCCACTTACCATATTGATTAAACCATGTAGGGACAAAACCTCTTGGCTTGTTCCCAATTTTTATTTTTGAGAATTTATGTCTATGTGGTTGACAACTAGGGTTGTTCAAAAGTATCCGCATCCAAAAATCCAATAAAAAGTTATCCGAAAATTAGGATATTTGAATTTTCGGATATCCGAATTTTTGGATTTTGATTTATAAATTTTTTGATATTTCGGATATTCAAAATCCAAAAATATGGTTTTTTTTAATTACATTCTATGTTAATATTTAAATCGTAAATTGAGAAGGTATATACGTTAAGATTAACAAGTCTGCATCATTTGTCAATTTTCATGCTCTCGTTGCTCACTAGCTGTGACCGTTTTTCAAAATTCGTACTTCCTCGTTGACTTATATTCTTTCCATTCTCCAAAGTCCAACTATATGTTTCTTCATGTATTACAATTGATAACCATCAGATATATGTAGTTTTTTGGATTCACTTGAAGAATGGTTCATCTAGCATTTAACTAGACTTCTATTCTTTAATTTAGTTGACTTATATTCTCTCTTTTCTCTAATCTCCAAATTCATATTTTGGTATTGTCTTATAATCCTTAATATTTAATAACTATTAGTTTATTATTATGAATATCTAGCATTTAACTTTGTCTGCGATGCCAGTAAACATTAGCCACAAATGCACTAGAATCGTCAAATGGGTTTTTCTTTTTCTGAACTTTTTGCTTTTGAATGCTAAAGTAACACGTCCATTCATTTGTTTATCGGTTAAATGGTGCTTATACCTATTTTCATAGTGCTTAGTTGGATTGGAAAACAAAATGCCGTTGACTCTCCGCAGTCTTAATGGACCTTTATTTATGGGTTTAAAAGTCGTGAAGTATATGCCTTCGGGCTAACTATAAGCTCGATTTCTTTGGGCTAATTAATGGATATCAGCAATTTTAAAAAGTCATTTCGAATTTTCATCTTTCGACAAAAAGACAAATCAAATAAGTGGGTCATTGAGGGATAGGCTTTTTTTTTTTCTTTCTAATATTATGATATCGAGTTTAAATTTCGAGAAAATGTTTTTTTAGACGTTTACTTTCTTTGTAGTCAAAACACCCTCAAAAAAAATTTCTTTCTAACGAAATCAAGCCTAAAAAGACACCTATCATTGGCTACTTCTAATTTACTCGGTGTTGTGGGTATCTGAAGAGCTAGAAATGATTTGAATTTCATAAGAAGAGATTTTCACATTATAGAACGGTGGATGATATTCAAAAAGCTTTGTTTAATTGGCTAAAGAATAGATCTAAGTTTAGTTTTGTCTGTTGGTTCGATTGGTGTGTTTCTCCCTATTATGCTTGTAATAAGTAACTCTTTTTGGATTGGTTTTTTGTGCTAGCAGCTTGCTAGTCTTAATGCAGTTGTCGTTCAAAAAAAATCACTTACGATGAGTCATGTGAGCCATCTTGAAAGATAATTCTCAACAATTTCCCTTTGATAAAGCCTTGATCTTAGTCTTCTTGAGAACGCGAAGAGAATGGATACGAAGTTCACTTAAAAATAGTTTTCAGTGGAATATATATATATATATATATATATATATATATATATATATACTATCTTATAAAAGAAATCTCACTATTTTTATAAATAGATTCAATATAATAATAATGTTTTTTTAAAACGTTCAAATCTCTAAGATTAAAATACAAACAGATTTGAATAAAATAATATTAATTTTGATGATATACAAAACACTTGACCATAATTACAATTACTTAATGCATTAAGTACCTTCACTCTAGCTTTTGACTCGGCCCTTTTAACCGTCCATGACCGAGTCTATGTTAAATCATGAGATTTGTGCAAATATATATCGATTCTATTTTTTCTATGTTCTATGATATCAACCGTCGAGTACACCACCACAAATGGGAAGCTTCATCGGCACCTTCGATAATCAAGAAATGATAAACTTTCACCACCATCGCAACAAAGTCGTCGTGTAACAGTCCAAATTTCACAAAAAAAATTTCGTTAAATAATTAGAAATATCAATCATATTTGTTTCCAAAAATCTCATTACATAACCACTTTGTTTAAAAGTTCACAATATCCAAATACTAAGTGTGGAAATACTGGAGAGTACACGCTGTGTCATCAAGTCGGGCCCTTGCCCTTCGAACCATAAGTACTGCAAACACCCAACAAAACTATAGGCACACGCTTAGTGAGTTTCCCAAAAACACATGAAATACATAACCACAAAATGTTATGCATATATATATATATATATATATATATATATATATATATATATATATATATATATATATATATATATATATATATATATATATATATATAAGTTTGCCATGGACTCCCTCCATGGTCTTCATTCGGAATGACATGAGCTACCCCCATGGTCTTCACATATGTCAATCAACAAACCATTATATAATCAATCACTAAACATCGCACAATAATAATGGGTCGGCCTTGGTGCCTTCGACCCATGGGTGTAGTGAGAAAACTCACATCAGTTTGCTGAACACAATAGTTGCTCGCCTATCAGTCTGAAACCTCACACTGAACAATGGTACAAATAACCCTAAATGAGGATTATAATTCAACCTAATCAAAGAGTCCCCAAAACCTAAGCCTAAGTCCTTCCATGGTGGCCAAAAAGTCTTTCCTTTACTAATGGGCATATGGTCTAAGATATAAGCTATTAATGGGCCACATGGCCCAATAAGTCCCAACCAATACCACTATGGCCCAAAACAGAATAACAGACCACTAACTTTAAATGGGACCATACCCAAAACTGAATAAGGCCCAAAAAGCTCACAAGCCCATACGAAGCCCAACCCCATCTGAGGTGCGTACGCCCAACATACCACTCCAGTACGCTTAGCGTACTAAGCCCCTCGGCTCATCGTACACGATATTACGCCCCGTCGTACAAGCAAAATATGCACCAACGACCATAAAGTGCTTAAAACTTGGGATTTCAACGTCAAACTTCAGATCTTAGTCCATTAAGATGTCCTAGGGCATAAAGTTGGAAAGTTTATGCCCTTTTATGCCATGAGGGACCCCAATACTTCATTCTTCCCATTAAGACCTCAAACTCATACATGGTCTCAAAACAACCTTCAATATGGCACCTTTATGCATCAAACATGCTCAAAGAGCTTAGATCTAACAATCCTAGTCTCTAGAGTTGCTCAACTCATAAGAGAGGGTACAAATAACCAAAAAGGGACCTCATAACAAAACCCTAACTCAAACTAACAAAAGAGTTGACAAGTTTATGGCTTTATACCTCCAGAAGTTCCTCAAGATGCACTAGATGCAGGATCTAGAAGATCAATGACACCTAAGACTTGATCATCACCTTCTCCTTCTTGAATGCTCTCTAAAACGGCCACCAAAACACTCTTTATGCTCAAGGATCACGCTCTAATGAAAATCTAGGGTTAAGGGATGAAATGAGGCTATGGAAGCTAATTAGGGTTTGGTCCAAATGATATAAGGTTGTTTAAATAGGGTGCAAATCAAGAAATTAGGGTTTTAGCCACCTGCTGTGTATACTCTGTTTATCTACTCGTACGCTCAGGATACGAGCCTCAGCCACCCGATGCGCAACTCTCACATACGCTAAGCGTACCAAATGTACGCCCAACGTACGGAAGGGCCCTTTTTGCCAAAATGAAAATACTTGAAGGTTGACAATGGAATACCTGGATTGGAGTGTTACAATTCTCCCCCACGTGAACTAGACTTGTCTTCGAAGTCTGCTGCCATGAATAGATATGGGTAATGCTCTCGCATCTCGTCCTCCGGCTCCCAAGTCCATTCGTGTAACATCCTGTTTATTAAATAAATAAATAAGTGAAGATTTGTAAATGAATAGTAATCTTAAAATCCATAATATCTAGTATGGTGTTGTTTTGGAGAGCTAAATGTTATTATTTGGATTATTCGTGGGTTTAAGTGTTAATTTGAGACTTATTTTGTGAAGATCTTACAAGTCAGGGATGTTTGGTATCATTTAGACCTAATATGAAAGGATTTATGAAAGCAGGGGTTGAAAAGTAAATTCTGGACCTAAATTGAAAAGGATTTGTAGAGGGAGGGGCTGCTTAGTAAAATTCGGACTTTATTTGTAAATGATTTCAGGAGGCAGGGTTTAAATGGTAAATATTTGATTAAGATTAAAAGGAAATGTTATGGGGAGGGACCATTCCTGCCATTATGGCAATAAGTTTGGGTGGTGACGGGTATATATGCAATGTAACCCTAACCCTAACTCACCATCTACAGCCGCCACCTCTCCACCCTTATGTCCCCTTCACCGACCGCCACCTACTCCCCTTGTTTCTCCGACCACTGAGCCACCGCTGTGCCACTCCACTGAAGACGTGAGCCGTCAACTCCAACCGTGGATGTCGGCGAGATTGTGTATTGTCGTATCCTCCTTTGCCGACGATGATAAAGTCGTCGCCATCGGTGGACGGCTCCCACACTTCCAATGTTGCAGCGCCGCAAATGGCTTTCTTCCCTCCTCTGCATCATGTCATTGCGTTGCTGCCACCTTCCAGCTCCTGCTGCCGGACGTCGTTAGTAGCAGAGAAGAACCACCATGGCGGCTGGCCATGGTTGTCGTCGCTATCAACACCGATGCTGCTGCTAGTGTGTTGCTGTCGTCGCCGCCCACCACAGGTGGGTGTTGGGTTCGCTTTGCAAGCAAAAACGCATGTGTATGTGTGTTTCCCTTTATAGTATGGGTTGTGTGTGATTTCAGTTGGCCGGAAAATCGAGAACAGCCACCACCACCATGAGGTGGTGGCTACCACCATCTAGCACCACCGGCCACCACAAGGGTGGCTGTGTGTCTTTATTTTGGGTTAAAGCATTGTAAAATGTAATTAGTGGTTAGAATAATGAAAAGAAACTCATAACCAGCACCGTGAGGTGGTGGCTGCCACCTCCTGCCGCCACCAACCGCCATGTTGGGTGGTAGTGTGCTTTGCATGTGTATGGATTACTTTTGGGATGCTTGGACTCGATTGGACTAGAACTCTAACCACTACCATGAGGTGGTTCCCGTCGTCGTGTACCGCCATTGACCGTCACAAACCGAGGTAGTAGTGGGTGGTGCCCGACTTAGGAAAATCCTAATTGTCCTAATCAAACCCTAATGAGCCTAAGGACTTAGATTTTGGGCTTAATTAGATTGTAATGGGTTGGAAATCCTAATTAGGGTTTAGAAAACCCTAATTTTGGAATTAGTGGTTTGGACTTATCGAGACCCGTATTTAGGACCATTGGAGTGAAGTTATGACTCAAGTCCGATTTCATTGTGTAACACCAGCAAAATTTAGGCCAAAAATAAATTGTTGAATAACCTTAATTGTGATAAATAAAGTGATGGAGATCGTAACTAGGTTTCCAAAAATATAAAGAACACTAAAACCCGAGTTATAACGAAGAAGTTATGACCGATCGAAGATAAGCGACAATACCGGTAAAACACTGTTAAGCGTAAAAAGCGAAATTTCAATAAAATACTTTTTAGCCTTAAGTATCTAAATAAAAGTCGTAGAGATCATTAAACTGTAAACGTACATAAAAAGATAGTCTAAATCTGACTTCGTATGAGGAAGTTATGATTTTTCTAAGTTTCGGATATAACAGTAGACAACTAAAAACTCGAAATAGATATCGAGTGATTTGTAGTCAAAACGATCTAAACGAGAATCAAAGATCTCGCCGATAGTAATGCAACAGTAAAAAGACAGACGAAAACGAACGTCAGATGAAGAAGTTATGGATTTTTGACGGAGTTTTCCTGTCCCAACCTACTAAAAATAAATACAATAAAATTTAAAGTCAAAATTAGCCGACGAAGTCTAAATGAAAGTTATACAGCATAATCTCACATTCGTGTCAATATAAAGAACGTAGAAAACGAAGTTCGTATGCGAAAGCTATGAATTTATGAAGTTCGTGGTGCGAACCCCAACACTGTGTCAGAGTTCACGACGTGAAAAAGAGGTTCACGACATGAACTTAGTGCTGACGCCTCCTGGAGTCTTTCAGACCCAACTTGCGATAACGCATGCAGTGACGATCAATCCCACGACATGAATAAGCTTGATTCACAACGTGAGACCCCAAAATTGACCCTATAAATAGAAACTGAAGGTCTCGGGTTTAGGCTGCTCATTTCTCTTCTTCTGGCCACTTTTCTGCATTTAGCATCCCGATACTACTCGACGCCCCAGTTACACGTCCAGATCCCGATGAAGGCTCGAAGTCCCGAAGTTCCTGAGAAATAAATCTTTTCCAGTCAAAGTACTGCCCGCATGAAGCCCGATTTTTCACCAGAAACCCGTTGTTTCGTTAAGAACGATCCTTCCTAGAAACAAAGCGCTGCCCGATTCTCCATTTTTTATATGTTTTATAGGGGGGATAAAAGTATAACACAAGGAAACTTGTGTTTCAAACTATTGATTATGTTTTCTTATACTTTACGTATTTATTACACAAAAATATCGACTTCGAATCACAAACATTATTATCAAACTTATAAACTTCTAAATGTTGTTAATAACAAAGTTCCATTATATAAATAATATATATGGAAACTATGATAAGTATCGTTTTATGGAAATTACAGGTTAAAAGGAACAACGATAGGAAAACACGTATATAAATTGTGATAAGTATAATTTATGAGTCAATCCACTCTTTCTATCAGACAAAGTTATAAATGAAAATTGTTATTTTTATTTACTAAAAGGTTTTTAATATATAACTAGTGAACTTATTGTTAGCGAATCATCTATGAGAAAGCGGCTTTGTTTAGTATTAAACGAAAGTCCATCACTTATAGCCAGAGTCTCCTGTAGGGAGAGCGTGAGTGTGTGTATAGATCTATACGGGACAGACAATCTCATGCCCTGACTGTTAGCTACAGTTGGAACGAAAGTTCAGGGGTTACAAATATCATTTACAGTAACGATATCCGTCATATTAGCATGGTTATAGGAACTCGCAACGCGGAAACAATGACTCATACACGTAGTAATACTCAACTCAATCAAGTTCGGGGAATAATAACTATATGATCACTTCGTATTTACATCAGGGTTATATATGGTTTTCATTTAATAGACAGTGGGATGTGTGATTTCAGCTTCATTTCCTGTTCCTTGTTTGGTTGTGGATTTAAGGCAGAATCACCCAATCAACTGTCGGTTCCAGTCTTAGTCATATATAACTTGTAGGAACTAAGTAATCATGATAGGGTATTATTAGCACATTCAGAATTCAGTATAGATACAACTACAACTAGTTTTACTTAATAATAAAACTACAAGTTATCAAACTAAGTATGACATATTTACTCACAAGTTACAGTCTTGGTCATTTAAGATTGCCTCTCACTCTTAGGAAAATATAGGATTTTTCGGGTTTAACACTATCACTTTACAAGAAAACAGTTTTACAAATACATTGTTAGGGAAAATATAGGATTTTACGGATCTAATACATTCATTTTATACATAACGAATCATAACTCATTTCATAGGAAATATCGGATTTTCTGGAAACATATACATATAGTTACATATTGTATGACTACTTAGTGGATATGTTTGGGTTATATAAAATGAAGAGTTAATAGACAGTGGAATGTGTGATTTCCACCTTATCTCCTGTTCCTTGTTTGGTTGTGGACTTAGGGCAGATTCACCCAATCGACTGCCGGTTCAAGTCTTTGAGTTTATATAACATGTATGCACTTAGTAATCATGGTAGGAACCAGTATTTGTCACTTTTCATATACAAATTCAAAGCATCATATATCACTCTTTAAACGTAAGAAACAAATATATTTTGCTCTCAAAGCTAAAGGCTACACTTCAAGTTATTAAGAAAATATAGGATTTTCTGTACTATCACACGAACATTTTCAAGAAACAATAAACTTACTTTCTAAATTAAATACTTATGAACTCACCAACTTAAATGTTGATACACTTTCCAAATCACTTGTATTCTCAGGAAACGAATAAATAGGTTCTCGTACAAGTTTCAAGAAGATGGAGCATAATAGCTTCAAGTCTTTGTTTTGTTATCTACTTTTGAAAACAATCAATATATGTTATGTATTCAATGTAAACACTTTATTATCAATACAATGGTTGTTGTTGCTTTGATTACTATTTTACATTTGTTATGATACTGTACATGACTAATGGGAAAACCAAATCAACCAAAGATATTTATGTAGGGTGCACCTTAACATTAAACAACCATTCATTCAAATTATATTTGATGCTAGTAAATATTAGGAGTTTGATGTGATAATTGATATGGATTGGTTAAGCCCCCACCATGTTGATATTATGTTTCGCAAGAAGGTCGTTCGCCTTCACCTCCCCAATCACGAAACCCTGATAATCTATGGTGATAAACGTGGCGCCAATCTTTATCTCATTTTGTGCATCAAGGCACAGAAGTCCCTGCACAAGAAGAACTATGTGTTCCTCGCTCATGTTGTGGATGAAGCCAAAAGAAGAAAATCAACATTAAAGACAATCCTAGTGGCATGCGACTTTCTAGATGTATTTCCTAAAGACCTTCTTGGAATACCCCCAGAAAGACGGGTTTGATTTCGAATCGACCTCATACCAAGAGCCACATCAATTGCCAATTCACCCTACAGGTTAGCTCCCGCCAAATTTCAGGAGTTATCCAGTCAATTAAGAGAATGGTTGAGCAAAGGATTCACCAGACCAAGCTTCTCACCCTGGGGAGCTCCAGCCTTGTTCGTCAAGAAGACGGATCCTTCAGAATGTGCATCAATTTTAGGGAATCGAATAAGCTCACTGTCAAAAACCGATACCCGCTTCCTCGGATTGACGACCTATTTGACCAACTTTAAGGAGCCAGTTATTTCTCTAAAATAGATCTAAGAACCGGTTATCATCAACTTCGAGTCCGAGAAGAGGACATTCCAACGATTGCTTTTCGAACTCGATACAGTCGTTACGAATTCATTGTGATGCCCTTCGATCTAACGAATGCCCACACAGTGTTCATGAACCCCATGAACCAAGTTTTCCCAACCATTCCTAGTCAACCTTTTAATTAATTTCATCGATAACATACTCAGCTGCTCACGAAACAAGAACAAACACTGTTAACACTTACGACCGGTTTGGGAGGCGTTGAAGCCGAAGAATACCGCGAAGGAAGCATTGCGTGGATTTGATAAAACTCTCGAAGTAAACAAGATGAAGCTTATTATTACAAAAGTTGGATTGGGCACTACCTGGGTGATCTACAATAGGCTAACCAAACCTGCTCACTTCCTGCCAATAAAAGAATCGTAAAAGATGGAAAGATTAACACATATCTATAGCAAAAGACCGTGAGACTCCAAGGAGTGCCAGCGTCTATAATCTCGGATCATGATAGTAGATTTACTTCAAGATCTTTGGCAATCACTCCAGAAGGAAAGGGGAACACACCTAGACATGAGTACTGCTTACCACCCTCAAACCGATGGCCAAAACGGACGAACCATCCAAACACTCGAAGACATGCTCCAGACTTGTGTGATTGATTTTGGCAAGTCATGGGATACCCAAATACCCTTGATTGAAATCTCATACAATAACAGCTATCACACAAGTATCAAGGTTGCTCCATTTGAGGCCTTATATGGTCGCAAATACAGATTGCCTCTATGATGGGCTGAGGTAGGTGACACCTAGCTGGAAAAAGGGAAATCACCAAGCAGCACACTTACAAGACCAAAAATCATTCGCGAAACGACAAAGAAGATAATCCAAATCAGAGCTCGACTTCAAGCATCGCAAGACAGACAAAAGAGCTATGCTGATAAACGATGAAAGCCTTTAAAATTTCAAGTCGGGGATCGGGTGTTATTGAAGGTCTCTCCCTAGAAGGGAATGATCCGCTTTGGGAAACGGGGAAAACTGAACCCGCGATGTATTGGACCTTTCAAGATTCTTGCCCGAATTGGTCTAGTGGCTTATAAGCTACAACTACCTGCCAAACTTAGCAATGTACACCCCGTGTTCCACGCCTCGAATTTGAAAAAGTGCTTATCAGATGAAACTCTTACTATTCCTTTAGAAGAGATCGAAATAAACAAGAATCTTCTATTCGTCGAAGAACCAGTCGAGATAATGGATAGAGAAGTGAAGCGTACGAAGCAGAGCCGCATTCCGATTGTGAAGGTTCGATGGAACGCTAAGTGTGGATCGGAGCTCACATGGGAATGCGAACACCAGATGAAGGAGAAGTACCCTCACCTATTCTCTCATTCATGAACCTATCTTTCAAAAGAATTTCGGGACGAAATTCCCTCGAACGGGGGGATGATGTCACAACTAGCATTTTAGCTAGGAAATTCTATCTCATGTAAACATCACCTAGTATAAGGCATGTACTCTAAGTGAAAATCATACTCTATGTGTAATTGAACCATCCATTTGAATCCATACTCTTGATCTAAGTTCAAAACCTAATACAATACATCTCATTTGGATTGAAAACCCTAAAAATCCCGGTTCAAATTTATTATGGACTAGGATTTTCTTATTGGGCCTAATGGGCCAATAAGCCTTCAATTCGCCTATTTTGGGCCTAGAATCCTTAACTGAGTTCTAAATGGACCCACATTCATAAAACTTAACATTTTTGGGTCATATGGACCTAAAATGATTCATTGTATCTCTAATGGGCCAAGTTGGGCCATAACAAGCTCCAATAGCCCTAATGGGCCACAAACTCCATTTCTTTTATTCAAATGGGTCGTGAACTCTCCTAAGGGCCTAATGGGTGAAAAATAATTATTTGCGCCTTATGATTTTGAGCTAATTCAATTAATGGCCCAAACTATTCCACTCATTTCCTTCCTAGCCCAAATTCTCGGCCAAAACAACAAATATATATATATATATATATATATATATATATATATATATATATATATATATATATATATATATGAATAATGAATGGAAGGAGGTTGATTTAAACATTGCTAACACATGATTATCTAGCATGTATCTAGATAATCACATGCATCTAGACACTTATTACCCTTCATGCAAAACTCCTTATCTCTTCTCCCTCTCTTCCTATACCCCTCGGCTGAAACCCCACCACCCCACCTCCATTTTTCTCATTTTAAAATACTTCAAACTCTCTCAAGAACTCCTTCGTCTTCCTCTAAATTTTCGAGAATTAGAGTATGTTTCAAAAGGGTTTTTCACCAAAGACCATCAATCCTTGGTAAGTCACTACATATTCAATATGTATAACTCCATTCTTATGTTAGATCATTCCTCCTAAGCATTTTTTTGTGATTATACTCTTAGAAACCTCATAAGCTCGAGATCTACTCAAGGAAAGCTTGCTAGGGCCGAGAATCAAATTATCTTCTTCCATTTCTTCTTCAAACCGAGAACAACAAAGCAAAGTGAGTTCATACCCCTTTATTTTCATTTTACTATGTTTTGGGGGAGGATACAAGTTCAAATGTGCTAGATCTATGTATTTGTGCATGCTTATGTGTGTTTTCTTGAGTTAAATTGTGATTATGTGTGAAAACTCTATAGATCTCAAAATATCTAACCAAAAGTAGTGATATTTGTAAACTAAAACATTTCTAACAACTTACTATAAAGATAAACGTGTTAAAAATGTGAAGATCCATGAGAAACTAAACAAAATCTTGAAAAAAAGGGCCATTTTTTACAATAAACAAAAAGTTGAGGTTTTCAAGTTATTTTCGGTTTTTAGAGGGACTAAAAGAGTCATTTTATTTCAAAAAAAGGTCTTAATGATATTCATGACTTCAAAAAGGGTCAAAAGTGAAAATTTCGCATAATAGGCCATATTATGGGCCATTATGTTTTTCTTGGGCTTATTTTGTAAAAATCTCGATATTTTAGGACTAAATAGTCAATTAATACAAATTCGAGACAAAAATGTAAATCTTTGGATTTATGAACCAAAAATGCCACTTTTATTGAATTTGGGCCTAAAATGCTATTTTTACAAAATTTGGGCCAAAAATGCTATTCTTTTTAAAAATGGGTTAAAAATGTTAATTTTATAAAGATTGGGCCGAAATTTTTGTGACATCCCCAATTTTCACAGCCAGAAAATACCAATTTGTTTATGCTTTGTTTTATAAAATCAGAGTAATCCTTTAATTAAAAGATTTGCTGAATTTGTTCCCAAAACAAAATATGATAAGAATTTATCAAAGCATTTCTTTAAAGAAATGTATTTTCATTAAATAAAAAAATCTCGGGATGTCATGTTCCGATACAAACCAAAAGCATAAACAATATAAAACAGACCTTACAACAGTTATTTATAACTACTGATTTATAATCGAAAATCTCTCGTCAAGTCCACAAACTTATACTCTTGTGCCATTACCTGTACAGGCTTGGGAGTCTGGTGAGCATATAGGGTTTTCAACCCACAGTAAGATATTATATTATATTTAATCATCAGACAATCAACCCAAATTACCCATCCCCATTATCTCCTTATGTTTCTTAAAGCTTTACCCTAAGAGTTAATTATCATTCATTCATTCATTCCTAAGGATTGACCTAATGGATTGGCACAAAGTCCACTTGCTACCACGGTTTATACAATAGGCACTACGTCACATAGTCGCCAGGGTTTATACAGTAGGCACTACATATCATAGTCACCAGGGTTTACACAATAGGCACTACGTCTCATAGTCACCAAGGTTTATATAATAGGCACTACGTCTCATAGTCACCAGGGTTTACACAATAAGCACTACATCTCAAAGTCACCAGGGTTTACACAATAGGCACTACGTCTCATAGTCACCAAATATTTCATCTACCCATGATCTACCCAACATATTTGTAGATATAAAATACATATACGGTTTAAATCATTAAAAACCTGTATAAAACATCCATTCCACACCCATCTCAAATAAACAAAAAATACATAGCACATAGCACGTATTTCATAGCAAATACTTCATATTTATGTGTTAGAAGAGAGTAACTACACACTCACCTGTTAAGACGATTGTCGGACAACACTACGGCTCTTCAAGTAGTATTCTTCGGTGAAACCGGAATGTTTTCTCAGAGACCGGACTTCTCGCGGGTAGAGTTTCGGCTCGAAAACTCTTTCTCTCGGGATCTTATGGGCTTCGGGACTCGCTTCGGGTGTCGGGATGATGTCGGGGCTTCGGGGGTACTTCAAGAGGGCTAGATAGGGTATCGGGAGTGAGAGAGTGAATGAATTAGCAACTATGGCCGGCTGCCCTTCGATTTCTATTTATAGGGCCATTTTTCTGGATTCACGTCGTGAATCTAAAATATTCACGTCGTGAGTTCAGTAGTCATTAGGTGCGTCATCGCAACCTGCATCTGTCAGGCTCCAGAAGTCATAAATACTGAGTTCACGTCGTGAACTCTGACACAGTGTTGGGGTTCGCGTCCCGAACTTCAGAAATTCATAACTTTCGCATACGAGTTCCGTTTTCGATGTTCTTGATATCCACGCGTAGATGAGATTATGCTCTACAACTCTTGTTTAGACTCCGTCGGCTAATTTTGATTTAATTTTTATTATATTATTTTTAGTAGGCCGGGACCGGAAAACTCCGTTATAAACTCATAACTTCTTCATCCGACTTCCGTTTTCGTCTGTCTTTTTACCGTTGAACTACTATCAACGAGATCTTCAATTCTTTGTTTAGATTGTTTCGGCTAGAAATCGCTCAATCTCATATTCGAACTTTGGGTTGCATACCGCTAAGTCGAAACTTTGAAAAATCATAACTTCCTCATACGAAGTCAGATTTAGATGTTCTTCTTATGCACACTCTCAGTTTAACATATTCTATGACTTTCATTTAGATAGCTAAGGCTAAATATCGCTCTATCGTAAATTCACTATTTACGTCACGCTGTGTCGTGCCGATTCTGTCGCGAAATTTCGACAGGTCATAACTTATTCGTTATAACTCGGATTTCGGTGTTCTTTATATGTATGGAATCCTTGTAGCATATACTAAAACTTAGTTAAGATTAATCCTTGTAAATAATCTTCCATCAAAAAGTCATTTTTGATGCTTATCGTCTCTAAATTGATTGGCTCGGATTTACGGGCGTTACAATTATCTCCCCCTTAGGATGATTACGTCCCGAAATCATCAATGAAATAGGACTTGCATAATGATTCCATACGTTATCTCTTCATCTAGGTAATAACTATAAGTTCTATGTTTCCTCAAAAGAGTATCTAACTCTTGGACTTCTCGATAGCAGGTAGTGCTCAATCCTGCATCTGCTCTTCGTACTATGTTGGACTTTCAATCGTAACCTTAGAGTTACAAAATAAATCCTTATTGAGGACTCCTTCTTCTTCTTAAGATAAGTACTTTCCTTTATCTATTGTAACAGACCGATGGGTCGTGTTCTAATGATCTCTCATCGTATGATGCAACGCTTATACTCAAGTCTCTTAGAGTCAAATTCCAGAATGGAATATACCTTCCTTCATATTCTAATGTGATATAAGAACATTTTTGCATGTAGCATTTCTAGCTACAAGCTTCCTTAACAACGAGTGCGATGCTATCGATCGCATTTGAATTCAAGCTTCTGACTTAGGTCAGATGTTACATCAGACTTGGTTCTCTGAACCATGTAACAAACTCATCGTAGCCGGACTCAATTTGGTATGACCACTAGGGTTGTAATAACAATCATCCTACTGGTGATTACCGAAACAAAGGTAATGACACACCTGAATAAAAACGGAATCAATCACTAGCTTCTTGGTAACCTTGTGACTTTCCCTAATCTAAGCGTGAGTCATGTGCTTCCAGTAGTATAGATCTCTACTACTATTCACACCTACTCATACTCGTCCCAAGTATTGTCTCGCAGTCCCTATGTCCTAAAATCACCAAACAATTTAACACATACGAATGTGTCCAATTAATCATAAAAATTTCCTAGACTCTACTAAGACTTCTTCCATGCGTATCTTCGATCATCAATCACGCTTCAACTCGATTGGTGATGGAAATTCCAGATTATGGGACATCTTCAAGAATTACACCAATCGTTCTATCATCCTGCCAATCGAAGGTGTACTTCAGACATACCATACTCCTCTAAATGTTCTGTTATTTTATCAGACATATTCTAAAGGAAAGATACCACTCTTACGATATCTTCTGATAGGTGTCATTTACTATCATAAGCCTTTCATTTCCTCCATTTACTCAATTCTCTACGATTCTTCTCCATAATGTTTTGTACATCCAATCAGATGTTCGGTGTCCCGGGCGAGAATTTAAGATAAGAAAGCTTTATTTACGATAGACGTATAAATCTTTTTATCACTCCGAAACGTTTACATGCTAGTTCTAATACAGTAACCGTAAACTTAGAATCCTAAACACATAAGGTTTCCAGATCCAGTCGACAACAAACCATAAATCTGAACAAACAATATCATATGGCAGACATATAGCATTTAGCACATAAAAGCATTTTAGACATATTTCCTAAAAATATACTAGTGTTTGTGTCTAAATTATGGTAGACACTCATCTCACAATCATAGCTTAGAATTCTAAGTTTAAGTTTAGAAATCCTACAAATTTCTAGTTCGCTTAAACTAGTGCTCTGATACCAGCTGTGACATCCCCAATTTTCATGGCCAGAAAAGACCGATTTGTTTATTCTTTGTTTTATAAAATCAGAGTAATCCTTTGATTAAAAGATTTGCGGAATTTGTTCCCAAAACAAAATATGATAAGAATTTATAAAAGCATTTATTTAAAGAAATGTATTTTCATTAAATAACAAAATCTCGGGATGTCATGATCCGATACAGACCAAAAGCATAAACAATATAAAACAGTCCTTACAACAGTTATTTATAACTACTGATCTATAATCCAAAATCTCTCGTCAACTCCACCAACTTATACTCTTGTGCCATTACCTGTAATGCAAAGAAAACTGAGTGGGTCAGGCTTGGGAGCCTGGTGAGCATATAGGGTTTTCAACCCACAGTAAGATATTATATTATATTTAATCATCAGACAATCAACCCAAATTACCCATCCCCATTATCTCCTTCTGTTTCTTAAAGCTTTACCCTAAGAGTTAATTATCCTTCATTCATTCATTCCTAAGGATTGACCTAATGGATTGGCATAAAGTCCACTTGTTACCACGGTTTATACAATAGGCACTACGTCACATAGTCGCCAGGGTTTATATAGTAGGCACTACGTATCATAGTCACCAGGGTTTACACAACAGGCACTACGTCTCATAGTCACCAGGGTTTACACAATAGGCACTACGTCTCATAGTCACCAGGGTTTATACAATAGGCACTACGTCTCATAGTCACCAGGGTTTACACAATAAGCACTACGTCTCAAAGTCACCAGGGTTTACACAATAGGCACTACGTCTCATAGTCACCAAATATTTCATCTACCCATGTTCTACCCAGCATATTTGTAGATATAAAATACATATACGGTTTAAATCATTAAAAACCTGTATAAAACATCCATTCCACACCCATCTCAAATAAACAAAAAATACATAACACATAGCACGTATTTCATAGCAAATAATTCATATTTATGTGTTAGAAGAGAGTAACTACACACTCACCTGTTAAGACGATTGTCGGACAACACTACGACTCTTCAAGTAGTATTCTTCGGTGAAACCGGAATGTTTTCTCAGAAACCGGACTTCTCACGGGTAGAGTTTCAGCTCGAAAACTCTTTCTCTCGGGATCTTATGGGCTTTGGGAGTCGCTTCAGGTGTCGGGATGATGTCGGGGCTTCGGGGGTACTTCAAGAGGGCTAGATAGGGTATCGGGAGTGAGAGAGTGAAGGAATTAGCAACTATGGCCGGCTGCCCTTCGATTTCTATTTATAGGGCCATTTTTCTGGATTCACGTCATGAATCTCAAATATTCACGTCGTGAGTTCAGTAGTCATCAGGTGCATCATCGCAATTTGCGTCTGTCAGGCTCCAGAAGTCATAAATACTGAGTTCACGTCGTGAACACTGTGTTCACGTCATGAACTCTGACACATTGTTGGGGTTCGCGCCCCGAACTTCAGAAATTCATAACTTTCGCATACGAGCTCCATTATCGACGCTCTTTATATCCACGCGTATGTGAGATTATGCTCTACAACTCTTGTTTAGACTCCGTCAGCTAATTTTGACTTTAATTTTTATTATATTATTTTTAGTAGCCCGAGACAGGAAAACTCCGTTATAAACTCATAAATTCTTTATCCGACTTCCGTTTTCGTCTGTCATTTTACCGTTGAACTACTATCGACGAGATCTTCGATTCATTGTTTAGATTGTTTCAGCTAGAAATCGCTCAATCTCATATTCGAACTTTGGGTTGCATATGCTAAGTCGAAACTTCGAAAAATCATAACTTCCTCATACGAAGTCAGATTTAGACGTTCTTCTTATGCACGCTCTCGGTTTAACATATTCTACGACTTTCATTTAGATAGCTAATGCCAAATATCGCTCTATCATAAATTCACTATTTACGTCGCGCTGTGTCGTGTCGATTCTGTCGCGAAACTTCGACAGGTCATAACTTCTTCGTTATAACTCGGATTTCAGCGTTCTTTATATGTATGGAATCCTTGTAGCATATACTACAACCTAGTTAAGATTAATCCTTGTAAATAATCTTCCATAAAAAAGTCATTTATGATGCTTATCGTCTCTAAATTGACTAGCCCGGATTTACGGGCGTTACAATTTTCATACTTTTCAAAAATGGTCTAAAAATGTGATTTCTTATAGAAATGGGCCGAAAATAACAATATTTAATTAATTGGGCCAAAAATGTCTCTATTACAAAAATTAGATAGTTTGTTGTTTTGGTAAACCTCGAACAAAAACAAAACAACGAAATAATTAACAAATTGACGAAATACATTGATAACATGTTGTTAGGCCTAATACTCTCGCTACATGGTTAATGGGCCTTAGGGATCCATTTAAGTGTATATTGGGCCGAATATTTTCCATAGCATGTTTATTGGGCCTTTGTGGCCCATTGATATGTTAATTTGGGTCTGAGATATGGATCGCATTTTTATTGGGCCTTAATAGTCCATTTACATGCCTATTGGGCCTAAATTACCCTTTTACATGTTTATTGGGCCTTAGTGGTCCATTTACATGCTAATTGGGCTTGGACTGAAAATCACATGCTTAGTGGATCTTAACTATCCATCTTCATATCTATTGAACCTCATATATTCATATACATACTTTTGGGATTTGCAAACTTAAAACATACACGTGAACATTATACTTGGTGAAATACATTATTCGTGAACAAGTTGAGAATCTAGTGAGACTTGTCGCTTGACACCTTTGAGTGTTTGATCGTAGCCTGTAGTTATAACCAGAGTCTCCTGGAGGGAGAGCGGGAGTTTGTGTATAGATCTATACGGGGTGACCCTCCACGCCTTAGCTGTTCCCTATAGCTAGACTAGGCCAGTCTAGGGCGACAAACCTTACCTACATCAAAACCGGCACCTGAAAAACACCAAGACATGCGAATTAGTCATTATCAAGCATGGTTGTAACGGCTCAATTAGAGACTAACTTCATCAAAGATTTCGGTATATTAATATTAATCTTGATGATACTAAAAACATACATACAGCCATACACGGTCTTGGAAATTTTATGGCATCAACACTCATATAAGCAGAAAATATCGGATTTTTTGGGATCAATACAATTATACATTACCTTCTACTTACAACAGAAAATACATGATTTTATCTGGATTACATCTTTATTATCGATACATTTTAACTACAACAAACACACATGCATTAATACTTGATTTTGATACATCACGTTCAAAACATTTTCAGAAAATATCGGATTTTCTGGTGTATACAAACAATTCGAAACTTTTCATTCAAATATGCTTATGAACTCACCAACATTATATATATATATATATATATATATATATATATATATATATATATATATATATATATATATATATATATTGACGTTTTTCAAAATAACTTGTATTCTCAAGGAATCGTTATGAAGAAAGGTCGGCAGGAAATGGTGAAATTTATTATATTTTGTTATCAACATACATTAAAAATTTTGAACATGTAACATTGTACTTATGTAAACAATGCTGGTTGTATTCTCAAAGATGCTAGATTTTTTTTTTTAGATATGAATTATAAACTTTGGTGTTATAAGGGCAAAGTTTTTGAATGAGTGAAAAAAAATCCATTTTAGTGGTATTATTTTAGTTATTTCTAGTACTTATTGCTTGCATTTGGTTTTGTGGTTTTGCAAAAAGTTTATTTTATGATTATGAACATTTATTGTTAAAGATAATGTGTATGAATGCCATAAATTCTCTAAATAATTATTGAAGTCAGGCTAGTGTTCATTAACTTTTTGTCATCTTTTTTCTTGGACTCAAAGATCTATCAGAATACCGACTCTTAAATTCTACCAAAGATTTTTGTCAATACATATTTTGTGTTTTGTTTACATGTAAAACAATGTATACTTTTGGTGTTTTGAGAGTTGTATTTAATGTAATTGTAATAAAAATGTTATTTGGCTTCAATTTTAACTACATTGTTGATCATGCTTTTGTAATGGTTTTTGTTTGAGATTTAGACTGACAATCCGCATAAAGTTGGGATTTTATTTTTTTTATAATATTTAAGTTTCAAAATGATCATCATTCTTGCAATGAAGGACACCCTACTCTTTAATATCATTAGCTTACAAGATTTATTTTAGGTTTAACATAATAGTTTAATGTTGTAAAAAAATATTGTTGTGGTTGTATCAATTATATTTCAATGTTATAAAATTAAATTTATTTAAATTGTAATGTTGAAAACTCTTTTACGTTTAAAAAATCAACTTATTTTAGCAGACTGCAGACATTAAAAACAAACAATCTTCTTCATACAAACTGAAAATTTTTGGTCCACCTCTTTTACTGCAAAGGTCTGCAGATAAGGTTTGCAGGCTGCAGACATTTTGATTCTGGAAAAACAAACAACACCTAAGTATTTAGATTCACGGTCAT
The DNA here is from genome assembly GCF_002870075.4 of Lactuca sativa. Taxonomy (NCBI): domain Eukaryota; kingdom Viridiplantae; phylum Streptophyta; class Magnoliopsida; order Asterales; family Asteraceae; genus Lactuca; species Lactuca sativa. The sequence continues at coordinate 32,117,435 of NC_056627.2, forward strand.
ATTGGCGTTTTTGGCAAAACTAGCGGAAAGCTGATAGCTAATAGCGTTTTGCTAAAAGCTATGTGTGATAGCTTTTAGATTTGAAGTGTTTTGTTTGAACTAAACGATAAAAATTTGTAGTATCAAATGAGACTTTTGTTCAAAATAGATCGTTTTGTCAAACGGTAGAAGTTATAAGCTCTCAAACTTTTACAAACGTTTTGTGTCAAACACGCTCATAGTCTAATGTTTTCTTAAGTTTTCATTATTAAAAACAATTGTCATTATAAATATAATTACCATATATATTCCAAATTTATGTAACCACAATTATCAATATCATGGAAGACATATTTTGGAAATTCAAGTTTTTTAATTATGAACACGTTTATTGATTCATTAGTAAATGGTTAATTGGTCAATCGGATAATCGAGTCGAAAAAAATAAGTTAATCGATTATTTCGGTTTAGGTTTAGGTTCGAAAAATTAGCAAACCGATCTCTTTGTTTAACCTTTTATAATACGATTTCAATTCACTTAACCATCCAGTTTGTATATGTATTTTTTTATTTTATTTTAATATCATATATTACTTGGAAAAAACTTAAACGCCTTTCCATAACAAAACATCACTTCTATAATGTTGACAAGATTATTTGAATACAATATTTTTAAAATAATTCATATTGTTGTCTTCAACATTTTGATTATATCCTCGATTAAAAGTATAGAAAAGACAAAATTAAAAAATTAAAAAATTAAAAAAATAAAATAAAGGCTTAAATGTATTCAACTCCAAGTGGCAATCATGAATTCCATTTTTCGTGTAATATCATTTTCCTTTATAAACCATGATCGCGGAAATCATGAAACCCATTTTTTGAAAAATTCTATTATTTTATTGTATTATTCTTTAGATATAAATGTACCAAATTAAACTTTTTTTCAGGAAAAATATGGAACAAAATTATAGATTTTTTGAAAACTTCATTTAGCGTAAGATAAAGTCCTCATTTTGATGACAGTCTAAAAAAGGACCAAATGTCACATCCATATCTTTAAACACAATACTATTATCTTTTCATGTATTGTAACAGAAAATAATTACATATTTGACTTATAAATATCGTAGCGGATAGATTATTGATAAATTGTCCACTATCAAAACATGAGTTCACTAAAAATTTACAAACTTTTGTTTAACACTTAAATATCCTCAAATTTTCATACAACTACCAAAGAATCGGTTCTTCAATACGTCACATTTCATTAAATGCCATTTGTACCGTACAAGTCGAGAAGCATCATTCAAAACAAAAACATGTCTTGTTTATGTCATTTTCGAAAATACAGAAAGAATATATCACTTTCAAAGTCCAAATCTCTCTTGTGACAAAAATTTTAAATCATTTGCACATAGATTTCTTCTCCTAATTAATAATGCCGGATTACATGCAAAATTACACCCACTAAACGATGCCGTTTCACTTCTTTTGCCGGCCATCAACCCCCTTTAAAAACTTCACGAAAATCTTAGTGTTCTCAGCCAAAGTCCCGGCATTTCTTCGAGCCCTAATCACGTTACATGTTCATTATTTCACACACATCTATCAATGGATCAAAGAAGATTCAATAAGAATGCAGGAAACGAGAACCTACAAAAGAAACTGGCTGAGAACAGACGAAAAGGAAGTCGGGGCCAAGAACAAGTCCCTGACATTGCGGATTTCATGAACGATATGTTTTTCGGAGCGGTAAATAATGAGAAAAAAGTGTACAATCTCAGTGGTGGTGGCGGGGATGCGGTGGATGAAGAAGACGATTTTGATTCGAGCACTCGCAGTACAAGTAGCAGGTTGACTCAGGAATGGCTAGAGGAAGCGAAGAAGTTGATGGCTTCTTCGCCTGGCCGTGGGTCCACAAGAGCCGAGGGGCATTCACCTTCCCGGCTCGTTGGGTCGCCTAGATTCGGTGTGTCAGGGCCTAGACTGTCGACTTCTTCATTAACAGAGAGAGATCCTCTTTCTCGGTCTGCTAGAAGGTATAATTTTTTTATTATAATGCTTTAGTTTAATTTCTCTCTCTCTCTCTCTCTCTCTCTATATATATATATATATATATATATATATATTTATCTAAATACAAAAACAAATATTATGTGTTATAAATTGAATTAAAGAGAATAAAAGTAACATGTTATAAATGACTAGACTTGTAAAAGTAAAATAATTAGTGAAAAATCTATATAATACACAAATACATAAAAGGGATTTTGATGTTGAATGTTTGATGTAAATTGAAAATACAGACACAGGTCGGTGGATGGATTCACCGAAGAAATCTTAACGAAATCTTCGAAGCACAGTCACAGTCGTAACAACTCCCAGACCGCCGTGGAATCTTTTTCGAACTCTCCTCATCCACCCGCCGACGGTTCCCCTGCCGCTGCTGTCCAGAAATGGTTCTCCAACATCCTTAAACCGCCCATTGCCGGAGATTCAACGACTTCCACTGCATCACCACCTGCCACCACAACACCTCTAGACATTATCCCACCTCGAGTATCCACCCACCGCCGCTCTCGTTTCGAAAACCAATCTTCTCCACCACTACCACCAACATCACCCTCCCCCACCCACCACACCACCGCCGCCGACTCAACAGCTGCCCTTGTCCCACCTCGACTATCAACCCACCGAAGATCCAGATTCCAGAACGACCCTAATGCAGCTCAACCCCAAATAATACCACCTAGAAGAACCATTAAAACCACCGCCACCGCAACTCCGGTGGACACAAGATTGTTGTCTCCGCCTAAGCACCTCATTGAATCATCTCAACGGAGATCAATATCATCCTCTACATGCTCTCTTACAGAGAAACATATCCTTTCGCCGCCGCGGAATCTAGTGGAATCAGCTCAACGGAGATCGATTTCATCATCTACATGCTACACAGACAAAATCTCGATGAAATCTAGTCCTATACACGGCGAACCAAAGGATTCAGAACTAGGTCAACTGGATCTTAATGCGTTCTTGAAGGAGCAAAGAATCAAAATCCTAAAGCTACTGAATGGGGAAATCAAAGGAAAAGCGAAGATTGTGCTCTCTGGACATTCAAACAGTAATTTTCTATTCATTTAAGATTGGTAAAACGAAGATAATTAAAGACAAGTTTTAATATAGTTTTGAACGAACAATAATTCAGGTACAAGTTCAATGGTGGCAGCGATTTGCCATGCATGGTTGTTGGATACTCGGATGAGAAGCAAAAGGCATGCGGTGGTTGCAGGGGGCGGCAGCACCATGGAAATGGTGGTGCCGGTGTTAAATGTGAGAAGGGAAAAGATGTGGAAGCAGCGGCAAGCCGCCTGGCTCTTCCACCATGCTGGTGTTGATGCCGCCTCCATCCTCTTCGCCAACGAGGTTTCGTCTCTTTGATATCGTTATGTCACCTTTCATATATGTAACAGTTACTTAATTCCTTGCCACGTGTCGATACCAGATTGAATTGGAGGTGCTAATGATGAACAAACAGTTAAGCATCCTCGTCGTCGGGCAAGACATCCTCAAGAATAATGGGGAGGTTGGATCAAAGTGCACCACCCTTACGGATAATTATTGTGAAGATGCTTATGATCTACTTCAAAACCCCGTTTTGAAAAAACTTATGGTAAATACTATTAAATAACACGAACTGATTATTCGTTTCATAGGCTTTGTGATATTGTGGTTTTAAATTTTAATAATACAATACTAATTTATTACATTTAAATCAGCTTGCGGGTATTTTATTAGACACACAAAACTTGAACACGACAACTACTAAAGATACTGAGGCTGCGCGTTTGCTTTCCGTAGGCTCTGCACCCAACTATGGAAATAGTTTGTATGATCAACGTAAGTTTCACCTTCTTTTTAGTTTTTTCCTTTGTCCTAAATTAAAATAATTGGTCATGTTCCTAAATTAGCCACGTTTTCAATGCAAAAATGACGGTTTCGTCCTCAATAGTGATTGTTTTCTTTCATGGATAACTAAAGAGTTACTATGAAATTTATCCCACGACTCATAATAATGTCTAGATTTTGGTTGCAGTGACACAAGAACAAAGAGATGGTGCTTTCTTTGAAGCTTTAAGGCAGAACTATGGGAAACCTCCTAATGAGAGTATGTTTTTCATGCTTTCCTCATTGTTTTTGTATTAGTAAAATTAATTATTAAAAGGGATATGGCCCACTTGGAGTTGGTTCGGGCCGGGCTATTTTTGGAGCCTTTGACAAGACTGGTCTTTTTTAGGCCCAATCAATTTTCTGTTGGCCACAAGCCATGTTTGTGTTTTTTTTTTTTTTGTAAGATCGTGTTTGTACTTTATATTACAGGCAACCATGAGAGGATATCAACAACTGAAGACAAAGTTATCGAGAGAATACATGAATCCCCAAAAGCATTTGAAAAAGGCTCAAGAAAGGATCCAGATCAAGCAAAAACTGACACTCGTATACCATCAGGTATTGGTTTTCATCGTTTATATGATTATAGAATGACAGAAAAAATTATCTATAATTCATGTTCTATCACTCATTTTATCTTCTAACAATATAAGTTGTTTCTAACTAAAACCATTTTTCTCATGTCAGCTAAACCAAAACCGCCAGCAAAACAGACACCTTCACCAGCAAAATCAGGTGATGCCCCTCGCGACAAGGGAAAGAACCCGTTTTTCTTAGCAAAATGGTTTGGTTTCGGAAAGTGACAACATGTGATTCCATTTATTCTTTTCCTCTCGACGTGTGTATTCATATTAGATCGAGAAATGTTTATGTTCTTGTACTCTTTATTTAATTATTATTTTTGTATCAAAAAGTAAATAAATTATGAATCAATATTCTACATAGTGCCATATGTAAGAAACACAATCTTATTGCCAATTTGCCATATGTAAGAAACACAATCTTATTAATTCGATAAGTTGTATATAGTTGTTTTTCTTGAGTTAATCACTACAAGGAACGAAGTCTATACAGACAACTTTTTTTACACATTTGCAGACGACATGTCGTCGGTAAAACCTATACAGACGACTTGTCGACTGTACAAAGTCGTCGCTATAACTCCGTCGGTAAAAGTCAAAAATATCGTCGGTACAGATCCACCTATCCAGACGACTTGTCGTCTATACCTGATCGTCAGGAAAGATTTTCGAGGTAAAAAAAAAGTTTTATTATAAATCTATACAAACGACATGTCGTCTGGACAGGGTGGTTAACAAGAGGAAGTTAAGGAAATAAGGAAATGAGGCTTTTCTAATCATATATGTTGTTCTCTCAACATTTACTCAGATAAAAACTGGACTAACAAATTTAGCTCAGTAATCGAGATAAGATCTAAATAGAAGACACTTAAAATGAGGAATTATTGAGCAAGCTATGTGATCCGGTGTATGTTCTCCAAAATCGCAATTAGGGTCCCCAATCCTTCTATGGATGTGCATCACTCACACCCCTACTCTACCCCACACCAATCTTCATACATCACCCCCGTATTAGTTAGTTGTTGCCAAATGTGCAATAATCAAGTTTTGACCCAAAACCAAAGCACGTTAGATGCGTTGTAGCAATGACAATAACAAGGTATTTTAAGATATAATTATTATTTTATTGTAGTATGATCTTTTATAAAAAAAATAATAGTTTCAGAAATTTTGGTATGGGAATGAAAAATAATTATGTTGTTTGTCAAAATTAAATAGAATAAAACATTACTCATGTACATGATTTCTTTTTCATTTTACAGGGGGGGGGGGGGGGGGGGGGGGGGGGGGGGGGGGTGCTAGTTTCTTGTTTGCATATAATAATTATAACTTTTTTTTTTATAATTTTCAAAAAAACTAATATTTTTTTAAAATTAAAATTTTCGAGTAAATTAATTTTTACGGCTTCCAAAATAAATAAAAATATGTTTATTTTTTATATATATAAAGACATCATGGTATCTAATTATTTTTTATATTTTATAAAAATATTTTAAAAATGATAACTAATTGTTTTACTATGTAAAATACATACAATATATATATATATATATATATATATATATATATATATATATATATATATATATATATATATATATATATATATATATATATATATATATATATTTCAAACGACATGAAAGATACTTATATTTAAGCTATATACCGACATTTTTTATTTTATTTACCCATATTTATAGAAATAAAAGCTATTTATCAAATTAATTAATTTTGTTTAGTTTTCTAATTTCATATAATAACAACATATGTAGGTGACCCTTTTTAGTTCTTCAAACCAACCAAATATGACAGTGGTGACTAATAAGTAATTTGATCTTGATTCCATTATACTGTTTATTTCAATTCTTTGTGCTTACATTTATCATATACCAAACACACTCATTATATATATATATATATATATATATATATATATATATATATATATATATATATATATATATATATATATATATATATATTTGATTCCTTACAAATAGAATATGAAACTCCAATATATTATATACTTTTGATTGTGTTAGGTGTTAGATAAATTATTGAAATTTGAATTGTATTACATATAAATAAGAGATAAAAGTTTTTTTTTAATGAAAGCATACGCGATGGTTGATGGTAACAAGGTCTAAGAAGTCCGAAAACATGCCTTCTTATTGGTTTGGATAGAGAGACAGATTTCCAGCTGTTTATCAAACAAATTCTCTAAGAAAGCATTTAAAACATTTTATCCATTTTTTGACTTGGGATATAGATACAAAACCACATATAAATGACGAAGAACTTTACTTAAAAGTACGTAATTAAAATCACTTCGAAAAACTGAATTGACCAAGTGAAATTGATCTGGATCTCATTCAACCTTCCAAGCAAAAAGAAAAAGGCAAAACTCATATAATCCACTTGAATCAAACCCTTCTGATGAATCACAACTCCATGACAATGGTGTCGCCGGAAAAGCTGCCGGAGTGGTTGAATTAATTATAAAAACTGCATGTCTTAAACCATGATTGAAAAGCCAGTCATGAACATCCCAGTATACTTCGAGCTTTACGTTCTTTAAATTAACGCATTCATTACCTCTAAATTTCCACTGAAGATGCTTAACATGAATCATCAAATGCCCATCAATTCTAATCTCCATTTCCGTATCAACCCCATGATCTGTACTCGTGTTCTTTGATTCGATCGATATCTCATGGAATCCACCCTTTTCATGAAACTTAACTCGTGTTATGAACTTCTTCTTCCCGAAAACATGTTCTTTTCTTGACACCAAAACCGGATCAATCAACGCCGGCCTGCAACCTGTTTTCCGGTAAGCATCTTTCTTCAAATCACCAAGTAGAAGAACAACTTCGTCATCACAAACAACTGCTACATAGTACTCCGAGGTTGGCTCAGTTTCGCCATGGAATTTTGCAGATTTCAGGTCCCAGAAAACGTCGATTGACTTACCATCCAAAACAAAGCTTTTGGATCCTTGTTTTCGCCAGAAATACCATGGTTTGAGCTCGAATTTGCAAGTGGTTTCGGGTTGTGGTCCATCTATGGATACTGATAAGCCGTGAAGCAACATGTTCTTGCACCAAGTGATGGTGATCAACCAACACTGATCAGCCACTTTTGTCTTGTAAACGGACATGAAAATGCTTTGGCCGGACCTTGTGACGGCGGTGGAGTCATCTTGCTTGTCCACAGCTGGTTTTCCGACGGGGTCTTGCATGGTTTTGAAGGTTTTTGCGGTGGTCTTCGATGGTGGTTGGCAAATGAGAAAGGAAGGGGTTTTGAGGGAGAACAGAGAGTTATGGGAGGATGGAATGCCAGAGCGGTTTTTTGGCAGGAATAATGGAATTCAAGAAATTAAAAATTGATTCCAAACTGGCAGTGGCTGAGTGGCAGGTAGATGATGGGCAGATGATTGAATCCTTTCCGTCTGGTTCCAAGTTTTAGGGGGTTCATTGCAAAATTTTGAAACAATTAAACGATTAAAGTCACATTGTTTAACGTATAATTTAAGTTTTTCAAAGTTCCTTTAATCTTATATAAAAACATCTATTTAATCTTATATAAAAACTTCTACAAAGTTCAAAAGGAAGTTCCTCTAATCTTATATAAAAACAGCTATAATGTTGAGATGGAAAGTCTAGTTGTTATTTAATAGATAAAACTTTATTATAATGAGATGTTATCTTGATATTTAATAGATTTGGAGTTTAATGGTCATCAAAATTCTTCAATGGAAAAACAAAAAGGTTACTAATCTTAAATACATACTATAAATTAATTTTTGTAACTTTCTATTGAACTTTAAACCGGTGGGTGTGGGCAACTAGTTAATGAGTGTTATCACACCCAAAAATTGTCACCTCACATGTCATATCATTGTGGTGTTATAACACCAGATGGAGGAAATAGGCAACTAGTTATAACATCTTTAAATTTTCATATCATCATTTCTTTTTTTCTTTTTTTTTTCGATTTAATTTTTATTTTTTAAACAAAATTAATTAATTAATTAAAACATGTTATTTAAATAAAACCTATCTTTTAAATTAAACATTTAAAAACATTACGAAAACATCATATTTAAAAAAAATTACATTTCGCCCCTAATTTGTTTGTTTTCATTTCCATCATACATAAAATCAGCTAAATCCTCTCGAAGTTGTCTGCGTTTTCGTGCGTCTTGATTATCTACGACCCTATGTAAATATTTTGTTGTCACAGGTTAAAATTGCATGTGTCTGGGCTCCGAAGCCGAATACTCCGCAATGTTTCGTCATTTATCTTCAACTACCATGATATGCATTATGATACATGCATACATAATATCTTGTAGAACGTCTAACTAATATGGTCGTCCTACATGCTCAACTATGTGTCATTTCGACTTCAGAACTCCAAAAGCACATTCCACATCCTTACGTGCTCCTTCTTGTTTTCTCTTGAAAAAAATTTCTCTTGGTGTTATTGGGTCTCGAAACGCCTTCGCGAATGTGGAATATGTTGGATATATTCCATCCGTAAGGTAATACCTAAACTTGTACTCATTTCCATTTACTGTGAAAGGAGCATCTGGTGCCTTCCCTGACAAAATATCGTCGAAAATCAGTGACTGATCAAGAACGTTCACGTCATTATTGGAACCAGCAACCCCGAAAAAAGCATGTCAAATCCATAAATCCTGGGACGCAACAGTGATAGCTTATTTTATTTCCTTATTTTTATTAGTTTATTTTCGTATTTTTAGCTCTTTTAATTAGTATTGCATTGTATTTTATTTATTTTCTTTATTATGGATCGTTTCGAGGACTTTTTATTTTGCATAAGAAATTTTGCAGGATTTTGGAGCTCATTGCGGTTGCGGTTTGATTGGAGTTGGGCTTAGTGGGCTTTTCGATGCATTATTGGGCTTAGCGAATCCACCAAAGAAGAATTGGGCTTAAAAAGCTAAAAGCTTGGATGAAGTGGGCTTGTGAAGATGGATCTTGGATTTTTATTTTGGGCTTGGAGCATCCATTTTTGTAACTAAATGGTGATTGGTTGGTTTGAATCACATGGATATGGAGGGGACCAAAGGAATCTTTGGTAGTGTAAGGGTGGATTGGAGGAATGAGGAGCCAATAGCATTACAGCAACACTTGTGCGGGTGGAATCTCCGTTGCGCGGGTACTCGTGCAACTGCCCGGTTTTGGGCATTTTGGTCATTTGGCACACCATAACCTTGGGGGGTTAGATCTATCAGCCACATTCTCGATTTTTCACCATTGGAGACCTGGAGGAGGCGATTTTGGAGCTTGAAACTCATTTCTTTTCATCTTTCCAAGATATTGGTAGTTTCTTTATGCAATTAGACTTTTGTGATTGTTGTTCTATTGCAATGAGTGGCTAAACTCTCTATTTTACCTTGGCTAAAACCTCTGAATGTTTGCGGGTTTTTAAAGGATTTATGCTTATTTATCATTTATCTTATGTCTATAATTCTAGTTCATATTTCATATGCTTGTTTAGTGCTTTGATCATGAGCTTAGTACTTTAATAAGCAATTGTTGGTTTATTTCTTTGGTTTAGCATTGAATCATTGAATTTACTTAGAATAAGGGCTTTATGATGGTAGAAATCATCTCTAGCTAGCTTATGAATCATAACTCCTTTATGGATGTGTAAGCATTGACATCCTCTAGGAATTGGGGATTCCTTCATTCTTAAGGCTAATCAACTTCTTGGGTTCAATTGCTTCAATTGGATCTTTGATTTTGATTAAGAAGGTGTGTTGTAGGCTTCCCCAACCTCCATACAACTTATAAGGAATCTTGGCATATCATGCTTCATGATTGCTATAACCAATTTGGGATGAATGATAAGCTTCATATTAAATCCTAATGATAAACACACAAATGTTCATTGTGTTGAATTGCCTTGGTTTCCAAATTCTCTCCAATATTTGATCATCTCACTTTCTTGCTTAATTGAAAGTTTTTAGTTATTCAAGTCTTTTAATTTTCAAGCAATCATAACATCCACGTTTTAGTTTAATTGTAGTTAGTTAGTTTATTTACAATAGTTCTTTTAGATTGCATTGGTGATTGAATACAACTATTTCCCCAAGGATCGATACCCCTTTTTACCATTATATTACGTTTTATTTGCAAACAAAGGGTGTAATTTGCTTGGTGGACTAGACTTCCTACCAAGTTTTTGCGTCGTTGCCGGGGAAATTGTTTATTGTTATTTGATTGTTTATGCCTAGGTCTACAAGAACCGGTGAACTACTCTACAATCCGGAAATTGAAAAGGAAGCAAAAAGGTTGAAAAGGTTAGCAAAACAAGCAAAGCAACAACAACTTGCTCAAGCTTCTTCCTCTTCTCCACTAATCAACATAGAAGATCAAGTTCGTACTTCAAGTGATACCGACACCGAACCGAGTTCTCTAATTGTTGGTCAATCCTTTTGAAGACATTCCGTTTAAAACTACATATCCATGAATCACACTCCACCCACACATCATTGTACGACCCGTGTGTCGCTTCGGTACCATCCTCGTGTTCCTCCTCCACCTTGGTCCCGGTACGATCCTTCCTTACTCTCATCCTAAGCATTGAGGACAATGCTTAATTTTAAGCTTGGGGTGAGGTATTCTTTATCTTTTATTTTTATTGCATTTAGGTTGTATATTGTTGCTTTTAGAGTAAGTCATTTAGGTCATTCATAAAAACTGCATAAAAATCAAAAATATTGCATATTTTGTTTCTTTCTTTTCTAATTTTCATACCTTTTTAGATGCATTCTAGTTTAAGTTCATGCATTTTTGTTCTCTCTTGTCTTCTCATCCCTATAGGTACCATAGCGACGAGTCATAAGTATTGAATCATAGATTGGTCCTAGGTCTTGATATGGAATTCCTTGTATTGGATAAATAGGACGCGTCTTAAGCCTCACAGACCACTTTGAGACTGCTTGTGTGGGGGTCAGATGCAGGTAGCTTGATTGGGTCTAGGCGCGGAGGGATGTGGTTGGTCAAACCGATGTGTGCGAGCAAAGATTAGCCCGGTAAGGTATTTTGAATACATTGAAGATATTGAAGACTCACATCTTGGTTTTGGGGGGGAGTACCCCTTAGTACTCCCGAGTTTCGTCCGAGCCTTACCTAGTTAGATTCTCACCACCTTTTTAAGATATGTCATCATTTTTCTAGGGATCTAGAGTAGATAGTTAGATAGATTTTGTTCATCACACCTTGCATTGAGGTGCTTGATGAACTTTGAAGTGGGTCCCCCAATTCACATCTTTTAGGACCAAGTTTTTTCGGTGACACCCATTTTTGAGTCATATCCCACCCTTTTTAGGTGATCTTGGCACATTGTCAATGATCAATAAGTGTTCGTGATTAAGCCTCTATCTATTACTCCATCTTTACTATTGGAGTGCTATGTTACGTGGTGAAATTCCTTAGACCTTCCAAGAAGAAAGACAAGAAGAAAACACAAAAAGAAGAAAATTGGAAAAAGTGAAGGCAATAAGAGACAATAAAAGATGATTCAAGAAAAAGCAACAAAAACAAAGAAGAAAAATGAAGAAAAAGAGCAACACAAAAAGAAGAACAAGACTCCATGTTCATGTGACAACCCGATATTTAGAGTCAATGTAATGTAAAACCAGTCAAATTTAGGTCAAAATATAACTTTCCTAAAATCTTATTTGGGTTAAATCAAGTGGTAGGAATCGTAACAAGGTTTTCATACATATAAAGAACACAAAAATTCGAGTTATAACGAAGTAGTTATAACCATTCTAAAATTCCCGACAAAACCGACAACACCGATTAAACGAAAAACGCGAAGCTTCAATACAATAGTTTTTAGCCTTAAATATTTAAATGAAAGTTGTAGATAACATTAAACCGTGATCATACATAAAAAGAACGTCCAAATCTAACTTAGTATGAAGAAGATATAATTTTTCCAAGATCCGGATATAGCAGCAGACAACTAAAAATTCGAAATAGAGATCGAGAGACTGTTGGCCAAAACAACCTAAATGAGAATCGAAGGTCTCAACAATAGTAGTGCAACGATGAAAAGTCTAACGAAAACGGACATCGGATGAAGAAGTTATGGATTTTTAACGGAATTTTTGTGTCCCGGCCCGTTAAAAATAAATTCAAAATTAGCCGATGAAGTCAAAACGAGAGTTGTAAAGCATATTTTCAGCTACGCGTGCATAAAGAACGTCGAAAATGGAGCTCGTATGCGAAAGTTACGGATTTTACAAGTTCGAGGCCCGAAATCCGAGGCTGTCAGGTTTGCCACGACGTGGCACAGCTTTGCCGCGACCCGGCAAGTGACTGAGGGCGTCCAATCAATGGAAGAGGATAAGACTTGCTCCCCACGACATGGTCAGCCTTAGCCACGACATGGCACACCAGAAATGCCCTTATAAATAGATTTCCAGGGCTCCGATTTCCATTGCTCAGTTCCCTTCTTTCTCGCGCCGAAACTCTGCGTTTAAGCCCCCGAGACCCTCCCAAAAGCCCCGGTTTTCACCCTCAAGTCCCGAAGGAAGGTTTTGTGTTCCCAAGATTCCCGAGATTCTCAAGAATCCCGAGATTTTCCCGCGTTTTCAACTCTTCCTGTCGAAGTTCTGCTCGATTCTTCTCTCGACTACTTCAAATCAACCACTTCAATCAAGTGAGTTCATACCCCTATAAACTACACTTTCAAATGTTTATCAATGCTTTTTATACACTTTTAAGGGGGGGGGGGGGGGGGGAGAATACAAGTAAGCACACGGTTATTATCGTGTGTAACATAAAGTTTCACTATATACTCTTTTCTATCAAGTGAATCATATGTGATTCATAATACTACATGAGAACTTTTGTATGCAATATATATTCATGATAACATCTTGTCTTTTGGAAATAAAACATGTTTACATATATATATGCGAATCAAACCCTTTTATTTATACTTTAAGTATATGTGATCATTTATGTCACTTTAGATGTTATACTTTACATAACAAGTGAGCATTACACTAGGATTTACTATACGAACGAAACACACATTTTGAATAACTATAATGGGTATAGTTTACGAGAAAATCATGAACATTTACATACTAGAAACACTATATCAAAGAGATACTTTCACATACAAGAACAAATGGACATTTTTATACGTAAATCTGTTTTATACTAAGTTTTGTGAGACAGTTCACGTACTTTCGAGTATGCATTTTAAGTCCTGTATTATATACCATAATCCCTTGTAAGGGGAGCATGATACTTTTGTATAGATCTATACGGGATTGACAATCCCGCACCTAAGCTGTTAGCTACAGTTAGGCCGGCAAGCCTGGGGTGACAAACGTCATAACATTTCAATGCATGAAGAACGTTGTTACAGGCAGTCTGGGTCATTAGTATGGTTATAAAACTCACATGGAGTATTAGAAACACATTGGTTGACGGGGTTATCAAATGCCTTAGTGATTTTATATTTACACAAATCTATTATTTAAGCATGAAAAACATTATTTTGTTATAGTTTTGGAGTTTTTAAACTACACACACACACTTATGAACAGATATTGGATTTCTAAAGGTAAACATAGAAAACAGTCGAGTCTTGGTAGAAGACTACTTTTATACTAGTAGAAAATATGGGATTTTCTAGAAACTTTCAAACATGTACATACCATTTTATTCATTTTTTACAAATGTAGAACAATTCCAAACGTTTTCTTCAAACTTATACGAACAATTACATTGATTAATTTCAAACGTTTTCTTCATACTTATACGAACAATTACATTGATTAATTCCAAAAGTTTTCTTCATACTTATACGAACAATTACATTGATTAATTCCAAACGTTTTCTTCATACTTATACGAACAATTACATTGATTAATTTCAAACGTTTTCTTCATACTTAAATGAACAATTACATTGATTAATTCCAAACTGTTTTCTTCATACTTATACAAACAATTACATTGAATAATTCCAAATGTTTTCTTCATACTTATACAAACGATGACATCAAATACTTATGAACTCACCAGCTTAAATGCTGACCTACACTTTCAAAAATAACTTGTATTCTCAGGTCACCAGTAGACAGGTACGATGACCAGGTTTTGCGAAGACGGAGCAGTCAAGACTCGTCTTTTATTTTGATTACTTGTTGTAATGTCTTATTACTATGAAAGAACACACATATATTAAACTATTACTATTAATGCAATGGATGATGTTGTTGCTTGTTTACTACTTTGCGTTTTTGTGATACATTACATGACGTCCTCCGCCCCAGAACGTTTCCGCCGTTCTAGGTTTTGGGGTGTGACAGATTGGTATCAGAGCATTGTTTATAGTGAATTGAGTATATCAACCCATAAAAGATATACTAACTATAAATACAATGGGATTAAAAATACTCTGACTTAGAGTTTATACTTTTAAACAATAAAATATTTAAGTAAGTATACGTGCCTGCATTCATACTAAAATCGGTGTCACAACGACAAGAACAAATGTATTACGATTGTTGAATATCACAAGTAAGCTTGGGGATGTACAGTCAGTCTTGGGAGTGGCATAGCCTGATCAACTATGCTGGTCCGAGGAGTGATTAACATATGCCCAAGAATGGTTGTGATATGGCAACAAGTCTAAAAACTTACCAACATTACCACAATGAGAACATTATAACATAACTTAAGCCTAAAATACCATAGGGGTGTTTTGGGTTACCATAATTACTTACTTGAGAACTAAAAAGGATCTTCATTACTAAGTTGATAGTTGCTAAGTGGATACACTAAGGCTATATGTAACTAGGATGTAATAGACTTGGAATCGGTGAAATTTTTGCTTTACCCCTATTCATTGTGAATTTGGAGTTAAGGTCACTTATTCGAAAGCCTATCATATGTTGATTACATATGACTGGTATGCAGTTTACAAATAGCGATGTAACTAATGAAAATTTTCTAATAATTATCTAGGTAGTTCGTCTAATAATTATTTCCTTACCCCAATTCTCGCGTAGATAACATGGTTGGACTCCATCCCCACGGCAACCCGTACCTTCCGAACGAAGTCATTGCTGGATGGTTTGGAGAAGGAACCAAGAAGGATCATCCAATCCCTTTGAATGATCACCATGCTGAAAACCTTTCGGATGTTGATAACTCCGAACCCGAGGTTGAGAACTTACCCCCGGTAGCTCCATTTCTAAATCCTAACCCTCGTCCCGCTTTTCATGGCCCGATGCCTCCTTGGGGTAGAATGCTTAGAAACATGGAGCGAAGAGCAAGATCAACCTATGCCGTTTAATGGAGACCGAAGCTTCTACAACGTAAACGAAGGGAGCTCAACAGACAGAGTTCTACCAATCCTAATCCGTAGAGTTTCCCGAAATGAAATTCAGGACATGAAGGCTCTCCAATGTATCGAAGAGGTTAATACAAATGCAAGAATGCATACCATTCGAACCAATCGCCTTGATCACAAGTGAGAGATCTGAGAGAAACCATGAGACCATACTGCAAGCACTAGCTGAAACCCGAGCCGAAGTCATAGAGCTCCAAGTACGCCAGAGGGTGTACGATAGATACCTGCTTGATATGGAACTTCAACTAACCGAACTAAGGGTTCACCATAGGGGTGACCGTAGCCAGTAGGAGATACCTTACTTCCTTCTTTGTTTTAAAGAACTGTGCTCCTGTCTATGTTCTGTGTAGTACTTTCTATGTAATTACCTTGTACTGTAAGTACTTTTATTTAAGTCTTTATGTTGTCGAAGACTTTTCTACTCCGAATATGATGTAAGACCTACAACAAGGTCAATTTCCCCAAACCTATTAAATCTTAAACATCAATGATATCGTCAGTCAGCTAACTTCCGTGTCAATCTTTGTTCAAATGCTTTCATCATGCTTTCATTGGAGTCTATATGAAACCCCATCTAGTCAAGTTATTGGACTATGGTAATTTAACTCCAGGATCATTTCCATGTCTCTCTCAAAGGTTGGATAATGTTACCCACCAACCAATAATACCCTGGTTTGGAAGATAAGCATTTTGAGACCATTCTATTAATTTACTTCTACTCCATACTGGGACAACATCATAGGGATGTAGGTCACACCTTCGTGAACATACTCCTATTCTGTACTGGGACTGCATCATAGGGATGTAGGTCACACCTTTGTGAACATACTCCTATTCCATACTGGGACTGCATCATAGGGATGTAGGTCAAACCTTCGAGAACATACTTCTATTCTTTACATGAACGATCGAACTACGTCTAGGTTCAACCATACTCGCTCACAAATTCATTTTTCTTTCCGTGTAACAAAAACATGTCGCCGAAGAAAAACGATCAACCCATCAACCAAACACCAACTCTTCAGATTGATGCAGCTACCTTTCAAGCTGCAGTCTCGGCTGCCGTGTCAGCTGTTCTGACCCACCTTAACGCTAACAACGCGAATGTTAGCGAGATTGTTAACAATAATTCTAATCCAAGTAACAATAAAGTACCTCAACGAGCAAAAAACTACCACGACACCCCGAATCCCAAGCCCAAGAATAACAAACGAAAGTTCTGGGCTAAGGCTAAAGGCAAATCACCCCAAGGGGCAAGCAAAAGACAACAACCTGTGGCAACCTTCACAGCCACGACTTTTGTACCTCCTACTACCATCTCTTCTAGTATCCCAGTTATCCCTAACCCGGCCAGACAGTATGCTGGCAACCTCCCAAAGTGCAACAAATGTAACTATCACCATCATGGACCTTGTCGGAAAATGCAGTGCTTAAACTGCAATAAAAAGGGACACACCGTCCATTGCTGCAAGACTTGGATCCAACACATTACTTCAACCACCAATCTCGAAATCTCTCGAATATGCCATCTATGTGGCGTAATGGGACACTTCAAGAGGGACTGTCCAATAGAGGAGAACGACGGTGAATCCGAAGGAGTTTGACCTCGTAATGGAAAGAGGCAACGAAGGACCCTACTATAGTATAGGTTCACTTCCAATCGTCAGTATTATGTATGTTTTTAAAACATGTTTAAAACTAGTGTAACTCGAGTCTTATCTTTTGTGAGATCCCGTCAGTTAAGGGACCCTCGTGCTGCGTATACTTGCCTTTTATAGTATACTTTGTTCGCAATAGTATTCCTGTAGTTACTCTAAAGTACCGTAACTCTGTTAAAAGGTTGCATTGTTATGTTTTGTTTGTAACGCCTTTATGATCAAATCTAGTGCCTTCATTTCCATGTGATTCCGATTTCATCATACGATCAGAGTCTATTTGATCCTCACAATACCAGTTTCGTGCGTAAATCTCTTTCTCCAAAATCATCTTTCTAACGAAACTATCACTTCAGAACTCCGAAGTACTCATGCGTAGAGTACCTCATGTTTCTTATCCTTTCCAAAGAAACCTCAGCAAACCTCCCCAAGGTACCACTCGTGCAGTACGTCAAGTTCAATCCAAAGACCCACCTTTTCAATCTTAATTATATACGACTCGGATACCCGAGACTGTGATTGATGAACCTGGTATGCGTTCTACTATGAACTTCAGGACGGAGACTGCCCAAGACTGAGAGTGATCGTGCTTCCGTGAGAATAAACTTAGAAATACCTATCCTTTTCTCTAATTCATGAGTAGTCATACTTTCATTTAGATCTTCATGACATCTAATCCACCCCCAAGGTTTTGACATCATAATCAGTAGGAGTTGGTTAAGTCTACATCGAGCCGACATCAGGTGCTTTGATAAAGCAGTTCATCTTAACCTCCCTATCAAAGAACTTCTTGTTATTTACGGAGACAAATCAAGTATGAACCTTCGCATCATTTCGTGTATTTAAGCTCAAAAGCGCTTACGAAGGGAATATCACACATTCCTTGCACACATCGTTGATACGAGCCAAGAAGTGAAGGACATTCAGAACATCCCAAAAGTATGCGACTTTCCCAACACCTTTCCAAAAGAACTACCAGGATTACCACCACAACGTCAATTCGAGTTCAGAATCGTCTTAGTTACAAGGGCTACCCCAGTAGCCAAATCACCTTATCGTCTAACTACAACTAAGATACTGGAACTTCCCAGACAGCTTAACAAACTCCTCAGAAGAGGATTCCTTAGGCCAAGTTTCTCACTTGGAGGAGCACCGGACTTGTATGTAAACAAGAAAGAGCGTTCCAAACGCTAAAGTAAGGCTGATGCATCGCACCAATATTATCCCTCCCAAAAGGGATAGAATATTTCGTGGTGTAATGCGATGCATCCAACCAAGGGCTTGGTTGTGTTCTTAAGCAAGAGGAAAGGTCACTGCCTATACCTCAAGACAGCTTAAGATACATGAAGTTAACTATTCAACACGTGATCTTGAGTCATGAGCAGCGGTAATTGCTCTAAAGATCTGGAGACACTACTTGTAGGGTATACTCTCACAGATCACAAAAACACTCAACACACATTCAACGAAGAAGAGTTATCATACCAGTGAAGTCAAACGAAAGAAGCAAAGTCGTATCTCGATAGTGAAAGGTTCGCGGGAATGCCAAGCGAGGACCTGAGTTCACTTAAGAACACGAGAAGCAAATAAAACTTCTATCCGTAGCATATTTATCAATTCTGCTTAAACTCTAATTTCGGGACAAAATTCTCTCTAACGGGGGGATGATGTGACAACCCAATATTTAGAGACAATGTAATGTAAAACCAGTCAAAATATAACTTTCCTAAAATCTTATTTGGGTTAACTCAAGTGGTAGGAATCGTAACAAGGTTTTCATACATATAAAGAACACAAAAATCCGAGTTATAATGAAGAAGTTATAACCTTTCTAAAATTCCTGACAAAACCGACAACACCGATTAAACGAAAAACGCGAAGCTTCAATACAATAGTTTTTAGCCTTAAATATCTAAATGAAAGTTGTAGATAACATTAAACCGCGAGCATACATAAAAAGAACGTCTAAATCTGACTTCGGATGAAGAAGTTATGATTTTTCCAAGATCCGGATATAGCAGTAGACAGCTAAAAACTCAAAATAGAGATCGAGAGACTTTTGGCCAAAACAACCTAAATGAGAATCGAAGGACTCAACAATAGTAGTGCAACGATGAAAAGTCTGACGAAAACGGACATCGGATGAAGAAGTTATGGATTTTTAACGGAATTTTCGTGTCCCGGCCCATAAAAAATAAATAATTAAAAATAAATCAAAATTATCCAATGAAGTCTAAATGAGAGTTATAGAGCATATTTTCAGCTACGCATGCATAAAGAACGTCGAAAACGGAGCTCGTATGCGAAAGTTACGGATTTTACAAGTTCGAGGCCCGAAATCCGAGGCTGTCAGGTTTGCCACGACGTGGCACAGCTTTCCCGCGACCCAGAAAGTGACTGAGGGCATCCAATCAATGTAAGAGGATAAGACGTTCTCCCCACGACGTGGCCAGCCTTAGCCACGACGTGGCACACCAGAAATGCCCCTATAAATAGATTTCAAGGGCTCCGAGTTCCATTGCTCAGTTCCCTTCTTTCTCGCGCCGAAACTCTGCGTTTAAGCCCTCGAGACCCTCTCAAAGCCCCTTTTTTCACCTTCAAGTCCCGAAGGAAGGTTTTGTGTTCCCGAGATCCCCGAGAATACCGAGATTTTCCCACATTTTCAACTCTTCCTGTCGAAGTTCTGCTCGATTCTTCTCTCGACTACTTCAAATCAACCACTTCAATCAAGTGAGTTCATACCCCTATAAACTACACTTTCAAATGTTTATCAATGCTTTTTATACACTTTTAAGGGGGGGAATACAAGTAAGCACACGGTTATTATCGTGTGTAACATAAAGTTTCACTATATACTCTTTTCTATCAAGTGACTTATATGTGATTCATAACTACTACATGAGAACTTTTGTATGCAATATATATTCATGATAACATCTTGTCTTTTGGAAATAAAACATGTTTACATATATATGCGAATCAAAGCCTTTTATTTATACTTCAAGTATATGTGATCATTTATGTCACTTTAGATGTTATACTTTACATAACAAGTGAGCATTACACTAGGATTTACTATACGAACGAAACACGCATTTTGAATAACTATAATGGGTATAGTTTACGAGAAAATCATGAACATTTACATACTAGAAACACTATATCAAAGAGATACTTTCACATACAAGAACAAATGGACATTTTTATATGTAAATCTCTTTTATACTAAGTTTTGTGAGACAGTTCACGTACTTTCGAGTATGCATTTTAAGTCCTGTATTATATACCATAATCCCTTGTAAGGGGAGCATGATACTTTTGTATAGATCTATACGGGATTGACAATCCCGCACCTAAGCTGTTAGCTACAGTTAGGCCGGCAAGCCTGGGGTGACAAACGTCATAACATTTCAATGCATGAAGAACGTTGTTACAGGCAGTCTGGGTCATTAGTATGGTTATAAAACTCACATGGAGTATTAGAAACACATTGGTTGACGGGGTTATCAAATGCCTTAGTGATTTTATATTTACACAAATCTATTATTTAAGCATGAAAAACATTATTTTGTTATAGTTTTGGAGTTTTTAAACTACACACACACACTTATAAACAGATATTGGATTTCTAAAGGTAAACATAGAAAACAGTCGAGTCTTGGTAGAAGACTACTTTTATACCAGTAGAAAATATGGGATTTTCTAGAAACTTTCAAACATGTACAAACCATTTTATTCAGTTTTATACAAATGTAGAACAATTCCAAACGTTTTCTTCAAACTTATACGAACAATTACATTGATTAATTTCAAACGTTTTCTTCATACTTATACGAACAATTACATTGATTAATTCCAAAAGTTTTCTTCATACTTATACGAACAATTACATTGATTAATTCCAAACGTTTTCTTCATACTTATACGAACAATTACATTGATTAATTTCAAACGTTTTCTTCATACTTAAATGAACAATTACATTGATTAATTCCAAACTGTTTTCTTCATACTTATACAAACAATTACATTGAATAATTCCAAATGTTTTCTTCATACTTATACAAACGATGACATCAAATACTTATGAACTCACCAGCTTAAATGCTGACCTACACTTTCAAAAATAACTTGTATTCTCAGGTCACCAGTAGACAGGTACGATGACCAGGTTTTGCGAAGACGGAGCAGTCAAGACTCGTCTTTTATTTTGATTACTTGTTGTAATGTCTTATTACTATGAAAGAACACACATGTATTAAACTATTACTATTAATGAAATGGACGATGTTGTTGCTTGTTTACTACTTTACATTGTTTCCGCCGTTCTAGGTTTTGGGGTGTGACAGTTCAAGACTTCTTCAAAAAAAAAAGACGAGAAAGTTGAATGTCAAGCAACAAAAGAGGTTGAAATCCAAATAACAGAAGTTCAAGATTGAAGATTTGATTTGTTAGGTTTAGATTTAGGTTAAGTAGATTTTTTATTATTTTATTTTATTTTTGATTTTTGGTGACAAAAGGCACCGACGATGAGACGGTAGAGTGTAAAGGACAATACAAAGGAGAAGCCTCTGAAACTGGATGTTTGCCCGGAGGCCGTGCTACAAAACCTTATTTCGTATTATACACTTTAGCCTAAAAAATATAGGAATCATCATGTGTGAAGAGGCGCCTTTCCTTCATGCATTATGGTATGCATTGGTGATTTAAAGTACCCCCACTAGGCGCATCTCTGTTTCCTTTGTCTTGCACACCGCGACTACATCCAGCCGTGATCTATTTGCCCATCAAGTGGTTAAGAATGTGGTTTATGGCTCTAAAGAGGGGAACATTTTGAAGATGTGTAGGGTCCATGAAGGACTAATTCTGACCATGTTGACTAATGTTGACCAAGTTCTATGGTATCTTTCTTTTTCCTTTTTAGTTTAGCTCATCCCGAGCTCATTTTAGTCTTGTTCTAACTTGAGGACAAGTTAGGGTTAAGCTTGGGGTGATTTGATAGCTTATTTTATTTTCTTATTTTTATTAGTTTATTTTGGTATTTTTATCTCTTTTAATTAGTATTGCATTGTATTTTATTTATTTTCTTTATTATGGATCGTTTCGGGGACTTTTTATTTTGCATAAGAAATTTTGTAGGATTTTGGAGCTCATTACGGTTCCGGTTTGATTGGATTTGGGCTTAGTGGGCTTTTCAATGCATTATTGGGCTTAGCGGATCCACCAAAGAAGAATTGGGCTTAAAAAGCTAAAAGCTTGGATGAAGTGGGATTGTGAAGATGGATCTTGGATTTTTATTTTGGGCTTGGAGCATCCATTATTGTAACTACATGGTGATTGGTTGGTTTGAATCACATGGATATGGAGGGGACCAAAGGAATCTTTGGTAGTGGAAGGGTGGACAGGAGGAATGAGGAGCCAATAGCATTACAGCAACACTTGTGCAGGTGGAATCTCCGTTGCGCGGGTACCCGCGCAACTGCCCAATTTGGGCATTTTGGTCATTTGGCACACCATAACCTTGGGGGATCAGATCTATCAGCCACATTCTCGATTTTTCACCATTGGAGACCTGGAGGAGGCGATTTTGGAGCTTGAAACTCATTTCTTTTCATCTTTCCAAGATATTGGTAGTTTTTTTATGCAATTAGACTTTTGTGATTGTTGTTCTATTGCCATAAGTGGCTAAACTCTCTAGTTTGGTAGACCTTGGCTAAAACCTTTGAATGTTTGTAGGTTTTTGAAGGATTTATGCTTATTTATCATTTATCTTATGTCTATGATTCTAGTTCATATTCCATATGCTTGTTTAGTGCTTTGATCATGAGCTTAGTACTTTAATAAGCAATTGTTGGTTTATTACTTTGATTTAGCATTGAATCATTGAATTTACTTAGAACATGGGCTTTATGATGGAAGAAATCATCTCTAGCTTATGAATCATAACTCCTTTATGGATGTGTAAGCATTGACATCCTCTAGGAATTGGGGATTCCTTCATTCTTAAGGCTAATCAACTTTTTGGGTTCAATTGCTTCAAATGGATCTTTGATTTTGATTAAGAAGGTGTGTTGTGGGCTTCCCCAACCTCCATACAACTTATAAGAAATCTTAGCATATCATGCTTCATGATTGCTATAACCAATTTGGGATGAATGATAAGCTTCATATTAAATCCAAATGATAAACGCACAAATGTTCATTGTGTTGAATTGCCTTGGTTTACGAATTCTCTCCAAGATTTGATCATCTCACTTTCTTGCTTAATTGCAAGTTTTTAGTTATTCAAGTCTTTTAGTTTTCAAGCAATCATAGCATCCCCGTTTTAGTTTAATTGTAGTTAGTTAGTTTATTTACAATAGTTCTTTTAGATTGCATTGGTGATTGAATACAACTATTTCCCCAAGCATCGATGCCCCTTTTTACCATTGTATTACGTTTTATTTGCAAACAAATGGTGTAATTTGCTTAGTGATGACCACTTACGTGTTGGCCTTTCTACGCCACAGGACAATTTCTCCAGTCCCAGTGTGTGCAATCAATGCTTCCTAGCATACCCGGAAAACCATATCTTTCTCTGTGCGTCGCATATAGTTATTCTATATCATTCAATGAAGGTTTACGCAAATAAACGTCACCGAAGGTTTCGACAGCACCCATTGCCAATCTATACAAACTTTCTCTTGCAGTTCTCTCAAACATTCTGTGACAACCCGATATTTCGAAGCTATGTAATGGCCTGAAAGGGCAAGTATTGTAACCTCTTTTGATGTAATAAAATTAACTTCGAAAATAAAATGTTCAAAAGTCTCTATTTGGTTACCTACTATGTTAGATATCATTAAACCGTGATCGTACATAAAAAGAACGTCCAAATCTGACTTTGTATAAAAAAATATGATTTTTTCCAAGTTCGACATAGCGATAGACAGCTAAAAAAAACTCGAAACAGAGATCAAACGACTTTTGGCCGGAATGACCTAAATGAGAATCGAAGGTCTCGAAAATGGTTTTTCAACGGTAAAAAGTCTGGCAAAAACAGACGTCGAAAGATGAAGTTATGGATTTCTAACGAACTTTTCTTACCCCGACCTTTTAAAAATAAATAATAAAAATAATTTCAAAATTTGCCGACGCAGTCTAAATGAAAGTTGTAGAGCGTAGTCTCACCTACGTTTTGATATAAAGAACGTCGAAAACGTAGTTCGTATGAAGAAGATATGAATTTTTGAAGTTTACTAAATAATAAAAATATAAATTTAAATCAAATTTCGGTATTATCTGAAGGAGGAGTCACCAGGCCAGTCTGAGTTACGCCCAGCGTACCCTCATACGCCCAACGTACTCGAGGACTAGGCCTCGGATCGTCCACGTCACCCCCTATGCGAGGCTAGGCCCCCCGTCCCATCCGAACTCCGAGGCAGTCGAGAACTGTCACAGATCAATACTCCTATTACTGATGGTTCGGGAACTGGCACAATTCCGTCCAACCATGGTGAGAGTCATGGGCACTCCCGAGAGTGCACCTATAAAGACTTTACAAATGCCAAACCCCGAATGTTTAATGGAACTGGTGGTGTGATGATTTTGAGACAGTGGATTGAAAGGACCGAATCAGTCTTTGAAATCTGCTCCTATCCCGAGCACAGCAAAGTCAAGTTTTCCACTTACACACTTACTGACAGAGCTTTAACTTGGTGGAATGGCCACGTTAAGGCACTTACTCTAATAGTGGCGATTTCAATAAGCTGGGAGAATCTAAAAATCATGCTAATGAGAGAGTACTGTCCACGAGGAGAGGTTCAAAAACTCGAGCACGAACTCTGGACACTTAGGATGATTGGTACTGATATATCAACTTCTACCAACAGATTCTGCGATCTGGCAATCCTTTGCCCAAATATGATTGCTCCTGAGAGCAAGAAAATAGAGAGATACATTTGGGGACTGTCGCCCCAAATTCAGTCAAGCGTGTTAGCTTCAAAACCTGACACTTTTGAAAGTGCTAAGGAATGGGCACAATCTATTATTGATCACGGAAGTCATCAGAACTCAATGATTTCTACACCAGAACCACAAAGGGGAAACAACAACAATAATAACAAGAAGAGAGGATGGAATAAAGGGAAGGGTGGGTCTTCCCAAGAGTCCTCGAAGAAACAACAACTGGTTACAATGAATGCTGCTACCGTACCTACTACCGTTTTTACAAATTTCTACCCAGCAAATCCTTATGTGGGTAACCTTCCAAAGTGCACCAAATGCACTTACCACCACAATGGACCTTGTCGGGAAATGCAGTGCTCCAACTGCAATAAAAAGGGACACACTGTCCGTTTCTGCAAAGCCCCCGTAAAGCCGATCACTCAAGTTCCCAATGTTGGTGTGGGCCAAGCTTGCTACGATTATGGCGAGGTGGGCCACTACAAAAGAAACTGCCCAAAGGCAGCGAATACCGGTGGAGTGGGACGCGTTTTGGCTATAGGCCACGAGGAAGCCGTAGCTGATCCTACAGTAGTTGCTGGTACATTTCTTCTCGATAATTCATATGCATGCATACTATTCGATAGTGGAGCAGAGAGAAGCTTCGTGAGCCAAAATTTTATTCACTTACTTAGACATAAACCTCGCACGTTAGAAAAACCATTCACTGTAGAAATGGCAAATGGAAAAACGGAAAATACTAACTGCATATACATGGGTTGTACATTAACTTTAGACAGTCATTCTTTCCCAATCAACCTCATGTCGGTCCAAATTAAAAGTTTCGACGTCATAGTCGGCATGGACCGGTTAAGTCTTCTTCGTGCCGACATCATGTGCTTTGAGAAAGCAGTTCGTTTTAATCTCCCTAACGATGAAACAATAGTGATTTATGGCGACAAATCAAGTACAAACATTTGCATCATTTCGTACATCCAAGCTTGCAAGTGTTTGCGGAAGGATTATCATGCATTTCTTGCACACATCGTCGATACGAGTCAGGAAGTGAAAGACATTAAGAGCATTCCAAAAGTACGCGACTTTCCCGATATCTTTCCAGAAGAACTACCGGGATTACCACCGCAGCGACAAGTCGAGTTTAGAATCGACTTAGTTCAAGGGGCTACTCCAGTAGCCAAATCGCCTTATCGTCTGGCACCAGCAGAGATGCAAGAACTTTCCAGTCAGCTTAACGAACTCCACCAAAAAGGATTCATTAGACAAAGCTTCTCAGCTTGGGGATCATCGGTCTTGTTTGTAAAGAAGAAAGACAGATCGTTCTGTATGTGCATTGACTATAGAGAACTGAACAAACTTACTGTCAAAAATCGTTATCCTCTGTCCCGCATTGGCGGCCTATTTGATCAACTTCAAGGAGCAAACTACTTCTCGAAGATAGATCTAAGATTCGGTTATCACCAATCATGAGTACTAGAGGAGGATATTCCCAAGACAGCCTTCCGAACTCGTTATGGACACTACGAATTTGTAGTGATGTCGTTCGGATTAACCAACGCACCAGCAATATTCATGGACCTAATGAATAGGGTGTGCCGTCCTTACTTAGATCAATTCGTCATCGTCTTCATAGATGATATCCTTATCTACTCCCGAAGTAAGGAAGAACATAGTCAGCACCTACGAAAAGTCTTAGAAACATTACGATCGGAGAAGCTCTATGTGAAGTTCTCTAAATGAGAATTTTGGATTCGCAGAGTCGAATTTTTGGGCCATGTTGTTAGCAAAAAGGGGATACACGTGGACCCCTCCAAAATTAAGGCCATTGAGAACTGGTCGGCACCGAAGACACCTACAGAGATTCGTCAATTTCTAGGTCTCGCCGGCTACTATCGCAGATTCATAAAGAACTTCTCTAGCATTGCAAAACCTCTTACTACATTAACCCAGAAAGGCGTGGCCTTTGACTGGGAAGCAAAACAAGAGAAGGCATTCCAAAAACTGAAACAGGCCTTGTGCACCGCACCGATACTATCCCTCCCCGAAGGGATAGAAGATTTCGTAGTGTATTGCGATGCATCAAATCAAGGACTTGGTTGTGTTCTTATGCAAAGAGGGAAGGTTATTGCCTATGCCTCCCGTCAGCCTAAGACACACGAAGTAAACTATACAACACACGATCTTGAGTTAGGAGCAGTGGTATTTGCTCTGAAGATCTGGAGACACTACCTGTACGGAACAAAGAGTACTATTTTCACCGACCACAAGAGCCTTCAACACATTTTCGATCAGAAGGAGCTCAACATGCGACAACGACGGTGGGTCGAGCTACTTAATGACTACGAATGCGAAATTCGTTATCACCCTGGCAAGGCCAATGTAGTAGCTGACGCCCTCAGTCGAAAAGAATACACAGGTCGAAGAGTCAAGTCTCTGACTATGACTATCCATTCCCACTTGTCCACACAGATTAAGGAGGCTCAACTGGAAGTTTTTAAACTTGAAAATGTAACGAGTGAATCCCTGAGAGGAATGGAAAAGAATCTAGAAATCAAGGGTGGCGGAGCATATTATCTCATGGACCGTATCTGGACACCGATACATGGTGGCTTCAGAGACTTGGTCATGACCGAAGCACACAACACAAGATATTCCGTTCACCCAGGTTCAAATAAGATGTATCTAGATCTTAAGAAACTATACTGGTGGCCTAACATGAAAGCAGAAATTGCTACATTCGTAAGTAAATGTCTTACTTGCGCAAAGGTTAAGGTCGAGTATCAGAAACCCTCAGGATTTCTACAACAACCGGAGATACCGGAATGGAAATGGGAACAAATCACTATGGTCTTCATAACCAAGTTGCCCAAGTCAACGGGTGGACTCGATACCATATGGTTCATCGTCGACAGGTTGACCAAATCCGCGTATTTTCTACCAATCAAGGAGACTGACAAGATGGAAAGGCTTACAAGAACATACATAAGGGAAATAGTACGACTGCATGGTGTTCCAATATCCATTATCTCCGATAGAGATAGTAGATTCACTTCAAGGTTCTGACAGTCACTACAAAGTTCCTTGGGGACTAGGCTGGACATGAGTACAGCCTACCATCCACAAACAGACGGGCAAAGTGAGAGAACGATACAAACTTTGGAAGATATGCTGAGAGCCTGTGTGATTGACTTTGGAAAGGCATGGGATATCCATTTACCCCTTGTCGAATTTTCATACAACAATAGTTATCATACGAGCATAAAGGCTGCTCCATTTGAAGCCCTCTATGGCCGTAAGTGCAGGTCCCCTCTGTGTTGGGCTGAAGTTGGCGACACACAATTAGCTAAAGGACGAATTCCCGAAGGCACTCTCACCGGTCCGGAAATCATACGAGAAACGACAGAGAATATCGTTCAGATTCGTGAACGATTGAAAGCCTCTAGAGACCGACAGAAAAGCTACGCTGACAAAAGAAGGAAACCCTTGGAATTCTAGGTAGGAGACCGCGTTCTATTGAAGGTCTCACCCTGGAAAGGCTTGATACGCTTTGGAAAGCGTGGAAAGCTAAATCCAAGATACGTAGGGCCTTTCGAGATTCTCGCCAGAATCGGCCCTGTAGCTTACAAACTCAATCTACCACATGAACTTAGTAACGTACATCCAAATTTCCACGTCTCGAACTTGAAAAAGTGTTTGTCCGATGAGACTCTTGTTATCCCACTCGACGAGATCGAGATCAACGAGAGCCTCAACTTCATGGAAGAACCGGTAGAAATCATGGACCGAGAGGTCAAAAAAACAAAACAAAGTCGCATACCCATTGTGAAGGTTCGCTGGAACGCCAAGTGAGGACCTGAATTCACATGGGAGCACGAACATCAGATGAAACAAAAGTACCCACATCTTTTCCCTGATTCACAAGTATCTTTCTGACATTAAATTTCGGGATGAAATTCCCTCTAACGGGGGGATGATGTGACAACCCGATATTTCGAAGCTATGTAATGGCCTGAAAGGGCAAGTATTGTAACCTCTTTTGATGTAATGAAATTAACTTCGAAAATAAAATGTTCAAAAGTCTCTATTTGGTTACCTACTATGTTAGATATCATTATACCATGATCGTACATAAAAAGAACGTCCAAATCTGACTTCGTATAAGGAAGTTATGATTTTTCCAAGTTCGGCATAGCGATAGACAGCTAAAAAAAACTCGAAACAGAGATCAAACGACTTTTGGTCGGAATAACCTAAATAAGAATCGAAGGTCTCGAAAATGGTTTTTCAACGGTAAAAAGTCTGGCAAAAACAGACGTCGGATGATGAAGTTATGGATTTCTAATGAACTTTTCTTACCCCGACCTTTTAAAAATAATTTCAAAATTTGCCGACGCAGTCTAAACGAAAGTTGTAGAGCGTAGTCTCACCTACGCGTGGATATAAAGAACGTCGAAAACGGAGTTTGTATGAAGAAGATATGAATTTTTGAAGTTTACTAAATAATAAAAATATAAATTTAAATCAAATTTCGGTATTATCCGAAGGAGGAGTCACCGGGCCAATCCGAGTTACGCCCAGCGTACTCAAGGACTAGGCCTCGGATCGTCCACGTCGCGCTCTATGTGAGGCTAGGTCCCCCGTCCCATCCGAACTCCGAGGCAGTCGAGGATGCGGTCACGCATGACGCACGCGTACGCCCAGCGTACCGAGGCAGTTCCCACCCCTATAAAAGGGATGTGAGGGTTCCGGGGAAAATGCTCAAGTCCTCTCATCTTTCTTGCATTTTTGCCTCGTTTTCCGTGCAATAAATATCCCGAAGCCCCGGTTTCCATACCCAAGTCCCGAAGGAAGTTTACGTTCCCAAGATTCCCGAGAAAATCTGCTTTCTCTAGTCAAAGTTCTGCTCGGTTTTCGTCTCACATTCTTCGATCTATCAAGTGAGTTCATACCCCTATAATCTACACTTTTAAATGTTTTATAGATGCTTTTATACGCTTTTAGGGGGGGGGAGGAATACAAGTAAACACACGTTTATTATTGTGTGTTACATAAATTTTCATTATACACTTTTTATCAAGTAAATCATATGCGATTTATAACTATTATATGGAAACTTTCATATATAAAATATATCACGATAACATCTCGTATTTTGAAATGAAATATGTTGTGTGTGTATATATATATATATATATATATATATATATATATATATATATGTATACAAATCAAACACTTTGGTTATATTTTATGTATATGTGTCCAACTTTGACACTACAAAAGTTATGCTTTTCATATACAACTAGGGTTTACTATACGAACGAAACACACTTTTGGAGAAACTATAATAGGTATAGTTTTACGAGGACATCATGAACTTTTACATACTAAAAACACTATTTCAAGGAGATACTTTCATATACAAGAATCAAATGAGCATTTTCATACGTAAATCTGTTTTATACTAAGTTTTGTGTGACATTAGACTTCACGTACGTTCGAGTACGCATTTCAAATCCTATATTATATACCAGAATCCCTTGGAGGGAGAGCATGGTGTTTGTGTATAGATCTATACGGGATTGACAACCCCGCGCCCTGACTGTTAGCTACAGTACACCATTTGGGGTGACAAACGTCAGAACATTCCAACGCTTGAAGAACGTTGTGTATAGGCCGTCCCAGTCAATAGCATGGTTATAAAACTCACATGGGGTATTAAAAACACATTGATTTACAGGGTTTTCAGATGTCTTGGCAATTTTATACGTACATAAATTAACTACTCTAGGCGTGAAAAACATTATTGTGTTACAGTTTTGGAACTTCTAAACTGCCACCCACATACGGAAAAACATCAACTTTTAGAAACAAACATTGGTCTTGGTAGAAGGCTACATGTATACCAGTAGAAAATATGGAATTTTTTAGGAACAAACAAACAAAAACAAACCATTTCATTTTAGTTCATACAAACATTGCCATTAAATACTTATGAAATTCACCAGCTTAAATGTTGATCTACTCTTTCAAAACTACTTGTATGTCCCAGGGATTCAGTAATTACAGGTAACAAACAGCTTTTGAAGAAGGGACGTTGCGCCTAGTGTTGTAAAACTCGCCGAGTTGGCCGATTACTCCTCCGAGTACTCGCTACTCCCCCCCTTGCCGAGGCGAGTTACATAATCCCGAGTACTCCCCGATCGGTCCCTTACAAACTGAGTAGTGTTGTGAAATTCGGTCAACTCGGTGATTAATATGTATAATATACTTAATGATTTATTATTTAACACACACACACATGTGATTATTACTACATATATATCTTAAATTTTCAGTAATTATTCACGAAGTGAGACCATTATGTGTTTTTCATTTTTTGTGTGTTCACATGTATCCAATTTTGTTATATATTTCAATCAACTTATGATTTAATCTTATGATTTTGACATATATAATTTCCCTATAAATATTTCTACACAAATTTCCAAATCCGAGTACTCCCCGAGTACTCCCGAGTACTCGCTACTCGGTAGTCGGCCGAACAGGTACCGAGTAACAAGTTTTACAACCTTGGCTGCGGCGCCAGTTTAAATTCATATTTTGACATCATATTGTAATTGGTTTTTGAACATGTACTTTTCAACAATGTAAACTTTCAATTATATATATATGATGGTTATATTGTTTTCTTTACTATGTATTCAATTGTTACAGTACTACATGAAGTCATCCGCCCTCGAACGTTTCCGCCGCTCCGGTTTGGGGGTGTGACACATTCTCATATAGTCGTCAATCGAATCAGGCAACTCTCTCATTGTCATAAGCTTAATTGCAACAACACATTTGCAACCCTGTGAATCCTCGTTTACCTCTCACGTCATATCTCATTTGGAAAAATTCATACCTAAACATATATTTAATATATAAAAACTATATTTTGAAAGAAGCTATGTATTAAAAAATATATAAAAGCTATATTAGAAAAAAATATACATGGCTTCCAACGCGTTGGCTATTCGAACAAATACATTTTTCCGTAAACGAAACCTTCTTTTGAAATCACATGGCTGGTAGACACAATCATCCGCAAAATAATCATGAACTAAATGTGTGTGCTCTTCTTCGCGATCTCTGTTTAATGGTGCACGCCTGGTTAATAAAGGAGCTGGAGCTGGTTGCATTAGCAAGTTCGTGCAATACTCGTACATCATATTGACAAACTTGTCATCGTCGTCACTATCATCGAACAAATTCATTTCTTTTTTATGGGATGTCTTCAAAATATATGAAAAAGAGAGAGAGAGAGAGAGAGAGAGAGAGAGAGAAATTGTGACTTTTATATGGAAATGTAGAGGTAAATTATGATTATATATGTAAAGCTTTTTTTTAAATGTTATGATTATTCAACGGTATAAAATGAAAAAAGAAAAAAATAATAAAAAAATCACATTATCGTCCGTTGCCACGAAAACGAAGGACAACGTAACGGCTAAAAACGAAAGGGCGGGCGGTGTTCCGCATTATAACGCCGTTGAGGGACGTTCCACGTCACAAAAACAGTTGTGGGCGTTGCCCACACTGTTCAGTCTTATAGATTTAAATGTATTTCTGGAAAAAAATTGGTTGAGTTGTATCGAATGTAAAAAAAAATGATATGGTAATTCATTAAACTTTATAGAGTTCAATGCACTTTGAATGCCATAAAAAAATAAATTTTAGTTTTAAATTACTTTATCAATAATTTATTTCAAACTAGCTTATTAATAAACTAGTTTATATACTGCATGATACTTTATTTTCATAGTTTTAATAAACATTAAATTAAAATAAATTAACTTCGTTTTGCAAAACTAAACCTTAACAAGACTATAAATTAATTTTTGTAACTTTCTAGGTGTGAGACACATGTATTATATGAGTTTATTGAAAAAAATTAAATATGAAATTTTAACATATTAAAAAGTTTGAATTTATAAAATGAGAAAATTATTAAATTATTAAAATTAATGAGACTAAGTGTGAGACCCATGTATTATATGAGGTTTGAATGAGATGGAAAGTCTAGTTGTCATTTAATAAATGAAGCTCTACCATAATAAAATGTCATATTGACATTCAATAGATTTTGAGTTTAATGATTGTCATTTAATAAATGAGACCTAATCTTATATAAAATATCCACAATGTTAAGTTTAATGAGGTTTGATTGAGATGGAAAGTCTAGTTGTCGTTTAATAAATAAAATTCTACCATAATAAGATGTCACATTGACATTCAATAGATTTTGAGTTTAATGATCATTAAATTCTTCAGCGGAGAAAAGAAAAGTTTACTAATCTTCAAATAAATATTATAAATTAATTTTTGTAACTTTCTATTGAACTTTATAAATTTAAATGTATTATAGGAAAAAAATTGATTTAGTTGGATTGAATGTACAAAAATGATATGGGAATCCATTGAACTCAATAGAGTTCAATGCACTTTGAATGCCTAAAAAAATAGATTTTAGTTTTTAAATTACTTCATCAATAATTTATTTCGTACTAACATATTAATAAACTAGTTTATATACTGCTTGATAATTTATTTTCATAGTTTTAAAATTAACTTCGTTTTGCAAAACAAAACCTTAACAAGACTATGTTTTTATAAGTTTTATTTTTATTTTTATTTCATATAGTCATTAAACTTTCTTTTTAGATTATTTTTAGTTATTTAAGATAATTGAATAATATTTGGAGGTTAAGGTTACTAAGCTTTTTTTTTTCTGGTATCTAAAGTTTCTTATGTGTTTTTTATTTACAATTTATTTTTTTACTTTGTTTTTACATTTGTTTTTAAAATTTTTTGTTATTCTGTTTTATAAGTTTTCTTTTTCATAAGTTTTTTACATGTTTTTTTACAATATTTCATTAACATTTTTATGTATTTTCCAATAATCCGTTTGCATCACTTCATTTTTACAACTTTATCGAAATCTAATTTTATAACTTAATTTTTTTATTTTGTTTTTACATGTAATTTTACAAATTACAACTTCATTTTTTATTTTGTTTATACATGTTTTTTCATGTTCCATTTTTACATGTTCTTTTTTCACAACTTATTAAACAACTTTATTGTTTTACTTTGATTTTACATGTTATTACAATCATTTAATATAATTTTATTTTTCATTGTTTTACATGTTTTTCATAATTTTATTTTTTACAATCCACTTTTACAACATTATTTTTAGAAACGAAACTAACAAAAATTATATTATAAACTAAAAAACTGTAAAAGTGGATTATATAAAAATGAAATAAAAAAATTAAATTGAAAAAAAATGAAAAGAATATATATATATATATATATATATATATATATATATATATATATATATATATATATATATATATATATATATATATATATATATATATATAAGCTATAAATAGGAATTGTAAAAAAAAATGTGAAAGTTAGACATTCTAAATAGAAAAAACCAATTGTAAATAAAACAAAGGTTTAAATATTATATAGTAAAATATCTAGACATCAAGGTAATCTATTCTAAAACAGTTTTCATTAATATTAAGGCGTGTTTGGCAAAAATAGTTAAAAGCTAGAAGTTGTTAGCGGATAGCTGGTAGTTTAAAGTTGTAACTTTTATTTGTTATATGATAGTTTGATAAAAATAGTCAGGCGCTTTTGAAATATATGAAATTACAAAAAGAACAATTGTTTTTAAAAAAATAAATATATAAATATATTTTCAAGGCAATTTTGGAAATTGATATCAAAAGCTCAGTAGCGTTTTGTTTAATGCTACATGAAGTAGTTTTTAGCTTTCGAGAGTTTTGTTTAAACTAAAAGTTAAACGCATACTGTTGAACGAATCTTTTTGTTTAAACTGAAGTGTTTTGTAAAAAAAAACAAAGATTTTAATATTATATAGTAAAATATCTAGACATCAAGTTAATCTACTCTAAAACGGTTTTCATTAATATTAAGACGTGTTTGGCCAAAGTAGTTGGAAGCCAAAAGCTGATAGCGGATAATGGGTAGCTGATAGCGGATAGTTGGTAGTTAGAATTTGTAGCTTTTATTTGTTATATGAGTATTTGACACATAGCCGAAATTTTGTGAAATATATAAAATTATATAAAATGACAATTATATATATATATATATATATATATATATATATATATATATATATATATATAAAGAGTTAGGTTCAAATGTTTTTAACAAGTATTGTGTTCCTAAATACACCAATGAAAATTCAGGAAATAATAAATTATTAAATTAATTAAAAAGGGTATAATGGTAAACTTGGTTTATCTAATTATGGTATAAAAAATATTTCAATTAATCTCTCCTTAATTAGCTAAACCCTACCAAACCAACATCCCTTTATCAGTCGGCCGTCGATCACAAAATCATCTCGTCTCAAAATAACTTCTCGAGGATTTCTTGTAGGAGAATGGAAGTTTTAATCAAAGATTTACGATGGAGAAGGCAGTGGTGTGTGGCAGGGAGTCGCCCTTGAAGCCTTAAACCCGACAAGAAAACGAGTGGGGGATGAGAGAACTTGGTGGTGGTCGATGATTCTATGGGTGTTTGGCTGTTGTTGATTTACAGAAAGAACGAGGGAGGAAGGATTTGCAGCCAATAACATGGGTGATGACAAACAGCATCTCCGATGAGGGTGGTTTGGCAGCGAGGATCGACAGGAAGTAAGGGAAAGGGTCTCCGGTCTTTGACTGGCCATAGGAGGTGTTATCATTCGTCGATCAAGGGGTGTTTGGCTGGTTTACTGGTCGTTGATCATCAATCAGGTAAAAAAAATTCTTTTTTTTATTTGATGTTTAATTGAAATCATTGGGGTGTTTGGATTTTCCTGGAAAATCGAAATAATGAAGGGGATATGGGGTTTGAGTTTTGAAAGAAATCCATGGGTGTTTGGATTGGGTGTTTGAGCTTTGGTGTTTTGACAGGGAAAATGAAGTAGAAGCAATGAAGGTTTGATGTCCCATTTTCTTGATTGATTTGTCAAGAACAACATCGCGTTCTTGACTGGAACATGATACTCAGAAGAAGAAATAAGGAAAGTAGATGTTGCTTCTTTGGTGATTCATTGGCTGTCAATCAAAAGGAAACACATGTTGAAACAGAATAAAAGTTAATTTAAAACTCAATCAGGTATCTTATTTTCTTTATTGATTACAATATTCTATTATCTAAGATTTGATCAGTGTGCTTTGATTTTAGTGCAATTGGATGGTTTTGTTAGGACCAAATTAACAGTTGCCCTAAAAGTGTTTGATGAAATGTCAAAGAGAAATATTACCGTATTGATCGCTCAACATGTCATGGCTTCAAATTGTATTCATGGTTAGTTATTGAATTTTTATCGAAGGTTTATCGATTATGCATATCATCTCCATTGTTCTACTGATTTATGCATTTTTCACTTTGATATTTTTCCAATAGAATGCATACGATAACTGAATCTTGAATTTCAATTCTATCGGAATGGAATCACGAATTACAATTCTGTTGGAATGGAATATGGATATTTTTTATAGTTTTTATTTTCTTAGAAACCGAGCACAGGAGGTATACCCTCCTGTGTAACTCATTCTAACAGAATAAAATCAGTTATTATTAAAAGTAATATTAAAATTTAAATTAAAATTAATTTAAAAAATTCAGATTATTTAAAAATAAGGGAATTAATGATCCCTTAAAATCCGAAAATTCCCTTTTTTAAAATAGGTTAATTGACCAAAATACCGTTTTGCTGAAATTTGTGTGATTATAGGATACATGCTACTCTATTGTAATATCATAGACCCTCAGATCATGATTGTTGATTTTATTCATCCAATGGTCCAGATCTGTGCATTCTGGCACACAATAGTTACTAGAAACAATATAACCTAACCCTATATATATATATATATATATATGTGTGTGTGTGTGTGTGTGTGTGTGTATGTGGGAAAAAGTGAATGTAGGTGTCATGTATGTAATATTAGGTATAGAACCATCAAAATTGACTTCATTTTGATTAAAAATCACAAATTTTTTTATTATGAGTTTCTTCCTATTGTTTTTGAGCTCATATTATTTCTACTTTCATAATTTATCCCCAACATCTATGTATTTGAAATGTGTTGTTTATATTTGACCTCTAGTAGGTTTCATAACTTTCCTTGACACCTATCATATGTATGCTTGCATGGTTCTTTTTGATGTGTTATGAGTAGAAATTTATTGGGTTTTTAATGAACATATTCAATTTTTCACGATAGTTTTCTATATTAAATTTGAATATGAAGACTTATAGGTAGTTGATTATATATTTTAATACATGGTTTGTAGTGTAAAATTAAATACTTTAAACTCTATAAAAATATGTACAAAGCCTATAATCTAGTCTAATATAGGATAGAAGAAAGATGGTAGAGAGATTTGATTGCATTTTGTTAAAACTATGCAGTTTTTTATGGTTGTATATCCAATATTAGGTACATAACAGTCACATATTCCCTAAACCATATATATATATATATATATATATATATATATATATATATATATATATATATATATATATATATATATATATATAGGGCTAGGTTAAAGTGTTTTTTCCATTTATTGTGTGCTAGAATGCACCAATAGGAATTTAGTAAAATTATATTATTATTTAATTAAATAATGATAGATATTTAATGGTTTCCATAATTGTATGTATATTAAATGATATCCATAATTATAATTTTCTCTTTATGGAAATTAATTAAATGCGTCATTAATGTCAGCAATAACATTATTTCAGGACTCACTCATTTAAAATATAATAAAATTGTATGGAATATAAAGAATGAGGGTGTATTCTAGTAGAATATACTCTCGTTCTCCTAAAATACACTCCTATTATTTTATATATAAATTCATTCTGAAAGAATATTATTATTGAAATTAATGACGAATTAAATTAGTCTCCATAAAAAGGAATTATAAATATGGATATCATTTAATATACATTTAATGTTTACTCAATTCTTATTGGTGCATTCTAGCACACAATAGATGTGATAAACATTTGAACCTATCTCTCTCTCTCTCTCTCTCTCTCTCTCTCTCTCTCTCTATATATATATATATATATATATATATATATATATATATATATATATATATATATATATATATATATATATATATATATATATATATATATATATATAACGGTAATTCTAAAAATTGATTTCAAAAGTTTAATAGCGTTTTATTAAATATTATATGAAGTAGTTTTTAAATTTAAAACGTTTTGTTTAAATTAAAAGTTAAACATATACCATTAAACAAATCTTTTTGTTTAAAGTGAAAAGTTTTTTCAAACACTAAAACCAAACACCCTCTAAATGATGAATGTAATCCAAAATGTTTTAATTCACCACTTCACCACACTTCCCCGCCTCTATCTTAGTGCACTCTAAATGACACCATGAAATTTGAGATCTATTTCTTTAAACAATTATTAATATAAAAATAAATCTAATATATCCTTTGATCTAAATTTAAAATACAACATATTCTTGTAACATAAATGAAGGTGGGATGTCGGCACTTGGGTTCGACAATCGCACAGCAGAATCATTGGATCCATCAAATGGATCTTCTCAATATGTAAAAACAATCTAAACTTATAGGCCTTTAAAAAATTATATGGAAAATTTCATAAAACTCAATATATATCTATCAAATGCTTAAAAAGTAATATTTTTTTGAACGGCAGCAAAACTATATTAAAACCCCGAAACCAAAATCTAGAAAGAAGCTAGAATACAAATAATATTTTGAGATCAGTAAAATCTTGATAACCACAAATATTAAGCAATCAATTCTTACAGGTTTGTCGGTTATAATCTTATAAATTAAATTTTTTCAGAAAAATATAAGGAATTTAAAACACCAGAGAAATAACATAATACTATTTTAATAGTTAATACAAAGTTGTGAAAAAAAAAACTTAAACACTTAAATAAAGAGTTATTATTAGGGGTGAGCGCGGTGTGGTTCGGTGCGGTTATTAGCTAAAACTTTACCACTAACCAAAAATACGGTTAATCCATTTTCAAAACCGTTTGGTGCTGTTATTTTTGCGGTGCGATTTTGTTTATTTTGTGTTGCGGTTATTAACCGCACGGATTTGGTGAGGTAATTGTGTGTGATTTTTAACCACAGTTTAGAGCTCAAATGGTTTAAGAGTTCAAATATATTATTTGTAATAATAAAAAAACCATAAGGCTTAAGAAAATAAACTTAAATCACAAACAACTAATATGTTAAAAACGTTAAATCAATAGTAATTAACAATAAATATCTTAAAATCGTTTAATTTCACCATTTTTCAAAGGCAAACATAACAAAAAAAAATCAACACTTTTGTCTTCTAGTATTTATTCATCTTTCATTCATAAAACCTATCTTATTTTTAATATTTGATATATTAATAATTAATATAAAAATGTATAAAATATATGCGGTGCGGTTTTTTTTGCGGTTTTTGAACACTAATAACTGCACCACACCGCAAGTTTGCGGTTTTTGGGAAACGGAAAACCTCACCATCGGTTTTTATTGCGGTTGCGGTTTATCGGTTGCGGTTTTTGCGGTTAATTTTAGTTGCGGTGCGGTTTTTGCTCACCTCTAGTTATTAGAAAAAACATCATAAATGGTCCCTGTGGTTTCCCAAAATCTGAAGTTCAGTCCCCGTGGTTTAAAAACATCATAGATGGTCCCTGTGCTTTCAAAACTTTTGACGATTGGTCATTATTGCTAACTCTGTTAAGTTTTGTCCGTTAACTAAGGGGTATTTTCGTCATTTTACTACCACAGGGACCATTTATGATGTTTTCTTGTATCTTTTTTATTAAAATAAATACAATTAAATATATAAAAGGTCTCTCTCTCTCTCCCTCTCTCTCTCTCTCTCAGAATGTGGAAACTGTAAAGCCTTGAATCAACCATCGTAGCCTACATTTTGTGAGCGGCGTCTTACACACCACCACCGGCGAACACCATATCTATCACCCTGACAACCACCTTCATACCCACTACCACCAGTGAGCAATCTTACACATAAATCTCGAATCATGGTCCACTGTCTACATCTACAACACCAAATCTGACCCTGTACTGATACTGCAACATCAAATTTAAGATAAGAGGGAAGGATTGCGATCGATTGGAGAAGGAGGACCGAACCTTGTGTGATTCAGGAAATATAGAAATAGATGAGAGCTCGATCGATTTAGGAGAAAAGAGATTGAATGGAGCTTTGATTTTTGTCGCCTCATCGATTAAGAACAAGTCGTAGAAAAGGGTTGCGATTTCTTCTTCTTGTCAGGACGCACATGAGACACACGCATCTAAGAAGCATAATTGATTGTGATCTCCTTTACAGTGTGTCTTCTCTGGTGGCGGCAGAGGGTAAGTCTGAATCAGAACCTTAAATTTGAATAAAACTGAAATCGGGTGTCTTTGTGTGAATGAAGAGATGATAGAAGGGAAATAAAGTTTGATTTAGGTAAAGAGATGAAAAGGGGTAGATCTTTCATGTTCTTTGTTGTTCTTGGTTTCATGTTCGTCTCTATTTCTTTGTCTGGTCACGACGACACCAAGTGCAGATACACCTGTGTACAGTGTGTAATCGTTTAAGCGTTTCCCGATGTTTCCTCAAGTCTCCGACACAATCTATAATTGGGAACATGTGTAAATCAAAAATCAACACAAGGAAGAAAGGGATAAAACAGAAATTGAGGGAATAAAGAATTAAAAAATACAATTTGTTTGAGGTCAAAGGCTGCTCATCTGAGTTGATCAGAAAATATGTTGTAGGGAAGAGATAGAGTCTTTATTTGGGGATTTGTGGTGGTTTCAGGTGGCGGTGGGTCTTCCTCTTTGATGAACTCCGTCATTTCATTTAGATAGAAACGATCCGT
Source organism: Lactuca sativa (assembly GCF_002870075.4). Classification (NCBI taxonomy): domain Eukaryota; kingdom Viridiplantae; phylum Streptophyta; class Magnoliopsida; order Asterales; family Asteraceae; genus Lactuca; species Lactuca sativa. The sequence continues at coordinate 32,158,982 of NC_056627.2, forward strand.
CATTTTAAGATGTTGTCTCTTATTGTTTGTTCTAGAGAGAGAGAGAGAGACCTTTTATATATTTAATTATATTATTTTTTTTTAATATACGAGAAAAAAAATCATAAATGGTCCCTGTGGGAGTGAAATGACGAAAATGCCCCTTTGTTAACGGACAAACCTTAACGGAGTTAGCAATAAGGACCAATCGTCAAAAGTTTTGAAAGCACAGAGACCATCTATGACGTTTTCAAACCACGGGGACTGAACTTCAGATTTTGAGAAACCACAGGGACCATTTATGATGTTTTTTCTAGTTATTATCATAAAAGTCATTAGTTTTATAACTTTTTTCTAATTTTGCTAGAACTTTTTTTTGTTAGGCATAAACCATAAGTTTTAGTAAAATCTTTCATTTTTAACCTGTTATCCGATCTTTCCAATGTTACAAGATGACATGTAGGTTTTTGCTGACATGTTAACTGAATAGCCACGTCAGCTCGTTAAGAAAAAAATGGGGGCAAGGAAAGGGAGTCGGCAACGAACGAACTTGTAAGCTCGACTTCAATGGTTAGCGCCTAAAGCATTTTGGCTAAAGCATGTTTGGTTATTCCTTCCTCAAACAAATTTAGATACACAAATGGTATTTGTATATCAATATTTTACCGAATGTATTTTATTTTTGGTATGTATAAAAAACATATTTAATGTTCATACATATAAATATTGTAATATATTATATAAGTATAAAATATGTATCGTATGTACTTTGTATAAAATACGTATTTTATTTATTTTAATATGTAAAAAATGTTTTTTATGTATAAAAATGTATTTTTATGTATTTGTGTATACATATAATCGTCTTTTGTATGCATTTTATGTATACAAAATGCTTTTTATAGATAAAAAATTGTATTATATATAAATCTTATTCGTATACTTATATTTTAGAAAACATATTTTATGTATAAAAAATATATTTAATGTTATATATATATATATATATATATATATATATATATATATATATATATATATATATATATATATATATATATATATAACATCATAAATGGTCCCTGTGTTTTTCCAGATTCTGAAGTTTAGTCCCTATGGTTTAAAAACCTCATAGATGGTCCTTGTTTTTTCAAAACTTATGACGATTGGTCCTTATTGCTAACTCCGTTAACTTTTGTCCGTTAATTGAGGGACATTTTCGTCATTTCACACCACAGGGACCATTTATGATATTTTCAGTTATTTAAAAAAAATAATAATTAAATTTAATATCCAATGGTCTCTCTCCCATTTTCTTCTTTCTTTCCTTTCTTCTTCAATCGACTGCCAAGAACCACCGGTGATGGGTTGTTTTCCCGGTGAACAACAAGAGACTGTCGGGGATTGTTTTCCCAGTGAACAACAAGAGAATGCTGGCCACCATGGCAGCCCTCCTCCTCTTCCTTTGAACAACAATCAGACCACACCAAAACACCCCTACCACTGTTGTGTTATTTCCGATTTACCTCTTTTTTTCTTCGTGTTTCCTGCCAGACAAAAGAGAGACAATCGAGAGTTGTCGGAGCAGCCCTTTGCGACACAGCAATCAATGAAGCTTTGATGGCGCTTCTGTTTTTCTTCTTTTCTTTTCAGTCAAACCCATCACCGAAGATACTCCCCCGAAATCGACGACTGCTACCTTGTTCCCTCCGGCTTGCTGTTGCCGGCAACGAAGGATAAACCCACAAAAGAGGCTCGCAAGAGATAGGTGGTTGCCCCTCCTCGCGTATCGCTTAACCATCATCGATCCACAACGATCCACCTGAATCCCAAAATTCCAGGAGCTTCTGATCGATTTCTTCAACGGGAAAGAGTTTGTCACTTTACTTCTTGTTGTGAAATCAGAAGTTACAATCATGAATGGGATAAAAAAGGAAGTTCTTACATTACAAGAGTTTCTTGCACAGCCTGCTTTAGATTCAAGAAGTTTGCTTTTGAGTGTTCATATCCTGCTTATCGATCAAGTTGAGTGTTGGTTTGCTGCATAAAGCTCTCAAGTTAATAAGGGCTATTGTACAACCAAAAGATGGGTCTTCAACTTAATTGGAAACAAGTTTTGGATATAGAGAACATGTTTTTGGAGATGAAAAATAGATGCAATATGTTTCTATATGGAGAACAAGATTTTGGAGATGAAACAAATATTCCACAGGTTAGAGATGAAGAATATGTCAGCAAAATCAATTTTTTTAGTGTTTCCAAGAACTATTTTTGCAAACTATATTCATTCTTAGGTTGAAGCTAGATTTGAGAAACTTGATTTGTGACTGGAATAAGACAGTAGTGTACGGTGCAGGTGACTGGGAACTATCGGGGTTACACAATGCAATTTATTGACCGAACCGAAGAAGGAAAAGGGAACGGAAGTAAATGCGAACATAACTATATGTTGTGACGAGCGGAAGCAGCGGGGCTGCTGGTGGTCTCGGTGGATGCAACGCGGGGCTGATCAAGCAGCTTCTCGACTACTTTCTTCTGCTCCGACAATGGATCATGAAGGGAAAGGGGAAGGTTGGTCTGAGAGGATCAAGGAAGCAGTAACAAGTCAGGTAAGGAGAGATGTGAAGGAGGCTATTGCCTTCTTGACTGTCAAAAACTCCACCTCCAGTGGAGATTTATTAACTGAATCTAAAGAAAAGAGGAGGGGTGAAATAGATCTGCATAATGCTTTTAGGGGGTGTTCTTGCAACTTCATCAGGAGAGAGAGAGAGAGAGAGAGAGAGAGAGGTGGGACCTTTTACATATTAAATAATTATATTTGTTTTTTCTTTTTAAAAAAAAATAACTGAAAATATCATAAATGGTCCCTGTGGTGTGAAATGACGAAAATGCCCCTCAATTAACGGACAAAAGTTAACGGAGTTAGAAATAAGGACCAATCTTCATAAGTTTTGAAAACACATGGACCATCTATGAGGTTTTTAAAGCATAGGGACTAAACTTCAGAATCTGGGAAAACACAGAGACCATTTATGATGTTTTTTCATATATATATATATATATATATATATATATATATATATATATATATATATATATATATATATATATATATATAGGAATGAGTTCTATGGAAAACAAATAACTAGGGCAACATCTACCGGAACCAATAATCAAATGACACGTGTCCATTTCTTTATTTACAAGTAATGTATTGTGGAAGTTATTGTGCAAGTGATGTGTTGTCATGTTTTCATTGGTTCAAATTATGTGTTGACCTAATCATTCATTTTCCATATAACTCTTCCTTATATATATAAAAAAGATCGTGTGAAAACTCATTTTAAAGTGAGGACACCTTAAAAAACTGGAAAAAAAATCTAAAAAAATACAAATCATAAAATCAAACATAGATCTATGTCCAGGCAAAAAAAAAATTAGATCATTAAAATTAAATCATGGATCATAATGATGCAAAATTAAAAATTAAAATTGAATCATGGATCAATTTTAATGATGCAAAAAAAAAATTTCCAATTTTTTTCTCCCGGACATAGATATATGCTCGAATTTATAATTTGTATTTTTTTAGATTTTTTCAACTTTTCTAATGAGTCCTCACTTTAAAATGAGTCTTCATAGCAACCGGACCCTATATACATACATACATATATATATATATATATATATATATATATATATATATATACATATATATATATATATATATATATATATATTATGTATTTTGTATGAATAAAATTCTTATTTTATGTATTTTTGTGTAAAAACTATTTTTATGTATAAATAACCACATTGTATGTAAAAAACCTATAACGAATTAACCAAACATGTATGTGTACATGAGTATACCGAATAAAAAGTACAAACTATAAAACATTAACCATACTATAACAACCCTTTCTTGCACGTATAATAACATTGTCGGCTTTGGGCTCCTAGCACGAAAATTTCTCGCGGGTCACTCATCCCTAAGTTGCACCCCCTCGTTATAGGGTTTGGCGTCCCCGTGGAACATATCAACATGTGCCCCAGCTCTAATACCATTTGTAACAACCCCCACTGGCATGTATCACAATATTGTCCACTTTGGTCTCCCGACATGAAAACTTCCCAGTGGGTCACCAATCCCTAAATTTCTTTCGCCTGAGCATGCTTAACTGCAGAGTTCTGTAGATGTAACGATCTGCATGGAAAAAGGTTTGAGAACTCAAACCTTGAGTTATCTTAAGATCAATGTCAACTAATAATAAAAATCCATTCAAGTATGGTAAACTAGTCTCGTCTCAGAATTAAGATAATCAACAAATTGCACATTAAGAAAATGATGATAATAAGTATGAACAATGTAAAGTGATTTAAAAACAAAAAGTACGTAAGAGAATGATTGATTGAATGATTCTTGATATGAGTGAAAAATGTTTACAACTGTTGTTTGCATACATTCACCCCTATTTCTATTAAGGTTGAGAACACCTTAAATAGATAAGAACTCACTAAAGACAAATCAAAAAAAGGTGCTCATGGACTGAGTGACATCTAATGATCAACAGACTGACACATCTGTTTTTTTATCTTGTCTCTTATACAACACTACAAAATAATAAGAACCATACACAAGAGTACTTGCATAACTAAATGCATTACAAACACAAAAACTTTCTAAACATAAATTCTAACTTAGATTGGTATTCAGTTCAGAATGATCAACATCTCGGAATACTTGTAGCTTCGGAAGTGTCCATCTCAAATTGCATAAGGATCACTTCATGTTCCAACAAACTCCCCCTAAGTGACCTTAGCAATCTTTTGATTTGGCACTTGACTTTTATCAATCACAAACAGATAAGCACTCTAGAGTTAGCTTCAGACTTCAATATACCATTGGAGATGCATAATAAATTTCTTCTTGATGTGTTCAGGGGAATCACTCTTGGCATCATTCGTGATAAACTTCTGAAGAATCTTGGTGGGAATGAGATGTTTGTCAAGAACTCGGAAAAAATCCTTTTGATTGGTCTTTTTCTTGAGGTAGACATGTAACATCCCAAAAATACGGGCCAAAAATTTCATTTTTAATTAAGTGATTTGTAAAAACGTTTGTAACAAAATATCATACGATCATAGCATTTGATAAAACATGTATCGTGGCCGTAAACCAAAACGTAAAACATGATAATGTCAGAGTACAAATCCCAGAATGACTCATAGTGCAGAAAACAAAGAGCGTGTGTGTGATGGGCCGCTACCGCGCCTGCTCCTTCCCCTTGACTGAAGAGGTACCTGAAACAACAACTGAAAACCGTAAGCACGAAGCTTAGTGAGTTCCCCCACTGTGCCACATACCATATAAACACATAACATGCATATATTGTCAGGCATATATGGGTGCCCGACCTACCCCTTCGGTCCTCTTGACCGGATACTGACTAGCATATCTGGGTGCTGGCCTCCCTTTCGGTCCTCTCGACTGGATACTGGCTAGCATATCTGGGTGCTGGTCTCCCCTTCGGTCCTCTCGACCAGATGTTGGGGACTATTTTACCCCTACTACTACCACATAACACATATCACATAATCTATCTAGCATGGATGGGCATGACCGCCCCTTCGGCCCTATCGACCAGTAATCTGGGGACTATCTCCCCCTACTGTCACTAGCACATAGCATCATATCATACTAGCACATAGAAATATCACAAGTAGTAGCAACCCTAGATGAATATCACAAAGACAATCACCTAACATACAACGCCTACTGGTGGGCTGACATTGTGGCCGTAGACCCACCGCTACTGGAAGGTAACTCACCTCGAAGTAGCTGCTGATTTGACGGGGAACTGACTGTCTATTGCTGCTGCTGTTCCAGAAGTCCTCCGGCTATAATTCCCACAAAACGTTCAGTCACACACTGCTAGATGTACTTAGGGTAAAATGATCATTTTACCCTTGACCAGGTCAGAGTCCAAGTCAAAGTCAACTTCCAGTTGACCCGACTCACCGACTTGGCTTGCCAACTCGTCGAGTCCCGTCCCATTCGATCGTCCTTAATCCCGACTCTACTCGTCGAGTTAGGCATTGACTCGATGAGTTCTCCTTCTAAACTGATGTTCAAAAGTCCTTCATCCTACTCGCCGAGTTGCATGAACAACTTGTCGAGTTCATCTTCATACGATGAACACTCTATGCTGAGACTCGCCGAGTTGTATGAACAACTCGCCGAGTCTGTTCTTGATGTAAGAAGGTTACCTTAGACTCGCCGAGTCAGGGCATTGACTCGCCGAGTCCCTCCATGGATGAGTCTGGCTTCCGACTCACTGAGTCCACCCATGACTCACAACTCCACTCAGCAAACACGAAAAGGGGGAAAACTCGGGGACTCGCGACTCGACTCGTCGAGTCCGATGAACGACTCGCCGAGTCGATCACATGCAATTACTATATACTCGATTCTGCTTGAATCCAGCTCATACCATACATAGATCTGGGCTCTTAGGGTAGGTCTTACATGTAAAGTTTCCAACTTTACGTGTATACATGCATAGGATGGGGATTTAAGGCTTAATAAAGGCTAAAATGTTAGATCTAGGATATTCAAGCAATTTACTTCCATAAAGGCCGTGGATCTGAGCTTCTGGAGCTCAAACATGCCTAGATCTAGAGGTTAATCAACTCATTACAATCCCTAATCCATAATCAAGCTTGGGAAATGGTTTAAGAAGGACTTTAATGGTGCTCTAAGGGACTTTAAGCATAAAAACAGAAGGAAAATGAGTTATACCTCAAGGAATCTCTGAAATAACACCAAGATATCTGGCCTCCTTCTTCTCCTCTTGATCTACTCTCCTTCTTCTCTCAAAATCTTCAAGAAATCACACCAAAACACTTCAATCTCTCAAGAAAAGGGGGTTAGTTCGATATAGAGAGCTCTAAGGGTGAAGGAGTCGGGCTTGGGGCGCATAAGGTTGATTTAAATAGGGTGCAAACCCTTGAAATTAGGGTTTCATCCAGACAGCGAGGACTCACCGAGTCCAGAATGTGGACTCGCCGAGTCGCCAACTTAAACGTGTTTAATATCTCGACTCTACTCGACGAGTCGGGCCTACAACTCACCGAGTCCAAGGCTAAAAATGAAAAATACTTAGATAGGTCATACGTACCAGGAACCAGGTGCTACAAGACATAACCAATTTCTGGTTCTTCATTAGGTCCTTCGGCTAGGATTTGAGCTTCTGGAAGTTCAGTAAAGATTTTGGCCAAAAGCTTTTCAGTTCCAAAGAGATGAGAAAACTCCACATAAGTAGTTTAAGTAGTAGCGCGTTACCACCCTGAAAAGAAAACCCTATGAATCCTTTCATCGGTTCTACAATATCCAGCAATGTAGTCATTGAGAATGTTGATTGTAGTGTCATAAGCTCCAATGCTCGATTCATTTGTTAGACGACCCTTGAGGTGAGAAGCAATAGTGAGAATGTCGTTCAGATTGATTGAAAGAAAGTAGTAGGCATCAGTGATTGTGATAATGGATTCCTTGTTCTGAGATGCATAGTATCTGTAACGAAGACAATCGAGATCAAACTTGCTTTGAACCTTTCTACCATGACCAATAATCTTGGTAATTCTTTTTCGAGACCACACTTCCTTTTGGGGTCGTGCATTGGTGGAATAAATTGTACTCAATCTATCACGCTCAGTTAATATGATGGTTTAAGGATCATCGTATGGATGCAAAGGTGCGAACCTGATTTAGTAGCATCCATGAGGAGATATTGGTAAGTCAAGTTGGTATGCATCATTTGTTGGAAGATCAAAGTAAATGAAGGGCACAAAATTGATGTCGTGTAAAATTCATTCTCGGAATAGAGAATATATGCCCATCATCGGATTAGGATTGTCTTTTATAGCTTGGATACATATGTTTTCATCCAATGCTTGTTGCAATTCTTCTTTGGACCTACCCTCAAACTTTTTAGACAACTTCATTGCGATGTTCGGTTCAAGTACAACACTTTTTCCTTTGTCTTTAGCTTCTTGAGAAAGGATGAAAGAGATGATTTGATGACTTGATTGAGTAATGAACAGTTCGGATGGAGGAGGGACTAAAGGTTCTTCAGGAAGCTCATTCGGTTTCCTGGTGGGAGAACCTACATCAATGGACGCGATCTTTGGAGTGGGAATAAGAGGAGGCATTGGTTGACTGGCTCAGAATGCATCGATTGCAAACTTTATTTTCAAATTTTCCATGTCGCAACTCTTCTTAAACGTTTCTGCTAGAGTTGACGGCCAAGAAACTGATGACCATTTCTTCTTCTCTTCTTCCAAAAGGAATTTTGTGAAGGAAGGTTATTCCTTGATCGCTTGAGGTCCCATAATCACACCATTCACTAAATCATCTTCATCTTCTTCATCATCATCATCTTCTACTTCACAAGTTTCTATCTCCACAATTTCTTTATCAGAATCTTCATCTCAAAGTGCAAATTCCGAGATTGATTTCCATTGTATTGTCTTCATCTCTCCCCCTCTTACATGAGATGGCCTTGCTTCTGATGCTTGAATCTAACTTGAGCTCGACCAACCGTTCGAACACTCGTTGAAAGATAATGTTGATTTGCTTGGAAAGCGAATCATAAGCGGAGGATGTGGGAGCTTGAGCTCTGAGATGATCGAAGATTTCGTCCAGAAAAATTAGCATTTCATCAAATTTGTGGTTCAGAATATTCACAAAGTGTTGAGCTGATCGGATGACTTTGATTAGTACTTCCTGCATGACCATTTTCATTGCATCCTAGTGAAGAATCTTTTTCTCTAATCTATGAATCTGCTTCTCATGATGAACATGAGTCTACTTAATGAGTTCGTTGGTAGCAAAGATTCTGTCATCATGGATCTTGAGCATGGTGTTGATGGTGGAAAGGTGATGATCGAGGTTGTCTTTTTACCGTTCCTCTGCTTGCTCTAATATATGCTTCAAGCAAAGAGAAATAAGTTGATCTAATTGATTTGATCGATCAAATTCTAAGGGAGCACCGACTTTGATCTTGGAAAGAGATTTGAGTACAAGCTCGAGTTTCAAGTCAAGGCTTGTGACCTTCTCGGTGACTTTATCAACTTTGGAGTTTGTGTTGGATTTGGTGTCTAAGCTCATAACTATAATTGGTATACTCGACCCGAGAGTAGCATGGTCCATTTGAGTTGCCTTCACTAGAATAATCTGATAAGATGGACATTTGAGAAGGAGGTTATTTATGATTTATTAATATATTACAAGTATAATATATTAATATGAAATCATGTTATTTAATTAGTATTGATCAAGAATTAATTTGGAATTAATTTAGTGATCAAAAGAGACTAATTAAATTAACGGGGACTAATTAGGTAAATCAGTGATATATAGTGTTTGGGCTATTGATCCATGTTGGGCTAAGTTTATGTAAGTATCCATAAGAGTTAGCCTACATGAGATATGATCATAACCCAAGTGTATGGATTAGGCTTTACCCATGAATAAATGTTGCCCCTTAGCCAAAAGTGTAACCCTATGTGACCCTATGTGTTCTAAGAGTTCATATAACCGATTTTGTGTGTTTCATACTATCTTAAAAATTCCTCCTTTGTTCATGGTGTTTGTGAGCCATTTGAGGCATCATACTTGAGGTGCTAAGCTCTTCAAAGGCCAAAACTACAAGCTACAATAAAGAGGTATTATTCTAACTAGTTTTATGATTCATGTACCAAATAGTATGCTAGATGTAGGCTTCATGTTTTGGAAATTTTATTTCATGTATAATTAGAGAAAACATAGATCCAAAGCATTTAGGGTTGCAGGTGCCCCATAGGAGTGTTATAGTGCTTAAAACCCAACAGTGGTATCAAAGCCTTGGGGTGTTTTTTGTTATATTGATGCAAATGTTTGATTTTCAAAGTTGAAAAAAACATGAAGTTTGTTAAATTTTAAGATAATTACTTGATTCTATGAAAAACTAATTATTTGTGAAATTTGAGTCATTATACTACAAGAGTTGAACTAGTGGGCCGACATTGTGGCCGTAGACCCACCGCTACTGGAAGGTAACTCACCTCGAAGTAGCTGCTGATTTGACTGGGAACTGACTGTCTATTGTTGTTGCTGCTGTTCCGAAAGTCCTCCGGCTATAATTCCCACAAAACGTTCAGTCAAACACTGCTAGATGTACTTAGGGTAAAATGATCATTTTACCCTTGACCAGGTCAGAGTCCAAGTCAAAGTCAACTTCCAGTTGACCCGACTCGCCGAGTTGGCTTGCCAACTCGTCGAGTCCCGTCCCATTCGATCGTCCTTAATCCCGACTCTACTCGTCGAGTTAGGCATTGACTCAATGAGTTCTCCTTCTAAACTGATGTTCAAAAGTCCTTCATCCTACTCGCCGAGTTGCATGAACAACTTGTCGAGTTCATCTTCATCCGATGAACACTCTATGCTGAGACTCGCCGAGTTGTACGAACAACTCGCCGAGTCTGTTCTTGATGTAAGAAGGTTACCTTAGACTCGCCGAGTCCCTCCATGGATGAGTCTGGCTTCCGACTCACTGAGTCCACCCATGACTCACAACTCCACTCAGCAAACACGAAAAGGGGGAAAACTCGGGGACTCGCGACTCGACTCGTCGAGTCCGATGAACGACTCGCCGAGTCGATCACATGCAATTACTATATACTCGATTCTGCTTGAATCCAGCTCATACCATACATAGATCTGGGCTCTTAGGGTAGGTTTTACACGTAAAGTTTCCAACTTTACGTGTATACATGCATAGGATGGGGATTTAAGGCTTAATAAAGGCTAAAATGTTAGATCTAGGATATTCAAGCAATTTACTTCCATAAAGGCCGTGGATCTGAGCTTCTGGAGCTCAAACATGCCTAGATCTAGAGGTTAATCAACTCATTACAATCCCTAATCCATAATCAAGCTTGGGAAATGGTTTAAGAAGGACTTTAATGGTGCTCTAAGGGACTTTAAGCATAAAAACAGAAGGAAACTGAGTTATACCTCAAGGAATCTCTGAAATAACACCAAGATATCTGGCCTCCTTCTTCTCCTCTTGATCTACTCTCCTTCTTCTCTCAAAATCCTCAAGAAATCACACCAAAACACTTCAATCTCACAAGAAAAGGGGGTTAGTTCGATATAGAGAGCTCTGAGGGTGAAGGAGTCGGGCTTGGGGCGCATAAGGTTGATTTAAATAGGGTGCAAACCCTTGAAATTAGGGTTTCATCCAGACAGCGGGGACTCGCCGAGTCGCCAACTTAAACGTGTTCAATATCTCGACTCTACTCGGCGGTCGGGCCTACAACTCGCCGAGTCCAAGGCTAAAAATGAAAAATACTTAGATAGGTCATATGTACCAGGAACCAGGTGCTACAAGACATAACCAATTTCTGGTTCTTCATTAGGTCCTTCGGCTAGGATTTGAGCTTCTGGAAGTTCAGTTAAGATTTTGGCCAAAAGCTTTTCAGTTCCAAAGAGATGAGAAAACTCCACATAAGTAGTTTAAGTAGTAGCGCGTTACCACCCTGAAAAGAAAACCTTATGAATCCTTTCATCGGATCTACAATATCCAGCAATGTAGTCATTGAGAATGTTGATTGTAGTGTCGTAAGCTCCAATGCTCGATTCATTTGTTAAACGACCCTTGAGGTGAGAAGCAATAGTGAGAATGTCGTTCAGATTGATTTAAAGAAAGTAGGCATCAGTGATTGTGATAATGGATTCCTTTTTCTGAGATGCATAGTATCTGTAACGAAGACAATCGAGATCAAACTTGCTTTGAACCTTTCTACAATGACCAATAATCTTGGTAATTCTTTTTCGAGACCACACTTCCTTTTGGGGTCATGCATTGGTGGAATAAATTGTACTCAATCTATCACGCTCAGTTAATATGATGGCTTAAGGATCATCGGATGGATGCAAAGGTGCGAACTTGATTTAGTAGCATCCATGAGGAGATATTGGTAAGTCAAGTTGGTATGCATCATTTGTTGGAAGATCAAAGTAAATGAAGTCACAAAATTGATGTCGTGTAAAATTCATTCTCGGAGTAGAGAAGATATGCCCATCATCGGATTAGGATTGTCTTTTATAGCTTGGATACAGATGTTTTCATCCAATGCTTGTTGCAATTCTGCTTTGGACCTGCCCTCAAACTTTTTAGACGACTTCATTGGGATGTTCGGTTCAAATACAATCCTTTTTCCTTTGCCTTTAGCTTCTTGAGAAAGGATGAAAGAGATGATTTGATGACTTGATTGAGTAATGAACAGTTCGGATGGAGGAGGGACTAAAGGTTCTTCAGGAATCTCATTCGGTTTCCTGGTGGGAGAACGTACATCAATAGACGCGATCTTTGGAGTGGGAATAAGAGGAGGCATTGGTTGACTGGCTCAGAATGCATCGATTGCAAACTTTGTTTTCAAATTTTCCATGTCGCAACTCTTCTTAAACGTTTCTGCTAGAGTTGACGGCCAAGAAACTGATGACCATTTCTTCTTCTCTTCTTCCGAAAGGAATTTTGTGAAGGAAGGTTATTCCTTGATCGCTTGAGGTCCCATAATCACATCATTCACTAAATCATCTTCATCTTCTTCATCATCATCATCTTCTACTTCACAAGTTTCTATCTCCACAATTTCTTTATCAGAATCTTCATCTCGGAGTGCAAATTCCGAGACTGATTTCCATTGTATTGTCTTCATCTCTCCCCCTCTTACATGAGATGGCCTTGCTTCTGATGCAAGCATTGAATCTAACTTGAGCTCGACCAACCGTTCGAACAATCGTTGAAAGATAATGTTGATTTGCTTGGAAAGCGAATCATAAGCGGAGGATGTGGGAGCTTGAGCTCTGAGATGATCGAAGATTCCATCCAGAAAAATTAGCATTTCATCAAATTTGTGGTTTGGAATATCCACAAAGTGTTGAGCTGATCGGATGACTTTGATTAGTACTTCCTGCATGACCATGTTCATTGCATCCTAGTGAAGAATCTCTTTCTCTAATCTATGAATATGCTTCTCATGATGAACATGAGTCTACTTAATGAGTTCGTTGGTAGCAGAGATTATGTCATCATGGATCTAGAGCATGGTGTTGATGGTGGAAAGGTGATGATCGAGGTTGTCTTTTTACCGTTCCTCTGCTTGCTCTAATATATGCTTCAAGCAAAGAGAAATAAGTTGATCTAATTGATTTGATCGATCAAATTCTAAGGGAGCACCGACTTTGATCTTGGAAAGAGATTTGAGTACAAGCTCGAGTTTCAAGTCAAGGCTTGTGACCTTATCGGTGACTTTATCAACTTTGGAGTTTGTGTTGGATTTGGTGTCTAAGCTCATAACTATAATTGGTATACTCGACCCGAGAGTAGCATGGTCCATTTGAGTTGCCTTCACTAGAATAATCTGATAGGATGGACATTTGAGAAAGAGGTTATTTATGATTTATTAATATATTAAAAGTATAATATATTAATATGAAATCATGTTATTTAATTAGTATTGATCAAGAATTAATTTGGAATTAATTTAGTGATCAAAAGAGACTAATTAAATTAACGGGGACTAATTAGGTAAATCAGTGATATATAGTGTTTGGGCTATTGATCCATGTAGGGCTAAGTTTATGTAAGTATCCATAAGCGTTAGCCTACATGAGATATGGATCATAACCCAAGTGTATGGATTAGGCTTTACCCACGAATAAATGTTGCCCCTTAGCCAAAAGTGTGACCCTATGTGACCCTATGTGTTCTAAGAGTTCATATAACCGATTTTGTGTGTTTCATACTATATTAAAAATTCCTCCTTTGTTCATGGTGTTTGTGAGCCATTTGAGGCATCATACTTGAGGTGCTAAGCTCTTCAAAGGCCAAAACTACAAGCTACAATAAAGAGGTATTATTCTAACTAGTTTTATGATTCATGTACCAAATAGTATGCTAGATGTAGGCTTCAAGTTTTGGAAATTTTATTGCATGTATAATTAGAGAAAACATAGATCCAAAGCATTTAGGGTTGCATGTGCCCCATAGGAGTGTTATAGTGCTTAAAACCCAACAGTGGTATCAGAGCCATGGGTTGTTTTTTGTTATATTGATGCAAATGTTTGATTTTCAAAGTTGAAAAAAACATGAAGTTTGTTAAATTTTAAGATAATTACTTGATTTTATGAAAAACTAATTATTTGTGAAATTTGAGTCATTATACTACAAGAGTTGAACTAGTGGGCCGACATTGTGGCCGTAGACCCACCGCTACTGGAAGGTAACTCACCTCGAAGTAGCTGCTGATTTGACCGGGAACTGACTGTCTATTGCTGCTGCTGCTGTTCCGAAAGTCCTCCGGCTATAATTCCCACAAAACGTTCAGTCAAACACTGCTAGATGTACTTAGGGTAAAATGATCATTTTACCCTTGACCAGGTCAGAGTCCAAGTCAAAGTCAACTTCCAGTTGACCCGACTCGCCGAGTTGGCTTGCCAACTCGTCGAGTCCCGTCCCATTCGATCATCCTTAATCCCGACTCTACTCGTCAAGTTAGGCATTGACTCAACGAGTTCTCCTTCTAAACTGATGTTCAAAAGTCCTTCATCCTACTCGCCGAGTTGCATGAACAACTTGTCGAGTTCATCTTCATCCGATGAACACTCTATGCTGAGACTCGCCGAGTTGTATGAACAACTCACCGAGTCTGTTCTTGATGTAAGAAGGTTGCCTTAGACTCGCCGAGTCAGGGAATTGACTCGCCGAGTCCCTCCATGGATGAGTCTGGCTTCCGACTCACTGAGTCCACCCATGACTCACAACTCCACTCAACAAACACGAAAAGGGGGAAAACTCGGGGACTCGCGACTCGACTCGCTGAGTCCGATGAACGACTCGCCGAGTCGATCACATGCAATTACTATATACTCGATTCTGCTTGAATCCAGCTCATACCATACATAGATCTGGGCTCTTAGGGTAGGTTTTACACGTAAAGTTTCCAACTTTACGTGTATACATGCATAGGATGGGGATTTAAGGCTTAATAAAGGCTAAAATGTTAGATCTAGGATATTCAAGCAATTTACTTCCATAAAGGCCGTGGATCTGAGCTTTTGGAGCTCAAACATGCCTAGATCTAGAGGTTAATCAACTCATTACAATCCCTAATCCATAATCAAGCTTGGGAAATGGTTTAAGAAGGACTTTAATGGTGCTCTAAGGGACTTTAAGCATAAAAACAAAAGGAAACTGAGTTATACCTCAAGGAATCTCTAAAATAACACCAAGATATCTGGCCTCCTTCTTCTCCTCTTGATCTACTCTCCTTCTTCTCTCAAAGTCTTCAAGAAATCACACCAAAACACTTCAATCTCACAAGAAAAGGGGGTTAGTTCGATATAGAGAGCTCTGAGGGTGAAGGAGTCGGGCTTGGGGCGCATAAGGTTGATTTAAATAGGGTGTAAACCCTTGAAATTAAGTTGTCTTTGGAATATCCCCCTCTAGAACTCGTAATTGGTGATATCCGGATCGTAGATCTATCTTTGAGAAGTAGTTTGCTCCTTGAAGTTGATCCAATAGGTCGTCAATACGGGGTAAAGGGTAACGGTTCTTGACAGTAAGTTTGTTCAGCTCTCTGTAGTCGATGCACATACGAAACGATCCGTCCTTCTTCTTTACAAATAGGACCGGTGCTCCCCAAGGTGAGAAACTTGGTCTTATGAATCCTTTTTGAAGGAGTTCATTAAGTTGACTGGAAAGTTCCTGCATCTCTGCTGGTGCGAGACGATAAGGTGACTTCGCTACTGGGTAGCCTCTGGAACTAAGTCGATTCTGAATTCGACTTGGCGTTGTGGTGGTAATCCTGGTAGTTCTTCTGGAAAGATATCTGGAAAGTCGCGTACTACCGAAATGTTCTTGATGTCCTTCAGTTCTTGAGTTGTATCAACGATGTGCGCTAGGAATGCTCGACAATCCTTCCGCAAGCACTTTCGAGCTTGGATGCACGAAATGATGCGAAGGTTTGTACTTGATTTATCGCCGTAGATAACTAATGTTTCGTTGTTAGGGAGATTAAGACGGACTGCTTTCTCAAAGCACATGATGTCGGCGCGAAGAAGACTCAACCAATCCATGCCGACTATGACGTCGAAAATTTTAATTTGGACCGGCATGAGATTGATTGGAAAAGAATGGCCGTCTAAAGTTAACGTACAACCCATGTATATGCAGTTAGTGTTTTCGGTTTTTCCATTGGCCATCTCTACAGTGAATGATTTTTCTAATTTGCTAGGTTTAGGTTTAAGTAAATGAATAAAGTTTTGACTCACGAAGCTTCTCTCCGCTCCACTATCGAATAATATGCATGCATATGAATTATCGAGAAGGAACGTACCAGTAACTACAGTTGGGTCAGCTACAGCTTCGTTGTGGCCTATCGCCAAAACTCATCCCACACCGCCGGTGCCTGCTACCTTAGGGCAGTTCCTCTTGTAGTGGCCCACCTCGCCACAACCGTAGCAAGTCTGGCCTACACCCGCACTGGGAACTTGAGTGATCGGCTTTGCGGGGTCCTTGCAGAAACGGGCTGTGTGTCCCTTCCGGTTGCAGTTGGCGCACTGCATTTCCCAACAAGGTCCATGGTGGTGGTAAGTGCACTTGGTGCACTTTGGAAGGTTACCCACATAAGGCTTTCTGGGGTAGGGATTTGTAGGGACTGTAGTAGGTACAGTGGCAGCATTCACTGAAACCAGTTGTTTCTTTGCGGATTCTTGGGAAGACCCACCCTTCCCTTTATTCCATACTCTCTTCCTGTTGTTGTTGTTGTTGTTTCCTTTCTGTGGTTCTGGTGCAAAAACGGTGGAGTTCTGATGACCTCCGTAGTCAATCAGAGATTGTGCTAGTTCCTTGGCACTTTCAAAGGTGTCAGGTTTGGAAGCTAACACGCTTGATCGTATTTGGGGCGTCAGTCCCCAGATGTACCTTTCTATTTTCTTGCTCTCGGGAGCAATCATATCGGGGCAAAGGATTGCCAGATCGCAGAATCTGTTAGTATAAGTTGCGATGTCGGTACCAACCATTCCGAGAGTCCATAGTTCATGTTCGAGCTTTTGAATCTCTCCCTGTGGGCAGTATTCTCTCATCATCATGGCTTTTAGGCTCTCCCAGCTTATGGAGTTTGCCACTATCAGGGTAAGCACTTTAACGTGGCCATTCCACCAAGTTAAAGCTCTATCAATAAGGGTGAAAGTTGCAAATTTGACTTTGCTGTGCTCGGGACAGGAGCAGATTTCAAAGACTGACTATGTCCTTTCAATCCACTGTCTCAGGGCTAACACACCACCAGATCCATAAAACATCTGGGGCTTGGCGTTAGTAAAGTCCTTATAGGTGCATTCTCGGGGTGGTCCATGACTCTCGCCATGGTTGGATGGGTGTGTGCCAGATCCTGAGCCATTAGTACTCAAGTTATTGATCTGTGACATGGCAGCTGCTACTGCTGCGGTGACTGCTGCTTGGAACATAACAACATCAAATTGAGGTGGTGGAGGTGGTGGTGGTACAGGTGCTTCCCCACCGTTGTTTCGCCTTGGATTCCTACGCGGAGGCATCCTTTAACTATAGGTTGAAAAGGTAAAGATAAGAATTCCATAGAATAGAGAATTAATGTGTCTCATGAACTAAACTGCTATAGTTCAACAACAGATGCTAGTATGAGTCTTAAAATAGAAGGATGAAAGTTATTTGTAAGACTGAAAGTATGAAACAAGTATTTGGTTTCTCAAAGACTTTTCAAGGTTTGAACGAAATACTCAACGTAGTAATAATAGTGTCACTTATATTAATATAAAATTTGATACAACGATCATGAAAATTTGACCCCTATAAGGGTCTCCGATTACAAAGTTCGAGAAATTTAAAGACTTTTAGCCGAGGTCCTAAGCTATAACAAAATTTGAGTCTTTGACAAGTACTACTTGCGACGTAGGTTGCGCTTGGAGCTTGACTCTGCATCTGATTGCTTCGACTCCATTAGACGCCTATCAAAAGCGGCTTGTTGTTCCCTCAGTTCAGCGAGGGCTGCAATCATTTGCGCTTGGAATGCCTCGGTTTGGAGTTGAGCATTGTCTTGTATCTTGTCCAGCCTACGGATGTCAGAAGTGTAAACCTGCACTTCCACGTTGACATCCCGGAGTCGGCTAGCTTGAACTCCGGACTGATAGGACTGATTGGCTAGCTTACCCACCATTACCGGGAGTGCCTGATCAGCCGAACCTCCGCCGCGGACATCATAGAAGTCTCGGCACATGCCGTAGGGACGACGTAAGTTCTGTTGTTGGCTCCAATGATAGAGGTGACTTCCCCAGACGGGAGTCGGTCCTTGAAATTTCCTTACGAAGACGGGAGGTTGAACGGGTGGTGGATCGATCACTTTCGGTTCTAAGTCGGTACCGGAGTCATCATCCACTTCTATGGGTTCCTCATCCTCTTCGGGATCATCTTCGACCCATCCTCCGTTGCCTTGGTTGGGAAAGTAGGGGTCGCCGGGGTGGTGAAATCCAGCCATTTGACTATACGAGAAATAGGGTTATAGGACTTGAATAAAGTTGAAACTTGCAAAACATGTAAGTTAAACTAGTTTAGGTAGCAAATACTCCTATAGTATTTAAATTCTTGTGTTTGATTCTAGTAACGGTTTGGTAAGTTTTGACTTGTTGCTTACAACGATCACTCCTCGATATACGTTGGTCCAATCTCGGGCAAATATAGTTGATCACGCTATATTTGTCCAAAATCTGATTACATATATCGAGGCTTAATCGTAGTGTCAACTTGTCTAAATACTTGTTGTATAGTTAGATATCATGAAAATAATTTGTTGTATGCATGTAATAGTACTTAAATGAACTATCAATTTAAGTTAAACGTAACGCTGCTCAAGCGTAAAAAAAAATGTTTTGTCAGAGAGTGTTAGTCCCTTAAGCATTTATAGTTTGTATATCTTATGTGGTTCGATATACTTAGTTCACTATAAACATTGCTCTGATACCAATCTGTCACACCCCCAAACCTGAACGGCGGAAACGTTCGGGGGCGGATGACTTCATGTGGTAGCGTAACAATAGAATACATAATAAAGAAAGCAATACAACCATCATATATATAATTGAAAGTTTACATTTGTCAAAAAGTTACATGTTCAAAACCAATTACAATATGATGTCAAAATATGAGATTAAACTGGCGCCGCAGCATCCCTTCATCAAAAGCATAATGATACCTGAAATTACTGATTTCCAGGGACATACAAGTAATTTTGAAAGAGTAGATCAGCATTTAAGCTGGTGAGTTTCATAAGTATTTGAATGACAATGTTTGTATGAAATGAAATGTTTTGTCCTTGTTTGTTTGTGTTTAGAAAATCCTATATTTTCTACTAGTATAAAAGTAGCCTTCTCTCAAGACAAATGTTTGTTTCTAAAATGTATGTAAGTGTGAAATAACCAATGTGTTTGAAAACCTTGTAAATCAATGCATTTTTAATACCCCATGTGAGTTTTATAACCATACTATTGACTCGAAATGCCTATACACAACGTTCTTCAGGCGTTGGAATGTTATGACGTTTGTCACCCCAAACGGTGGATTGTAGCTAACAATCAGGGCGCGGGTTGTCAAGCCCGTATAGATCTATACACAAACACCATGCTCCCCCTCCAAGGGATTCTGGTATATAATACAGGACTTGAAATGTGTACTCGAACGTACGTGAAGTTTATGTCTCACAAAACCGTGGTATAAAAACAGATTTACGTGTTAAAATGTTCGTTTGTTCTTGTATATGAAAGTGACTTCTTGAAAATCAAGTTTCTAGTATGTAAAAGTTAGCAATATCCTTGTAAAACTATACCTATTATAGTTTTCTAAAAGTGTGTCTTGTTTGTTTAGAAATACCTAGAAAATGAATCACTTGTTATGAAAGTATAGATTTTTGTAGAGCCTAAGATAGACAAGTATACATAAAATCTAAGAAAATGTTTAGTTTATACATGCATTACAACAATTTATATTTCAAAAGATAGAATTCTATTGTAACATATTTTATATACGAAAGTTTCCTATAAAGTTTATAAATCACATGTGATTTGGATATATAAAAGCATATAAAATAATTCTTTATGTAACACACGATAATACTCGTGTGTTTTACTTGTATTCCCCCCCTTGAAAGCATATAAAAGCATTTAGAATATCTTAAAAAGGTTAATTAAGGGGTATGAACTCACTTGAAAGTTTGAAGATAGCGAGATGGAAAACCGGGCAGAGTTTCGTCTTGAGAAACGGATTTTTCTCGGGATTCTCGGGAATCTCGGGAGTACAATCGACCCTCGGGACTTGAGCAAAAAGACCAGAGCTTCGGGTTTGAACGGGCACGGAAATCGAGGCAAGATCGTGAGAGAAAGGAGAGAAATGGGGTGATTTTTCTGGAACCCTCGCATTTCTATTTATAGGGGGTCTAAGAAGCCTCGGTACGCGGGGCGTACGCTCGTACGCAGCGCGTACGCGTATGTCATGCATTAGCGAATCCTCGACTGCCTCGGCTTCGGATGGGACAGATCGGATGGGACGGGTCGGATGGGGCGGGTCGGATGGGGCGGGTCGGTAGCTTCGCATAGGGGCGACATGGACGGACCGAGACCAAGGCCCTCGGGTACGCGGGGCGTACGGGGTTACGCAGCGCGTAACTCGGATGAGGACGCTGACTCCTCCTTCGGATATTACCGGATTTTGATTTAATTTTATATATAATTTATTTAATAAACTTCAAAAATTCATATCTTCTTCATACGAACTCCGTTTTCGATGGTCTTTATATCCACGCGAAGGTGAGACTATGCTCTACAACTTTCGTTTAGACTCCGTTGGCAAATTCCGAAATTATTTTTATTATTTAATTATAAAATGACGTGATTAAGGAATTTCTTTAAAAATTCATAACTTCTTTATCTGACGTCGGTTTTTGCCAGACTTTTCACCGCTGAAATACTATTGTCGAGACCTTCAATTCTCGTTTAGGTCATTCCGGCCAAAAGTCGCTCGATCTCCGATTCGAGATTTTAGTTGTCTGCTGCTAAGCCGAACTAGGAAAAATCTTAACTTCAATATACGAAGTCGGATTTGGGCGTTCTTTTTACATACGATCATGGTTTAAAGACATTTAAACTTAGAAGGAATTTAAATAGAACTTTTTGGACATTTTATTATCAAAGTTAATTTTATTAACTCAAAAGTGGTTACAATACTTGACTTTTTAGGTCATTACAAAGATTTGAAATATCGGGTTGTCACATGTATGGATTAGGCTTTACCCATGAATAAATGTTGCCCCTTAGCCAAAAGTGTGGCCCTATGTGACCCTATGTGTTCTAAGAGTTCATATAACCGATTTTGTGTGTTTCATACTCTCTCAAAAAGTCCTCCTTTGTTCATGGTGTTTGTGAGCCATTTGAGGCAT
This sequence comes from Lactuca sativa, assembly GCF_002870075.4. Lineage (NCBI taxonomy): Eukaryota > Viridiplantae > Streptophyta > Magnoliopsida > Asterales > Asteraceae > Lactuca > Lactuca sativa. The sequence continues at coordinate 32,180,525 of NC_056627.2, forward strand.
CATACTTGAGGTGCTAAGCTCTTCAAAGGCCAAAACTACAAGCTACAATAAAGAGGTATTATTCTAACTAGTTTTATGATTCATGTACCAAATAGTATGCTCGATGTAGGCTTCATGTTTTGGATATTTTATTGCATGTATAATTAGAGAAAACATAGATCCAAAGCATTTAGGGTTGCATGTGCCCCATAGGAGTGTTATAGTGCTTAAAACCCAACAGTGGTATCAGAGCCATGGGTTGTTTTTTGTTATATTGATGCAAATGTTTGATTTTCAAAGTTGAAAAAAACATGAAGTTTGTTAAATTTTAAGATAATTACTTGATTTTATGAAAAACTAATTATTTGTGAAATTTGAGTCATTATACTACAAGAGTTGAACTAGTGGGCCGACATTGTGGCCGTAGACCCACCGCTACTGGAAGGTAACTCACCTCGAAGTAGCTGCTGATTTGACCGGGAACTGACTGTCTATTGCTGTTGCTGCTGTTCCGGAAGTCCTCCGGCTATAATTCCCACAAAACGTTCAGTCAAACACTGCAAGATGTACTTAGGGTAAAATGATCATTTTACCCTTTACCAGGTCAGAGTCCAAGTCAAAGTCAACTTCCAGTTGACCCGACTCACCGACTTGGCTTGCCAACTCGTCGAGTCCCGTCCCATTCGATCGTCCTTAATCCCGACTCTACTCGTCGAGTTAGGCATTGACTCAATTAGTTCTCCTTCTAAACTGATGTTCAAAAGTCCTTCATCCTACTCGCCGAGTTGCATGAACAACTTGTCGAGTTCATCTTCATCCGATGAACACTCTATGCTGAGACTCGCCGAGTTGTATGAACAACTCGCCGAGTCTGTTCTTGATGTAAGAAGGTTGCCTTAGACTCGCCGAGTCAGGGCATTGACTCGCCGAGTCCCTCCATGGATGATTCTGGCTTCCGACTCACTGAGTCCACCCATGACTCACAGCTCCACTCAGCAAACACGAAAAGGGGGAAAACTCGGGGACTCGCGACTCGACTCGTCGAGTCCGATGAACGACTCGCCGAGTCGATCACATGCAATTACTATATACTCGATTCTGCTTGAATCCAGCTCATACCGTACATAGATCTGGGCTCTTAGGGTAGGTCTTACATGTAAAGTTTCCAACTTTACGTGTATACATGCATAGGATGGGGATTTAAGGCTTAATAAAGGCTAAAATGTTAGATCTAGGATATTCAAGCAATTTACTTCCATAAAGGCCGTGGATCTGAGCTTCTGGAGCTCAAACATGCCTAGATCTAGAGGTTAATCAACTCATTACAATCCCTAATCCATAATCAAGCTTGGGAAATGGTTTAAGAAGGACTTTAATGGTGCTCTAAGGGACTTTAAGCATAAAAACAGAAGGAAACTGAGTTATACCTCAAGGAATCTCTGAAATAACACCAAGATATTTGGCCTCCTTCTTCTCTTCTTGATCTACTCTCCTTCTTCTCTCAAAATCTTCAAGAAATCACACCAAAACACTTCAGTCTCACAAGAAAAGGGGGTTAGTTCGATATAGAGAGCTCTAAGGGTGAAGGAGTCGGGCTTGGGGCGCATAAGGTTGATTTAAATAGGGTGCAAACCCTTGAAATTAGGGTTTCATCCAGACAGCGGGGACTCGCCGAGTCTAGAATGTGGACTCGCCGAGTCGCCAACTTAAACGTGTTTAATATCTCGACTCTACTCGACGAGTCGGGCCTACAACTCACCGAGTCCAAGGCTAAAAATGAAAAATACTTAGATAGGTCATACGTACCAGGAACCAGGTGCTACAAGACATAACCAATTTCTGGTTCTTCATTAGGTCCTTCGGCTAGGATTTGAGCTTCTGGAAGTTCAGTTAAGATTTTGGCCAAAAGCTTTTCAGTTCCAAAGAGATGAGAAAACTCCACATAAGTAGTTTAAGTAGTAGCGCGTTACCACCCTGAAAAGAAAACCCTATGAATCCTTTCATCGGTTCTACAATATCCAGCAATGTAGTCATTGAGAATGTTGATTGTAGTGTCATAAGCTCCAATGCTCGATTCATTTGTTAGACGACCCTTGAGGTGAGAAGCAATAGTGAGAATGTCGTTCAGATTGATTGAAAGAAAGTAGTAGGCATCAGTGATTGTGATAATGGATTCCTTGTTCTGAGATGCATAGTATCTGTAACGAAGACAATCGAGATCAAACTTGCTTTGAACCTTTCTACCATGACCAATAATCTTGGTAATTCTTTTTCGAGACCACACTTCCTTTTGGGGTCGTGCATTGGTGGAATAAATTGTACTCAATCTATCACGCTCAGTTAATATGATGGTTTAAGGATCATCGTATGGATGCAAAGGTGCGAACTGGATTTAGTAGCATCCATGAGGAGATATTGGTAAGTCAAGTTGGTATACATCATTTTTTGGAAGATCAAAGTAAATGAAGGGCACAAAATTGATGTCGCGTAAAATTCATTCTCGGAATAGAGAAGATATGCCCATCATTGGATTAGGATTGTCTTTTATAGCTTGGATACATATGTTTTCATCCAATGCTTGTTGAAATTCTTCTTTGGACCTGCCCTCAAACTTTTTAGACAACTTCATTGCGATGTTCGATTCAAGTACAACCCTTTTTCCTTTGTCCTTAGCTTCTTGAGAAAGGATGAAAGAGATGATTTGATGACTTGATTGAGTAATGAACAGTTCGGATGGAGGAGGGACTAAAGGTTCTTCAGGAAGCTCATTCGGTTTCCTGGTGGGAGAACCTACATCAATGGACGCGGTCTTTGGAGGGGGAATAGGAGGAGGCATTGGTTGACTGGATCAGAATGCATCGATTGCAAACTTTGTTTTCAAATTTTCCATGTCGCAACTCTTCTTAAACGTTTCTACTAGAGTTGACGGCCAAGAAACTGATGACCATTTCTTCTTCTCTTCTTTCGAAAGGAATTTTGTGAAGGAAGGTTATTCCTTGATCGCTTGAGGTCCCATAATCACACCATTCACTGAATCATCTTCATCTTCTTCATCATCATCATCTTCTACTTCACAAGTTTCTATCTCCACAATTTCTTTATCAAAATCTTCATCTCGGCGTGCAAATTCCGAGACTAATTTCCATTGTATTGTCTTCATCTCTCCCCCTCTTACATGAAATGGCCTTGCTTCTAATGCAAGCATTGAATCTAACTTGAGCTCGACCAACCGTTCGAACAATCGTTGAAAGATAATGTTGATTTGCTTGGAAAGCGAATCATAAGCGGAGGATGTGGGAGCTTGAGCTCTGAGATGATCGAAGATTCCATCCAGAAAAATTAGCATTTCATCAAATTTGTGGTTTGGAATATCCACAAAGTGTTGAGCTGATCGGATGACTTTGATTAGTACTTCCTGCATGACCATGTTCATTGCATCCTAGTGAAGAATCTCTTTCTCTAATCTATGAATATGCTTCTCATGATGAACATGAGTCTACTTAATGAGTTCGTTGGTAGCAGAGATTATGTCATCATGGATCTAGAGCATGGTGTTGATGGTGGAAAGGTGATGATCGAGGTTGTCTTTTTACCGTTCCTCTGCTTGCTCTAATATATGCTTCAAGCAAAGAGAAATAAGTTGATCTAATTGATTTGATCGATCAAATTCTAAGGGAGCACCGACTTTGATCTTGGAAAGAGATTTGAGTACATGCTCGAGTTTCAAGTCAAGGCTTGTGACCTTCTCGGTGACTTTATCAACTTTGGAGTTTGTGTTGGATTTGGTGTCTAAGCTCATAACTATAATTGGTATACTCGACCCGAGAGTAGCATGGTCCATTTGAGTTGCCTTCACTAGAATAATCTGATAAGATGGACATTTGAGAAAGAGGTTATTTATGATTTATTAATATATTACAAGTATAATATATTAATATGAAATCATGTTATTTAATTAGTATTGATCAAGAATTAATTTGGAATTAATTTAGTGATCAAAAGAGACTAATTAAATTAACGGGGACTAATTAGGTAAATCAGTGATATATATTGTTTGGGCTATTGATCCATGTTGGGCTAAGTTTATGTAAGTATCCATAAGAGTTAGCCTACATGAGATATGGATCATAACCCAAGTGTATGGATTAGGCTTTACCCATGAATAAATGTTGCCCCTTAGCCAAAAGTGTGACCCTATGTGACCCTATGTGTTCTAAGAGTTAATATAACCGATTTTGTGTGTTTCATACTATCTTAAAAATTCCTCCTTTGTTCATGGTGTTTGTGAGCCATTTGAGGCATCATACTTGAGGTGCTAAGCTTTTCAAAGGCCAAAACTACAAGCTACAATAAAGAGGTATTATTCTAACTAGTTTTATGATTCATGTACCAAATAGTATGCTAGATGTAGGCTTCATGTTTTGGAAATTTTATTGCATGTATAATTAGAGAAAACATAGATCCAAAGCATTTAGGGTTGCATGTGCCCCATAGGAGTGTTATAGTGCTTAAAACCCAATAGTGGTATCAGAGCCATGGGTTGTTTTTTGTTATATTGATGTAAATGTTTGATTTTCAAAGTTGAAAAAAACATGAAGTTTGTTAAATTTTAAGATAATTACTTGATTTTATGAAAAACTAATTATTTGTGAAATTTGAGTCATTATACTACAAGAGTTGAACTAGGTTAATTTATTAAAAGATATAATGATATGATTATTTTATTTGTTTTAAAATTTTGATCTAAATTTTTTTAAGGAGTTACAAATTTTGTCATAAAATTTTGGAACTCAAAAGTCTTTTTTAAAAGTTATGATCTTAAGAGTTTTGAAACTTCCATAAGTTATGGATGTGAAAAGTCTCATTCGTTAACTCTTTAAGTTATGAATTCCAAGAGTCTTCAAATTTTACAAAATTTGTTATAAATGGCTTTGAAGAGTTTCATAATTTGCCCTCAAGTTATGGAACTTTGAAAATCTCTTTTATGGAATTCTAAAAGTTTTTAAGAGTTATAAAACTTGCCCTCGAGTTTTGGAATTTGAAAAAAAAAATTTATGAGACATTGAATTCTAAAACTAAAGTTATTTGAAAAATTTTCAAAAGTGTAACTCATGAGTTCGTAACTTAATAATAAATTAAATAGTTTTAATTTTGGTTTAGCATCTTGATGTTTTGAATAATTCATATTACATCTTTATGGACTTTACTAATAGTTAATTAAAGTGTTTAATTAAAAGAGAATTAATTATTCAATAATGACATGGTTTAAGTTTAATTAAATTAAGAGTATAGTTTAATTAATAGATTAAACCACTTAGTATTTTAATAGTTTAAAATATACCCTTATACTATTATAATATTAAAAGTTTAATATATTATATGTATAAGTAAAAATTCGGTCTTACCGTTAGTAGGCCTCATTCATGATGCCGGTCTATAAGGGGGTATAAGGTTATTGCCTACAAAATGGCGATTTAATTGGTGTCCACTCTCACCCACCGTTTCCTTGACTGGTGGAGGGTCGTTAGTCGAACGGGTAGGATAGGACATTAATTCTCATTAACAGTATAATGAAAATATCAAGTAACTAAACACTTATAAATTCTCAATCTTAGTTACTTAGGAAAAATGTGAATTTGGTGCTAACCCATGAAATTGCACTTTACACCTTGTTAAGTCATTAGTGGAGTGCGTGTGGTTAACCGACACACTAATCTGGGACTGAAAGTGTGTGGAAAATGGTAGCTTAATCTTAATCATAGATCAATGGAGCGTGCGTGGTTAACCGGCACATTGATTAGGCGATCTGTAAAATTAAGTGTACCAAGCTAATTTGCATGGTTATTCACCCCTTGTTTGTGATCCTCGGCATCCCAGTCACAAAGTTGAAGGGCACAATCGAGATTTAAACATGACTTTGAAAAGTTCAATGAATATCAAAAGATATAGGAATTTCAATTCATTTAAAACTTAATAATCAATTTCGTTTTTCATGGTGGAAATTGGTAAATCGCCATTTACCTACCTTCAAATATTTTGCAATTGGATTGCGGCATCCCTCTTTCGAATTAGAAAATATTGTGTTGGGTCCTAGCCTTAATATTTCATTTTGGGTGTTATATTAAGGACTTAAATCAACTAAACTTGAATTTCTCCCTGTAGATGTCTAGTTTTGACAAGTATGGTCTTCGCGAATCTTTTAGAAAAAGCTTTCCTCGTGAAGATGATGCTCCCCGAAATCATACTTCACTTCCTCCACCTCCTCCAATAATTCTCCCTGACCACATGTTCGAAGACTTGAAAAATTCAAGGTCACTCAAGCCCTATTGGCATGCAAACATGAACATGGAAAGTATGTATGTGATTACGTCTTGGAAATGAAGCTGCATATTGATGGGCTGGGAATGTTGGGTGTCGTGTTCCCAAGGAAGTTGGTTGTTGACTTGGTTCTTCATTGCCCAATTCATATAGTGAGTTTGTTAAAGACTACTATGTGAAAGATCACGACATGACCCTTATCGATCTTACATATTTGCTAATTGCTGCTGAATCAGAAATGATTTGGGGAACTGGTAAAGCAAATTTGAATGGAAGATCAATTTCCCAAGCTTCCATGGACATTGACAATGGAAACACTGGAAGTCTAGAAAAGATTTCTCTTTCCAAGGGAAAGGGAAAGGATAAGTCTGAGATTGTCTCATGTGCCGATGTGAAAGAAACCATTTGTTTCTACTACCATTTAGAGGGACATTAGAAGCGAAGTTGCCCTGACTACCTGGGAGATCTAAGAGATGGTAAAGTCAAAATTTTTTACTATACTTCAGGTAAGTCCACTGTCTAAATCTATTAAGTTCCTATTTGGAGATTCTTAATACATGATGTAATGTAATTACATTTTGATGTTTTGTAGAATCGAAGAAAAGAAAGGAAGCTTAAAGGAAGAGTAAGCTGATTCTGATCGCGAAGAGACGGATTTCGATCACATGACTCGATGATCAGAATTTTGAGTTGTTGCTGAAGAGTTATGATAGATTGCTTAGGAATAGATAACAACATAGTTTTCATTTGTATTATCATTGTAAGGACAAGTTTTCCACACTTATATAAATAAAGAAAAAATCAGAATTTTATCTTATTTTAAATTTCCTTACAATGGCATTTGTGAAAAATTGTTGCTTATATGTTTCCATTGATAGCAATATTGGAAAATGGATTTGATTCTTTCGTTTGTGGTAGTGTCAAAATTTACCAAATAATGAATGATTCTCATCATCCAAGTTTCAATTGTACAGAAACTTGGGATCGTGCAACTTTTATTGTGTGATGGATGAGAACCTTTTTCTTTTTGAAATTTAGATTGATTCCTTGTTCACATGTATATGTGAGTCAAGTAAAGGACTAGGGGATTGGGTACACTTGGTTGTGCACTTGTCAGGTCCACCGCAAAGAACAATAAGGCTATTCATCATGATTTACTAAAGTTTAGTAAATATGGTTATACTTACAAGATTAAGTGTAATTCTAAATCATTTGAAAAGTTTCAATGTATAGCAGAGCGAATAAGAAGAATCAAATTAGGCAGAAAGATAAAAGTTTCTCTAATCTGAAAAGAAGGGAGAGTACTTGAGTATCGTGTTTTATGATCATCTTAATGATTATGAAAACCATATCATAATTGATCCTCTAAGGACATCTTAGTGCATTTGTATGGCTAAGAAGAGGAATCGTGAATTGTAGAAATGGTTAAATCAAATAGATGAACCATACTTCGTTCCAAAATCAAGTCTTAGAGTTGCACTCCAAGATTGTGCCTTGAGTGACATAATCTTAAGAAAGGTTTATAACACTTATCAAATGTAGAGTAAAATGTTACTTACAAGATACATTTGAAATTGGTAAGTTGTGATGTTTTGGATAAAACAAAGATCAAGTAAGACTGATTGTCAGAAGCATTTGTCTTGATAAGAAACTGCACTAACTCTTGAATATTTGTTTGTCAAGGAATGTTCTTGACAAAGAGAAACCAATATGTCAAGAGGTTAGTGGGAGTCTTAAAGATCTTGAAAAGTTTCTACAACTAATCAAGAATAAACTTGCTATTAATCACTAGCACATGAGTTGAGGTCTGTAACCTATCGTGTTGACATATTCTTGTTTATGTGCTTGTTCCAGTTAACGTTGACTACGTATGTGAGTTCTGAGAGTTCTCAATTGGTTGCATAATAGCCTGGAAGCAATGGTAGGCCCTCGTGTTGCTGGGTGGCAAGAAATTAAGATTGAACAAGTTCAGTCCATATGAGTTTGTATTTTTCACTAACCTTGTCTTGTGGTCATGGTTTTGACAAATTCACATGGATAGGAACACATACACCATAAAATCTAAGTGTCATAAGGTTTCTCTCTAATTCATGAAAATGATTGTGAGGAAACGCTTTCACTAAGTAGATTTTAAGGAGATAGAAATTGTGATATTTGCATTCTCAAATTCGATTATGATTACGAAATCCCTCTTCATAGTTCGAATTGTGAGAAATGGAAAAAGGTCTAAATTTGAGACTTATTGTTGTAAGTTCTAAAACTGTTTAGACACATATGTGAGCTATCTAAGGAAAGGTGTATGAGTTTGAGAAGCCTAGATAAAGTCTTATCGAAGCATCTCGTATTAGAAATCTGAACTTTGGTAATAAAGTCAACAAGTATTGATTTCTAGAAGTCCAGCTTATTTCTGGGTACATGTCAAAGCTAGTGGGAGCATAAGTGTTATGCTCATAAGAATGTAATTATTATGCTAGTGGGAGCACAATTATTATGTTAAGTGTTGCGAGTTAGCAATATTAATTATAGAAAACAAAAATTTCAATTCGTAAAGTTACAGGGTTTGAAAAGTTGTTTTGCTATAATTAAGGGAGAGGAAGTCATACTTCATTTCAAATCTAAAAGCTTAGATTGAGATTTTTAATCAAATTTAGTCAAGGGTATATATGAATGTTATGTTGAAAAGATTTGACATAAGGAAATTCTATATATGGAAATATTATAGCAAGAGACTGGTAAAGTATCATGTCTTTATGTGAAACATTATGTATCGTATCTCATATACTTCGGGTATAGGATCGATTACATATGCTATAATATTAATCTGTTCTAATTTTCCATATGAATAGGGCATTAAGAGGGAAACGAGACTAGAACGAGATGTGACTAAAATGGTTAAGCAATTGTCAAGGACAATCTGAGGTTACCAAAGATTGGGTACTTATGGACAGTTGGAAGTATATTGTAAATTTTGGAAGGACCATATTGACATACTATGAGAAGAGTTAGCTCTTATTCAGAAGTGATAGTCAAAATGGGAATATGAAAATGCTACCATAAGTGGAAGTTAATAATTAAATCTGTGTAAGATTAGAAAACTTAAATGCAAGAAGGATGTTCAAAGGAATGTACTTTGAATATGAGACTTCGTTTCCATGGAATTGTTCACCATTGGAATACTTTGTAATGTCTGTTGCCAAGTCTCCGTGACTTTTGTGCATAGTCATTAAAAGAGGATCATTGCATATAAGTTTAGAATCTAACAAATTACAGTAAATGGCAAGAATTTGGTATTCTTACATTTACGATAAGGATTTGGAATTGATCATTGCATATAAGTCTCCGTGACTTTTGTGCATAGTCATTAAAAGAGGTCATTGGAAATGTTTACAATTGATCTATTTCACAAAGTAATGACCATAGGTAAACCATAGTGTGCATGCTTGGAGCATGGGATGACTATTATTTTAATTCAAGTATTAAGTTGATCAATCGAAACATTATATAATGAATAATGTGTAATCATTATGGTGACTAAGTAAAAGGTGTTTTATTTATATTCAAAAGTTTTGAGACCATACTGGATTCGATTATTATTGTGTTTCACTTTGCATGTTTTGACTTCCCAAATAATTAGGTTATTCAAACTATCCACAGTCGATCATACTTTGGAAGTAGGTATTGAAGCTAGACTATCATGAATGGTTCTGTAGATTGTCTAAAGGCGTTTAGACCTAGCACAAGTTCGTTGCAGTGTTCATGAGTACTTCTGGAATAAGATTCGAGTATTGGATTAAACCCATGCTCATCTATATCACTTCATGGATTTTATCACGAGTGATTTTGAGACGATAATATCTTATATTTTTTGAAACCAAGACATGTGAGTTGTAGTTGGCAAGTCGGTTGCACATTGACATATGTAAACGCACTAGTAACTTGGTGTTATAAAACATATTGTTGTATGTGATTTGATGAGTGAGTACAAGCAAGCATTTGAGTCGAAGTTTATCCATTCCTTTTACCTATAGTGGGATAAAAGCAATATTTATGGGTCCCTCGATGATTTAGTGATGACAACCCTAAGCGCTTAACTAATACTGGACTGATTCGATTTGTTCAATTAGTCAGTCGTCATAAATCGGAAATTAGATGAAGTGTTTTCTTAAGAATCCACTCCAACTCTTAAATATTTGTTTGTCAAGGAATGTTCCTTGACAGAGAATCTTATATGTCAAGAGGTCAGTGGGAGTCTTAGTGGTCTTGGATAGTCTCAGGAACTAATCAAGAATAAATCTTTTAGTTATCACTAGCACATGACTTGAGGTTTATAACCTATTGTGTTGACATATTCTTTTTTTTTTGTGCCCGTTATAGTTAAATTGATTATGCATGTGAGTTCTATGAGTTCTCATTTGACTGCATAAGGGAATGCCCCTTGATCAATAACATGGAAGCACTGGTAGGCCCTTGTGCTACCAGGTGGCAAGAAATTAAGATGAGCGAGTTCAGTCCATATGAGTTTGAATTTGTCATAAACATTGTCTTAGGATAGTGATTGGAAATGATAAATTCACATAGATTGGAACACATACACCATAAAATATAAGTGGAAAGAGGTTTATCTCTACTTCATGAAAATGATTGTGAGGAAACGCTTTCACTAGTAGATTTTAAGGGATTGATTAATATCATTAGTGTTAGCAGTTGTGATAATTGCATTCTCAAATTCGAGTATGATTACGACATCCCTTTTTATAGTTCGAATTGTGAGAAATGTCAAATAGTTTGAACATCCCGGGTTTATTGCTATAAGTTCAGAAAGGGTTTAGACACACACATGAGCTATCTAATGAAAAGTGTGTGAGCTTGAGAAGTCTAGATAAAGACTTAGCGAAGCACCACGTATCAGAAATCTAAACTTTGGTAAGAAAGTTAATTGATATTGATTTCTAGAAGTCCAACTGATTTCTGGGTATATGTCAAGGCTCGTAGGAGCATAATTGTTATGCTAGCAAGAGTATAGTTGCTATGCTAGTGGGAGCATAATTGTTATACTAAGTGTTGCAAGTAGGCAATGTTGGTTGTAGGAAACAAAGGTCAAATTCGCAAGTTGCAAAGTTTAGAAGTTGTTTCTCTATAGTAAGGCATAAGGGAGAGGGAACTAATACTTCATTTCAAATCTAAAAGTTTAGATTGAAATTTTAATGGAACTTAGTCATTAACATATATGAATATCATGTTGAAATGTTTCTGTTGGAATAGTGTCTAAGGCTGTAACTATATCCGGTTGTGCATGGTCCTTTTGGGTTGCCTTCACCATAGCAACTTGATAGGATGATTTATTAAGAGAGAATAAATATTATTAATATATTATGGGAATAATATAATGAATAATATATTTGTTATTTGATTAATATAAGTCATAGAATTAATTAGAATTAATTTGGTGACTTAAAGAGATTAATTAAATAAAGGGGTATAAACTGTCAATTGTTTGATAGTTAAGCTTTAAACTGTAAATCCATTTGGATATACTATGGACGAATTCTAAGAGGATTAGGATAGCTAAAATCGTCCATTAGAGTTATCTAGGAATGGATTTGGATAGCCTTAAGAGAAGATTATCTGATAGGGACTTATCTGTAATCCTTAAGGAGTCTACAAGTATAAATAGACCCCATGGCATAGGGAATTCGATACTTCTGAAAAAGCAAGAGAACTCTGGTCGAATTCCTCCCCTCTCCTCTCTCCCAAATCATCCTCCTTGCTTTGGTGTTTGTAAGCCATTAGAGGAGTGACATTTGTGACTCTAGAAGCTCCAAGACCTCAAGATCAACAAGGAACTCAAAGGTATGATTCTAGATCTGTTTCAATGTTGTTATTTAACCTAATTAGTAATTAGAAGTCTTGGATTCAAAGCATGTTTATTAGAAAGCCTATATCCGAGCATTAGGGTTTTGCATGCGCACATAGGAAAGTTCTTATGGCTAAAACCCATCAGTGGTATCAGAGCCTAGCTTGGTTTTCTGTAAATTGTTGCTTGATTAACTGAAACAAACCTGCAAAATTCGATTTTTTGGTTTCTGAGTCATGGACTCGGCGAGTCTCAAAGTGGACTCGGCGAGTAGGCCTGACTCGGCGAGTCCATTTGTGCACTCGGCGAGTCCAGGCGTCAGGAATGGCCAGATTCGGGATTTCTTTGTGTTTATCTTATCTTAACTTACCATAAACTAATTAGATCAATATTAATTCGTTTTTCTGATAAATATAACTATTATCTTGATCTAGTTAAAGGTAATTATCAACTAATTAAATATTTAATTTCCTTATATGATAATTAATTAATTATTTTGATTATTTTGGTAATTATCTTAAAAAGAAATCTTGAATAAATCAAATATAGATAATTAGGATATTAATTTTTAATTGGAATTATTTGTTATTTGATCCTCCATGTTTTAAATGTTTAAAACCTACCCTCATGTTTTGAAATTTACTTTTGTGATTAAAAGCTTTAATTTAGACAACTTAAATTTCAAGCCCTAGATTTTAAAAGTTTTAAAATACAACCCTATACTAATATGATATTACTAGAATAATATATATATATATGTATAACTAAATGCTAGTCTTACCGTTAGTAGGCCTCATTCACGAAGCCGATCTATAAGGTGGGTATAAGGTTGCGGCCTATAAAATGGCGCTTAATGGGTGTACACTCACACCCACCGCTTGCTTGATTGGTGGAGGGTCGTTAGCCGAACGGGTAGGATAGGGCAACCTCATCCTCTCATTAAAAGTATAATAAGAAATATAAAGTAACTACACATATCTTAAAATTTCCCAATCCTAGTTACTTTAGGAAAAGTGAATTGATGCAATCCCATGAAATTACACTTTGCACCTTGCTAAGATGTTGGTGGAGCGTGTGTGGTTTACCGGCACACTAATTGGTTCTAAGCGAAGGTGGCAAAGGGTGATTCATTGTTTATCATAGTTCGATGGAGCGTGTGTGGTTTACCGGCACATCGAATAGGTGATTGTTACAATGAAGGCGCCATGTGAATTTGCATGGTAATTCACACCCGCTTTGTGATCCTCGGCATCCCAGTCACAAACAAGAGGGGCATATCGAGATTTAAACATGCCATTGAATAGTTTCAATGAATCTCATCCGAACCTAGGAATTCTCAAAAACACTTAGGACTAATAGTTTAAGTTTCGTGATGGAGAATTAGTGAATCGTCATTCACTTACCTTCAATTTATTTGCATGTTAGATTACGGCATCCCTTTTCTAGTATGTAAATGTTATTGTTGGATCCTAGCCCTAATTTTCTTATTGGGTGATAATTAGGGATTCTTATTCTAATCTATCTTTGTCCTTTTCTAATTATAGATGTCGAACGCAAACAACGCTGCTGCTAGTTCTTTCACATTGATGAGCCTTTGCCAAAAGGTCACCTTCGATGGAACGAACTTTAGCGAATGGATAAGATACATTCGCACCATTGCTCGCTATGAGGACAAAGAGTATGTCCTTGATGAGAAGCTCGAGAAAATCAACACCGAAATCGCTACTCCAGCCGAAATCACCGCCTTTGAAACTCATGAGCGAGATGCAACGAAGGTACATTGCATCATGATCGCCACCATGAACTCCGAATTCCAAAAGTCCTACAAGGACATGTACCCGTACGAGATGCACCAAGACTTATTGGAAAGGTACCACCAAAACGCGAGACAAGAGAGGTACGAGATTTTCACTAACATGATTTCCGCGAAGATGGGTCATGGAGAATCTCTTACCGTGCACTTGCAAAAGATGCAAAGGTATGTCGACCGCCTTCGCAAGTTAAATGTTGACTTCGGTGAGGATTTGGCGATCGACATGGTGCTTCACTCTTTGCCTCCGATGTACAATCAATTTAGGATGACCTACCACATGAACAAAGAAGAGGTCACCCTAAGCAAGCTCCAAGGTCTCTTGAGGGTTGCTGAGAGCAACTTTAAAGACAAGTCTGTTGCACCTACTCCCAATCCGCCCGCTGCTCCTGTCTTGGCTATTGGACAAGGGAAGGGAAAGAAGAGGAAAGCTTCATCGAAGAACTATCGCAAGGTGAAAGTCCGAGATGGTGCCTCTTCTAGTGGGACCAAAGTTGATCCCGCCAAGCCCTGCTCTAACCCGAAGGAGGCAGAGTGTCACCACTGCCACAAGATAGGACATTGGAAGAGAAGCTGCCCGGATTACCTGCAAGCAATCAAAGAAGGAAAGATCAAGCCATCTTTCGCAGGTATATATACAATCAAATCTAACGATTCTAATCATGCTATTTCTTGGGTTCTTGATACCGGTTGTGGTTATCACATTTGTTCTAATGTGCAGGGACTAAGAAGAAGTAGGGATGTGGAGCAAGGAAGGATCAATCTAATCATGGGGAACAGAAGATCGTCGCCTGTAACCAAGATTGGAGTGTATTCCTTATTGCTTAGGAATAGTTTAGTTTTAGATTTGAACAATTGTTGCTATTCGCCAGAAATGGCAAGAAACATCATTTCATTTCATGGTTTATTTAGACAAGGATTTAGATTTTCTTTTAATAATGAGAATGGTTCTATTTTGGCTTATCTAAATGGTGTCTTTTACTTTGAAGCTATACCATGTAATGGAATATATGAAACTGTTATGATTGTTGATGACTTTGGAAATGATGTTTTGAATATTGATTCTTCCACTAGTATGGATAAAGCATCCTTGTGGCATTGTCGTCTTGGACATGTCAACAAGAAACGCATAGCCCAACTCCAAAAGGATGGAGTGTTGGAGTCATTCGACCTTAGGGAAGATGACACATGTGAGTCTTGTTTGCTTGGAAAGATGACTAAGTCGCCCTTCACGAGTACTTGTGAAAGGGGCGAGGGTCTATTGGACCTAATACATACCGATGTATGTGGACCGTTTAGATCAACCACGAAGGATGGGAACCGCTTCTATGTGACTTTTACCGATGACTATAGTAGATATGGGTATATCTACTTAATCAAGCAAAAGTCAGACACCTTTGAAAAGTTCAAAGAGTTCAAGAATGAAGTGGAGAATCAATTGGGCAGGAAAATCAAGATGCTTCGATCCGATCGAGGAGGAGAGTACCTAAGTCTTGAATTCCACGATTATCTCAAGGAGTGTGGAATAGTTTCGCAATTGACGCCTCCTAGGACACCGCAGTTAAATGGTGTGGCAGAAAGGCGTAATCGAACCTTATTGGATATGGTTCGCTCTATGATGAGTCGTGCTTCACTACCAATCTCTTTTTGGGGGTATGCCTTAGAAACTGCCGCCCATATCCTTAACCGAGTCCCTACTAAGAAGGTTGCCAAAACACCTCACGAGATGTGGACAGGGAAAGCTCCCTCGTTGGCACATATCAAGGTTTGGGGTTGCAAGGCTTTCGTAAGACGAGATACTCACGACAAACTTGAACCTCGAAGTGAGCGATGTATTTTCATCGGCTACCCGCAGACATCCTTTGGATATCTCTTCTATAGACCGAAGGACAATGTTGTCTTCGTTGCGAGGAGAGGAGTTTTCCGAGAGCGAGAACTCATAAGCCAAGGAGACAGTGGGAGGCAAATCGAACTTGAAGAGATTCAAGAGTCGATGGATGAAGGAACCTCTACCGCTGGCACTCAACCCGAGGAGGAAACTCCGGTTGAACCAATTGACGAATCCTTACCTCTTAGACGTTCCGATAGAGTTAGAGTTCATCCCCAGTTCTATGGCTTTCATATTACTACCGAAGGGGACACGTATATTAGTGATGGTACACTAGTAAATCTTGATGAACCTAATAGCTACAAGGAAGCCATGGCAGGCCCGGAGTCTGTAAAGTGGAAAGAGGCAATGGATAGCGAGATCCAATCCATGTATGATAACCAAGTTTGGAATTTGGTTGATTACGTGCCCGGACGTAAGACCGTTGGGTGCAAATGGATCTTCAAGAAGAAGACCGACGTGGATGGGAACGTACACACATATAAAGCGCGATTGGTTGCGAAGGGCTTTACTCAAACTCCCGGAGTTGACTATGATGAGACCTTCTCACCAGTTGCGAAGATTAAATCTATTAGAGTGATGTTAGCAATTGCCGCATTTCATGATTATGAGATTTGGCAAATGGATGTCAAGACCGCTTTCCTTAACGGAAAGTTGGCTGAGGATGTTTACATGGCTTAGCCAGAGGGGTTTGTGGATCCGAAGCATCCGGATAGAGTGTGTAAGCTTGAGAAGTCCATTTATGGACTTAAGCAAGCATCTCGCAGATGGAATCTTTGTTTCGATGAGAAAGTCAAAGAGTTTGGATTTGTACGAAGCGAAGACGAATCTTGTGTATATGTCAAAGCCAGTGGGAGTATAGTAAGCTTCCTCGTTCTATATGTCGATGACATATTACTCATAGGAAATGACATCCCGACTCTGCAGGAGGTAAAGTCCTGGCTCGGGAAGTGTTTCGCTATGAAGGACCTCGGAGAGGCTTCTTACATTTTGGGAATAAGGATAGTAAGAGAAAGAAGTAAGAGACTAATTGGACTTAGTCAGAATACTTACTTAGAGAAGGTACTAAAACGTTTTAGTATGGAAAACTCAAAGAAGGGAGAACTACCGATACAAAGTAATGCCAAGTTGAGTAAGACTCAAAGTCCGAGTACCGAAGCTGAGATAGCAGAAATGAGCCGAGTACCATACGCTTCCGCAGTTGGCTCAATCATGTACGCTATGACTTGTACTCGCCCTGATGTAGCCTTCTCTTTGAGCATGGTTAGCAGATATCAAGGGAATCCTGGCAAAGCACATTGGATTGCGGTGAAGAATATCCTTAAGTACCTTCGGAGGACGAAGGAATGGTTCTTAGTCCTCGGAGGAAGTGATGACTTGAAGGTGCGAGGGTATAGTGACGCCAGTTTTCAAACCGACAGGGACAACTACCATTCGCAGTCGGGCTGGGTCTTTACCCTAAATGGAGGAGCAGTGACATGGAAAAGTTCCAAGCAGGAAACCGTAGCTGATTCAACGTGCGAATCAGAGTACATTGCAGCGAGCGAAGCGTCAAAGGAGGCAATATGGCTAAAGAACTTCATCGGTGATCTTGGAGTCATACCTGCCATAGAGGAGCCAATGGAGATTTTCTGTGATAACGAAGGTGCGGTTGCCTTAACCAAGGAACCGAGGGATCATGGTAGATCAAGACATATCGACAGAAAGTATCACTTCATTAGACATCGTGTAGAAGAAGGACAACTCGTGGTTAAGAGGATATCATCAGAAGATAACCCAGCAGATCCGCTTACGAAGGGACTGAGTAGGGTTAAGCACTTGCAGCATGCTAGGAGTATTGGGCTAAAGGATGATATTAGCATAGATTAGATAGTATTAGAAACGTGTAATAGATAAATGTAATTGACATTTGATGATTAAATAAAGGAGTTTTATTTATGAGTAATGTTACTATCTTATGTTAATTGTTTAGCTATTGTTTCACTTTGCATGTTTTGACTTCCAGAATAATTGAGGTTATTAGGAATAATCGAATTATTCAAATGGTCCACAATCGTTCATATGTTGGAAGTAGATATGAAAGAAGATTGTCGTGAATTGGTGTGTAGAATGTCTAAATGATGTTAGACATAGCAAAGGATTGCTGCAACGTTCATGAGTGCTTATGAACTAGTTTTGAGCATTGGAATAAACCCGCGCTTGCTGGAATCACCTTATGGAATAAGATATAAAAGGTGATCGCAAGACGATAATATCATATAGTCTTAAAACCTAGATATATGGTTTATTATTTGTTAATTGATTGTACATTGATAATACGAAAACGCATCAGTAACTTGATGTTATAAAACGTATTGTTGTGTATAGTTGGTAAATGAATAAGTAAATGCATATAAGTCGAAGTTTATCTGTAACTTTTATCTAAGAAGGTAAAAGCGATATCTCGGCCGCTCGATGATTTGATTTGACTTATGTGCCGGGCCCGGTCAGAACTGAATTGATGTGTTCGATTAAGTTCTATGTCAAATAAATCAGAGATCGAGAAACCTAAATGCTTGACTAACCATTCCATAGGATTGTCAGCATGATATCTAACAGAGGACTGTACGTTCCCTTATCTAAAGGACAAGATTGATTAGATCAGAGTTGACAGCGTCTTTGAGAGCTACGATTGCAAACCAAATTGTACTTGTATAGTTACTAGACTTATCCAAGTGGGAGACTGTTGGAATAGTGTCTAAGGCTGTAACTATATCCGGTTGTGCATGGTCCTTTTGGGTTGCCTTCACCATAGCAACTTGATAGGATGATTTATTAAGAGAGAATAAATATTATTAATATATTATGGGAATAATATAATGAATAATATATTTGTTATTTGATTAATATAAGTCATAGAATTAATTAGAATTAATTTTGTGACTTAAAGAGATTAATTAAATAAAGGGGTATAAACTGTCAATTGTTTGATAGTTAAGCTTTAAACTGTAAATCCATTTGGATATACTATGGACGAATTCTAAGAGGATTAGGATAGCTAAAATCGTCCATTAGAGTTATCTAGGAATGGATTTGGATAGCCTTAAGAGAAGATTATCTGATAGGGACTTATCTGTAATCCTTAAGGAGTCTACAAGTATAAATAGACCCCATGGCATAGGGAATTCGATACTTCTGAAAAAGCAAGAGAACTCTGGTCGAATTCCTCCCCTCTCCTCTCTCCCAAATCATCCTCCTTGCTTTGGTGTTTGTAAGCCATTAGAGGAGTGACATTTGTGACTCTAGAAGCTCCAAGACCTCAAGATCAACAAGGAACTCAAAGGTATGATTCTAGATCTGTTTCAATGTTGTTATTTAACCTAATTAGTAATTAGAAGTCTTGGATTCAAAGCATGTTTATTAGAAAGCCTAGATCCGAGCATTAGGGTTTTGCATGCGCACATAGGAAAGTTCTTATGGCTAAAACCCATCAGTTTCAACATAGGAAATTCGATATATGGAAATATTATAGCAAGAGACTGATGTGAATTATGAGCATTGATTTGGCATGCAGAATTAAAGAACACACAAAGAACACAGTGATTTCGGTGTTTAAGAGATGCATTCGATTATGAAAGGTGTTTACAAGAAAGGATCTAGATCTAAATTGACATAATTAACACACACTAACACTCTCAATGTTATATTTCTCAAGCACACATTTACATGTGGAATGAACCCACCTTATATAGAGGTGTTTACATGTCTCTCTCTCTCTCTCTCTCTCTCTCTCTCTCTCTCTTTATCTCTCATGTCACAAGGCTACTTTACCACATGCAAGTGGGTCTACAAAAGTCAAACCATTTACAAAGTCATACATGCATAACTTTGTACCTAACATTCTCCCCCTCAAAGTTAGGAATGGATGACCCGCTTCAAATCTTCCAATCTCGAGCAACTTCACGAATTGAGCCTCAAGCGTGACACATGTAGAGATGAGCATCAAATCTTCAATTCTTCCATGACTTTTCAATATAGGTTCTAGAATGTAAGACCATAAAAACCGAGCATCAATAGATAATTAGGAGTTTCTCAGTCTCCAAATAATCACCCTAAAGTTGAGCATAAAAGCAAACCCCAAAAATCTTCAATAAGTCCAAACCCATCATGAAGCGAAATCACTTCCGAATTTCCAATTGAGTCATTTCATAAACTTCAAATAATCGAGGTCACTTCAGTCTTCAAGTCCGTGTAATATGAAAAATTCAACTTTCGAATTTCCATATCTAAATCTCTCCCCTTTTATAATCGAAAAATGATTATAAAACCAAAAAAGGAATGAGAAAGCGCTCAATTCCGAATTTTTCTATCCAAAACTCCCGCTTAACACATAGCATAAACATTTTTCTTCAATTCGGAAATCCAAAAAAATCTTTACTTTTTAGTTTCGTTCACGGACCGTCTTTGATAAAATTTCTCAAATTTGGGTAGAAATTGTCAATTTCAAAATTCTGCAGTGACCCGGTGCGTCCAAAACAGCCAAAAATGTGAAACACTCCCTCATTTTTGAAACTGGATAGAAAGCATCAATTCGCATTAACTGTAGGGGCCTGTTTCAAAAATTATCCCATTTCTCAAAATTTTCAGCCCAATGTCGAAGTTGGGTAAACTCTACCAAATCTTTGAAACAGCAGGGACCAACTTCGAAACTTCTACACAATTCTTCAAAATGTCGAAAATTAGTCCTCATTTCGAAAGTGGTTACAAACTATCAAACCATTGAAACTTTAAGGACCAATTTCGAAACTTTTCATTTTCTTCTTCTCAATTGCTTCGTTATATTAGTCACGAACATATAACCCTTCGAAACATTGACACTTGGTAACAATCTTCCACTATCGAATTTGCAACTCGTTATCAAACTTTCGAAAGTAAGCTATCAAAATCTTTGTTAGTCGATACCCAATTCTTAAAATTAGGAATGGATGACCCGCTTCAAATCTTCCAAAACCGTAAACCTATCAACCTTCTCTTTTCACAGTTCAACCATTCGCTTTTGACCCAAATCTTCAATCATCCTTCTTATCACACCATCAATTTCTCACTCCATCCCTTCGTTAATGATTCCAAATTAATCTGACATACAGTTTTCGAAATCAGTATACAGCCTTGGACATCAAAACACTCGATTTCATCACTTCGCTACTCAACCATTCAACCACAGTCTTCACTTTTTGTTACTCAACAATTTTGTTACAACAATCAGACCAACGAATCAACCAACAATATCAATACCAAAATCATTCCTTCGCTTTTAGCTTTCAATCTTTCGATTTCAAGACTCGGTATCAACCAAAATTGATATCAATGACTCTAAATGTTTCGACCATCGACCTGTAACGATTCCGTATTGACTCCAAACAAAGTTGTATTCTCCTCGAACTACAATCAACACCATACCATCAAATCGAAATCGAAATCGTTCATCAAAACATCATTCAACTATTAACCCAAACGAAATCAAAAGAATTACAGTCAACCTAAGCCTTCGCTTTTAATACAATGGCTTCGTCGACCCAACTTCGATTTTCAACTCATACCGCAGCTTCTCCTTGATCAAAAATTCCAGTTCATCAAACATAAATAGATTTATCAATTCGATTTTCAGATCAATTTCATCCATTCACAACAATTTTCTTATGTCCATCGTATGTTCGTCAATTGTTTTTGTCAAATCACTCGAAAAATACTTATCAATTCAATTGATTGCTAAGATATCTAACTAAATCGATTCAAGCACAGTAATCGATCTGTAAATCTGAACATCTAATTTGTACCAATCGAATTAGAAAAAAATTTTGAATCGATAAAGTATGAACAAGAACTGCAATCGGAAAGAAATCAAAGCAAATAATGCATTTGATTGAAATAAAAAAATCTGATATCAATCTCAAGGAATCGATCAAGATATTCCATGATTTTGAGATACAACTTGTAAGATTTAGAACGTAAGACTCACAAATCTATTTATCTTGAAGGAATAAATGCAACGCATCGGATTAAATCAATCTCAAGTAAGTTGGACTCGAATTTTGATTAGATGAACATTAAACAATGAGAATTGGGCTCAAAGTCACGAATCTATGAACATAACGAACCACAAAATTAATTGGGCTAAAAAAATGAACATTAAGTGATTTAATTCATTGTGGGCCAGATTTTGATTCAAATGAACAATTGCAATTTGAGAATCGAATGGAACAAAAAAATGATTGGATCGAGTATTGATCAATGAAAAAATTATTGGATCATAACAAGTGGGTTTTTCAAAAAAAAAATTGATCCAACGAGTCAAAATGATCAAAAATTCAAGAGTGCAACGCACAAATCAACGAGATTTAGAGAGATCATAGAGAAATCGCCATAAATGCTCCAATTGTGATGATTGTAGCCAAAACGAGAATCGTTTCTTCAAAAAATCATGTTGATCTATGAAGACCCGCTCTGATACTAATTGATGTGAATTATGAGCATTGATTTGGCATGCAAAATTAAAGAACACACAATGAACATGGTGATTTCGGTGTTTAAGAGATGCATTCAATTATGAAAGGTGTTTACAAAAAAAGATCTAGATCTAAATCCAAATAATTAACATACACTAACACACTCAATGTTACATCTCTCAAGCACACTTCTACATGTGGAATGAACCCACCTTATATAGAGGTGTTTACATCTCTCTCTCTCTCTCTCTATATATATATATATATATATATATATATATATATATATATATATATATATATATATATATATATATATCATGTCACAAGGCTACTTTTGTTGGGTTTTGAGCATTTTAACACTCCTATGGTGTACATGCAACCCTAAATACCTTGATCTATGTTTTCTCTATTATACATGTAAATATGAATATTCCAAGGTATTACCCTAACTAGCATACAATCTTTGATACTTAGGTATTAAAATAGATAGAATACATACCTTGTTGATGTAGCTTGACTCCATGAAGCTCGAGAGCCTAGTGCCCCAAGTGTGACACCTCAAATGGACTGAGACATGGATTATAATCATTCTCTTTGTCCATCTGTTGTTTCCCGATTTTCGATTTATAATGACCGACTGATTGAACAAATCAAATCAGTCCTGGCTTGGCCAAGCACTCACATGTGTCATTGCTAAATCATCGAGGGGCCCACATATATCGCTTTTATCCCGAAGGTAAAAGGAATGGATAAACTTCGACTCATATGGCTTGTTTACTACTTGTTGAATCATACACAAAGGCACGTTGTAACGTCCCAAAAATTCGTACTAAATTTTTTTCTTTGAATCATTACTAAAACCATAACCATAAAACATATCATAAACCATAACATAATTCAGAGTATTAATTTCCAAAACATATTTTCATTATCAGAGTAAAACATCCCAGGCTATCTAATCTATGGTGTGTGTCATGCGATCATCCCGAGCTCTTCCTTCCGCTACCGGAAGTACCTGAAACCAAAACTGAAAACCATAAGCATGAAGCTAGTGAGTTCCCCCAACCTACCACATACGATGCATAAATACATACTGCACATACTGGGCCACGCCCGCTATTCTGGGCCTCGCCCCTACCTTGGGCCTCGCCCGCTACAACGGCCTTGCCGCTCCAGGCCCCTCCTGGCTTTGAGCCCCGCTCGGATATAGATTTGTTTCTCTTAGGCCTCGCCTGTCTCTGGGCCTCGCCCGCTAACCACATAATATAATTAGCATATAACACATAACTGAACATACCATACTGTATTCCTGTCCTTAGGCCTCGCCTGTCTTGGGCCTCGCCCCTGTCCTGTCACTAGTGAGTCATGGAACCCCGTCCAAGCTCCTACTGTAAGTAAGATACGGGCCCACGCCCATACTCACTCCATACCTATTTCGGGCCTTGCCCCTGCTCTGCTACTAGTGAGATATGGAACACCGTCCATACTCTGCTATTGGTGAGATACGGGACCTCGCCCACATTCGCCTCCCTACCAGGCATATACATGCATCACACAGACAACAAGTATACTCTATCACGCAAACCCTTCCTTGGGCACCCGGCCGACATCAGACCTTGGTCCTGAATATCATACTAGCAACCAGTGCCTAGGGCTAACCCCCAAGTCTTCCTGTTCATAACTACATGGGCCGACATTGTGGCCGTAGACCCATTTACATAAAAGGGAAAACTCACTTGCACTGCTGAACTTGCTGATAACCCCTCTGGCTGCTACCCGACAACTTTCTAAACTGCTGCTCCTCTAACTCCCCGAGCTACCAATATCAATATAACACTTAGTCTAACTATCCTCCGAAACTCAACTAATCAACTCTGGTCAAAGTCAAAGTCCTGGTCAAGGTCAACCTTTCGGGTCAACCCTACTCGCTGAGTCTGCCTACTGACTCGCCGAGTTCATACGCTCAGAGTCCTTCCATTCGCGACTCGATTCACCGAGACAGCCCCTGACTCGCCGAGTCAACCGATTTCCGAGTCCTGTCCTGTCCAACTCACTGAGTCCCCACTCAACTCACTGATTCGAGTCTTAACTTGAAGGGTTTGGGGTTTCGAGACTTGACTCGTTGAGTCCAAGAACAGACTCACCGAGTCCAAGGCAATCTTCAACAGACTCGTTGAGTTGTTCATCCAACTCGTCGAGTTCATCTCCATCTTCATACTACTCGCCGAGTCCACTCGAAGGACTCGCCGAGTCTATTCAGTCCTATATATTCAGAGACTTTTGAGTCATGCATGGACTCCAAACTGTAGATCCACTCTTCTAAAGCCTATTCCTCACGTAAAGTGGCAAACTTTATGTGTAAGGAGATCTAGGCTCAAAACACTATAAACTAGGGTTTAAGACAAAGAGGCTTTACAATCAACCCATAGACTGATGTTTTATGATTCTCTAGGCCAAGATACACTTAGATTTGAAGTAGCAACTTCATATATGGGCTTCTAACTCGAAATGGTTCTTAATCTTGCCCTAAAAGCCCCAAATCTCTTGTTAAAGGTTGATCTATATGCAAAAGAGTGAAGGTAGCGACTCATTACCTTCAAATGCTCTGGAAAATTCCACAAACTCTGGATCTACTGCCAATCCTTGAATCCCCAATGGTTCCCTTCTTCCTTCTTCCTTCAAATCGCCCAAAATGGCAAGAAAGCTTGAATGTGCAACAATGGAGGCTTAGGGTTTTGTATTCTGGATAAGAGAGGCTATAAGGAACCCAAAGGGAGAGCATGAGATGCTTAAATAGTGCACAAAGTCCCGGATTTAGGGTTTCCCCCTTCAGACCGGACTCGTCGAGTCCTCTTTTCCAACTCGCCGAGTCGACTACTTAATCGATCCCCGGATCCAACTCCGACTCGTCAAGTTCCTCCCTGGACTCGACGAGTTGACCCTTTGACTTAGGGTTTTCTTTCCTTTCTTTGCCTTTCTGATCTTGAGTGTTACAAATCTCCCCCACTTAAACTAAATTTCATCCTCGAAGTTCGCTATGGCCAACTGACCTATGATCTGCCTCCAACACTCTGTCTGGGAAACCTAACAGCCGCTGGCTACCTTTGTTGGCCTTCCGCCTGGTCATTCTGACTATCATTAATCCTTGCGGATAATATTCTCAGGTTTACCCCAACCCTGACCATCTTGGAAACATAACTTACTTAACTGACAATCCTTCTGGTACTCCCCGAGTACTTATGTTGGACCTCCTAGGGGTTCACCCTCTCTTCCTTGTGTTTTCTGGCCTTCTCAAAGCAACGTTCCATAACCACTACCTCCCCTATCACTGTGAAGGACCTATCCTCCACTAAATCCATTACTCTCGCTACTTCCAGTATGGGTCATTACCGCCAGTATCCACTGGACACTTCTCACTACTATAACTTAGTGCTGAGCACCCATCGATCACTAATTGTATTCTACCATAGTCTGCTTACCATTACCGCCACTAACTGAAAATCCTGCTGTCCCTTATCCACCTTTCGGATGAACCGAGACCACCCTAGTCCCTACTAATCTATCAACATCGGGATTACCGGCTCCCACCGGTCGCTAGCCCCAACACAAACTCCTAGTCGCTCCCCGCGACTTCCGCAGAAACTTAGGATACCTAATACTGCCCTCCTCTACTCTGCTACTCTGGCGCTACAAGTCCTGGGATCCTCGATCCCCTCACTTGACCCTAAGGTCCTTACCAGGTCCCACCTGTGCTACTAAAACTCACGGGCCTCGCCCACGGGTCTCACCTGACTATACTACCGATCAACCCTACTCACAGGTCTCACCTATACTGTTACTCACCTACGAGCCTCGCCCACGGGTCTCACCCAACTACATCCTAGAGCGGTCTTTTCCAAGGTCTCACCTCTCTAGGCTATGCAGGCAAGCTCCATACTATTCTCATCCATTACCCAATCCCGATTCCTACCTGGGTCACTAGGAGGTAAGGGCCTCGCCCCAACTCCGCTAACTAGGAGATACGGGCCCCCACCCATTCTCCGCTAACTAAGCTGCTAGGGAAAGCTACGGCTTACCCGTAGTCTTACAACACCTTCCATGCTAACTGACCGCTAGTGAATGCTACGGCTACCCCGTAGGCTTACAACACTTTCCACTTCTGACTGCTACTGGAGAATGTTGCGGCTCTCCCGCCACTCTACAATGCTCTACATGTTGTCCCTGCCACTGACTATTAACACGAAAGCATCCCATGCTAACCGTTCTCAAGATCCTCATTCCAACTCTTTCGATTCCTACAGGCGATCCTCCAACCCAAATTCCAAACCCGATACTGACTAATTTGATTACATGAACTAACTGCTGAGAAGTCTCTCAAACTCCCCACGCTGAACTCTTCAATCCATCAATCACTGTGCTACTTCTTTTCCTTCTCAAAGGTCGTGTACTTATTCTGGATCTGCGTGCTCTTACCCTTGTACACTTGGAGGGTTCTCCCCCACTCTGATCTTGCTTGTACCTTGTAGCTCGATGCTTGAGAAGAATTCCTAATTTTCTCTACTACTCTGAAATCGATCTGTTGACAACCCAAGCTTGCCACAGCTAGGGATCTAACAAGTCCATTACTCAATAACACCTTCCTGAATCCAGCGGGACACTACTGAGTCCTACATAAGCATGATATAATTACTGCATCCTATGTAACTTGCTTCAACAGGGCACAACCCCTAACTACCAGTTTCCCGGTCTCATCTCGGCCTTTCCCGAATTGAGTACGGATCCTTTGCTTTCAGTAGTACGAGCCCATACTACCTTCCACATTTATCCGTACTTTCCTCAAGAACTAATTCGACTCCACCAGGTCCCTTTTCCGACTACTACTGCTCCCAGCACTACCTCATCCTAGGCTTACCCTAGGGAAACCTCTGACTCAAACCAAACCAGTCCTCAGCCGCTGAAGGCCTGCTTGTGATTCCAATTAGCCATCACCTAGATACCATCACATGTGACGAGGCTCAGATAATCCTTCGAGTAAAAGACTCGTCCCTACAACGGTTGGACTCAAACAAGAGCTGCGCAATAGGGCCAAATCCAGCACTCTGAGATTATTCAACCCTGATCACATGTGACGTGACGTATTCACCTAATGGCTAACTCCCATCACTCAGCATCCCACAATGCACAAAGCAAGCAGCATTCAGACAAGGGAAAATCTAACCATAACATACTCAAGCAATCATAATCTCATATCAAGAATCTGTACTAGCATGCAACATAAGCTCATAAACTCATGCATAACCTAAACAGGCTATCCTACTACTGTCTAACCAGTACTATCATGCAGCTCGAAAGCACATATAACAGGCACATAAGGCATCCTCCTTAGATCCTTAGTCCTAATCTAGCATGCTGTTCTACTAAATGATAATCATAACATAAACTTGTATGGGTATTTTGGGGTACTGACTTGAGCTCGGCCGATTGCATGCACCACACCCCTTTTCTCTTATAAAAGTTCTTTTCTTTCTGAATTCTTTTTGCTTTTCTAAAACTGTACATACTCGGCCACGCCCGCTATTCTGGGCCTCGCCCCCTACCTCGGGCCTCGCCCGCTACAACGGCCCCGCCGCTCCAGGCCCCGTCTGGCTTCGAGCCCCGCTCAGATACATATCTGTTTCTCTTAGGCCTCGCCTGTCTCTGGGCCCCGCCCGCTAACAACATAATACAATTAGCATATAACACATAATTGAACATACCCTACTGTATTCTTGTTGTAAGTCCCTAATCTGCCTGTGTATCAATCAGATCCGTTTGATGGTGCGGAATCCCAATCAAACGGATGATGTCAGATCAAATGGAAGAGAAGGAGAAAAAGAATATTAATAATCTTGATTGTATTGATGATATGAATGAAATTCCTTACAATAGATTCTCTCACACAATATGCTCTCTCTTCCTCTCTCTCTTGGCCGTACAATCTCTAGGGTTCATCAATCCGTTCCTCACACCCTAACACCTATATTTATACTTGGGAGTATGGGCTAACTGAACATGGGCCGTAAATGGGTTTACGGCCGTAAGGTGTTTACGGCCGTAAACTCAACCGTAAACATGACCGTAAACTCATAAACATTACAAAAAAAATACATTTGCCTAGAAAAGTAAAGTATAAACCATCTTTTGACCCAACAATCTCCCCTTTGGTTTATAGCTTTCTTTTCTTAATGACCCAACAAGCTCCCCCTAAAAAGTAGTTGGCTCTTCTTGTCAATCTTCAATGGGAGCTTTGGCTTCAGCTTTAATCTTCGATGACTTCACGACTTCGAGATGAACTTGATGAATCTTCAATGAATGACTTCATCTTGAGCACTTGAACTTTTCTTCAGAATTTGGCATTAAACACACATTGGGTGAGGAGGCTTGACATACTGATTCTTGAAAGATGGCGCTTTCAGCTTGCGAATCTTCAGAGAGAACATCAGAAAGAACAAATCTTCTGGATCACTTCAGCAGGTTTAAGATAGCAGCAGACTGATTGAGGAGGGTTCAATGTAATCCGTCACATAATCTTCAATTTCAGCTTCACCTTGCTTCTGGGGTTGAAAGATTGAATTTGAAAGAATAATCTTCATTTCTTGCTCCTTTGAATGAGAATTCTTCGATGCTCATGGACGAAGCCTTTGGCTTAGAAATCTTTAACACAAACTCCATGAGTTTCATCTTCACATGAAATCACTTTTCAAGACAAAACAAAACTAAAAGAAAACTTAGCACACAAATTAAAAAAAAAAACAAAAATATTTTTGGATTTTTCATATTTTCTGAAAAAGAAATAAAACAGAAATAACACTATTTTTAATTTTTAATTTTCTGATTTTTTTTTTAAATTTATTTCTCCCCTAATATTTAAATTAGAAGAACACTATGAACAAACTTAACAAAAACCAAAGTAATAGCTAACTTTAAGAGTGATTTGGGATCAAAGTTGTTGGACAACCTTATTCCACTTGTCGGTACCCTTATCTTCACATCTTTGTCTGATCGATCGCCAGTATTGTGGTCCACTTAAACACGAAACATTTGTGACAAGATTTTGACAATTTACCAATGACATGATACATGCATATATCTAATTATAACTTTATTATCATGATTGGCCCTAATTCTTAAATAAATTTTTCTTAAGACCATTTAACTGACTACAACCAGGGATATTGTAGTCCACCTAAATCGAGCATCGAGATCTATAGACAATCTGTATGTGTTCAATTTTAAGTGTGCTAGAACATGTTTCCCGCTTCCTGATATGCCCCAGCCATCAAGAACTTCCAGAGTACTCCTTACAGTGAGCAGACAACCATTAAGAGAGAGGATAGATTCAGAATTCTATTACTTATTACTTCAGAGGAATTGAGAAATAGAAGGTTGCATATGCTGTGTACCAGGTCGGATTAGAAGTCACGCAAAGGAGACAACATATGGCTAACAGATGAGAGAACTTTCATATATATAGTCTGCAGAGAAATAGAGTTGCATATGTTGTGTACCAGGTCGGATTTGAAGTCACACAAAGGAGACAACATATGGCTAACAGACGGAAAGAAAGAAAATGATATTCTACAGACCTAATTTATCGGAATTTACCAGTCGTCCCATCCAACCGGAATTAAGGACAGAATCCGCACATCGAGGAAAAGTGAATCCACAGTTCTAGATACGGGTTATTTAATGTGACCGGCAGATTATCATGTATATCTCCCTGCTTAACCTATCCGAGCGTCATGAAATCAGGTTAAACAGATCTAACTAGGTCAAAGTTTGTCAAGTCCTTAAATTCATTAGGTTCAACTTTCCCTAGTCAAGTCCATTTAAAATCTTTCGTGCCTACCAGCGCATCGAGCACAGAGCGTAGACAATTCAACTTAGGTACGTTACGTAGATTCAGATTGCCCGTTATCACTTGCCAATTTCATTTCCCAAAACATCTCCTACAAGCACATTCCATTAACACCACATTTTGATTTTCTGATTTTCTAATGTTTTTGAATTTTTTAAAATTTTAAAATTTTTTTTTTGTTTTTATTTCTCGCCCTAAATTTGTGTATAGGAAAGAAACTAAAGTAAATCGCAAATTTAAACTATCCTAAAACAAAAATTAGTCTTTAAATCAAATCAGCTTAAGAAAAATTCAGGAGTATAGAGAAGAAAACGCATACTGTAATTCACCGATTGAATCTGCATTTAGAAGGTCTGAGAACAGCAAGCATAATCTCAAAACAGATCCGAAAATTCTTCATGTCATTAAGCACTAACCCCATTTGTGATATCTTCCTTTCTTCCTTTCCCGAAAAGGACACATACTCTCAACAAAGGTCTGAATGTTGTACAGTTGAGAGATGTCCCCAATCATACACCAAGAGCAGCCACTACCAACAAACCGAAGTCTGATGATATGCCTCCATAGCTACTCCAGCACAAAGCGGGATCAGTTGGTCTTTGGAACCCAGTCCATTTTGAAACTGGGTCGACCTTTGTCATCAACGCATGATACTCTCTCCCATGACATATCCTGCTTATCACAAACAGAAGATGTAGAAACGTTAGAAGCATTAGAAGATTTGGGAGTTTTCACCTTCGGTACCTATCTATATTCGGGTTTAACCCATTTCTTGTTCGATCCGTTGGGTGCCTCGGCACTTGCTTTGGAACTTGAAGCCGATCTTTGAGATGACTTTGACTTAGCCGGTCTTTGTTTCACTGGAGCATCTCTTGGATTGGGCTTCTTGGCCGACACTCCCTTCTTGCCCTTGGCATTCGGATTCTTGGCCTTGTGGGTTTGATTCTTTGCTTTTTGTGCGTTCCAGTCAACATTGTCTAAACGTGAACTGGAAGGATTTCTTTTGAAGTATCTCCCACTTGGAACGTTCTATCGGCCTTGAGCATAGTAGGGAGCGTATGCGCGATTTGGACAGTTTTGGGCAATGTGTCTAGGTGTTCCACAGTGTCTGAACATGTCTTTTTCTTCACTGTGAAGTCATTTCTTCTTGCCCCTGGTGGTGTATCCTTGCCTTGTCTCTTGTTTTTCCCACACGCATAGTTGCAACAGGCACTCTGTTTCACTGGAATTGGTGGCCTGTATTTCTCAACGGCAGGTTGATTAGAAGCAGTTGAGTTCGAAGCAACAGATTCAGAGTTCAAGGAGATGTTGGTTTGTTCAATGGTGTTCTCCTTGTTCTCATCCTCTGCTACTTTACCTGCGCATAAAGTAGAAGCATTAGCATTTTCAACTTGAATGCCTCCTGACACAAATCCAGCTGGTTTGCCATATCGAAGATGTGGCTCCCTGTCAGTTTCGTCCTATGTCATAGGGATGGATGTGTAGTTATGATTATAAGGAGGAGGAACACTATCATACCCTAGACCCTTGCTTTGATTTTCTTTGAATTTTAATTAGGTTTCATATAAGGACTTGACTGTCTTACTTGACGCAGAATAATTTTTGAAACTAACGTCTGTTTTTCCACACTTAATTTTTAAAGCGTCAAGTTCTTTAGTTACAACAGCAAGTTGTCTCTTAATATAGTCATAATTTTCACACTTGTTGCTATACTCTTCCTGAAGTTTCCTAAAGTCCTTGGTGTTTGCTTCTAATTCAGCCTTCAGGGGTTTCTGTCCTTTCCTGAGTTGATATCCTTCATATCTCAGGTCCTCAACTTCTCTTTTAAATAAATTGATTTGTTCCTGAAGAAATTTAACCGTAGCTTCACAAGCTGGAGTACATGTAACTTCAGTGACCGGAATGTTTTCAGAACTCATTGTTTTTCTACACTTCAAAGCATCAAGTTCTACAATTACATTAGCAAGACTAAGATGATTGAGATCTTTTGTCTTCTTGATGATAGCTACGTTCATATCCCACGATTTTGGAAGTGAATTCAATAGCCTTTTTTTATCTCAGATTTGGACAAGAAGATCCCAGCTATATTCATCTCAGTAGTGAGTGTGGTAAATCGCTGCAACTGAGCTTCGAGGGTTTCTCTAGGGATATAATCGAAAATGTTGAAATTTTGTCTTAACATATCCTGACGGTTCTCTTTCATGTCTTCAAATCCCTTGTTGACCTCAAAAACCAATTAAAAAGCACAACTAAAAGCCAAAATCAAACTTTAAAAGTCAAACCCTTTGATTATAAAAGTCAACCTTAAAAGTCAAATTTAAAAGTTAAACTCAAAAGTCAAACTTGAAAAGTCAAACTTAAAAGTCAAACCGAAAAGTTAAATTTGAAAATTTAAAAGTTAAACGAAAAAGTCAAAGTTTAAAATCAAAGGTCAAACCTGAAAGTCAAAGTCAAAATTTAAGGTCAAAAGTTAAAAAATAAAAGTCAAAAATTAAAATATAATTTTATTTATTAATTTTAATTTAATTTAATTTAATTATTTATTTATTATTATTATTTTTATTGTTATTTTTTTATTTTGGATGAAAAAAGAATTTAGAATTAAAAGGAATTGAATTTGGGCTGAAAGTGTAAAAAATGCGAAACTTGAAGCGAAATATACGGGTTATGTTTTAAATTTCGGAGGAATGAAACAAGAAGCTTTGCTAGTTGAGATGGTAAGGCGCTGTGTTTGGGATTTGGAGGTCTTGGGTTCGATCCTCGGCACCTCCAATGTGCGTCTTATTTTTGATGCGATGCGAAGCTGGTTGCGAGGCCGAGGTGCGAGGATGAGCTGCGAGGCCGTAAACCACCGAGGCCAAGGCTACAAGCTCAGGCCGTAAACGTGCGAGGCCTCGGACCGTAACCTCTGACCGCGAACTCCTCGGACCGCAAACTCTTCGGAACCCTAGCCGTCGGCCGCAAACTCCTCGCAAAAAATATCGTTTTTTCGACTTTTTTGCTCCAAAACTCGATCAAAAACCCTTTTTTATGAAAAACACGAAGAACAAACCCCCCTTATTTTTTAGAGATCTATCCAAAAACGCAAAAATATTTCGAAAATAAGATCAAATAATGCCCCAAATCTAACAAAATTGACTGATACAACTTGGCTCTGATACCAATTGTAAGTCTCTAATCTGCCTGTGTATCAATCAGATCCGTTTGATGGTGCAGAATCCCAATCAAACGGATGGTGTCAGATCAAATGGAAGAGAAGGAGAAGAAGAATATTAAGAATCTTGATTGTATTGATGATATGAATGAAATTCCTTACAATAGATTCTCTCACACAGTATGCTCTCTCTTCCTCTCTCTCTCTTGGCCGTACAATCTCTAGGGTTCATCAATCCGTTCCTCACACCCTAAATGTAAAGTCCCTAATTTGCCCGTGTATCAGTCAGATCCGTTTGATGGCGGAATCCGAATCAAACGGATGATGTCAGATCAAATAGAAGAGAAGGAGAAGAAGAATAATATAAATCTTGTTTTATTTGATGATTAGAATGTAGATCCAAATACAAGATTCATACACACTCGTTTTTCTCTTGCTAGGCCGTAAACTCTCTTCTGTTCATCCATCTCTACTCCTCACCCTAACACCTCTATTTATACAAGGGAACATGGGCCGGAAACAAATGGGTCGTAAATGAGTTTATGGCCGTAAGGTGTTTACGACCGTAAACTAGACCATAAACTCATAAATATTACACAAAATACAATTGCTCAGAAAAGTAAAGTATAAACCATATTTTGACCCAACAATCTCCCCCTTGGTTTATAGCTTTCTTTTCTTAATGACCTAACAAGCTCCCCCTAAAAAGTAGTTGGCTCTTCTTGTTGATCTTCAATGAGAGCTTGGCTTCAGCTTTAACCTTCGATTTCTTCACAACATCTGGATGAACATATGAATCTTCAATAATTGACTTCATCTTGATCAGTTGGGCATTTCTTCAGAATTTGGCATTGATCGCAAGTTGGGTGAGGAGGCTTGATGTACTGATTCTTGAAAGATAGCTCTTTCAACTTGAGAATATTCAGAGAGAACATCAGAGATAATTGAACTTTTAGATCACTTCAGCAGGTTTAAGATAGCAGCAGACTGATTGAGGAGGCTTCAATGCAATCTGTCACATATTCTTCAATTTCAGCATCACCTTGCTTCTGGGGTTGAAAGATTGAATGTTGAAAGAATAATCTTCATTTCTTGATCCATCGAATGCGAATTCTTCGATGCTCACGGACGAAGCCTTTGGCTCAGAAATCTTCAACACAAACTCCATGAGTTTCATCTTCACCTAAAATCACTTTTCAAGACAAAACAAAACTAAAAGAAAACTTAGAAGAAAAAGTAAAACAGAAATAACACTATTTTTTATTTTGAATTTTTTATTTTTGTTTGTTTTTTTTTAATTCTCCCTTTTATTTAAATTAGAAGAACACTATGAACAAACTTAACAAAAACAAAAATAATAGCTAAATTTAAGAGTGATTTGGGATCAAAGTTTTTAGATAGCCTTTATCCGCTTGTCGGTACCCTTATCTTCACATCTTCGTCTGATCGATCACCAGTATTGTGGTCCACTTAAACACGAAAAATTTGTGACAATTTTGGACAATTTACCAATGACATGATACATGCATATATCTAATTGTAACTTTATTATCATGACTGGCCCTAATTCTTAAATAAAATTTTCTTATGACCATTTAACTGACTACAACCAGGGATATTGTTGTCCACCTAAATCGAGCAGCGAGATCTACAAACAATCTGTATGTGTTCAATTTTAAGTGTACTAGAACATGTTTCCCGCTTCCTGATATGCCCCAGCCATCAAGAACTTCCAGAGTACTCCTTACACCGGGTGAGCAGACAACCATTCAGAGAGAGGATAGATTCAGAATTCTATTACTTATTGTTTCAGAGGGGTTGAGAAGTAGAAGGTTGCATATGCTGTGTACCAGGTCGGATTAGAAGTCACGCAAAGGAGACAGCATATGGCTAACAGATAAGAAGTATTTCACATATATAACCTGCAGAGAAATAGAGTTGCATATGTTGTGTACCAGGTCGGATTGGAAGTCATGCAAAGGAGACAACATATGACTAACAAACGGAAAGAAAGAAAATGATATTCTACAGACCTAATTTATCGGAATTTACCAGTCGCCCCATCCAACCGAAATTAAGGACAGAATCCGCACATCGAGGAAAAGTGAATCCACAGTTCTAGATACGGGTCATTTAATGTGACCGGTAGATTCCCATGTATATCTCCCTACTTAACCTATCCGAGCGTCGTGACATCAGGTTAAACGGATCTAACTAGGTCAAAGTTTGTCAAGTCCTTAAATTCATTAGGTTCAACTCTCCCTAGTTAAGTCCATTTAAAATCTTTCGTGCCTACAAGCGCATCGAACACAGAGCATAGACGATTCAACTTAGGTATGTTACGCCGATTCAGATTGCCAGTTATCACTTGCTAATTTCATTTCCCAAAACATCTCCCTCAAGTTTTCTTTTCATTTACACCATATTTTTTTGGATTTTCTGATTTTGTAATGTTTTTGGATTTTTTTTTTTAAATTTTCTAATTTTTGTTTTGTTTTTATTTCTCCCCCTAAATTTGTGCATATGAGTGAAACGAAAGTAAATGCGCAAATTTAAACTATCCTAAAACAAAATTTTGTCTTTAAAGCGAATCAGCTTAAGAAAAACTCCGGAGTATAGAGAAGAAAACGCAAACCGTAATTCACCGAATGAATCTGCATTCAGAAGGTCTGAGAACAGCATGCATAATCTCAGAACAGATCTGAAAATTCTTCATATCATTAAGCACTAACCCCATTTGTGATCTCTTCCTTTCTTCCCTTCCCGCAACGGACACATACTCTCAAATAATGTTCTGAGTGTTGTACAGTTGAGAGACGTCCCCAATCATATGCCAGGAGAAGCCACTACCAACAAATCGAAGTCTGATGATATGCCTCCATAGCTGCTCCAGCACAGAGCGGGATCAGTTGGTCTTTGGAACCCAGTCCATTTTGAAACCGGGTCGACCTTTTTCATCCTTGCACGGTACTTTCTCCCATGACATGTCCTGTTTATCACAAACAGAAGATGTTGAAATATTAGAGTCGATAGTTGATTTGGGAGGTTGAACCTTTGGTACCCATTTGTAGTTAGGTTTAACCCATTTCTTTTTCGATCTGATGGGTGCCTCGGCACTTGCTTTGGAACTTGAAGCCGATCTTTGAGATGACTTTGACTTAGCCGGTCTTTGTTTCACTGGAGCATCTCTTAGATTTGTCTTCTTGGCAGGCATTTCCTTCTTGCCATTGGGATTCGGATTCTTTGCCTTGTGGGTTTGATTCTTGGCCTTCTGTGCGTTCCAGTCACCATTGTCTGAACGTGACCTGGAAGGGTTTGTTTTGAAGTATCTCCCACTTGGTGCGTTTTTCCATCCTTGTGCGCAGTAGAGAACGTATGCGCGATTTGGACAGTTTCTGGCAATGTGTCCAGGTGTTCCACAGTGAAAACAAGTCTTTTTCTTCACTGTGAAGTCATTTATTCCTGCCCCTGGTGACGTATCCTTGCCTTGTCTCTTATTTTTCCTACACGCACAGTTGCAACAGGCACTCTGTTTAGCTTGAAATGGTGGCCTATATTTACCAACGGCAGGTTGATTAGAAGCAACAGATTTAGAGTTCAAGGGGTCGTTTGTTTGTTCAGAAAAACTTGCCTTGCTCTCATCCTCTGCTACTTTACCTGCACATGAAGTAGAAACATTAGTATTTTCAACATTAATAACTCCTCCTGACACAAATCCAGCTCGTTTTCCATATCGAAGATGTGGCTCCCTGTCAGTTTCGTCATGTGGCATAGGGATGGATGTGTAGTTATGATTATAAGAGGAGGTACACTATCATACCCTAGACCCTTGTTTTGATTTTCTTCGAATTTTAATTGGGTTTCATATAAGGACTCGACTGTCTGACTTGACGCAGTATAATTTTTGAAACTGACATCAGTTTTTCCACACTTAATTTTTAAAGCGTCAAGTTCTTCAGTTACAGCAGCAAGTTGTCTCTTAACATAATCATAATTTTCACACTTGTTGCTATACTCTTCCTGAAGTTTCCTAAAGTCCTTGGTTTTTGCTTCTAACACAGCTGAAACACCCAGATTTCCAAAAATAAAATTTTTATTTAATTAACCACTTTAATATTAAAAACACTTGTTTAAAATCTTATTCACATTCAAATTACAAAACGTAGTTTCATTTCCATTAATAAAGAAGACCAGGATCCTCCAAAACTCAACTCTTTCTTCGGTGTGTACAATCGAACCGTTGCCATCCCGCGTTACTGTAAGAACCTGAAACCACGTAACATAAACAACGTAAGCACGAAGCTTAGTGAGTTCCCCAATATACCTTACGCACATACGCCATCCGGCCCGGACCGTTCGGTCCACATAACATTGCCTTCCGGCCCGGATCTTTCGATCCACATAATATCGCCTTCCGGCCCGTACACATATATAACACATAATACAAATACTCTAACACATAAAGCACATATATCACATATCATACCTGACCTTTCTGTCACATAATACCTTGCCTTCCGGCCCTTATATAAGCATGTATATCACACGTAGCAGCTAACTTTCCATTCATAGCATACAACCATAACACATAACATACTTGACCTTCCGGTCACACAATCAAACCCTTCCGGGTGAGGTATAGTGAGAAGACTCACCTCGCGGTCACTGGAAGATAGCAACTCCCGAAATCCCTTGCACTTGATCCTCCGAGCTCCAAGCTCCCTGTCTCAGCATATATCCCTTTTTAGCACTTCTATCTTCCACGTTAACTGACTCTAAGAAATCACACCAGTCAACTCTGGTCAACAGTCCATTGTCAGCTCGACTGGACTCGGCGAGTTCCCTGGCAACTCGGCGAGTCTAGTCGTCCTCACCAAATCCTGCAGAATCCCTTTCTACTCGTCGAGTATCCCTCTTGACTCGACGAGGTCCTCGTGGAAGAATCGCGGGGCCACCCCGACTCTACTCGCCGAGTCTGATGAACAACTCGGCGAGTCCCAGTACATCTTCAAGCTACTCGCCGAGTCTGAAGAACAACTCGGCGAGTCCATGCCATGCAGACGAGTAACTGCTTCCTGAAATACGTATGGTCCCGAAATACACAATCATGGGGCCTCCTGGACCTCTAATCATCCTATTACCGGGTATAAACTTTTGCATAACAACACAATAATCCATCAAATCCCCAAATGGGTTTCACAAACCCTAATCCCATAACACATCAACATAGCAGAGGATAATTCGAGTTCTTACCTGAATAATGTATCCTCTTTGCCCCCAATCCTCAGAATGTGACTCCCTTGCTGCTCCTTTAGCCAATCCCTTCTCTTCCTTGCACAACCATTCTTCCAAGATCAACAATAGCTCTAAGACTTTGCTCCAGAGGCCATAGTCGTTTAGGGTTCTCCACAATCGGCCTAAAGACGTGAAATGACGACATAACAACCCTTAAATACGACCCAATACGAAACGGCTAGGGTTTCTGCTGAACAGCGTCGACTCGCCGAGTCCATACCTGGACTCGTCGAGTCCAGTCGCGAACCCGCGACCAACTCTGCGACCCTACTCGGCGAGTCTGGCTCCAACTCGCCGAGTCCCCCTTTTAAAACACCCCAAAATGCAATTTAACAATACCTAAGATTTTGGGCTGTTACAATTCTCCCCCACTAGAATTAGACTTCGCCCTCGAAGTCTCACTCTGAAAGTAGTTCTGGATGCTGCTCCCGCATCACACGTTTCGGCTTCCCTAGACACTTTCGATCTCTTCCGAGGTTGCCACTGAATCAATACTAGAGGTATCTCCTTGTTCCTCAGAATCTTGATCTTCCGATCTCCGACGGCCACTGGCCTCTCGACGTAACACAGGCTCACATCCACCTAATCGTTCTCTAGTAAAACCACTGCTGACTCATCCGCTATACACCTCTTCAACTGCGACACCTACCAGTGTCATGGATTCGTCCCAATTCCGTTGGCAGCTCCAAACGATAGGTCACCCTTCCTACCTTCGCGCCTTCACGAAAAGACTCAACATACCGGGGCCCCCCATTTACCCCTCTTCCTACATCGAAGCACCCCGTCAGAAATACGAAGTCGCTGACCTGAATCACATGCTCGAAACGGCGTCTGCCTGCATAACTTTCCTGTTAACTCTAAACGATCACTAACTCTCCGTAACCTGCTGAGTCTGCCTTGACAACTTAATTACGAACTCTGAACTGCTCATCACTCTCTGCTCCAACTCTCAACGATCACTCGACCCATAAGGGTTAGGAAACCCTGAACCACCGGAACCCCGATCCAAAGCCTACTTTGTCCATCCCAGACCAACTGAGAGATCCATTCTCATTCCCAGAGTAACTCTCACAAATTCTCCTCTTGCCGTCATATACGCGTGCTGAACTAGCCCCAACACTCGTAGATTGGAAGACCCGATACACTGATGATATCCTCGAACATCTCCCAAGATGAACCACTACATCCACCCTACACTCTGATCAGATTCACACTGAAAATTTAAAATTTTCCCTCTCCATGCATCCATTCTGCACCTCAACAGACATCCCAACCGGATGGGTTCCTATTCCACTGCCGCGAACACGATGCTCCAAAACCATACTCGAAATATTCTAACCATAACTCTGCTCTGCAGCTTTCACTTTCGCGAACTTGCACCCACTTCGGAGTTACATACCCTCCTCTTTTCCTTTTCCACGGGACTCTCTTGAACATAATGCCACTCCAACCAGTTCCACGGTACTCGCCCCAAGCGACACCACCCTTTTTGCGTAACTACTATTCACATACTCTGGTTCTCATTGCAGGGACTCTCAATCCCATGCACTCTCTTCACTCATCGAAATCACTGCCTCTGCTAAACAAGATCAACAACCCAGGGCCAGACCTTCCAATGCAATCACACTGCAACATACGTGATCCGCAAATCTCAAACTAATCCAGCAATACCAACAGAGTCTCCAGTATGACTGGACCGACTCTCATAACACATACTAGCCACTCGAGGCTATATCTCTGTGGGTCCGTACACCCAAACTCTGCGAACCCTCAGGTTCTAACTCTGGGAACCTTCCGGTTCCAGCTCTAGAAACATGCACAACATAATCCCGTGGGATTGATGCAGTACAACCATCACGTACCCCAAACGTACCAATACTCTGATCGCAAACTTCTGTTTACTTACTCAAGCTCGATCCCGACCTCCTCTCCGGCCTCCACAATCAATGCCCTAGGTCTGTATCTCGCCCTGCATATCCAACACTCGCTCTCGTCAGCCTATACTTTGCGCTGACAAACACTGCTGAATCCCGGCAGCTGAGCACCCTCACATACTTATCGATCTCCCGGAGAATTTTCTAATTCTCCCCCACTAAAGCACTGACTAACTGTCACCGATCGTCATTAACGACCTCTCAGAACAATCCTGCACAAAGAGAACATTTACCCACTGACTGCTTCCCACAAACGTAAGCAACCCTCAGCAAAACACATCTCCTCCCTGATCAATCCGCTCAAAAGAATCCGATTTTTCAATTATCCACTCCACAACTGCAGATACTACCCGTCATTCAACCCAGTGCCGCACCTCCACTATCAACCCTCACAACGATGACCAACGGAATTCCCAAGCAATAACCCATAACCAAACCCACAACCTGCCAAAGGTTGAATACCACATCGAAAACCGCACAAAGCTATCGACACTAAAACACCATACTATAACCATACCAACCATCAGGGAACAACGAATGCCAAATCGTA
Organism: Lactuca sativa; assembly: GCF_002870075.4. NCBI lineage: Eukaryota > Viridiplantae > Streptophyta > Magnoliopsida > Asterales > Asteraceae > Lactuca > Lactuca sativa. The sequence continues at coordinate 32,221,692 of NC_056627.2, forward strand.
ACCTGAAGCACCAATCCATAACCATGCCAAACCCGCGAAACAACGAATACCGCATCGAAATCCACTCTACCAGCACAAACAATACGCCACAATCAACGCAGGCTAATCAAGACATCAAGACAGTATCATACCCGCAGCTGTCCCCCCGGCACTGCTCCGTCTCCCTCTGCCGCAAGCCGATAAACACAACCCTGAGCCCTTGGGCTCTACTCCATCCTGTCCTCCTCCTGAACTCCTCAAGGTGGCCGGTGCTAGAGCCTGCACCGATCCTGCAAAAGCTGTGGACATTTGACCCTCAATTGTCCAACCTGTCGACACTGATAACAAATCCTGGAATCCCGAATTGGCACTGACTGCCGACATCCCCGTGCACCATGCCCCTCCTTTCCGCACTCGCGGCATGCACCATTGGCCAACAAGCTCCGGTGCCATCTTTCTCACACTTCCCACAAGTGTGACCGCTCCGATCCCCCATTCTAACGTCTATGATCATGGACCGTTTCGGCGCCGACTGCGACTGCATCGGGGCCTGCCTCATCTCACGCAACTGCTACTCAACCTCTAACTCACGCCACATGGCGGCCTCCTGCGATACCAACACGGTCTCGCGCCTCTGCGCAGACACGAACTGTCTGATACCCCTTTGAGCATATTCGAATATTTGGGCATCTGAGCCTGCTCTGAAGCGAACTCAGGGCAAACGTCGCCCTCTCAATAAACATCCCGGTGCTCTCAGTCACCGACTCCAAATCCTGCTTCAGCTTAAGGAATTCCCAAGCCAATCTCTCCTTTTCACCTCGCGGAACATAGCGAGTACTGAACATCTTTATGAATTGATCCCATAAAACCGCAGTCCTCGGCGCATCGGAAAATGACCTCGTAGTCAATCTCCATCAATCCTTCGCCCCGAGCCTCAATAGGTTCAGAGCACACTTCACCCTCTGATCAGCAGGGCATAAACCCATGGAGAAACACCCCTCCACGTCTGATAACCATCTCATAGCAACAATCGAGTCCTGAACTCCATCGAATGTGGGAGGCTTCGCACGATAGAAGTCCCGGTACTAAAAACCCCGACTAGCCTCTTTCTCTGCCGTTGCTACAGCCGCTGTAACCGCCGCGGCAGCCGTCTCTTGCGAAAACCGCATATCGCTCATCAAACTACTTCAATCATAGTGGTCCTGATCGACCCAAACAATTCTGGCGACTCAGCCCGCAACAATGCAGCAATCTCATCACGCAGGATCTCGCGAATCCTCGCATCCCGCTCGCTCGTGCCCGCCCGATCGATAACCGGATAACAAGATAGCCACAAGCATCATCCACTATGAACCATGGTACTCATCCCATGACATCCTTCCTCAACATGCTTCGGTGTATGGTACCTGAACCATAGCACCATTCCTCAACCTGCTCCAATGTATAGCACTCGAACCACAACCTCTATCACAATCTGTTCCGATGTATGGTGCCCTGACCATAACATCACTCTGTATCCGCTCCGATGTATGGTATCCGAACCATAACATCACCCCTCAATCTGTTCCTTAGGACCTTCAGAATGCCCCCTGTATCAAGTATGGGTCCTCTGCTTTCAGTAGTACGGGCCCATACTACCTGCCACATCTACCCATACTTTCCACACGGACCATTCCAGAGTTCCTAAGTAGCTGATAAACCTGCTCTTTCACCAATCGCATCGCGCGTGCTCGCTTTCCAGCGAAATCCTCTACTCTACCAGCGCACTCATCTGGCTAGGTTTACTCCCTAATCCCTTCCGCCGTCCTCCCACTTCCTTGCTATCAGCTGCTGAAGAGTTCCTAATGATGCCAGCCCTCTACCTCCTGAGTATCGTCATACTCACTTGGTAGCTGACTCCCATCATCAATATCTCCACAAAGCACAAAGCAAGCAGCATTCGAGCATTGAAGCATACATAGGACTCCCCATCTGTGGTAGCTCCACCTTCTCGATTCCTCCTCGGAAGTACCTCTGTACTCCGTAGCCTTACCCCTTGTGCGTTCTAACTAGATACTCTCACTCATCACATACACATAAAAGTATAACGCACATATAACAGCAAACCCTAGACTAAGGCATCACAAATCAGGCCACTCTAGTCCTAAGATGTGAAATACCTAGCCTGTCTCTAGCATGCAATAATATCTCATGAAGTGCATAATAGATATTTCATAATACAAAAGTAAGAGTATTTTGGGAAGTCACCGTTTGGCTCTGGCTGATTGTACACACTGCTCTTTCTTGCTTTCTCTTTGAACTCTTATTCACTTTTAGAAAACCATTTATTTGGAAAACTTTTTCTTACTCCCTCAGTTTGAGTCCAGATTTACCCGTAGGCGCGTCCGAATCCCTCAAACCTGGCTCTGATACCAATTTGAAACACCCAGATTTCCAAAAATAAAATTTTTATTTAATTAACCACTTTAATATTAAAAACACTTGTTTAAAATCTTATTCACATTCAAATTACAAAACGTAGTTTCATTTCCATTAATAAAGAAGACCAGGATCCTCCAAAACTCAACTCTTTCTTCGGTGTGTACAATCGAACCGTTGCCATCCCGCGTTACTGTAAGAACCTGAAACCACGTAACATAAACAACGTAAGCACGAAGCTTAGTGAGTTCCCCAATATACCTTACGCACATACGCCATCCGGCCCGGACCGTTCGGTCCACATAACATTGCCTTCCGGCCCGGATCTTTCGATCCACATAATATCGCCTTCCGGCCCGTACACATATATAACACATAATACAAATACTCTAACACATAAAGCACATATATCACATATCATACCTGACCTTTCTGTCACATAATACCTTGCCTTCCGGCCCTTATATAAGCATGTATATCACACGTAGCAGCTAACTTTCCATTCATAGCATACAACCATAACACATAACATACTTGACCTTCCGGTCACACAATCAAACCCTTCCGGGTGAGGTATAGTGAGAAGACTCACCTCGCGGTCACTGGAAGATAGCAACTCCCGAAATCCCTTGCACTTGATCCTCCGAGCTCCAAGCTCCCTGTCTCAGCATATATCCCTTTTTAGCACTTCTATCTTCCACGTTAACTGACTCTAAGAAATCACACCAGTCAACTCTGGTCAACAGTCCATTGTCAGCTCGACTGGACTCGGCGAGTTCCCTGGCAACTCGGCGAGTCTAGTCGTCCTCACCAAATCCTGCAGAATCCCTTTCTACTCGTCGAGTATCCCTCTTGACTCGACGAGGTCCTCGTGGAAGAATCGCGGGGCCACCCCGACTCTACTCGCCGAGTCTGATGAACAACTCGGCGAGTCCCAGTACATCTTCAAGCTACTCGCCGAGTCTGAAGAACAACTCGGCGAGTCCATGCCATGCAGACGAGTAACTGCTTCCTGAAATACGAATGGTCCCGAAATACACAATCATGGGGCCTCCTGGACCTCTAATCATCCTATTACCGGGTATAAACTTTTGCATAACAACACAATAATCCATCAAATCCCCAAATGGGTTTCACAAACCCTAATCCCATAACACATCAACATAGCAGAGGATAATTCGAGTTCTTACCTGAATAATGTATCCTCTTTGCCCCCAATCCTCAGAATGTGACTCCCTTGCTGCTCCTTTAGCCAATCCCTTCTCTTCCTTGCACAACCATTCTTCCAAGATCAACAATAGCTCTAAGACTTTGCTCCAGAGGCCATAGTCGTTTAGGGTTCTCCACAATCGGCCTAAAGACGTGAAATGACGACATAACAACCCTTAAATACGACCCAATACGAAACGGCTAGGGTTTCTGCTGAACAGCGTCGACTCGCCGAGTCCATACCTGGACTCGTCGAGTCCAGTCGCGAACCCGCGACCAACTCTGCGACCCTACTCGGCGATTCTGGCTCCAACTCGCCGAGTCCCCCTTTTAAAACACCCCAAAATGCAATTTAACAATACCTAAGATTTTGGGCTGTTACAACAGCCTTCAGGGGTTTCTGTCCTTTCCTGAGTTGATATCCTTCATATCTCAGGTCCTCAACTTCTCTTTTAAATAAATCAATTTGTTCCTGAAGAAATTTAATCGTAGCTTCACAAGCTGGAGTACATGTAACTTCAGTGACCAGAATGTTTTCAGAACTCATTGTTTTTCTACACTTCAAAGCATCAAGTTCTACAATTACATCAGCAAGACTAAGATGATTGAGATCTTTTGTCTTCTTGATGATAGCCACGTTCATATCCCACGATTTTCGGAAGTGAATTTAGCAGCTTTTTGTTTATCTCGGACTTAGTCAAGAAGATCCCGACTATATTCATCTCAGTAGTAAGTGTAGTAAATCGCTGCAATTGAGTTTCGAGGGTTTCTCCAGGGATATAATCGAAAATGTTGAAATTTTGTCTTAACATATCCTAACGACTCTCTTTCATGTTTTCAACTCCCCTCGTAGACCTTAAAATCAATTAAAAGCACAACTAGAAACTAAAATAAAACTTAAAAGTCAAACCCTTTGATTATAAACCTCAAAAGTCAACCTTAAAAGTCAAATTTAAAAAGTTAAACTTAAAAGTCAAATTTAAAAAGTTAAACTTAAAAGTCAAATTTAAAAAATTAAACCCAAAAGTCAAACTTGAAAAGTCAAACCGAAAAGCTAAATTTGAAAGTTTAAAAGCTAAACGAAAAAGTCAAAGTTTAAAATCAAAGATCAAACTTGGAAGTCAAAGTCAAAATTTTAAATAAAAAGTAAAAAAATAAAAGTCAAAAATAATTTTTTTAATTATTTATTATTATTATTATTTATTTTTTTTGTTTATATAAATTTTTTTTAAAAAATTTTAGATGAAAAAAGAATTTAAAATTTAAAAGGAATTGAATTTAGGGTTAAAAGTGTCAAAATAGGAAAACTTGCTGCGAAAAAGACGGGTTATGTTCTAAACTTCGGAGGAATGACACAAGGAGCTTGCTAGCTGAGATGGTAAGACGCTTGGGTGAAGACTTTGAGGTCGCAAGTTCGAACCTTGGCGCCACTACCTTTGGTTCTTTTTTATTTGACGATGCTGAGTGCGAGGCTGCTGAGTGCGAGTCTGCTGAACTGCGAGGATGCTGAGCAGTAAACTCCGAGCCGCAAGCTCGGGCCGTAAACGTGCGAGGCCTCGGACCGTAACCTCTTACCGCGGACTCCTCGGACCGCAAACACCGGCCGCAAACACTTCGGAAACCCTAGCTGCTGGCCGCCACCCCCTCGCTGATTACAACCAAAAACACCGATTTTTCGACTTTGAAGCTCCAAAACTTGATCAAAAACCCTTTTTTATGAAAAACACGAAGAACAAACCCCCCTTATTTTTGCGAGATCTATCCAAAAACCAAAAAATATTTCGAAAATAAGATCAAATAATGCCCCAAATCTGACAAAATTGACTGATACAAGTAGGCTCTGATACCAATTGTAAAGTCCCTAATTTGCCCGTGTATCAGTCAGATCCGTTTGATGGTGCAGAATCCCAATCAAACGAATGATGTCAGATCAAATAGAAGAGAAGGAGAAGAAGAATAATATAAATCTTGTTTTATTTGATGATTAGAATGTAGATCCAAATACAAGATTCATACACACTCGTTTTTCTCTTGCTAGGCTGTAAACTCTCTTCTGTTCATCCATCTCTACTCCTCACCCTAACACCTCTATTTATACAAGGGAACATGGGCCGGAAACAAATGGGCCGTAAATGAGTTTACGGCCGTAAGGTGTTTACAGCCGTAAACTAGACCATAAACTCATAAATATTACACAAAAATACAATTGCCTAGAAAAGTAAAGTATAAACCATATTTTGACCCAACACCAACACCTATATTTATACTTGGGAGTATGGGCTAACTGAACTTGGGCCGTAAATGGATTTACGGCCGTAAGGTGTTTACGGCCGTAAATGGGTTTACGGTCGTAAGGTGTTTACGGTCGTAAACTCAACCGTAAACTCATAAACATTACAGAAAAATACATTTGCCTAGAAAAGTAAAGTATAAACCCTATTTTGACCCAACACTTGTCCTTAGGCCTCGCCTGTCTTGGGCCTCACCCCTGTCCTGTCACTAGTGAGTCATGGAACCTCGTCCAAGCTCCTACTGTAAGTGAGATACGGGCCCACGCCCATACTCACTCCATACCTATTTCGGGCCTTGCTCCTGCTCTGCTACTAGTGAGATATGGAACACCATCCATACTCTGCTATTGGTGAGACATAGGACCTCGCCCACACTCACCTCCCTACCAGGCACATACATGCATCACATAGACAACAAGTATACTCTATCACGCAAACCCTTCCTTAGGCACCCACCCGACATCGGACCTTGGTCCTGAATATCATACTAGCAACCAGTGCCTAGGGCTAACCCCTAGGTCTTCCTGTTCATAACTACATGGGCCGGCATTGTGGCCGTAGACCCATTCACACAAAAGGGAAAACTCACTTGCACAGCTGAATTTGCTGATAACCCCTCTGGCTGCTGCCCGACAACTTTCTAAACTGCTGCTCCACTAACTCCCCGAGCTACCAATATCAATATAACACTTAGTCTAACTATCCTCCGAAAGTCAACTAAGTCAACTCTGGTCAAAGTCAAAGTCTTGGTCAAGGTCAACCTTTCGGGCCAACCCGACTCGCCGAGTCTGCCTACTGACTGGTCGAGTTCATACGCTCAGAGTCCTTCCATTCGCGACTCAACTCGCCGAGTCAGCCTCTGACTCGCCGAGTCTACCGATTTCCGAGTCCTGTCCTGTCCAACTCACTGAGTCCCCACTCAACTCACTGATCCGAGTCTTAACTTGAAGGGTTTGGGGTTTCGCAACTTAACTCGTCGAGTCCACTCGAAGGACTCACCGAGTCTATTCAGTCCTTCATATATTCAGAGGCTTTTGAGTCATGCATGAACTCCAAACTGTAGATCCACTCTTCTAAAGCCTATTCCTCACGTAAAGTGGCAAACTTTATGTGTAGCTAAGGAGATCTAGGCTCAAAACACTATAAACTAGGGTTTAACACAGAGAGGCTTTACAATCAACCCATAGACTGATGCTTTATGATTCTCAAGGCAAAGATACACTTAGATTTGAAGTAGCAACTTCAGATCTGGGCTTCTCACTCGAAATGGTTCTTAATCTTGCCCTAAAAGCCCCAAATCTCTTGTTAAAGGTTGATTTATATGCAAAAGAGTGAAGGTAGCGACTCATTACCTTCAAATGCTCTGGAAAATCCCACAAACTCTGGATCTACTGCCAATCCTTGAATCCCCAATGGTTCCCTTCTTCCTTCTTCCTTCAAATCACCCAAAATGGCAAGAAAGCTTGAATGTGCAACAATGGAGGCTTAGGGTTTCGTATTCTGGATAAGAGAGGCTATAAGGAACCTAAGGGAGAGAATGAGATGCTTAAATAGTGCACAAAGTCCCGGATTTAGGGTTTCCCCCTTCAGACCGGACTCGCCGAGTCCTCTTTTCCGACTCGCCGAGTCGGCTACTTAATCGATCCCTGGATCCCGCTCCGACTTGTCGAGTTCATCCCTGGACTCGATGAGTTGACCCTTTGACTTAGGGTTTTCTTTCCTTTCTTGTCCTTTCTGATCTTGAGTGTTACACACGTTTTATAACATCAAGTTACCAATGCATTTTCGTGCAATCAATGTACAACCAACGCATAGTAACAACTCATATATCTAGGTTTGAAGAATATAAGATATTATCAACTCATGATCACTCGTGATAAAATCCATGAAGTGAGTCAAATGAGCGTGAGTTGAATCCAATACTCAGAACTTATGTGCACTCATGAGTGTTGTAGCACCACTTTGTCCAACATCTTAGACCTCTACAAGCCAACCAATGACAGTCTTGATTCATATCTACTTCCAACATATGACCGATTGTGGATGGTTTGAATAACTTAGTCATTCAGGAAGAATGACCTGGTTTATTATGGAAGTCAAAAGATGCAAAATGAAACACAAGAATAATTGAATCCAATATGGTATCAAAACCTATGAATATAAATATAACACTTTTTATTTATCACCATACTGATTACTCATTATTCATTGTTTCGGTTTTATCAACTTTATACTTGAATTAAAAAACACTAGTTGTCCCATGCTCCAAGCATGTACACTATGTTTTTTCTAAACAATAGCTTTGTCATACACCAAGTACGCACTCTATGTTTGTCTATGATCCTTACTTTGTGAAATAAACCAATTGAACAATGATTCTAATTTTACACTCCCAAATCCTTATCGTAAATGTAAGAATTCCAAATCCTTATCATTTATGTAAATCTGTTAGATTTTAAACTTATATGCACTACCCTCTTGTAATGAACATGTACAAAGTCACAAAGACTTGCCAATAATCATTACAGTGTATTCCAATGAAGATCTACTCCATGGAAACAAAGTCTCATATTCAAAGTACATTGCTTTGAACATGCTTCTTGCATTAAGTTTTTCTAATCTTACACAGATTGCTTCTATCTATGGAGATAACTCCATATTCCCATTTTGACTATCATTTCTGAACAAGAGTTGCCTCTTTTCAGAATATGTCAATTACGGTCCTTCCAAAGTTAACACTATACTTCCAACCGTCCCTGAGCAACCAATCTTTGGTAAACCTTAGATTGTCCTCGACAATTGCTTAATCACTTTATTTATATCCAATTCTAGACCTTTTCCCCTCTTAATGCCCCATGCATTTGGAAAATTTAGAAATGATAAATATTATAGCACATGCAATCGATCCTATATCCGAAGCATATGAGACACGATTCATGATGTCTCACATAAAGACATGATACTAGACCAGTCATTTTGCGATAATATTTCTATTTGCCAAGTTCTCATAATTTATATTATGAAAAGGGATGTTGTAATCATAATCGAATTTAAGAACGCAAATAATGGACCTATATATAGAATTTCCTTATGTTGAGCCATTCCAACACAAAATTCATATATATCCTTAACTAAAGATGATCAAAACCTCAATCTAAGCTTTTAGTATTGAAGTGAAGTATAATTTCCTCTCCCTTAATTATAGCAAAACAACTTTTCCAACCCCTACAACCTCACGAATTGAAGCTTTTTTTTCTATAATTAACATTGCTAACTTGCAATACTTATCATAATTATCATGCTCCCACTAACATGATGATTATTAGCATAACACTTATGCTCCCACTAGCTTTGACATGTATCCAGAAAACAGTTGGACTTCTAGAAGTCAATACTTTATTGACTTTCTTACCAAAGTTCAGATTTCTGATACGAGATTTCTTTGATAAGTCCTTATCAAAATCATACACCTTCTCTTAGATAGCTCACAGGTGTGTCTAAACAAGTTTAGAACTTTGAAAAGGGATGCATTAATCATAGTCTCAACTGTTTAGATCTTTTCTATTTCTCATAAGTCCATGTTAGTGTGCCAGTTAACCACGCACGCTCCACTAACGACTTTGAGAATGCAGAGATTACTATCTACTTAAAATCTACTTGGTGGAAGTGTTTCCTCACCATCATTTTCATGACTCGGAGAGAAACCTTATGACCCTTAGATTTTATGGTGTATGTGTTCTTATCCATGTGAATTTGTCAAAACCATAATCACAAGACTAGGTTAGTGACAAATCCAAACTCATGTGGACTAAACTTATGCAATCTTAACTTCTTGCCACCTGGCAGTACAGGGCCTGCCATTGCTTCCAAGTAGTTATGAAAAGAATTGAGAACATGTAGAACTCAAATGTATAGCCAACTTCAACTGGAATGGGGCATATATATGTCAACATGATAGGTTATAAACCTCTAGTCGTGTGCTAGTGATGAAATACAAGTTTTATTCTTGATCAGTTTTTGAAACTATTTCAGGATCTTTTAGACTCTCACTATCCTCTTAACCTATAAGACTTTCTTGCCAAATATTTAAGAGATAGTTTGGATTCTAATCAAGACAAACACTTCACACAATTGGCCTTAGTTGGTCTTTGTTTTATCCAAAACAACACAACTTACCAACTTCAAATGTACAAGAATAGAAAACTTTTACTCTTACATTTGACAAGTGCTATAAACCTTCTTTAAGACGTGTCACTCAAATTACAATATTGGAGTATAACTCTAATAATTGTATTTGGAACGAAGTATGAATCATCTTCTTGATTTAACCACTTCAACAAATCATAACTCCTCTTCTTATCTATCAGAATGCACTTAGAGGATGAATTGTGATAAGGTCTCTTAATCATTAACATGATCATATATTATGATACTAAAGTACTCTCCCATCTTTTCAGATTTGAGAAACTTTTATCCTTCTGCGTAATTTTATTCTTCTTATTCGCTCTGCCAAACATTGGAACTTTTCCAATGTCTCGGAATTATAGTTAAGCTTGTAAGTATAACCATATTTACTGAACCTTAGTAAATCATGACGAATAGTCTTATCCATCTTTTGTGGTGGACTTTGGCTAGTGCACAAGAATGTGTACTTGATACCTTAGTCCTTCTCTTGAGTAACATATACATGTGAACAAGCAACTAGTCTTAATTTGTCCAGAAAATGAAAATTCTCATTCATCATACTATACAACTTGCATGATTCCAAGTTTCGGTCCAATTGAAACTTGGGTGATGAGAATTTTTCCCTATTTGGTCAATTTAGACACAACCACAAATAAAAGAATCAAATTCATATTTCCAATATTTCTAGAAACATACAAACATCAAATTTTCATAAATGTCATTGCAAGGATATATAAAATAAAGTAAAACAAAATTTTATTTATTTATCAAAATGTGGAAAAACTTTTCCTTACAATGCAATATTACATGTTTCCTAGCAATCTCTCATAACTCCTAAGAAGTAGCTCAAGAATCCGATCTTCAACCAAGCGATAGTAATCCATCTTCGCAATCAGATTCATCATACTCTTCCTTTAAGTTTCTTCACTTTTTTTTATTCTTAAAACATCAACACCAGTCACATCATGTAACATGAATCTCATAATAGAAACTTAACAGAGTTAGATAGTGGACTTTACCTGAAGTAGAGTCACTCTTCTTCACTTGATCAACCTTATGATCTTTCAGGTAAATGGCTGCTTCACAATCAATGCCCCTTCCTTTGGCAAGAGAAACATATGGACTCTTTGGGAATTGTACATGGAACTATTGCAGACTTAGCCTTTCTCTTTACCATTTGGTCAACCTAGTTGACTATGGTCAATCCCTTTCCTTGGGAAGAGAAGGCTTTTCTAGATATCCAATGTTACCATTGTTAATGTCCATGGTAGTTTGAGAAGCTGATCTACTAATCAAATTTGCTCTCCCAGTGCTCCATATTATTGTTGATTCAGCAGCACCAACCAAATCGATAAGATCATTAAGGGTCATGTCATAGTCTGTTTCATAGTAGTCCCAAAGGAACTTACTATGTGACTTAGAAAGTGATTGAACCACCAACTTTCTCAAGACTTTGACACCCAACTCTCCCGGCTTTTCAATATGTGACTTCATCTCCAAGATGCGATCACACATAGACCTTGCTTGCCAATAGGGATTGAGTGACCTTGAACTTGTGGGTTATGGAGAATAATTGGAGGAAGTGAAGTTCCAAGAGATTTGGGAAGATCATAGATGTCTGAACTAGACATCTTTTGGGAGATATTCAAGATAGTTGATCTAAAGTCCTTAATATAACACCCAATATGAAATACTAAGGCTAGGACCCAAGAAACTATTTTATAACTTGGAAGAGGGATGTTGTAGTCCAAGCTATAAAATATTTGAAGGTAGGTGAATGACGATTCACCAATTTCCACCAAGATAAATGAAATGTATTATTAGGTTTTAATTGGTTTTGAAGCTTCTAGATTCTTTTGAGATTCATTAAACTTTTCAATGGCATGTTTCAATCTCGAGTGTGCCCTTCAGGTTTTGTGACTGGGATGCCGAGGATCACAAAACAAGGTGTGAATAACCATGCAAATATACTTCGTACCCTTAATATTTGCCCCTCAATCGATATGTCGGTTAACCACACGTGCTCCACCGATACTATGATAAACATTAAGTTACCCTTTGCCTACCTTGTTAAATCAAGCTAGTGTGCCGGTTAACCACACATGCTCCACTAACCAACTTAAGCAAAGTGCAAAGTGTAATTTCATGGGTTAGCAGCAAATTCACATTTTCCTAAGTGACTAAGATTGGGTGTTAATAAGAGTTTAGTTACTTAGTATTTATCATTAATACTTTTAATGAAGGGAGAATTATAGTCTTTGTCCTACCCGTTCGGCTAACGACCCTCCACCAGTCAAGGAAGCGGTGGGTGAGAGTGGACACCCATTAAACTGCCATTTTATAGGCAGTAACCTTATACCCCCTTATAGACCGGCTTCATGAATGAGGCATACTACTAATGGTAAGACGACTTGCTCTTATACATACATATAAATATTATTATCTTATAATATTATAAAGTATAAGGGTTGAATTTTAACTTTTAAAATTCTAAGGGCTAACTTGGAATTAAAGTATTCATAAGGGAAAAAATTTTAAATTCCAAAACTTGAGGGCAAGTTTTGAACTATTCAAAAACTTTTCAATTCCATAACTTATGTGTTTAAAGTAGTTTTAATTACATGTGACTTTTCATATAGTTTGAGGACAAGTTACAATAACACATTTTAGAATCAACTCTTAGATTAAAATGGATTGAAAACACATAATCAATTAACTTTTCTATTAATCTAAGCAACTCATATGAACAAAGATAATTCACATCAAACTTTTCTATGTAATTAGCATAACTCTTAAACTAATACAAAACATGAATCTTTGACAATTATCTTTGAAATTGGATTAGCATGAACATTACCACATCAAAAACAAGTTTATATGACCAAAAACAGCTTAGGGTGATGTTCCTAGTCCAATTCCAGCCAAAACAATCGAAGATATGCTGTCTAGGGGTCCAACTGGTCGAGTGCATGAACCAACTCGGCATGTTGGATGAAATAAGCCTTGGACTCGGCGAGTCTGCTGTTCAGACAACAACAAACTTTGATTTTTCAGCCATTTTTATAGGTATAACAAGAAAACAAGCCTAGGCTCTGATACTACTGTTGGGTTTTGAGCATTCTAACACTCCTATGGTGTACATGAAACCCTAAATTCCTTGGATCTATGTTTTCTCTATTATACATGCATATATGAATATTCCAAGGTATTACCCTAACTAGCATACAATCTTTGATACTTGGGTAATAAAATAGATAGAATACATACCTTGTTGATGTAACTTGACTCCATGAAGCTCGAGATCCTAGGGCCCCAAGTGTGACACCTCAAATGGTTCACACAACATCATCAACATTTGGAATAACCATGAGAAGAAGACACTCCAAGCTCAAATCGACTAGCCCTCACATATGTATCGCTTGTGCCAATTTCTTGAGCTAAAGAGGTCCTTATATAGTGTGTACATTAGGGTTACACCATGTAACCCATGACTTTACCCATTCCTTATGCTCCATGGGTTTTAACCTCCATGGAGTCTCCATGGGTCACCACATGGGTTAAACCCAACATAATTAATCATGGATCATAAGCCCACATATATAAGAATGAATGATTTACACAATCAATCCCCATATATTTAATTAGTCTCTTTTTGATCACTAAATTAAGTCCAAATTAATTCTTGATCAATACTAATTAAATAACATGATTTCATATTACTATATTGGAACTTATAATATATTAATATGTCACAAATGTCCTCTTCTCACACACAGTCTATCCAAATGTTCTGATGCCATGCAACCCAAATGGACCATGCCAATCGGGTCAAGTACATACCAAATATAGTTATGGACTTAGACACTAATCCAACAACTTTACCACATGAAAGTAGGTCTACAAAAGTCAAACCATTTACAAAGTCATACATAGATAACTTTGTACCCAACAGAGACTGATAAAGTATCATGTAAGACATCATGAATCGAATTCCATATGCTTCGGGTATAGGATCGATTGCATGTGCTATAATATTAACTTGTTCTAATTTTTCCAAATTCCTAGCGCATTAAGAGGGAAAAGGACTAGAACATGATATGGCTAAGGTTATTAAACAATTGTTAAAGGAAACTCTAAGATTCACTAAAAATTGTTTGCTTATGGACAGTTGGAAGTATAGTAATGGATGGACCATATTGACGTAATTCTAGATATATGGAGTTCTATTAAGAAAGGATGTCATACGGCAATATGGAAATGTGTTTCATTATGGGAGTTGGATATTGAGATCTATGTGCTAGCTAGAAACCTTTATGCAAGAAGGATGTTCAAGGAATGTGCTTTAAATATGAGACTTCATTTCCATGGAATTGTTTTATAACCAATCTCCAATGGAATGCTTTGTAATAACATAGGCAAAGTCTCTATGACTTTGGTGTCTCGACATTACAAAAGGATCATTGCATGAAAGGTTAGACTCTAGCAGATTCTAGTAGTGGCAAGAATCTAGTATTCTTACAGTAAAAATAAGGATTTTGGAAATGTGACATGAGCATCATTGGAAATGTGTTCGATTGATTTGTTTCACAAAGAAAATACCATAGATAAACATATTGTTCATGTTTTGTGCATAGCATGACTAATGTTTTCATTCAAGTATTAAGTTGATTACTCGAAACATTATACAATGAGTAAAATCTAATTAATATGGTGATTAAGTAAAAGTGATTTTATTTATATTCAAATGTTTTGAGACCATAGTTAATTAGGTTATTCTTATGTTTCATTTCGCATGTTTTACTTCTCGAATAATTGGATTATTCAAACTATCTACGGTCGATCATACTTTGTAAGTAAGTAATGAAGTAAGATTGTCATGAATTGGCTTGTAGATTGTCTAAGTGTTTAGACATTGCAAATGCTTGCTACAACTTTCATGAGTACTCTTGAAATAAGATTTGAGTATTCACAAAATTACTTCGTGGATTTTATCACGAGTAATTCTGAGGCGATAATATCATATATTCTAGAAAGGAAGACATATGAGTTGTTGTTTACGAATCGGTTGTGCGTTGATAATACGTAAACGCAGTAGTAACTTGATGTTATAAAACATATTATGAAAGCATATGAGTCGATGTTTATCTGTTCCTTTTACCCTAAATGGGATAAAAGCGATATATGTGGGGTCCTCGATGATTTAGTGATGACATCTGAAGCGCTTGGCCAAGCCTGGACTAAGTTGATGTGTTCAATTATAGTCTGAATCAGTCGTCATGAATCGAGAATCAGGAAACAATTCTTGGACAAAGAGATTGATTATAATCCATGTCTCATGTCCATACGATATCTTGTAGAACAGTGAGATATTTGATCACTTATCTAAGGACGCGTCACTGGTTAGGTCAGAGTTCGACAGCGGCTTTTGAGAGCTACGATTGCTAGTCAAATTTTGAATTCATACTTGCAATTATAGTTATTAGACTTATCCAAGTGAGAAACTGTTGGATTAGGTGTCTAATCCCATAACTATAATTGGTATGTACTTGATTTGATGGTAGCATGGTCCTTTGGGGTTGCCTTCACACTGGCAACTAGACATGATGACTATTGGAGAAGGAGGTTGAGTTTATTATTGAGAATAATAAATTGGTGCATAAATGATTTATTAATATATTATAAGAACAATATATTAATTAAAAATCATATTATTAATTAGTATTTAATCGGGAATTAATTTTGGGATTAAAGGAACTGATTAAAAGTGCAGGGGCTGTTTTGTAATTATTTGATCGTTGTAGTTTTGGGCCATTGGATCACCCTTATTAGGGAGGTCCGAAAATCCCTAGAAGGTTCTAGATATTTTCGTCCAATCCCTAAGGAAGGGGTCCATGGACTTGCTTAGGCCCTAAGCTAAGGAATTAGGGTTTCCACCTTAAAACCCTAGCTAGCCTCAACTATAAATAGATCCGATTGCCTCATAAATTCTTGCACCATATTGAAACCCTAGAAGAGCCAAATTTATAAGAAAGTGACTTCGCTCTCCTCTCTCTCTCTCTCTCATATTCATCCTCTTGCCCTAGTGTGTTCGTGAGTCATTAGAGGTGTTATGCTTGTGGTACTTATTCTCAAAGGCAAGGATCTTCAAGAATTGGTTGTTATTACTATATAGCAACGAAAGTATGTGTTCTAATCTTTCATATGTAGATTTCGAATTATTAGATGCATATTAGGGTTTTCTATTTTGTGTTCAATGCTTGTATATCTAATAGAGAAAACATAGATCCAAACTAGGCTTGCATGCACACATAGGATTGTTTGTATAAAACCCAGCACAAACATCAATACATAGTGCTTAAACACACTATTCCTTCACCTATTAGTTCCTTAGTGGCCTCGAGATTCCTCTGAATCTCATAAGGAACTTGTCCTTTCGGTAGTACCAGCCCGTACTACCTTCCACACCTATCTGTAGTTCACTCAGAATTCATATCAAGGTCTTAAGTCACTACACTAGACCACTCTTAGGTGTACTAACACCCACATGCTCCTAAGAGTCGCAACTAACTTCCTGGGTACACCTCCTAAGATACTCATCAATCATGCCTCCGCATAGTTGGTTGCCTTCATTCATGCAAGTTATACACAATACATGATTAAATATATTGTCAAATAAATGACTCCACCCTAATCCCACTCCCAAGCAAGGAATAGGAAATGAGGCTAAGTCGATTATTCTAAGGCTGTATAATCCTAATCATATACAACTATACAACATACTCTTAGCAATTAACATAATCAAGTAGCACATAACAAGCAAATCCCTAGGCTATAAGGCATCACAAAAGTTAGGAAATACTATCATTCAGTTCCTGAAGGGATCCTTAGCCTATCCACTAGCATGCATTTCTAACTATTCACATATCAGCAAACTTAAATTCAACACATATAACAAGTATGAATATTTTGGGAATCACTTTCCTGTTCGGGCTCTAGCTGACTGTACACATCGCATCTTCTTGTAAAACCAAGGTCGAGTCAGAGATCTACGTTCAAGACCCCAAACCAACAATCAAACTAGAACATGATAAGAGACCAAAACCATGTCTCCAACCCAACCATTTTATTAAAATTTATTTTTTGAAAATTCTCAGATCCTGGTTTGAGTTTGGATTCACACAGGTGTTCTTCCAAATCCCTCAAACTAGGGCTCTGAAACCAACTTGAAATATCCCATTTTCAAAAATAAAATTTTAATTTTTAATTAAGGTAAAAGATCATCACACAAATATCAAGTTAAGAAAACCCATTTGTTTGAAAATCAGAGTAATATAGTAAATGAAGAATCTCCAATGCTACTAATGAGTGTGTACAATCACGTCATCGCCCTCCCATGATAACTAATACTATGTGAATAACATTTAATCCACAACTGTAAGCCAAAGCTTAGTGAGTTCCCCCAAAATACCACACACCACAATACACATAAAATGCATGCACACACACGATCCTTCAGTCTGAATGGACCGCCTCGTGAGGCATACAATACACCTAGATCGCTCACCTGGGCCTCCAGTCCACGACTGGTCCCCCTCCCGTGCCTAAATGCAACACTCGCTAAAATTAGGTCAATAACAATCACATGTGATTATGCCAATCATGTAATGTGATTTTGTTAAGCTACTAATGTGATAAACATACTATAAATTCTAATAAAAGAATGAACTATCATACATAATTTATGATACAACTCAAAGTATAAGTCCATACGATTACAAAGATATAGAGAACATCTAAATCTGACTTCGCATGAAGAAGTTATGATAAACCCTAACACTATAAATCTCTATAATAAGATGAATTTAAAATAGACTTATAATTAGCTATTGGAATCTAAAATAAAGTTGTAGTACTCAGAATTACCTACGCGTGGATATAAAGAACGTCAAAAATGGAGTTCGTATGCAAAAGTTACGACCTTCTAAAGTTACAGATGTCTAAGAGCACGACACGTGTCAGAACCCTAATCTGACTGGACTCACGACGTGAGCATAAAAACTTACGACGTGAGGAGTCAAAACGCCACATTTCGAAGCTAGAAGTCTACGGAACGATAACCCAAAAGCTCATGACATGAGCAAGGTTTTCTCACGACGTGAGGACGCTGCAGGACACTATTCGAGGCTAGAAAACACGCGTTAAAGCTATAGGATAACTCTTACCATAACTCACGACGTGAATCTATCATTCTCACGTCGTGAGAGGCCAAAAATCTTCCTATAAATAGAAAGTTTGACCTCATCCATTCTTGCACCTGATCTCCTTTCTCCTCTCTCCTTTGCTGAAGCCCTCTTGCATCCCGAGCCCCGACGACCTCGTACGCTGACCGTTTCTGCTTAGATTACATAAAATCACGTTACAAAGGTGAGTTTCACGGCCCCACTTTCTAATATTTCAGGAGAAAACGCATGCTAAATGTTATATATATATATATATATATATATATATATATATATATATATATATATATATATATATATGTTATTATTAAGTCTATATGATAGTATATATCAGTATCAACGTAGATAGTTATAATAACCGGGATATAGTTATTTCGTATATGAAAGTATACAACTATCGTAAAGTTGTTAGCATGTTATTGTCATAGTAGTATACTAATGTAGATCTTGAGTTATACTTAGGATTCTATATATATTTTGTGTGCGATATAGTTCCGAAGTTATATTCGGAAGTTCTATATGTTAAGTTATAAAGTATGTTGCTATTATTGGTTTTATGTCAAGATAAAACTTGGTATGTTATATGTTGTTATTGTTAGTTTTATGTCAAGATAAGACTTAGTATGTTATATATTGTTATTGATAGTTTTATTTCAAGATAAAACTAGGAACGTTATATGTTGCTATTATTGATTTTATGTCAAGATAAAACCTGGTTTTAATTCTAATTATAGCTATTGTACTACCTAAGTATTATAAATATTAGGAGTAATGTTAAAAGCATAGTCTAATAACTTAGGGTTTTAGACACGAATATGATTTTACTACTAGAACTAACGGAACTCGACAAGTCTACATGAGTTATTGTATTTATCAACTAAGATTGAAAATCTTAGGGAAAATCCTCTGACCTGTAACCGTTAATCCCGTGTGAGCGAGGAAGTCGTGTATGAATAAGATACGGGTTGACAACCCCACTCGTGGTTGCTAGCTACAACAAAACCGTGTGCGAGTGACGAACTGTCCTTTTGTTTGTTTACTGTTCCGACGTTGATGAAGCTTGTGGAACTTATCTCAAGATGCGAAACTTATAGCATCAAGCAGGGGTTTGAAACTAGTCATATAGCCGCGATTACGGACTCATGGTAGCAAATTGTTAGAAGCATTATACTTTGTCGTTATATAAGTATTAATGTTAAGTATAAGTTTCCCAAACACTTATACTCTAGGTACAAGAAACTGGTAGGTACACTACTTGTATATTAAGTAGATAATTATACCTAACACACATACTCGTATTGAATTGAAATAGATTTATACGTAGCGGTTTTACTCGTATAGAATTGAAATAGATTTATACGTAGCGGTTTTACTTGTATAGAATTGAAATAAGATTTATACGTAGCAACTTTCGTCTGTATGTAATTACAAACACTTATATTCATAGTATATGAGACTTATAGGTAAACTACTTATTTGGCAAGTAAACTTTTATACCTAGGATATATATACTAAACGTTGGAGGGTCAAAATGATACTTTCAAAACTATACTTTTGAAACTTGGAAAATGTATTATTTTTATATGGAGTCAAAACCTGTGGACTCACCAACTTTATGTTGACGTATTTTTAAATGCATGTGTTTTCAGGAAGTTGATAACTATGATACGAGAAATGACGTTACACCACCTGGTGTTTTTGCCGACGGTCGGGGTGTGACACTAAAGTTTACAAATGGTATGCACCTGGCCTACAACATACCGTTGGCTTGCCCGGGTATCTTGGCCTACCGCGCAAAGCAGGACCGCCTTAACCCACCACCAGAAATGTCGACATATAAACCAAACAAGCAAACAAATAAGAACATAAAAACATGCAACTTTCTAGACTAGTCTACATGTCTTACAACTCACTACAATTGTAACACCCATAAAATTCAAACCAATTTTAAACTTTTCAATAACATTTAAACAAATAGTTATTACAAATTTGTTTCCAAAATATTCTATATTAGAGTTTTCCCAGAAACCATAACAAAATAGAAGGAGTTGTACGATCACACCTTTGCCTTGCCACGATCCCCTGAGGTACCTGAAACAATAAACTGAAACTGTAAGCCCGAAAGCTTAGTGAGTTCCCCCAGAATACCCATACCTACAACAATACACATATAATCATAAACAACATATTATGGTTCCAGTCAGCCGTCGGGTTGGAATACCCCAGGCCCACAACCAACAGATTGGAATGCCAACATACTATGGGTCCAATCATCCTCGGGATGGAATACCCCAGGCCCACAACCAATAGGTTGGAATGCCCACATACTATAAGTCCAATCATCCTCGGGATGGAATACTCATGGCCCACAACCAATAGGTTGGAATGCCCAAGTCTATTGGCTTTCGCACAAAGCAGATAAGCCCCAACCGCCAAACAAACATGTGCACACAAATAACAGATAATCACATAATAGTCTATAGACAGCAACTGATCTAACTGATCATACCACATAACACGTAATACCAGCCTATCAACCAGGATACCGATCTAACAGATCATACTACATACCACATAATATTACCCTACTCTCTAGGATATCGATCTAACATGTAACGTCCCAAAATTCAAGACTAAAAATTTCTTTTAATAAAACATTACTTAAAGCATAATCATCAATCCAAAACATAATCGGAGTATTAATTTCCAAAACACATGTTCGTTATCAGAGTAAAACATTCCCAGGCTGTCTAATCTATGGTGTGTGCCATGCGATCACCCCGAGCTCTTCCCTCCGCTACCGGAAGTACCTGAAACCAAAACTGAAAACGTAAGCACGAAGCTTAGTGGGTTCCCCCATCATACCTCATACCATACAATCACATAACATACATATATTGTCAGGCATATCTGGGTGCCCGACCTACCCCTTCGGTCCTCTCGACCGGATACTGACTAATATATCTAGGAGCTGGCCTCCCCTTCGGTCCTCTCGATCGGATACTGACCAGTATATCTGGGAGCTTGCCTCCCCTTCGGTCCTCTCGACCGGATACTGACCAGTATATCTGGGAGCTTGCCTCCCCTTCGGTCCTCTCGACCGGATACTGACTAGCATATCTGGGTGCTGGTCTCCCCTTCAGTCCTCTCGACCGGGTACTAGGGACTATTTCACCCCCTACTACCACATAACACATGTATCACATAATCTATCTAGCATGGTAGGGAATGACCGCCCCTTTGGCCCTATCGACCGGTAATCTGGGGGCCCATTCGGGAAACGACAAAGAAGATCGTTCAAATTCGTGAATGGTTGAAAGCCTCTAGAGACCGACAGAAAAGCTACGCTGACAAGCGTAGGAAACCATTGGAATTCCAAGTGGGCGACCGAGTCCTACTGAAGGTCTCACCCTGGAAGGGCTTGATACGCTTTGGAAAGCATGGGAAGCTCAATCCAAGATACATAGGGCCTTTCGAGATTCTCACGAGAATCGGCCATGTGGCTTACAAGCTCAATCTACCGCAAGAACTCAGTAACGTACATCCTACCTTCCACGTGTCAAACTTGAAAAAGTGTCTATCCGACGAGACTCTTGTTATTCCACTCGACGAGATCGAGATCAACGAGAGCCTCAACTTCGTGGAGGAACCAGTAGAGATCATGGACCGAGAGGTCAAGCAAACAAAGAAGAGCCGTATCCCGATAGTGAAGGTGCGCTGGAACGCAAAGCGTGGACCGGAATTCACTTGGGAACGTGAGGATCAGATGAAACTAAAATACCATCACCTTTTCGCTTAGTTATTTGTAACTTCTTAATTGCTTAAATTCTAATTTCGGGACGAAATTCCTTCTAACGGGGGGATGATGTGACAACCTGAAATTCCCATTCTGTACAAACTATCTCACTTCAATAGAAGTTATAGCAGTCACAGTTAATTTTCAGGCTTTTCGCGTAAGTTTGAGTAATTCAGGGTTTACACTTCAGGAGATATCAGGAGAGTGGATGCACTAGGTTTTTGTGCAACACTGTTATTCCAACACTCTATTATATTAGAGATCATTTCGGGAATAAAAATATTTTCTGACAAAAATATCTCAGGACTATAAATAGAATTCTGAACCAAATTCATTCATTATTCACATTTCCAACTAGAGAAAAGCCATTTTCTCTCTCACGGATCTTCGGGTTTTTATCCCAAATCGTGAGTACCTCTTTCTAGTAGTGTTAGAAAGCTTTATATGTGTTAATAACATGATTTAGAAGGCTAAATCACTAGATTTAGGAGTTTACTCCCCAAGGTGTTCTTGGGCGGTAAACTCCCGAAACAAAGCCTAGACCGACCCCCGTGATATACAACTGCCTTGGACTTGTATAGGAGTGTGTTAGGGACATGAAATCAAGCAAAAACCACCCAATTTTGGGAGTTCACGACCCAAGAGTTTCTTAGGCCGTAAACTCCAAAATCATACTCAAAATGGTGCTTTCAAGGCACCTAAGGCCTTAGGCTTTTACCTAGACTTGTTCCCAATAAATCAAGGGCCTTAAACACATCAAAATCACCTTCCAAAGTGAGTTTACGGCCATGAATGAAGGGCACCAAAGTGTGCCAAATGCCTTCATATGCTTTAGGTAAAAGTCTAGAACCTATCCTTTATATGCAAGAGACTTGAAAACAACAAAAACACCATTCCAAGGGAGTTTATGGCCGTAAACTCCAAAGGAAATGGCCTTGGGGCCGTAAACTCCTCTAAGGAGTGTTTTTAGGCCTTAAACCCTTTCAAGAATTGAACCACCAAGTTGGAATAATTCTAGGAATCATTTGGGACTTCAAAACACACAATACCCCCATGGTTGGGAGTTTACGGCCATAAACTCAAGAGTTTACAACCGTAAACTCCATGTGTGATAGTATATGGGGGAGTAAACTCATATATGGGGTCCTTTGGAACCCTAAACACAAGTGCCTTGTCCCACAATAGCTTAGATGCAATCCTTAGGACTTAAAACACTTATATAAAGTGTTTATTATGTCTAGGATGTCTTAACTTTATTAATTAGTAATTTGAGACTAATTGAGTGCATATATGTGTGATTATATGTTCATTAGGATCGTAGTGTGTGTACAAGTCCTCGCTTGACACCTAGCAATCCTATACCATTCAGTTCATCCCAATCACCAACTACAGGTGAGTTCATACCCCTTAATCAATGTTTTAAATGATTTTAAACGTTTTAACGGGGGGGGGGGGGGGGGGGAATACAAGTAGAAAACAACATGTTATTAAATCAATATTATGTATTTTATAACTGTGTTTTCACTCAGTAGATTTCACATATTTCAAAAGGTGACACATGAAGTAGTTTTTCTATCTTAAAATACCTTGATAACAAAAGTATTAGTTTTGAAATGTTTATTAAAATGACATCAAGTCATTCTTAATTATTGTTCAAAACTCCTAGATATCTTGCAAAACCATTATTTTACCTTCTTGAATCAAACTATGCTTATGCGCATATGTTCATTTATATGTTAGAGATTATAGTTTTCACCCTTCATTTAGTTTCCAAGACTCTTGGGTAGCAAGAGTGCATAAACCTACGTAAACAACCAATTACCTTCCAGTTAACTATCATAGGGATAGTTAGAAGATATCAAACATTATTACTACTACAAGGAATCACACAAGAGTCAGTTCATTCATGAGTCTATACCAATACCTTACATGATACATGAGTACACGTACTTAGGAATACATGATACATGAATATGTTTACATATACTTACCTGTTACATGAACACACTTACATGAATACCATACAGGAACACTTCTACATAGGTGCATTATCCTGTATTTACTTACCTGGATACTTGTACTTAGAACTACAAGGATGATTTATTAGTACTTACTGTGTAAATTATCTTTCCTATCCCGGTTCAATGGGATATCTCGACGGGACTTACCATTCCGAACCCCACTGATTAGCACCAGTGGTCGATGAATGTCTACGGATGTCCAAGTTTGTTACTTGTTTAGTAGTCAGTGACGGGACTAACCATCCCTCTGTCCAACTGTTGCAACAGTGGATGAGATGTGAATCTTCAGAGGATCATTAGGTTAACGATCTGTATTAAGATATCGATATCGGGACTAACCCTCCCTCCACCCTGCTGCCGCTACAGAGGATGAGGGGACACTCTTCGGATGTCCATAGGGTCTATCTTTCGCTTCGGCGATGTCGTGTTTGTCCTGGTAACCCAAGATAAGAACACTTACATGATTATATTTTTCCTGTTTACTTTATTTTGTGATACTTTCACATAAACGAGGAGTTAGACTAAGTACTCTAGTACTAGTTAATAGAAAGGAAAAGCTATCATATTACTTACAAAACATTCGGGTCTGGGTAGAAGACTACATTGTCATAACAAAACATTCGGGTCTTGGTAGAAGACTACATGATCATAACAAAACATTCGGGTCTTGGTAGAAGACTACATTTTATACTTATAGAAACTAAGGGATTTTCTAGGTTTTTTCATACTTACATCAACATTTTCATTTAAAGGTTTACATGGCCTTCATAACAGATTTTCTTAAGCAAGACAATGACACTTAATTACTTATGAATTCACCAACTTTAAAGTTGATACTCTCTTTCAAAATAACTTGTATTCTCAGGTCAACAGTAGACAGGTACGATGGCCAGGTTTTGAGAAGACGGAGCAGACAAGTCTCGTCTTTTATTTTGATTGTATATTTTTGGTGTCTTACTACAATGAAAGAACACACATGTATTAAAACTTTACTTATAATGCAATGGATGATGTTGTTGCTTGTTTATTATATTACACTGTTGTGATACTGTACATGACGTCCTCCACCCCTGAACGTTTCCGCCGTTCGTGGTTTTGGGGTGTGACACCGAGTTCCTGCCCAACTTCATCTGACTTGACGAGTTGTTCATCCCACTCGTCGAGTTCCTCCAAATCTTCATGCTACTCGCTGAGTCCACTCAAAGGACTCGCCGAGTCCATTCAAATCTCCATACATGCAGAGGACTTTTGAGTCATGCATGGACTCCAAACTGTAGATCTACCCTTCCCAAGCCTATTCCTCACGTAAAGTTGCAAACTTTACGTGTAGGGAAGGAGATCTAGGCAAAATACACCATAAACTAGGGTTTAAGGCAAAGAGGCTCCATAATCAACTCAAGGGCAGATACTTTATGCTTCTCAAGACCATAATATGCTTAGATCCGAAGTAGCAACTTCAGATATGGCTTCTAACTCAAAAGGGGGTAGCTAACCATGGCTTAAAAAGCCCCAAATCTCACCACCATAGAAGATCTAAAGGAAAGAAACAACTTAATACCTTCAATACCTCAGAAAGG
Organism: Lactuca sativa; assembly: GCF_002870075.4. Classification (NCBI taxonomy): domain Eukaryota; kingdom Viridiplantae; phylum Streptophyta; class Magnoliopsida; order Asterales; family Asteraceae; genus Lactuca; species Lactuca sativa. The sequence continues at coordinate 32,247,408 of NC_056627.2, forward strand.
CTCCACAAACTCCAGATCTAAAGCCAATCCTTGAAGCTTCACTGATTCCCCTCTTTCTTCTTCCTTCAAATCACCCAAAATGGCTTGGAAGCTTGAATGCACAACAATGGAGGCTTAGGGTTCATTTTCTGGGTGAGAGAGACTGTAAAGGAACCCTAGGGAAGAGAATGAGACGCTTAAATATGCCCCAAGTCCCGAATTTAGGGTTTTCCTCGTGCAAACCAGACTCGCCGAGTTACTCACTTACTCCTCGACCCGTATCCCGCTCGGACTCGCCGAGTTCCTCCTTGGACTCGCCGAGTCTCCCCTTAAAGTTAGGGTTTTCTTTCCTTTCTTGGCCTTCAAAACTTTGGGTGTTACATAACAGATCATACCACATACCACATAATATTATCCTACTCTCTAGGATACCGATCTAACATAGCATTCTAGCATAACATAACCAGATAACAATCCAAAGGGCCGGCCTTGGTGCCTTAGACCCTTGAGTATAGTGAGGATAACTCACCTTGTAACTGTCGACTCGTAAGATAAACTCAAGCTCTCGGATTACTGTCCCAAACTCCACCACCTATATTCATTGCAAAACCATAATTTAAATTTCCAATCTCCCAAAATGTCCCTAAAAT